>NC_057916.1:46959311-47559311 GCF_018873765.1 Telopea speciosissima
TGATTTTGTCAAAAACACGGGCATTTCAAATGTATTTATAGAGACTGACATCTGTATACGTCAAAAGCCATCGTAGATGAAGCGCCGAAAAAAAAATTTCTTCCCTCATTTTCGCTCTCTGTTTCTTCTCTTCTTATTCAGCTCCTCTCCTATTCGTCTCTTCCTCTACCTCCTGCCCTGGTTTTCTTTCTTACTCTTTTGGAGACCAAGATCGAATCTGGGGAAGGAGGCGAAAATCGCATTAATCTTTTTGAAAGGCCTGCCTCTGAGGATAAACAGTTCTGAACGGGATTCCTCTATGATATTGTGTTCAGCTATTTTGTTTCACGAAAGGAAGGAAGGAAGCTAGTGATTCAAATTTTGAAACTTCGGGGATCTTCTAGTTTTTTTCTCTCCTCCCGAGGTCGTTCGTTCGTTGTTTGACTGGATATCATTCATAAACAGATCCTGGTTTTGGCTCCTCGGAAGGTTTCCGTATTTGTAATAGAGAATAGAGATTGAGCTACAAAGAAATTTATACGTGTGGACTTTGTTTGTTTCCATCACTTGTTGCATCTGAAACAAGAAAAGATTTATGTTAGCGCATCAGGGAAGTTAATAAATCGTTCTGTTCGTCAGTTAAAAGTTACTGCTTTAATTTTAGGGTGGGATAAAAGTAAAACTAAAGCAGTTCCAACTCGGATCGCTATTCTCTTTCCTTCAATTTCTTAATCGTCAGAAACAAAATTTTATCTGTGCAAGGGATTTTGTTTCGAGAGAATTCCTGAAAGTTTGTTTAATCCTCCCAAAAGAAAGGGGAAGGAGAATATTTATTTTTCAAGAGCGAAGACAATTAGTTTTCCTTCTGGCGGGGATTTCTCAAATTGCACTCGACATTTCCTAATCCAACTCCAAATTAGAAAAGGTAAAATCAACTTTGATTTTTCTCTCATGTTTGTTCCTACATTTAGATTTAAGAAGTCAATCGTCCATCTTGCATAATGCATTGAAATCGTCCGGCAGTTTAGCCTGTCCCGTTCCGTTCTGTTACTGAGAGAAAAAGGAAATGTTTATTTATTTATTTTTTTTCTTTTGAATAGTTATTCCACTGTGTATTTACCTTTTAGTGCATTCGATATTCCTTTTCATTTTTATATGCGTTCGAATATGAATAGATGAGGCTTTCGGTACTTAGCACTACAATACTTTTTTCTACTCAACTTCCCCCGCCCTTCTTTTCCCCTTCCCCTTATGTGTAGTGCATTTCGGTTGGATGGTAAACCCATTCAATGAGCTTTCGCTTTCGATTTCTTAGCTTAAGCTGGATCATTTTTTTTTGCATGTTTTAAGCCATTTGGGATTATGTATTAGCAAATGGTTTGTTCATGAAAATAGTATATGGGTTCTTACTAATTTTTCATTTTTTCTAGTTTCGTTTTCAAAGGGTTGCTGAATATGGTTACTGGGCTCCACTACCCCTGTGATTACAATCACTCTCTAAACTGCCAAGAATATTGCTGATTTTGTTACTGCTTTTGCATGCTTTATCACAGAATGCTTGAGAAGAAGTAGAAACTGTGGTTGCCTATGAGGGCTATAAAACCTTGGAGATGGCTGTCAAGAAGCAGAAATGTCTCTTTTGACGAGGTAAAAATATGTTTTTTAATATTCCCCTCGTCCTTCATATGTGATGGGTCTTTTGGTTTCTAATATTACTATATGTATAATGGGTTTGAATGCAGGGAACACATGGGTTTAAGATGAAACGGCTGCCTTTTATGGCAATTTTGTGCGCAGTTATGTTGTTTATTGTGTATAGAACCACTAATTATCAGTATCTACATGCACAGGTAGATGAATACTACCGATCCTGTGATTATTATTACTCCTAACATGGGGAAATGTAAGATTCTTTTGGGCGAACTTTCAGGATAGTTTGTTAATGGCAAATGTGGTTGGCTGGAGAGATGATCGCCCTCCCTCTCCCCCCCCCCCCCCTCCCCTCCACCAACCCTGAAAAAAAACGGGAAGAAAGAATGAGGAATCTCTTGTGTGGTGGGCACTTGCTCATTTGCCATGCATTATATTCTGTTGTAGACCATCCTGGCATTTGTCCAATAGATACCTTAAATATCCTCCAGCTTCAACTTCTTTGTACTTAATAAGATATCTTAAACTTAGACTAATGGCTGTATATATATATTTTTTTGTTTTGGTGAGCTTGCTGATGGAATTCTCTGAAACTGTCAGACAGAAGATAGATTTCACCCCTTTGGCACAGTCAAGGTAATAATCTTAATTGGTCCACCTTTCTTGTCAAATTTGTTACAATTTTTATTTGTACCTTTTCTTGTTTCGAGCTCTTCTGAAAGAAATAATGCAACCTTCTTAGTCCCTGTTGTCGATTAACAACTGCTCATGTTCTCATTTCCCCCAAAACTTGTTGAAGTGATTTCTTTCAATATGCATGGTGGAATGTCCATGTAATTTCGCATTTCAACTTCATTATTTTTCTAATAAGTCTCTAATTTAGGACGCCGAACTGGCTTCTGCAAGTATGGACTATTTACCTCGTGGTATCATTCAAGCAAACTCAGATTTGGAGTTGAAGCCTTTATGGTTGACAAGTCACTCCAGGTCAAAGGTAGACTTCTGATCTTAATCGACTGCAAGTTTTTCAGTGGCTGGAATTGTAGGATCTGTTATTGAAACTTTAATTTGTTGGATACATTATTCTACATTATTCTATCTCTATCTCTCTGACTCTGAGCATTTTTTTTTCCTGTCCGAAAGAATTTATAAATTTGGATTGTTAAATTTGTCAGCTGAATGACGTTTGGGCACAAACCACTGAATAATAGGTCCATGGATTCTGAAATGCATTGCTGTATGATGTGTACTGCTACATCTATGTGGTCTATCAAGAGAAGCTCCCTTAGGCTAGGAGGAAATAGGGTCCTTATCCCAAGTCACAAGTTGGTCCTTGTTGGTGGAGTTCTCTTTAACCTTCTGTTCCATTTCCTAATTTCTATACTATTTTGTAACTGCAGTAGTTTTGCAGTCAGAAAATTCAGAAAGAGGCTTCCTACAGTGGGAAGGTAGGAAACCTGATCATGTGGTGGTGTGGAATAGAGAGGCCTAGCACAAGGTCAATTTAGGTGTATCAATGGAGTTGAGAGTCGTGGACTTTTGGGATATTTTATTGCTCCCCGGAGAATGGCTATAGGGATTGATACTTTGCCCAATAATTCATGTAGTGGAGACCGAAGGTAAGTATCTGCAGTGCTTTATGTTGGACGGGACAGCAGCAATATCGAAAACGCTTATTGGGCAAGTGACACAAAGTTGCAGGTCAGATCAACAGCTTGATATGTCTTGAAGTATGTATGTTGGTGAAATAAGGTTTTAGCTTGACAAATGATGTGGGGGATGTCTTTGATGAAAAACTTTCCCACTTTATAGTGGATTTCAGTTGCTAAACAAGCTTTAATCAAGGAATGCTATAAGGACATTGCACAAGGTGTGGCCACACCAATTCAGGTGGCACTTGATTGACCGGGAATTTGATTATATCCTTTACAACCAATGTGTTGGAACATTTGGATAGTCAGCCACCTTGGCCTGCATGAGCTGGACCTGCCATAACCATTCATTGAACAATTCAATAGAACATCTTTCCTCATAATCAGACTTTGGATCATTGGTTCCTGGGCCATATATGGGAGACAGGCATTCAGTCTTCTGTGTAATTTTTCTGTGTTGCATTGCCTGGTATTATTTCATATCAGTTCTAGTTTATTTAAAGCCAGCATGTTCCCTCCCATCTTACCTGTTTTCAAGAGGATCATTTTTGGGACAATATTTTGATTGTTGCTCGTCATAGTTTTAGAAATGGGTCATCACCAACATCTTTTTTAAGTCAAATGAAGAACAATTTTAACCTACCTATTCTTTTTTTTTTTGGACAGAAGAAGGTGGAGAAGCGCCTCCACCTACCTATTCCATCCTGTGAACATGTACAATTTGTCTGTGCCTACTCTGAGGTTGTTTTGGCACTACATGTTGCGTCTTTGAAACAGTTCGAATAATTTTGATAATAATCAGTTTGATCTGTTTTACCGAGAAGGTCTAATGGCTCACTCATATTGTATTGGATCTAATCATTTTTTACATATCGAGGCGCTTGCCTGCAATGATCAGATACTTTGAACATGCTTCCTTGTGCTGTTTCAGAGCTTATTGAAGAAAGAAGCTTTTGCATCTTTGAAAAAAAAGATGCTTTATGATAATTGGTGGGTAAATCAGAAGCCTTTGTCCTCTTGGTCTTCTATTCTAGAAACTAATGGACTTTATGTGGTATATATATTTTTTATGATACATTATTCTAGCGTCCTTTTGGTTGATTTAGGATGATTCTTTTCTGATAAGGGGACTTATATTCTCTGGAAAGCAGGCACCATGAATCTTTATGTGGTTTTTGAACATTTGTACTACTCTTCCTATATTGATAAGATCATTACCTTAATTACCCTCTCCCCCCCACCATAAAAAGATTTAATTTCACTTACCTTGCATATTCTTCTATGTCCTAGATGTTATTTTAGCGATGTTTTACTCATTGGAACACTAAATAAATTATATCTATTAGTGATGCATGATTCCGTCCATTTTCCAGGTTAATATTCCTAGTTTTCGGAGCTTACTGGCAATTCCAGCAGGAATCAAACAGAAACAAAATGTTGACACCATTGCTCAAAAGGTATAGTTTTTTATTTTTTTATTTTTATATAGCTTGCAGTTGAGCCCTTCCTGTCTAATTTCTTTGAATTTCAGTTCTTATCAGAAAATATTACTGTTATGCTGTTTCACTATGATGGTAATGTTGATGGTTGGCGGGATCTAGCATGGAACAACGAGGTCATTCATATAGTTGCTCTACACCAAACAAAATGGTAGGTCTGCAACATTGTTGTTTTAAGTTCCATTTTTGTTGGGTAGTAAAACTGCAGAAAAATGCTAAAACACATACACAGTGACCTGGCTAATGGCCTAGGTGGCATGGAGCCTTTGCAACCCTTAGTTACCTTCCTAGGCTGGTATCGCCTAGAAACCCTTAGGCTGGTCAGTTGTCTAGGCCTCAAGTAGGCATTGGCTTGATGCGCTGTAGCTGAATATGGCATGTTCCAGGGCAGTGATGAATAACAGATGTATTTTTGGAGGAAATCTAGAATAACCAGCTAGTGCTGCAAATGGTACACAATCTTGGCAGGAGGGGGGATCTGTGGCTCTGATTTGAAATATGGCGTCTCCAAAAGGGTTCCCGGGGGGGGGGGGAATCTCCTAAAGGTTTAATTGGTCAAATAATAGAAATCAGACTGTCATTTTCATTTTTTGTTCCCCTAATTCTGAACCTTTTTTTTTTTAAACCCGATTATTACCTGGGACCCGGACCGGCCCCTAGAGCTTTATTGATAATCAAATAAATAATGAAAGAATACAAGGGGGGGACATGCCGCCTTACCCCAACCCAAAGGGAAAACTCTACCACTCGATCCTCTCCAACCACCCAACTATACAAGGGAAAATCTAAAACTAGTGTCTGTGTCTTAGGACCGGCATACCAGACCTGTCCTCTCTAAGCAGCACCTGAAGCTCCCCTGCAGGGAGAGTATTCTGCTGGAAAGTGCTTGACCTCTTAGCTTCACAAGGTAGCTTAGCCAGCCAGTCCGCAGCTCTGTTGCTTTCCCGGTACGCAAAGGACACTTCTCCTCGGCTGGCAGACAACAAAGTCATAATGTCGCGGAACCAGTACCAGCCCTTCCAAAGGTCACACCGACCCTTAGTTACCATTGCAACCGTGGCAACCGAGTCCGAGTTGACCACAAAGCCATTGAGCCCCAATTCCCCACAGAGGGCCAGTCCATCCCTTAGGGCTCGCAACTCCGTAGTAGCGTTTGTACACTCACCGTAGAAGTTAGAGAAAGCTGCCAGCACCTCACCATTCCTATCCCTTATTACTCCTCCACCTCCCCCCGGGCCCGGGTTTCCCCTACAGGCTCCATCAACATTCAACTTAACTGTATTGGGTGCAGGACACTAGGTAACCGGAATGGGCCTAGCAAGCTTTACCTTCGGAGTCTCTATGCCAAAGTACTGTAAGATCAGACCGCTCCTAGCCGACCCATCTTGCCGACCCATCTTGGCTGGTAAAGGGATATCTTTCACCCAAGTTCTGATGCACTCAACCACTGTGGCTGCCGTGCGCTTCCTTTCACCATGTCTTCTACTATTTCTTTCTTTCCAAAGCTCCCAGACAATTAGTGACGGGACAACTCCTGTTAAGAAAGCATTGGCACTTTTAAAGCTAGCTGTCCCCTGCCACAGCTGAATCCGACCACGAACCCCCTGAGATGGCACATAAGCAATGTCGAACAGCCTAGAGAAAAAAACCCACACTCTGGCGGCCGTTCCTCCAAACACTAGGCAGTGGTCCGTGGTCTCCCTCCTGGGGTATCTACAACAAGTACACTTTGAAGCAAGAGGAATGCCCACTGACATAAGTGTGTCATCTGTGGGAATCTTCCCATTAAACAACTGCCATAAGAAAAAACTATCTTAGGAGGGACAGCTTGGTTCCAAATCCATCTAGCATAACTAACCTCCGGGGACGTGCTTCTCACTTCTTCCCATGCTGACCTAGTGGTGAACACGCCATTCGCAGCAGGGATCCAAACCAGAGCATCCTCCCTATCGGAAAGTGCATAGATGCCACGAGTGATGCACTCCCTGGCTGCAGATGAGTCAATCAACTCCAGAAGACCCTGTTTCCAAGCCCCATTCTTATCAAGAGCATCCTTCACCATCAAGTCCACGTCGACCTGCAAGCCATTGTCTACATGGTCAATAAGAGCTCCTGCACCAGACCAATTGTCCAGCCAGAAGAAGTCCTGGCCCGCCCCAATCAGCCATCTAGATCTTTCAAGCAGAAACCCCTTGAAGGCTAAAGTGCTTCTCCAAGACCTTGAACCAGCCCTTGGCTCACCAGCCAGCACCACATGGTCATTCCTAAAGAACTTTGCCCTGAAAAAATCACACCAGATGGACTTTTCCGAGAGCACTCTCCAGAGCCCTTTAAACCTGAGAGCAAGGCCCACATCCTCCAATAGCCTCACCCCCAGTCCTCCCTCCTTAAGTGGCTTGCATATCTTATGCCAGCAAACCCAGTGCCTCCGCTTCCCCCACTCTGAGTTTCCCCACAAAAAATCTGCAAAAATACCATAAAGCTTTTGGAGAACAGCCTTAGGAGGATCCAGCGTAGCAAGTACATGGATCGGAATGGATGTGAGAACATGCTTTAAGAGGGTGAGCCGGCCCCCTACAGACAGGAGCCTTCCCTTCCAGCCCGCCACCCTGTTCCTGATCTTTCCAACCATCTCATCAAAGAAACTGATCTTCAGCCTCCCACAGTACAGTGGCGCACCCAGATAAGTGATAGGCAGGGTCTTCCTGGTATAGCCTGTCACCGTCCCTATCATGTGGGACCTTGCAATCGTGGTCCTGTCACCCACCACAAAGCAACTTTTTTGTCTATTTATAAGCTGCCCCGAGTACCCCTCATACCTGCTAATAAATCCCATAATCTGTTTGAGTGAGCCCTTTAGGCCCCTAGTGAGCACAATGGTGTCATCTGCAAAGAGGCTGTGTGAGACCCCTGGGCACCCTCTTGGAAGCTTGAAATAAGAGGCGTGGCCTGATGTAAAAAGATTTTTAAGACCCCTGCTTAGCACCTCCTCGGCCAGAATGAAAAGGGCTGGCGATAAGGGGTCCCTTTGCCTAACTCCTCTAGTGGACTTGAAGAAACCTGACTGTCCGCCACCCATCACAATGGAGAACCAACAATTCTCCAAAGTCATCCTAACCAGTCCAATCCACCCCTCATTGAAGCCGAGCCTGGAGAGGACCTGCCAGAGAAAGCTCCACTCGAGCCTATCATATGCTTTGGCCATATCAAGCTTTAGTATCACCTTGGCCCCTCTTGTCTTGCGATTCAAGTCCTGGGTTACCTCCTGAACAATAGAAATGTTGTCATGTATGCACCTGCCCTGGACGAAAGCTCCTTGCTCCTCCTCCACAACTCCTGGGCAAGCCAGCCAACCTTGACACCAGGATCTTGGCTATAATCTTGCAAGAGAAGTTGCATAAGCTGATGGGGCGAAGATCAGCCATCACTTCAGGGTTGTCCTCTTAGGGATTAACACCAGATTTGCCGAGGTGTACCTTCGGGGAAGTACACCACCTCCGAAAAAATCCTCTACCGCTGCCCAAACATCCTGGCACACCACCTCCCAACAAGAAGTGAAAAAATGCCCCGAGAAGCCATCCGGACCTGGCGCACTGTCACAGGACAAGGCATGTACCGCCACCCTAACCTCCTCCAGAGTGGGCATCAAAAGAAGAGCAGCATTGTCAGCATCAGACACAGCAAGTGGGAGAAGCGAGAGCAGCTCCTCATCCACCACGCACCCCTGGGACGTAAACAGTTCCGAAAAGTGACGCACCGCCTCCGCCTGAACCCCTTCAGAGTCTTCTATCCAGACACCATCAAGCCCCTTGATTTTGTCAACCCTGGTTTGCCTCCTTCTGACCTGGACCGTGGCATGAAAAAATTGTGTTCCTGTCCCCCTCCCCACAGCCAAGTGATCCTGGATTTTTGCTTCCAAAAAATCTCCTCCCGCAGCAGCATCTCTTCGAGACTCCTCGCCTCTGCCACGACGACCCTGGATGCCTCACCGGGGCAACTATCATAATCCACCTCTGCCTTGCTAACCGAGTCCTACGCATCCCTGACTTTCTAAGGGATATTGCCAAAAACCTCCTTGCTCCATTTTCGTAGTGTTGCCCGAAGCCGCTTCAGTTTACAGTAAAGCACGAAAAGCCCTGAGCCAACCATCGGTTCATCCCAGCTACGTCTGACGAAATCTACAAAACCTGGATCCCTTAGCCACATTTGCTGAAATTTGAAAGGAGCCCAACTCCTCGGGCCATCGACTGAGAAAGAAAACCAAATGGGGGCATGGTCTGAGCACGTTCTATTTAGATGCGCCACCTCAAACATTGAAAAAACCCCTGTCCAAGCCGCATTCACCAAGAACCTATCCAGCCTCGCCAAAACCCGGGCCGCACCCGCCCGATTGTTGGTCCAGGTAAAGGCACTGCTCACATAGCCTGCGTCCAGAAGCCCCGCTCCACTCACAAAATCCCCAAACTCAGCCATAGACAACGAGCACGCGGGGCTACCCCCAATCTTCTCGGACGGGGAGAGCACAGCATTGAAGTCCCCTCCTACCGCCCAAGGGAAGGTATTCGAGCTTGAAAACCGTTCCAGCCTCTCCCACACATCCCTCCTCTCCACCATTGAACAGAGCCCATGGACAAAGGTGAACACCATCGTTCCCGCACAAGCACCCACACACTGCAAGGTCACAAACTGATGGTGCTCCTCCAACACCGAGATTTGCAGCGAAGATCTCCAAGACACCCAAATCCGCTCCCCTGTGAACACTGAGTCCAACCCAAGCCGTCTCAGGATCAGCCTTGCCTTCAACTGCAGTGCCTTTGGCTCGGCAATTGCTACAACGTCTACCTTATGCAGGTTAATTAAGGTCTTCAAGCGCCTAGTAGTTGGCTTATTTCCAAGGCCTTGTGCATTCCAAAACAAGCAACTCATTGAGTCAAAAGCAAAGGCACCTCCATTGATCTCATCGACCTTGTGATACGCCTGGTAGGGCCCTCCTTGGCTGGTCTCCCCCTTTTCCCCTTCTGTATTTTCTTCCTCTTGTACACATGCGCAGCACTGAGGAATGAAACCCGAGCCGAATGTCTCCTTCCCTTCCCAGGTGCTACTGGTTCAGCATTCTCCTCCCTTAGCCTCTCAAGGGTTTTGCGAATCCGCCCCTCTATAGCCGTGTGGAAGGACTTAAAGCTCTGTAGCAAAGCATCGCGGCTAAGGGGGCCTTCTACCACGGAATCCACGTCGCCATCATCCTTAGCCAGACCAACACCCAACAGGTTCTCAAAGAAACCAGCTGAATCGTCACCAACTGACTGCGAACCTTCCTCAGTGATCGGCTCCAGTGCCTCCCTCTTGCCCACCGCAACAATTCCCCTATTGTGTTCCTGCCCTGCAGCCCCAAAGCGAACCATCTCCCTGCCACAGGTGGCCTGCACCTGCTCCCCAGCCGGCGAACATTCTCCGTCTTCCATAACCTGCTCCCCAACACCAAGCACATTCACAGCCTGCTGTGGGGGCCTCGCCCCCTCGCCCAGGTCACCCGAACCGCCCTGCTTAGCCTGAGCCTCCTTTGCAGCCAAAACTGCAGTCTTCCCAGCCTCTTTTCTCACCACAACATGCCCCGACGACCTCCACCGACCCCTTCGTCGAGAGGCCTGCAGCCCTTGGGCAGCAGGGCTCCCACTCGCAACGGCGGCCCGCGAGGAACCCTCCCCTGTCGGCATAAAGACCCCATTACCATCTCTGTTACCTGGAGCACCACCGGGTAAAGGCCCCTTGCCCCCCTGAACATTCCGGCCAGCGGCAGCCTCCTTTCCCTGGGCGCCAGGCGGAGCAGCATTAACACAAACCCCGTGCGCCTCCTTGTTCGACCTGCAAACCTCCTTCACGTGGCCCAGTTTTGAGCAAACACCACAGTACGACGGTCTTCTCTCATACACGACCTTCTGGAAAAACCCCTCAAAGCCACAACCTACCCAAATTTTCGATGGCAAAACACTCCTGAGATCCACTTCGATGCAAAATCTGGCTTCAACCGTGCGGGTAACATTCGCTGTGGCTCCGTCCACCTTCAGGAATCGTCCAATCGCACCAGCAATCGAAACCAAATAATTCCCCTGGTAAAAATTAACCGGCAGTCCCGGCAGGGACACCCAAACCGGGGCAAACGGCTACTCCCAGCCAGAGATAAAATCAGGGGACCATTTCATAAAACGAAAGAGGAAGCTCTGTATGAAAACCTGCTCCTTGAGCCACACCTTGACGAAATCTGCCTGAGTCGAAAACCGTAAGAGAACATGCCTCCGGTCCAGCGACGAAACCACCACTTCCCCCTGCACGTACAGGCTCTTCTGGAGGAAAGATTTGATTGTCAGAAGTGATGGTCTCCCATAGCTGCATTTAGCGATAAGGGAGGACGCGAAAGCCTGCGCCGAGAGGGCCACCTCCTCGCTGGAGAAAAAAACTGCACGTTCCCCGTAAAAAGTCGATGGCTTCTTAACGGCAATCTCCACTCGAGAACCAACTGCAGCAGCAGGCGCAGGACTTCGAGAAGCCACCTCAGCAAACGAAGGCACACTCCCTCCCGTGAAGCCCCCACGATGGAGAGGATCAGGAGGGTGCTCCTCCCGAGAAGGAGGACCCACCATGGCAGAAGCACGATCGAAAACTCCAAAACCCTACCGTGCGCCACCAGAACCTATCGTGCGCCACTTCCCACTTACACCCAGAAGAAAATTTTTTTTCCAACCCCTAATTCTGAACTGGCAAGTGGAATATGAAAACTAATGCTGCCTCAGAGGGTCACTAGCCTGAAAAGTTAAGAGGAACAATTAAGCATAGGCAATTGTTGCTTATGATCATGCAGTCAGATACATTTCTTAGGTAAATCCATTAAATGTTAGGTCGCATCTGACAACAGGGTAGGGGGGAGGGTGTGCAGCGATATGGCTCTATGATCTTGCCAGCCTAGTTTCTTACAAATGTAATGATCTGATCTACCATGCCTTTTTTCTCTTTATTAATCCAGGTGGTTTGCTAAGCGTTTTCTACATCCAGATGTTGTCTCCATTTATGATTACATATTTCTCTGGGATGAAGATTTGGGAGTACAAAATTTTCACCCAGGAAGGTACATATTACGGGTTTGTGAGGTTTTTTGTTGAGTTGCTGTTCGCCTTCTAATAAAGTATATGATCTTGGTAAATGAACTGATAGTATTAAGGCTTTCTTGTGATATGGACACTGGAGTTTCAGATTCTGGCTAGATCCCAGAGTAGTAATATTCATGATTTGTTTGTGAACTACTCTGTTACTGACCATATTACTTGATTAAAGTGATTCAGTTATTATTACTTAATCTATAATGTGAGCAGTTTCAAAGCTTTTCCTGCCTAGGCTTCCTAACATTTCATATGTTATGTTTGGGGTGACTCAACACAAATGGTGTTACTTTAGTTAGCCAGTCAAGCCACATGACCTTTATATATTTTCAAAATGCCTATTTTCCACTTTCAAGGGCCTTCCTCCTTTCCATACTCTTTTCTTCTCTCAATAGTTTTTTAAACTCAAAAAGTAATAAGTATTAAATAATTTATTAAATATTGTGATAATTTTTTGTTAGATTACTTGTTGTAAGGGTGTGAAGGGAATTTCATTTTCATGTACTGTGGTCATATGGTGGTATACACTTTTGTCTATAAGGGCATTATGTACTTTTACATATATAATAATTAGTAATTTAAAGAGGAAAGAAATCAATTTCTCTCCAACACATTCTCTCAAGTCTCGAACCCTTCTCTCTTCCCTCTCATCTTCTGCTTCCAACTCTCTCTCTTCCCTTTCTTCCATCAGTTCATCCTCATAATAGAGGACAACTACGATGTGGTATCAGAGTGGGTTTGGGAGTCGACCAGCAGCCTTGCTCTGCCTCTAGCTTTGGAACCAAAGAGTTGAAGAGGGTTCCAACTTCCAACAGAGGCTACACCATGTAAAAGGTTAGATACGTAGATCGAGGTTTACGGATTTCAACCAGAAGAGTTATTAGTGGAGTTTGCATCTTCAAGGCTGAATCGATGACAAGTGGTCAAAATAGAAACTTCCTGCTAGAATGATTGCTGCTGTTAATATGTGGTCATGAGTCACTTCAACTCCAAACTCGGCTGAACTGTTTTACTACCAGACATGGCAATGGTAAAATTACAGCTCTATCTTTAATGTGGATGACATTGTAGTAACTGGAAATGACCAAGCAGAAATAAAGAGGCTCAAGGCCTATTTAGCTCAACAGTTTGAACTTAAGGATCTTGGTGCCTTGAAGTATTTCTTGGGAATTGAAGTGTTGAGATAAAGAAAGGGAGTTTACATCTGTTAGAGGAAGTATGTTTTGGATCTCTTGAAAGAAGACAGGAATGTTAGGGTGTAAACTTGCAGACTCTCCCACTGACCCGTCCTAAACTAAGTGAAGCCAGTGGCCAACCTTTGATTGATGCAGGGAGGTATCAGAAACTTTAGGAAGGTTGATTTATCTTTGTCTTACTTATCCGGATATAACATAAGTCGTTGGAGTAGTAAGCCAGTTTATGCATGCTCCTAGAACTGACCATTGGAAGCCGTATACTGAATTCATGGGGGTATTGTAGAAGGTAATTGCATGTATTGTGGTCTCATGGGGGTATTGTAGAAGGTAATTTCATGTATTGTGGTCTCATGGGGGTGTACACTTATATATAAGGGCATTTATGTACTTTTACATATATAACTTGTAATGTACAGGAGAGAGAGATCGATTACTCTCTCCAACAGATTCTTTCAACCCTTGTTTCTTCCCTCTCTTCTTTTTCCTACTTCTCTCTCTATCTCTTCTCTGCTTCTCCTTACTTCCCTCGATTCATCCTCTATATGGAGGAAAACAGCGACTTTATTTACTAAAGGGAAAATCAAAGGACCAAGAGTAGTATGTGAAATCGTGAGTGAAGTGCATGGAAGAAAACTTGAGAAATCATAGAAGAAAGAAAGCGAAGTTGTGGAGAGAGTGAGAGAGAGCTTGTAATATTTCGGTGCCCGGGGGGGGCGTTTGCAATATAAGTTTTTTTGTGGGGGGAGGGGAGTTGGTAAAGGTTACTAGTATAAGCTTATCTTTATCTTCTTTGTATATGTGTTATATGCAGCTGGAAAATCTGACTTGTTTGTGAGATATGCTACGTTGGACTGTGGGAATAATCACCATAGAAGACGCCAGCCAGATCATTAGACCCCCTTCTTTACTGATCTTCTTTCCAGACCTTTACTCCCCCTTCCTCCCCATTTCTGAGTTTTAGGTACTAGAGGCAAGGAAGAAGATTGGGTCTTTGCCGGTTTAGGTGGTTGGAAAGGGTGTAAAGGCAATTGAGGGAACAAGAGTAGAGTCAACACATTGACTCCTGGTACGTGAAATGGGGCCAAGTTGAGTGACCCGGACCATGTCTCAAGAGTCAATGGACCGAGTCAAATGATGTATTTTCACAGGAAAATTTGATGACCATGAGAGTCGAATCTTGGTCTTATGTTGTAGTAGTCTCCAACATGTTGTTCCACGAAGATTTGTGGGTTATTTGGCCAAAAAACAGAAAAAACTGAGATTTTTTGGCAAGTTCCCGCTCTCGCTATTGAACCTACTAAAATCAGTGAATTTCGATCGAGATTTTGAGTTTAAACTGAAATGATACAAGATATCTCACCTACACCGAAATTTTGACCAAAATGTTGAAATTTTGGTCGAAAGTTGGTATACCTGCAGCGTTTCTTATGTTCTATTTTGTCTCATTGACACACAAGACAGGTTTGGACATAACGTTCCGCGTCTTCTTTCATTCATCCACCTAAACCGCGGCTATTAAATTGCTGTTCTTATGAGGCCTCTTTGCTTCGCTTGTCTCCCATTCAAGCTCGGGATTGACCATTCCAACTAAGGTTACGTTTCAACCTGTGTTGAAACCGAAAAAATTTGAGAAATCTCAGTGTTTTTGACTGAGATTTTGAACTATGATCCATTTGATTGACAACAACACAGCCTGATAGAAGTGTATTTTAGTAAAGTTTTATTTTTATTTTTATTTTTTGATGAATAAAAATGCATTAACAAAAAGGGGACAGAAAAGAAGGGGGGGGGAAAGCTATACAAAAACAAGCCCTAAAGGGGCGGGCTAGGAGTCTGAATAAAAGAAACATCTAAGCTCCAAAATGAAGCAATGTGCCTATTTCTAGGAGAGTCAACAAGAGAGCCAAAACGAAGAATCTGCAGTTTAGAGTTAACATCAAAGAAGATGGCTTTCCAAATCTTATCAAAAGATCGGGAATTGGAGGTCCATCTTCTAAGATTTCTTTCCATCCAAATATGAGAAATGACAGCCCCTACCACAAGTTTACCTGCTGAATCACAAATAGAACTACCTGAAATAGTCATATCCATCCAAAGCCACTCAATGGAAAAAGGTAAAGGCCTCCTCGGGCGGGGCCAAATGGATTGGAGGGCTTTCTTCCAAATAGGGGAGGTGAAAGGGCAAGAGAAGAAAAGGTGATCAACGTCCTCAAGACCGTTCCAACAAAGGATACAAGCAGGGGAAACATGGATGTGACGGTGCAGAAGAAAAGCTTGGGTGGGAAGGCAATTGTTCAGGGCACGCCAAACATTGAAACTATGGCGGGGAATGTGACCTTTGAACTAGATGAGCTTTGCCAGAGAATCTTCGGAGCTTGGAGACGAATAAAATTCCAAGCCGATCTAGAGCTAAAAAGGCCATTAGGGGAGGGGTTCATATGGTCTTGTCCGTTAGAGAGGAAGGGAGGGGGGGGGGAAGAGGGGGAAGGGAAGCCCAGACCTGGGTAAGACAAAGGGGGAAGAGGGAAGGGGGAGACCACCATAGTTCGAGAACTCGTGAGATTTCACTCGAGATCTCGGTTTTTCAGGAAGTCGAGACGAGTTGCTATACGATTTTTAAAAGTACATCTTCTCAGTCGAGATCTCGCGAGATATCGAGATCTCGGCGAGATATCAAGATCTCGAGATCTCGGCATCTCGACCTCAAATTCCTTTTTATATGAGTGCCAGATCTCGAGATCTGGGCGAGATCTCGGTGGGAAATCTTGGTATACAGACACTTATGTATGCCAGTAATCAGGATAGACATTTATTCCTAATATCATTTAAGTAAATGTTTGTGTATTTGTATTTCATTTACTTATGATATTATTCATAAATAAGCAAATACCCCCTATTTGAATCCAATAAAAATAGTTAAAAAATAAAATTCCAAAAGGAAAAAGTCAACCCCCTAGTTCAAGAACAAAAACTGGATTTTCGGCGGTAGGTGCAATTTTCAACTTTCTAATGCTGGGTTTTTTCTCAAATCTAAAAATTCCATAAATCTTTTTTTTTTTGGGTGAATACAAAATTCATCACTAAAAGCAGCCCTAAAAAGGGAGGGAAGTAACAAGAGACAAGGACCAGCAGAAAAGACTCAAACAACGGAGCCCGCTGGCGTAAGGGTGATAGAAGAAGGCCCCAGGATACAACAATGAATCTGTTCCTTGGGGTGTCAATACAAGTAGAGGGAGCAGCTAAACTAATTTTAGTTTTGATTTCAAAAGAGATGGAATCCCAAATCTGGTTGGTAGATCTCGATTTGGAGGTCCATTTCCTAAGATTTCTCTCCATCCAAATGTGGTTGATAGCCGCTGAGAAAGCCGATCTCCCAATCATATCACAGATAGTAGAGCCACCAAAAGTCATATCAACCCAAATCCACTCACGATCAAAAGGAAGAATCCTCCTGTTTGACGGCCAGCATTTGGAAAGGATGCCCTTCCAGATAGAGCGAGTGAAGGGGCAGCCAAAGAAGAGGTGATTTGTATCTTCAGTCCCATTCCAACAAAGGCCACAGTTGGGGGAGACCATAATGTGCCGATGTCTGAGGAAAGCTTGCGTTGGGAGGCAGTTGGATAAGACTCTCCAGACCGTGAAGCTGTGTCTTGGAATGTGGTGCTTGTACCAGACAAGTTTCCTCCAAGGGACAAGTGGAAGGCTAGATCTGACAAGGTCCCAAGCTGATTTAGTGTTGAACTTTCCCGAAGTGCTAGGCATCCAAGAGACATAGTCTTCCCTGTTGAAAGGTCTTCTAGAGACTGTAGGAAGGAGAGCCCAAATAGAAGTAAGAGTAGGGGAAG
Organism: Telopea speciosissima; assembly: GCF_018873765.1. Taxonomy (NCBI): domain Eukaryota; kingdom Viridiplantae; phylum Streptophyta; class Magnoliopsida; order Proteales; family Proteaceae; genus Telopea; species Telopea speciosissima. The sequence goes on from NC_057916.1 coordinate 46,976,284, forward strand.
TGGAGTCAGGGGGGTCCCATCCATCTTCATTTAGAATATCAGCCACCAAAGCATTTCTAGGAAGCCCCGAGTCATAAATCATTCTAGGGGTAACCTGGTGAAGCAGAATGCCCATAGGATGCCAGTGGTCCAGCTAGAGCAAGGTGGTATTCCCATTACCAATGTGAGAACATATAGATCCAAGAGTCAGAACTCTATTCTGAAGAATCTTGCGCTAGGTCCAAGAAGCATCTGAATGTATTTGGACCGACCAAATAGAGTCTGAGCGGAGAAGACCTGAATATATCCAATCCACCCAAATACTTTTGGCCCTAGAAACAATCTTCCAAAGAAGCTTGATAATGCCAGCAGAATTCACATCTTTTATCCTTCTAATTCCCAAACCTCCTTCCTCTAAAGGATGACAAATCAAATTCCATAAATCTTAATATGATAAAACATTGGTAAAACCAAAAGTGCGGTAAAATATTCATTTGTTTTGATGTCCAAAAAAATATTTTCATTCAGAGATATTTTGACAGCATTCGTGCACACCAAATTAATTTTAACTGGTACATAATTTCTTCAATATAAATCAGATTTAAGCAATCTTGGACTTGTTGGAAAGCTTTCAAAACAAAGCTTAAAGTTAGCAATGTTTTACCATGTTAAGATTTATGGAATTTTAAGCAATCTTGGGATTGAATACATTAACATATCACATTTTATGTAGCATTTGTTTAAAAATTGATGTATTGTACACTTTAACATTTCTAATGCTTATTTAAGTTGTTTTACATTAATTGAATGTTTTGATTGCTTTCTATTACTAAATTATGTGTAGAGTAGGGTACTTTAGTACGTTGTCGCCTACCAACCTATGGTCCGAAGTGAAACTCATATTTGTACTTTATTTTTGCAAAATCTAATAGTGCCATTGTGTTTAAATGGCCTACAATAGGCTGAATACCAAGTTTCAGACCCAAACTAGGTCTAAAACCCACCGAGTTGAGGCTTCGAGTCGGAAAAAAAATGCACCAACTCGGCGAGATCTCGACTCGCCTCGGTTTTTCCAAGGGTCAAGTTGGTACCGAGTTCGAGTTTTAGTATCTTGAAGACCACATGCCGTCTACAATAATTAAGGAGAGGGGGAAGAACTTAGGAATACCAGAAGAGTAAATAGAGCAGGCTCCAAGGAGATTAAAAAGGACACCAGAAGAGTGCTAGGGGTCCATCCAAAGAGAGGAGGAGGAGTCGTCAGCAATCTTAAGGGAGATGGCACAAAGGGCAAGAGGCCGGAGGTGGAGGATTTTGCGCCAAACCCAAGATGTGTCCGCCGGAAAGGGGACAGTCCATAGAGAGTCCTTTTTAAGGAAATGAGAGTGAACCCAATGAACCCAAATAGAATCATGTTTGGTTATGATTTTCCAGATGAGCTTAAGAATACCAGCCTTATTGTAATCACTGATCCTACGGATACCTAGCTCACCTTTGGATTTGGGAAGACAGATGGTAGCCTAACTAATAGGATGGATGAATTTGGAGCATTCTTTGCCTTTCCAAAGAAAGGCACAAAAGAGGGATTCCATGGCAGAAATGGTTGACTTGGGAAGCCCAAAGATGCCGCACCAATAGATGTAAGAGGATTGGAGGACGGATTTAATGAGCTCAAGCCTTCCAGCAAAGGAGATAAGTCTGCCTTTCCAAAGCTGGAGGTGCTTTCTAATGAGGTCTAACATGGGGAATAATGGAGGGCAGTCAACCTAGTGGGAATGAGGGGGAGACCAAGATATTTAACAGGGAGGGAGCCCAAAGTGAACCCGCCAAGCGGAGAAGATGGTCCCTGACGGAGTCAGAAACTCCAGAGAGGAAGATATTGGACTTTAGGAGATTGATCTTAAGCTCAGATAGGCTTTCAAAGAGATGAAGGGAGGACATAATGGAAGAGATCGAAGAGGGATCAGCATTAGAAAAGATCATAAGGTCATCCGCGAAGGCAAGGTGAGAGAGATTGAGTGCCTTACCATTGGGCTGGATTAACGCCATTGTTTTAAGGCACCTCAAACATAACATATGGAACATTGGGAACCCTGGCCATAGGATACCGTCACCAGTTCAATGAACCTCAGGGTTAATTTGCCCTTTTTTATTGTTAAACTATCTGCTACATTTCTTTTTTATGTTAGGTGTATACATATCTTCCAAAATCTTCTCCTATCCCATTTTTGTATCATTTTCATGCAGAATCCAGTTTGGTCTCCTCAGTCTTATCCAGAAAAAGATGAGTTGCACTGTTTAGCCAATTTCTTTGTCCTGTCCTAGCTGATCTGCTGACAAGATTATTTTTTGTAAAAAGTAGGGATATAGTGAAATATAGCTGGGTTTTGTATTGTGTGTATCAAGTTGCCTACTTGATGGGTTTGAGACATCCACTTCGCTAATGAGATGGAAAGTAGTGCTTTATGTTCATGTGTTGTCTGATTCATCTAAAGGAATTCTCTTACCAGATACTTAGAAATTATGAAATCAGAAGGACTAGAGATATCTCAGCCGGCTTTGGATCCTAATTCAACAGAGATACATCACAGAATTACCATCCGGAAAAGAACAAAGAATGTCCATAGGTGAATGGAATTCCTCTTAAAGAATGATTGCTGTAAGAATCATTGTCTGACATGAATGATAATAACCAATATTCTCTGCTTACTTTATGCAGAAGAGTCTATGACACTCGTGGCAATGTGAAGTGTTCAGAGGCTAGCAATGAACCACCATGCACTGGGTATGTTATTGTACATGCTTACAATTATATTTTTCATCTGTAACATATACATGGTTTATTATTATGTTAAATACATGCCATTTTTTCATTTTTTGATCATAACATTGCAAACCCGAATAAAAGTGCTTAATTATTAAAGAAGCAATCTAAAATCTTGTATTCCTGCTTACAAGACTAATGCTGTAAAATTATTCCTTCCATGTTTCTACTATATGGCTATAATGATTGTGGTTGTGTGTTCTACTTATAGATTTGTGGAGGGTATGGCGCCCGTGTTTTCAAGGTCTGCTTGGCGTTGTGCTTGGCATCTTATCCAGGTAAAATGAATTCCACTAGTACTGTTGTGTAACTTTATTAAATCTCTTTATCAAATTATTAATAACGTGAGGAGAGCTATGTTAAGCCCATCTCTGTTGTACAATGCACCTTCTTTCCAAGCCTTAATGAGTGGTCTTTCTAGCTGGGAACTAATACTATGTTGAATCAAGTTCTAGAGTATTAGTGAGTAGTTTTTACCAGCTAAGGACGAGAATACTGTGTTGTCTTTTGTTCTACAACTTCAACCTACAATTTTTTTTTTCCTGCCACATATGCATGAAGCTTCTCTTTGTTATCCTGAAACTTTGACCATGTTAATTTTTTGCTGAAATTTTGCCCAGAAAATAGAACTTTAAATAATATTTTCCAGATAAGGTTTTGGAGGAATATTTATAACTTTTATTTTTTTTTGGAGAAATTAGTTAGTCTTATTTTGTTGAACTTCATAACTATTTATGTCCTTTTCATTTGTCTCCTATTATTTTTGGGGAAAAAGGTTAACTCTCATTTATATGGAGAAAAGAATAGAGGAAATAGATGTTACGTGCTAGAGAGAGGGGGGAGTGGCCACGTGCATGATGGAGGATAACTTCCATGGTTAGTGGGTGAAGTCATTATTTTATGTATGGGGTCATCATTTTAGGTGGGTTGTTATTATTCTATGTGGGTTTTCACCGTATGTAGGTAGTTATAGAGTGTGGGTTGCTATTTTGAGGGATGGAGAGCATTATGTGGGCTGTTATAGGGGAGAGGTAGTGAGGTGTCGTGAGTAGGTGGAGTTAGTTATGTACAAAGATAAATAATGTTGGTTCATTGAATGAAGCAGATGAGAATTAACCAAAACTACTCTCGAGTAGAGAGGTCAGGCTTCCTCGATTAAGTCACTTTGTCTTTGATTAATAATCTTCTTCTTGCTTAGATTCTTCTCTTCACCATAGGTGGGAAGAAGCGATCCACCGCATATATACCAGCTTGGTATCAAAGCCTGGGAATGGATCAGAGGGTGGAGCGACTAGAAGGGGATGTGAGTTCTCTAAACGAAGGACAACAGCAAATTTTGTCGAAATTAGAAGGCCAACAACAGCTGCTAGCGAAGATTGGGGATATGTTTGAGAGCATGATTTTTCACCCTCCAATCCAAGAAGAGGGAGATGTAGGGGAGAATTCGCGGGCTTCAGCTCAAAACCATGGAGCGCAAAAGTCTCCTATCATCACTCCTACTGTGAGGTCCACGACTTCACAACAAACAGTTCATCCCAAATTGGTGAAACTCGATTTTCCCTGTTACAATGGTGAGGAGGATACTACGAGCTGGACATGCCGGGTAGAGCAGTTTTTTGATTTTCACCAAACGCCGGAGGCGGAGAAGGTGGCCCTGGCATCCTTCCATCTCGAAGGAGAGGCACAACTGTGGTACCAACTTCACAAGCAAAGTGGAGGCGGTGAAACCAGGCCGGAATTCTGTGAGGGCTTACACACAAGGTTCGGGCCGACAACGTTCCAGGATTTCTTTGGCGAATTGGCTAAGCTGCAACAAACGGGTTCCGTCCGTGATTACCAGGCAAGGTTCGAAAGAATCTTATCAAAGGTGGGTTACCTACCACCCAATAGGCAGACTAGTTGTTTTGTGAGCGGGTTACGTGACAATATTAAGGCAGATGTTCTGGCCGCGCGACCAACCACCATTTCAAATGCAATCGGGTTAGCACGACTATTCGAAGCGAAGAACATGTCACAACAGAGACGTTTCACACCACCAATAGATCCACGCAAGCTGCCTGCAACCAACAAGGAGCCGCCAAATGTAGGGACTGCGCTGCCGCTCAAACGAATGATGGCTAGTGAAATGCAGGAGAGGAGGAGCAAGGGGCTTTGTTATAACTGCAATGAGCGTTTCGTTCCCGGCCACCGATGTAAAAGACTATTCTTGATTGAAAGATATGATGTTGAGGAGGAGGAAGCGACGGTGGACGCTCCAAATGATGTAGCAGATGAGGGGTACGGCTTACCCGAGATTTCCTTACATGCAATATGTGGGGATAAGGCTCTAGAGACGATGAGGATCGCAGGTAGACTGGGACATGTGGCGGTCACAGTCTTGATCGATTCCGGTAGCACTCACAATTTCCTGAGCTTAAAATTAGCTACAAAGGTGGGGCTCATTCCTACAAATAAGCAGCTTTTTGAAGTCATGGTAGCATCTGGAGAGAGAATTGCAAGCCCAGGTATATGTCCAACGTTGCATTAAATGTGCAAGGAGTACCTATTGTTGCAGATTTTTTCCTCTTATCCCTTGGTGGTTATGAAGTAGTACTTGGAGCCCATTGGCTGAGAACTCTTGGTCCTATTACATGGGACTTTGCTAACCTTATCATGAAGTATGAGGTGGCAGGCAAGCTAGTTGAACTCAAGGGCATGATGGCTGGAGCTGATAAGATAGTAGGAGATCCCACTCGAGAAACAAGACGCAGCAAGCAAGGACTCTTACTGCAGCTGTATTCGATCTCACCCTCCTCCACACAAATAGGAGAGGGACCCACTTCAAAGCCACTACAACGTCTCCTACACAAGTATGAAGATGTGTTTGCCGAGCCCTCAGGCCTTCCTCCAATGCGGTTGCATGATCACTGGATTCCTCTCAAGGTCAACTCGCAACCGGTTTGTGCCAAAGCCTATCGTCACCCATATTTCCAGAAGAAGGAGATCGAACAATTGGTGGGGGACATGCTATCATCGTGCATCGTACGGCCAAGTAACAACCCTTATTCTTTGCCTGTGATACTGGTCAAAAAACACGATAATTCTTGGCGTATGTGCGTGGATTACGGAGCATTGAACAAAATTACCATCAAGGATAAATTCCCGATTCCTCTTATAGATGAGTTATTGGATGAACTCCACGGTGCACGGGTTTTCTTAAGCTGGACCTCCGCTCTGGATATCATCAAATCAGAGTCGTTTCCGAAGAAACTGAAAAAACGGCATTCCGAACCCATCACGGCCATTATGAATTTTTGGTGATGCCGTTCGGACTCACCAATGAACCCTCCACTTTTCAGGCACTGATGAATCAGTTATTTAAGGAGCATTTAAGGAAGTTTATTTTGGTTTTCTTTGACGACATCTTAATTTATAGCACCACGTGGGAGGAGCATCTGAAGCACCTGGAGGTGACCTTGCAAATTCTAAGAGAACATAAGTTGTTCGTGAAGCGGGAGAAGTGCAACTTTGGACAACCTAGCGTTCACTACCTAGGTCATATTATTTCTGCCGATGGAGTAGCAGTTGATCCAGATAAAGTATCGACCATGTTGAGCTGGCCAAAGCCCAAGACAATAAAGACCATGCATGGGTTTCTTGGATTAACAGGTTATTACCGTAAATTTATTCAAAATTACGGTAAAATAGCTGATCCACTCACTGGAATGCTTAAAAAGAACAATTTCAATTGGACACCAACAGCTGAGGAGGCGTTCACACAACTCAAAGCCGCGATGACATGCGCTCCAGTCCTGGCATTACCCGATTTCTCGTCCGAGTTTATTGTTGAGTATGATGCAAGCGGGTCGGGTATAGGAGCCGTGCTCCTACAAAAAAGGCTGATTGCTTTCCTTAGCCATTCGTTGAAAGGAAAAAATCTACTGCTTTCAACCTATGAAAAGAAAATCCAAGCACTGGTGGTAGCCGTTCAAAAGTGGCACTCTTACCTGATTGGCTGACAATTCGTGGTTAAGACTGACCAGAGGAGTTTGAAATATCTGTGGGAGCAAAAAATAACTACCCCTGCCCAGCAAAGGTGGTTATTTAAACTGATGCATTACGATTTCGTAATAGAGTATAAAAGAGGGAAAGAGAATGTGGTCACAAATGCACTCTCAAGGAGAGAGGAAGTAGGAGGAAAAGAAGGAGAAAAAGAAGGAGATGAAGATGGGGTAGCCGAGCATCACATCATGGCCTTATCCATGCCTCTAACTAATTGGATAGAGGTCATAAAAGAAGAAATTGCTTCCAACGTGGAGATGCAGCAAATCCTCAAAAAAATAAGGGAGGATGAAGCCGTGGGGCTGTGGGAGGATAGAGGTGGAGTTGTATTTTTAAGGAGAGGATTTATATCCCTACAAATTCTCCAATTATAGCCACCATTATTGACAGTTCCACAACAAGACGCATGAAGGATTTGAAGACTTGTCATCGGATAAGGGCGACGTTTTATTGGCAGGGTATGCGGAAGTCCATTTTAGAAAAAATAGCCACTTGTGACAAGTGCCAACGTCACAAGGCAATCCTCCAAACTCCTGCGGGTTTACTGCAACTGCTTCCTATCCCTGAACGTGTTTGGGAGGACATTTCTATGGACTTCGTGGGAGGACTTCCTACTTCTAAGGGAAGGACGGTTATTTTGGTAGTAGTGGACTGACTCTCTAAGTATGCATATTTTCTCTCACTCTCGCACCCCTACACGTCTGCAGGGGTGGCACAATTATTCTATGATCAAATTTTCCGGCTTCATGGAATGCCCAAGTCGATTGTGTGTGATCGTGACCCTACTTTTACCAGCAATTTTTTGAAGGAACTGTTCCAACTTAATGGGACCTGCTTCAATTTGAGCTCAGCATACCATCCCCAAACCGATGGGCAAAGCGAAGTGGTTAACCGTACAATGGAGATGTATCTCAGGTGCTTTACTGGTTCACATCCTAAGGAGTGGAGCAAATGGCTGGCATGGGCAGAGTATTGTTACAACACTAGTTAGCACTCCGCCATTAAAACTACACCCTTTTAAGCTGTGTACGGTCGACCACCACCTTCACTACTTACCTATGTGCCAGGGACCGCCAAGCTGGAGGCAGTTGAAAGACAATTACTGGATAGGGATACCAAAGTCAAGCCAGCTGCGTCACACTCTCATTGAGGCCCAAAACCGAATGAAGCGCATTTATGACAAAAAACATCAGGAGAAAGAATTCGAGATAGGAGATTGGGTCTATGTTAAATTGCACCCTTGTCGACAAACATCTCTTGCATTAAGAAGGGCGCAGAAGCTTGCTCCACGATATTATGGTCCATACCAGGTTCTTTAGTGCATTGGGAAGGTGGCTTACAAGTTAGCATTGCCGGAGTACTCACGCATCCATCCTACGTTCCATGTGTCCCTACTAAAGAAGCAACTTGGAGAGCGGCATCAGATCCAAGAGGAGTTACCGGTGGTGCGAGAAGATGAACCCTCCATCCTCTTCCACAAGCCATATTAGACCATCGTACTCACAAGCATGGTATAAAATCTCGCGAAATATCGGCGATATATCGCGATATTTCGTGAATCTCGACATGACCGAGATACGAAACAATGTCGAAATAAAAAGTACAATAACTGTCGATATATCGAGATATTTCGACGATATATCGTGGAACTCACGATATATCGCGAGATATCACGATATATCGCGAGATATTGTAAAGTACAATAATGTCACATTCAAAATCCTTATAAATTTCATATTTCGCAGCTCTTGGTCGATATTTCGACCGAGAGCTGCTGAAAATGAAATTTTCTCTCTTCTTCCTCCCTTCCAAGCCTCATGAAGCTCTTGTCGCGGAAGACGTCGAAGGGTCATCTAAGCTCATCATCCAAGCCTATTTTCATTATTTAAGGTAAATTATATTTCTCTAAAACTATTTTTTTAAAAAACTTTGTACAAATGTTGTTGGATGTTGATGATATTAATATATGTTGACACGGAGGCCGATCTCTGACCTCACGGTGTCGAAATTTTTTCCCATATGTATTTTTTTTTTTTTTCTGGTTTTAAAAATTCATTTTCCTACAACTAAAATAGGAAATAATTAGGGGTAATATGACTTAGATGGTAATGAATTAAATATATGTTAGACACAATGGCTCGATCTACGGCTTCTGAGTGTCGGATTTATTTTTCTGCTCTTAAATAATTCTTTTAATTTTGAAAATTAAGAAAAATATATAAAAATTAAAAAACAGAAATAAATAAGGAAAAATATGAGTTTTAAGTTTAAAAAATAATGAAAAATATGAAAGTTATTTCTATATGTTTTGAGATGCATTACATGTATATTATGTTTACTAATTCATAGTTTTGTTGTGTTAGGTCAATACTTATATTAACATTATATATAAAAAATTGGTTTTAATTTTGTGAAAAATATAAGGGTTAGGGGAAAAATATTAAATAACTATACAAGTGTATTAGTAATCTAAAAGGCCATCGAAGTGCATCTACATTAAGTTTTTTAATTATTTTACTTACATCATTGCGTAAACAAGTATCATTATGGCGGATCGTGATAGACAACGTGCGGCGAGGGCAAGCAAAGGGGGAAAGTAGTCAACAAAGGGGGCGGGACGGAACAAAGAGAACAGAGGAACAAAGAGAGACCAACCACCGTAGGGTGATTGCGATATCGCATGGTTAACGGTACTCCCATTGATGGGGATAAGAGAAAATCTATATGTAATTATTTGCATGCAATTTATGGGAGGTGGTGGTCCAGAGAGACTTAAACAACATCTGATTGGAGGATCTAAAGATGTTGTAGGTTGTCATATGGTCCCCCTGAAGTAGCTGAGGAGATTGGTGATAGTTTGAGGGGAAGAAAGAAGAGGAAGGTCGAAAGTAAAGGATAAGAGAACAACTTGAGGATACGGTGAGGAGTTCGATGGGAGGAGGAAGACGATAATGATGATGATGACTTCTCCTCCTCCTCTCGATGATGACATGCATGCATGATGACATACAAACAAGCAGAGGAGGCTAGGGATTTTAGGCGGACTGTTTCAAGGAGTAGAGGAAGTTTTCAAGATGATCACAGAGACAAAGAGTAGGGGTAGTGGAGGAGCGGCGCAGTTCGGAGGTCCTAAAACTTTGAATCCTTTTAAAAGATCCGAAAGTGCGAGGGCAACCCAACACCTCTACCGATGCATACCACCATCAACATCCGATCCTAAATTGCATAAGAAGAAAGGAAGCATCAACCCAGAATCAAAGGAGCATGGAAGGGGATGAAGGGATTGGTTAAAGAATCGATAGCTAAGTGGATGCTATACCATACCATCGTGAACAGCTTGCAGGCCCCGTTATGATACCATGATAGATACCATTGCGGTGGCCCGAGGATTGAGGCCGCGTATGAGGTAATGAATGTTTATCTACCTCAGCAAAAGAGTGAGATTGATGAGTACATTAGTGAGATGAGGAATATGTGGGAGACATATGGGGTGACTATAATGGCGAGATGGATGGTAGGCCTCTAAGAAAGTCATCATCAATTTCTGGTTTATTGTGATGGGAGGGCGATGTTCCTCGAATCTGTGGATGCATCGAAAGAGATAAAGGATGCAGAAATATATTTCTGATTGTTAAAGGAAGTAGTGGAAAAAGATGTGGGTATTGAGAATGTTGTCGGTTATAGCAGATGATAGGAAGTAACTTATTGGTAGGTGAGAAGATGATAAACAATAATAAGTACCGGCTCTTGGACTCCTTGTGCAGCCCATTGCATTGACTTAATGCTAAAAGATATGGGAAAGTTAAAGTTGGTGAAGGCGTGGTTGAAAGTGCAAGACAAGTCACCAACTTTGTATACAACCACTCCTATGCACTCAATCTATTGAGGAAAAATGTGGGGGTGACTTGGTTAGGCCTGGCATCAGAGATTTGCCACAACTACATTGCCCTCAAAGCATTGAGACAAAGAAGGCGGCCGAGAAGCGTGTTTTGCTTCGAGGAGTGGTTTGATGGAAGGGTTCCAAGGCGCAAATGGGAGGGAAGCACAAACAACGATGTCATCGAGGACTTACGGACCAAACTAAGCAAAGTGGTGAAAGTTTTAGAGCCGAATTCAAGTTCTACATGTTCTTGACTCCGCTCCGAAGGGCCCAACCATGCCGATCCTATATGCCGTAATAGACTTGATGAAAGATAGTTACATAGTGTGGGTCCTCGCATGAGCAAACACTTCTTAGATATCATAAATGCTCATTGGGAGAATCAACTTATGCATCCACTGCGTAAAATTTGGTGAAGTAAATTTGTTTTATGTTTACTAATTCATAGTATTATTATTTACTAATTACTATGCATTTACAATACCTCTATTCTATATGTCATATTTCAAGATACTACTTGAACCCTAAGTATCGATATAACAATAGGCTTGGGTTGGAAACTCGACTTATTGATCTTTGTGAAACAAGTAGTGAAGAAGTTGGAGCCGGATGGTGCGACTACTGAAGCAATTTGCAACAATGAAGTGAGTTCATTTGGAAACTCAACTTATTGATGCTTTCAAATAAGTAGTGAAGAAGTACTTACTAATTTTCCACACGGGTATAGATCAAGGTATTTAGGGATGCATTGGGAAGTTTTGGAACTCGAGGTCGCGATCTGGCAGAGCACGTGGTGATCTTGGTAATTCTTTTAAGTTTTAAATTACATATGTATTGAAATTTGAAAGTTGAAAGTTGAAACAACATTTGACACATGTCTTTTTTGTTGTAAACTTGTAATCTTGTTGAATGGTGGGTGTTGTATGAGGAATCGGCTGAAAACTTAAGAAGAATAGCGATTAAAGTCCTTGCCCAACATGTTCGCATCCGGTTGTGAGAGGCTGGAGTACCTTTGCGCTCATCCCATCAGAAGCGCAGCAGTTGGGGTCTCAGCGTTTATCGGCGTAGTGTATATGCGCTCGACTTGAAGGCTGGCTACACGCATACTGGCATGGGGCATGAGGACGGAGGGCACCATTGATCTGGCGACATCTTTCGAGTTGGCTCGGAGGCGATGATGACTATTGTGGATTGGGTGAGGATAGAGGTGAGCCGAGTGTTGGATGAGGAGGGAGGTAGGCCCGACCCAGCATGATAACCGAGATTGGTCTTTGATGTGGGCCAGTATATGGCGCGGTCGGATCATGCGAGGAAGCCTGCGTACCATTCCGACCCCTGGTAGTGATATTCTTGATGATGAAGGCGGTACTAAGTCCTCGAAATGATGATGGTGATGATGGTGATCTTTGGTGGTGGTGATGGTGATCTTTGGTGGTGGTGATGTTGGTGGTGGTGATCTTTGGTGAAGAATATGACGGCATGCGAGGCGTTATGTGGTAGGCAGGAGGCCAGGATTGGCGCTGTAGACCGCTCCGATTGCTGGAGAACCGCAGTTTGATCGTGCCACCTGAATACGGACCACGGAGCACGTGCCCCGCACCCCCGCCTCGAAGGCCCCTCATACATCTGACGAGAGCGTGAGGGTCGACGAAGCGATTCTGACACGATCGCATGGACATTGATAACCTATCTAGCTCGTTGGTGGTTTGAGTATGGGTGATAGGGAGGAGGACCGGCCCGGACATTGGCGTGCCCCATCTTTTGGCCTTATGTACCGCTCCATTGGCATCGGATTATGGTGCATCGCGACCTTACGGTGGATATGGATATGGATCATCATCATATGGCGATTTAGTGGGGTAGGGGCTATGACTACCGATCCAGATCGAGGGACATCTTGGATCATCTTTTGTAGATAACATCTTTGCATACCCTAGCGGACCTAGCTACCAACCTCACCGGCCATACATGCAGCCAATGCCATCGCCTCTTGCCGGGCGCCAACATCATATCACAGTGGATCATCTTCTTCACGGATGGATCGATTGGTAACCCTAGTTTATATCCTAGGATAGGTTACCTACATTCGTTGATGATTCCATTTACGTGACACTTGTGGATGACTACACTCGTTTCTTCTCCGATTCTATACCGTGGTCCACATATGTCATTCAAACGAGAGAAGCGATGGACGTCGACTCCGGCGAGGCATGAGTGGGATTGATCAGGGAGGCACAAAGAACTACTATTAGCGAGTTTAGCGCTCGTAATTTGTAACTTAAGTTGTGATTTCATTAATCTATGTGTATTTAACTATTTATACATTAAGGTCGGCGACGTATGTCAATCAGTGCAAGCCCAAAACACCAATTTGAATTCACATTTTTACAATTTTATGGTTTAAATGTGTTTATTAAGCTTAAATAAGGCTGTCCATGAAGTTTCAGGCCTAAATATGGCCAAATACCCCGAGATGGACCCCGAAATATTGCGAGAAAAAATGCAATATTTCGGGAATATTACGATATCTCGGATATTTCGGATATCTCGGTAGGCCCGAGATACCGATATATCGCGAGATATAGTACTATGCCACAAGCGGCGAGCTCCATTGGCGTGGACTCTTTCCCTCTGAAGCTACTTGGGAGAACGTGGAAGCAATGAAGTTACTATTCCCAGCACTTGGTCTTGAGGACAAGACCAAACTCAACGGGGGAGAAATATGTTACGTGCTAGAGAGAGGGGGGAGTGGCCACGTGCATGAGGGAGGAGATAACTTCCATGGTTAGTGGGTGAAGTCATTATTTTATGTATGGGGTCATCATTTTAGGTGGGTTGTTATTATTTTATGTGGGTTTTCACCGTATGTAGGTAGTTATAGAGTGTGGGTTGCTATTTTGAGGGATGGAGAGCATTATATGGGCTGTTATAGGGGAGAGGTAGTGAGGTGTCGTGAGTAGGTGGAGTTGGTTATGTACAAAGATAAAAGTGTTGGTTTGTTGAATGAAGCAGAAGAGAATTAACCAAAAGTACTCTTGAGTAGAGAGGTCAGGCTTCCTCGATTAAGTCACTTTGTCTTTGATTAAAATTCTTCTTCTTGCTTAGATTCTTCTCTTCACCATAGGTGGGAAGAAACGATCCACCTCGTATATACCAATAGATGCCAGTGCACTAGTCCTACTCCTACTATGTAGTATTAATCATTCATTGTATTGTTGGATCTCTGTTATCAGTTGATCCATAATTTTGAATGTCATTGTGTCACACTGTCACCTGACGTTAATCAAATTATTATCAGTTGATCTAATATTATTGAATTAACTTTTATTCAGTGTTTTCATGTGAAATATGAAATCATATTACATGAATGTAAATTTGGGAAAAACTTCAAAATTTTCGCAAAGAACTGGTAAAATTTTGTTTAATAGGAAAATTTTATTTTACTGAAATCCCAAATCTGTTTGGGGGTGAAAAAAGGGAGAAAAAAAAGGTCTTCCCCTCGAGGATCAAAACAACACAATTTTATTCTTTTTCAAGCATAAATTTCCATACGAATCTTTCTAACTTCCATATTCATGAAGAACAATGAATGTGTCCACCAGCGCTAGCATATTGCTTTAAGAATCTTTATTTGTTTTATGCTTCATTAAGGAGTTGCCTCCTTATGGTTATGTTACTCCTTTGGATTTATGCAGAATGATCTTGTTCATGGTTGGGGAATGGATATGAAACTTGGTTACTGTGCTCAGGTGAGATTTGCTTCAGAGATTAACTGCACCTGCTCTTGGATGTGATATCCATGACATTGTCATTTTTTGTACCCGATTTCTTCTTTCTGTGTACTTTACCAGTCTCCTCCTTTATCTGTATGCCTGACTTGGTGACACAAATTTATCTAAATAAGCATGCAAATATTGATCTATCTTTTCACTTATTTTGGAACAGTTGTTTTCACTGCATATTCTTAGCTGGGTCTATTGGAGATTCATTGCCAATCCATAGAATAGTTTAGCTTTTCCATTATTTATTAAAAGAGGTTGTCAATATAATTAGTGCTTACGCACACCAAGTAGGATTGGATAATAGTAGTAAGTTACAATTTTTGGAAGGCAGGAATGGAGTAGTGCAAGGTTTTAGTCAAGGAGAAAAGATTATTATGGGTGGTGATCTAAATGGGCATGTGAGGAGAGATCCTAGAGGCTGTGAAGGCACAAATGGAGGCTATTGTTTTGGAGAGAGTAATGAGGAGGGGTTCTCAGTCTTAGATTTTGCTGTAGCCCATGATTTATCCATTGTGAACACTTTCTTTGAAAAGTGAGATGACTATTTAGCCAAATAGATTTCTTCCTGTTAACAGATCAGAATTAGAGTCTGAATGCTTGGATGATCAAGACTGACCCCAAGCCTTTATTTATAATAATGAAGTAGAGATTACAAGGACAAAACTGCCCCTAACATAGCCGACATAGGCTGTACATAACAGCATAAAATATAAAACATAAATAATGAAAGAGAAAATGTCCAAAATATCCCCATGGTATTCTGGTCCATACAATCCAACATTCCCCCTTAAGTTGGTGCATATATGTCACACATGCCCAACTTGACTAGGATAGGATGAATACTTTGCTACTCAGTCCCTTAGTGAACACATCGCCTAACTGATCAGCGGACTTCACAAAGGGAACACAAATGAGGCCGGCTTTAAGTTTCTCCTTGATGAAATGTCTGTCAACCTCTACATGCTTAGTACGATCATGCTGGACCATAGTTGTCATGTCGTCACGGCAATCCAAGTCGGTGGAGGGGTATCATGTCGATATATCGACATGTCGCCTGCCATGGCGTTACTATGGCGATCATATCAACCATGTTTTATTTTTTATTTTTCCTATTTTTAATGTCATTTAGTATGCTATAATATATACCCTATAACATAAAAAATTAACATGAAAGTGTACTACTAATCTACTATGGTTTAATTCATGAAAGTGTAATATCCATTAGTGTATATGAAATCATGGATTATCAAATAATTGATAGCAATAGTCTTGCTAATAATAAAGTTGAAAAATCATGAGAGTTGAGATATGATTCATATGAAAGTGACTACAAAAGTAACAAAACAAAAAAACAATTACAAGAACGTAATTTATATTGAGTGAATAAAGCTATTAAACAACCCATCTAAATAAAAGATGTAAATATGTGATTGTGTATTAGTGTTTTCTGTTTGATGTTTTTTTAATTTTTTTTATGTTAAGGAAAAAACATTAAAATAAAAAATGGTTAAAAAAATTATTGTTAAAAAATTAAGTTTTATAATTTGAAACAACCATGTTGCCCAATATGGCCATTTGTCATGGTATGGCGTCAATGGCGGCGCCATGGCGACAACATGGAGGCCATATCGGTTGATATTCTTACATCATCCATATCGGTGGTCGATATGCCCACTTCTCCAGCGATATGACGCCATGGCGACGCCATGACAACTATGTGCTGAACAGGGTTATGAGCAAAGCTAATGGCAGCTTTATTATCACAACTGAGCATCATGGGAAGATGGACAGCAACACCAATATCTTGCAACAACCCTTTAAGCCATAATAATTCACAGATTTTGTGTGCCATTGCACGAAATTCTGCTTCAACACTAGATCTTGCCACAACATTTTGCTTCTTGCTACGTCATGTGACAAGGTTTCCACCCACAAAGGAACAATATCCAGAGATAGATTTTCTATCGGTAGAGCCAGCCCAATCAACATCAGTATAAGCTTCAATTTTCAGATGACCACTGGGAGATAAGAGTATTCATTTTCCTGGAGCAGACTTCAAGTATCGTAGGATGCGAAGGACTGCCTCCATATGAGAGAAATAAGGATCATGCATGAACTGACTTACCAAACTCACAGTAATAGCTATGTCTAGTCTAGTATGAGAGACGTAGTAGATAAGTTTTCCCACCAATCGCTGATAGCGACCTTTGTCAACTGGTTCACCTTCTTTCTCCTTGAGTCGTGTAGTAGTTCCCATGGGGGTATTTGAAGGATGATACCCTAATAGCCCAGTCTCAGACAACAAATCTAGGATATATTTCCTTTCAGAAAGAAAGATGCCCTTTGATGATCGGGCAACCTCTATCCCTAGAAAATATTTAAGAGGTCCTAGATCCTTTATTTCAAAGTCACGGCCAAGGAAGTGCTTCAATTTCTTGATTGCCTCACCATCATTATCGGTGACCACAATATCATCCACATAGACTATGAGAATAGTTACCTTGTCACCAACTCGTCTGATGAACAATGTATGATCAGCATTGCTTTGCTTATATTTTGCTGAAACCATAGCCTTGTGAAACCTGCCGAACCAGGCTCTAGGTGACTGCTTCAACCCATAGAGAGCACGCTTCAATTTACAGACCTTGCCCCTGGTCCTATCATCAGAGAAGCCTGGTGGAATGTCCATATATACCTCTTCCTCCAGCTCCCCATGGAGAAAGGCATTCTTTACATCCAACTGCTAAAGATCCCACCCAAGATTTACAGCACAAGACAATAACACCCTTATAGTGTTGAGTTTCGCCACTGGTGCAAAGGTCTTCTGATAGACAACTCCATATGTTTGAGTGAAGCCCTTTGCAACAAGACGTGCCTTATATCGATCCACTGTCCCATCTGCCTTCTGTTTGACCACAAACATCCATTTACATCAAACTGGTTTTTTCTCTAGAGGAAGAGCCACAAGATCCCACGTATTATTTTTTTTCAATGCTCTCATTTCTTCCAACATTGTTGCCTTCCACTTTCCATCTGTAGATGCTTCCTGCCAAGTTTTAGGAATAGAAACGGAAGAAAGAGAAGATACAAATGCACGACAGGAAGGAGAAAGAGAACTATAAAGTATCACCCCAATATTGGGATGGAACATGTTGAGCAAACATCAATGCTCTGGCCACTTCCAACAAGTGGCTGTTCTTCCTTTCAGCCACACCATTTTGGGTTGGGGTATCAACACAACTAGTCTGGTGAATAATACCATGATCAGCAAAGTATTTTTGAAATCGAGATTCCTTATGCTCGGTTCCATTGGCACTTCTCAAAATTTTGAGAGTACCCTGGAACTGAGTTTGAATCATTTTATGAAAATGTTGAAAACATTAAAAAACTTGATTTTTGGTGTGCATAAGATAGACCCATATGTTTCGAGGTGCCAATCAATAAAGGAAACAAACCAACAATGACCAAAAATAGAAGTTTTACGACTAGGTCCCCAAACATCAGAATGCACCAAATGAAAACAAGAAGAACTCCTTTTATTTGATAGAGAATAAGTAGAACGTGTTTGTTTGGCCATAACATAAGCCTCACAAAAAAAGTCATCTTTATTACATTTGGTGACCAAAGCAGGAAATAAATGTGCTAAAATTCCTAATGGAGGGTGACTTAATCTAGAGCGCCATTGGTAAAGTTCAGAAGAGACCAAGGAGTTCTGGTGTAGCGGAGAAGGTAATGGTGGTGGAGAGAGATGACAATCATCAAGCAGGTACAATCCATCGTGCACTTTACCCAATCCAATCGTCTTCCCAGATGCCAGATTTTGAAAAATACAATGGGAAGGAAAAAAAGTTACTTTGCAATTAAGATCATGAGTAATACTACTAATTGAGAGAAGGTTAGTAGTAATATTATGAATGTGTAAAACAGAAGACAAAGGAAGGGAGGAGTTGCAGTTGATGATTCCTTTTCAAGATATGGAAGAAAGGGAACCATCAGCTACTTTGACCTTGTCTTTCCAGAAGCGGGAGAATATCGACAGAATGGGCTAGAGGAACCGGTCATGTGATCTGTAGCTCCAAAATCTGTGATCCAAGGATGGGAAGCTACAGAAGCTCAATGACCACCAAATGGAATACCTGACCGAGCAAAGTGTAAACCTGAAGGAGCAGAGGAATTGGCAGTAGCAGCGGATGTAGTAGAGGCAACAGCAGCGGAAGACCTTAGCACACGTAGGAATGCCTGTAGATCATCCTGGGATAGACCAATGTCAGTAGCCGGGGTTGTAGTAACAGATTCAGAGTGGTTTGCCTTATTTTTGGTCTTCTTCTTGGTAGCCCGTTTAGCTTCAAAGTCAGCTGGTGTCCCATGAAGTTTCCAACACTTATCTTTGGTGTAGTAAGGTTTGTGACAATGCTCACAAGTAACAGTGCCTGTAGGGGGAGTGCCAAGAGATAGATTCTCAACAGGTGCAGAAGGAGCCGGGGCAGCAGTCTGTAGAGCCAATCTTTCAGTAATAGGAGGATGTGACATAGCAGCCCTACGGTTTTCTTCAGAGGAGACCAAGGCATAAGACTGTTCAAGTGTGGGAAAAGGAGAATGGCCCAACACCTGAACACGA
This sequence comes from Telopea speciosissima, assembly GCF_018873765.1. Classification (NCBI taxonomy): domain Eukaryota; kingdom Viridiplantae; phylum Streptophyta; class Magnoliopsida; order Proteales; family Proteaceae; genus Telopea; species Telopea speciosissima. The sequence continues at coordinate 46,995,405 of NC_057916.1, forward strand.
ATCTGGTCATATTCCACATTCAACCCTTTGAGGAAGTCATAGACCCTGATCTTGTCCATATGTTTCTTATAGGCAGTAATGTCTGCAGCTGTACTAGGGTGGTAATCAGAGAAGTGATCCAATTGTTGCCAGAGATTGCGCAGAGTAGCATAGTATTTAGAGATGGATAACTCTCCCTGAGTGGTGTGAAGGGCCTTTTTCCGAAGCTCATAAACTTGGGCATCATTGCCAAGTTGCCTGTATGTTTCCTTGCAAGCAGACCAAATCTGAGAAGCTGTATCAAGGAGAAGAAACACATGTGCAAGGTCCAACGTCATAGAACCAATCAGGTATGACATGAGAACTCCATTGTTGGCAAGCCACCTATTTTGAAGAGGACCAGGGTCAGCTGGTTTAACACTGGTGCCATCAATATGGCCAGTAAGGCCACAACCAGCAATGGCAAAGGATGCTGATCGTGACCATAGCAGGTAGTTGGATCCATCCAATTTAATGGGATTAGGAGGAAAGGTGTGATATTCTGTTTTGCAGTGTCCATCTTGATCAGAAGTAGCGATGGAAGTGATCGAGTCACCCATAATCGTAGCAGAGAAGAACCCAAGTCACAAAAGGGCTGGTTGAAGTAGAAATCCAATAAAACCTCCAAGAGAAGCTCCAAAAATTGAAGGAGGAACTCTTGGAATGATGATAAAATAGGTCTCCAAAAATCAGCAATAATAGACAGGGCAAAACCTCAGGGTTTTGAAAAAAACCCTGATTTGGTTGAGATCGGTCTAGGGGAAAAGGAGAAGTAGAGATCGAGAATGGAAGGATGAAGAACCCTAATTCAAACCTGCTCTAATGCCATGTTAACAGATCAGAATTAGAGTGCTTGGATGATCAAGAGTGACCCCAAGCCTTTATTTATAATATGAAGTAGAGATTACAAGGACAAAACTGCCCCTAACATAGCCGACATAGGCTGTACATAACAGCATAAAACATAAAGCATAAATAATGAAAGAGAAAAAGTCCAGAATACCCCCACGGTATTCTGGCCCATACAATCCAACACTTCCTAACAAGAAGGTCCGATAGACTGTTTTGCAAGGATTGCAAGGTTATACCTGGGGAGAACTTTACCACTCAACATAGATTGGTGGTCATGAATGTGTGCTTCACTACACTAAATCGTAAGATCGGGGAGCCTATTTACCCTAGGATAAGTTCGTTGAGCTTAGAAGGAGATTCCTTGAATTCATTTATTGGTAAAGTGGTCAAACAAGGAAAGTGGGATCTTGAGGGAGACACTAATACGATGTGGAACGAGATGTCAACTTGTATTAAGAAGGTTGCTAAAGAGGTCCTAGGGGAATCAAAGGAAAACATCATATATCCCTAGGGAGACTTGGTGGTGGGATGATGAGGTTCAAGCAGCCATTAAGACTAAGAAAGAAAGTTTTAAGCTATGGCAATGGACTAAGGATGTAGAGGATTAAAAAAGGTATAAATTTTCCAAAAATGAAGCTAAAAAGAGTGTGGGGAAAGCAAGCAAGGGTGAAGCAGTATGAAGATCACTATAACAACCTGAACACAAAGGAAGGGGAAAAAGCTATCTATAAGATAGCTAAAATGATATAAAGGAAGAGCAGAGATTTCGATCATGTTGGATGTATTAAAAGTGAATATGGGAGAGTACTAACAAGGGACAGGGACATTGAGGAGAGAAGGAAAGAGTATTTCTACAACCTACTAAATGAAGAAATTTCGAGGAATAGTGCCCCGAAGACTGCATTACGCATCTAGACTCCTCATGTCGTAGGTATATACGTAAAATCAGGGTGTCGGAAATAAAAAAAATCGTTAAGAAAGATGAAAGTAGGCAAGGCACAAGTCCCAAATGGGGTTCCAATAGACGTGTGGATGATGCAGGAACAAATAAGAGAACCAGGCCTAGTTCAAGGGGAAGCAGGCCCAGCCCGATGGTGTTTAAGCAGGCTCAATTCATGGGCTAGTTCAGGCCTAGTTAGTTAATAGGCTTTTTTTTATTTAAGTTTTTTTTTTTTCAAATAATCACTCACCTGCGTGTGAGCATTCTTTTAAGATTAGATATCTTTATTATGACTCTTTACGGTTAGTTAGTAATAGGTATTACTTTACTATTCAGGTTAGGAATATGCTTTAGGTTTACTAACAGCCCTTTGGTTAGATACGTTGGAATTCATAAAGTTGCTTGAACAATGGGGCTGTGTGATTCAGTCTCAGGTGGGAAGCCTTGGTGAGAAGCCATGGACAGTGGGAAGCTGATCCGAGTTGGTGGGAGATCGTATGTAATTTACTCTGTTCTTTGTACTCTGTTCTTTGTACTCTGTTTTTTGTTCAAAGTAGGTACTGTTTCCTCATTAATTGAGTACTGTTACTGGTTATTTGAGATCTGATTTTAACTAAGTAGTAATCTCTGATTTCTTAGATAAATTGGTGTTAAATACCAACCGTTAATCTCCTCTATATTCTATGATTTTAACCTCTGCAGATCCCCTGTTTCTATTCTTATTTCAGCTTATAAAGATTTGTAACTTATGTTTAATCTGTTAATCAGACTTGGCCTTACTTTTGGGGATTTAAAGAAGGTCCCAGAACTTGAACTTGACCTGGATATTGGGCTGTTCTGAGCCCTATTTCTGAGGTTACTTAAAATTCACCATATTCTGTTGTTTCTTCTATTTCAGATTTAGAGTTTTCTAAATTAACTTCATTCCAGTCGTTAGATTGCTATAAGACTTTGAGATTTGAGTTAAATAATCGAGAGTGGCGTCTGATCCAAATTTCAGACCTGTCTATTGGCCAGATTAGATTTAATTTCAGTTTCACTGTTTCTGAGATCTCTACCCTTGAGATCATTGTTTTCTAAATTACTCCCAAACCACTAATCAGATCGTTCCCATCTTCTGAGGTGTTCCTATTCTTCCTATTAGCTATTGTTTCCTAAAGTTTGGTGATATTCTGAGAGGTTTTGGTTTTCAGTCAGATTTATTGTCTTGAGATCTTGTCTGGGAGGTTTTCTTCAACCCTCCACCAATGGAAGAGCTTAGGAATTTGTGGTTTAGCTTGGCTAATCAAGCTGTTTAATAAGATAACAAGCACAAAGAAAATGCCAAATGATTGGAGGAGAAGCATTGGGGTCCCGATTTACAAAAATAAAGGTGACATTTAGAGCTGCAACAACTATAGAGGCATAAAACTAATGAGTCATACTATGAAATTATGGGAGAGGGTTATTGAAGCACACTTGAGAAAGGAAACTACTATTTCGGAGAACCAATTTGGTTTTATGCTAGGAAGATACATGATGAAAGCTATTTTCTTACTTAAGATGCTCATGGAAAGATATAGAGAGGGCAAGAAGGATCTTCATATGTTCTTTATTAACCTTGAAAAAGCCTATGACAGAGTCCCTAGAGAGTTAATCTGGCATATATTGGAGAATAGAAGGATTTCAAGTAAATATGTGGACATAATTAAAGACATGTATGATGGTGTGGTGACTTGTGTAAGACTAGGGGGGGCGTCAAGGTAGTGAATTCCCAATTACAAATAGGTTACCCTAAAGACCTGCCTTAAGCCCTTATTTGTCTGTGCTAATCATAGATGACCTTAGCTAGAGACATTCAAGAGGAGGTTCCTTGGTGTATGCTTTTTGCGGATGATATTGTTTTGGTAAATGAGAAAAAAACAGGGATTAACGCCAAGTTGAAGTTATGGAGATCAACCTAGAATCAAAAGGTTTCAAGATAAGTAGAACAAAGATGGAGTATATGGTGTGTAACTAAAAGTTACACTAGGATGGTTAATGAGTGATGAATATGGATGAGAGGGAGATTCCACAAAGTGACTATTTTAGGTATCTGGGCTCAATCATAAATAAATAGTGTGATATAGAGGATGACGTTGCTCAGAGGATTAAAATAGGATGGATGAAGTTGAGAGATGTGTCTGGAGTGTTGTTTGATCAACATATTCTTTTAAAGCTTAAAGGAAAATTTTATAGGACTATCTTACGATCTGCTATGATGTATGGTACAGAATGTTGGGCTGTTAAGAAGCGCCATATAGATAAACTAGGTGTAGCGGAGGTGAGGATGTTTAGATGGATGTGTGGTAAGACTAGGAAGGATAAAGCACGGAACAGCCATATTAGTGGTGTTTTGGGTGTAGCTCTGATGCATGATAAGCTACGAGAAAGTCGTTTGAGGTGGCATGCCCATGTTCAACGGAGGACTTGGGATGCTCCAATATGAAGGAGTGATTTGATCTAGATTGAAGGGGCAGACTTAATATTACCCTAGGAGAAGTGGTAAGGAAAGACATTCATAGCTTAGGCCTTTTACCATGTATGTCGTCGAATATAGCTGATTGGAGGACAAGTATCCATGTAACCGACTTCATTTAGTTGGGATAAGGCTGAGTTGTTTTTGTATGAATGCCACTGCTATACAGACACATTTGGTTAGAAATATTCAGAAGGCCAGCTTTTGTGTAGATGCACCAAACAGTTGGACCTGCTCTTATGCTTTGCGAATCAAACTAATATTCACCAATTAATAGACAAAAGACGTGGACTATTACATGGGCTCACTAAATCTAGTGAAAACATTCACAGCCATAGTTGTCAAGGCATCGCCTAAGCTTCTTGGCGAATTGAAGTAAATGTTTTTATATTTGTTATTTCATATTGTTGTAATATGGGTATAAGGGTATAATTGTCAATAGGGGTATTTTGGTCTTGTACTCATTCTAGGATTTTCTATTCTTCTTTATAAATAAAGCTAGCCTGTGTCACATTGACACAAGTTAATCTCCCTATTTTCTCTAGATTTCATCATGGTATCCAGAGCAAAGGGAAATCGATCTAGGGCTTCGAGTTATGTTTGAGATTCGAAAAACAGCAGCCGCCTCCCACCCAATCGCAGCACCACCACCGTAGCAGCAGCAGCAGCAGCACCCCTTCCTCCTCCTCTCTCCCTTCTCGCGTCTCTCTTTCTTCTAGCAAGCTTACAGCCTTCCCACCCTCCACTTTTTTTTTCTCAGTTTTTTTCCACACTTTTTTTCTGCCTCTACAGCCAAAGCCACAGGGTTTTTTCTTCCCTGCCTCTCTCTTTCGGCCTCCCTTGGTGGTGAGTGTATCCCACCAAAGGCCTTTTTTTCCATCCACTATGTAGTATGTACTAAATCTCCCGTTTATTTTGGAGATTCTTTTATGAGCTGCTTCTCTGCGTGAAGCCTTGTGAAATTTTTTTTGCCTTTCTCTGCGGCCATGTCGGACAAAGAAAATTCTGCCATTTCTTCTGGACAGGGAGGGTCCTTTGTGCATCGTGAGAAGGACTTCCCTACCTTCCAGACTAATTCTGTTAAACTCGATGGCAATAATTACCTCATGTGGTCGAGATCTGTTTCACTTACTGTTGGTTCTCGTGGTTTGAAAGGCCATCTGATGGGTACCTTTGTTTGTCCAACTACTGCAAGGAAGGTCCAAGATAAATGGGATCTCGATGAGTGCCTTGTGATGTCTTTTCTTCTCAGTTCGATTGATCAGCCTATTTCCCAGAGTTATCTTCTGTTAAAAACTGTTGCTGATGTCTGGAGTGTTGCTAAGGAAACCTATTCTAAGGTTGGTAATGCTGCCCAGTGCTACGAACTCCGACGGAAGATTCATAAGATGGAACAGAAAGATCTCTCTTAGCCAGTACTATAATGCTATGCGAGGTATCTGGCAAACCTTGGATTTTTATGGGAAGTTTATTGCTACCTGTCAGGTTGACACTATTGCCTATCGTCAATGGGAAGAAAAGCTTCAGGTGTATGATTTTTGGGCGGGGCTGAATATGGAGTATGATCTCATCCGTGCTCATGTCTTGAATAAGGACCCATTTCCTACCCTAGCACAAGCCTATGCAATTGTGGCCTCTGAAGAAAGCCGGTGTGATGCTATGGTGCACCCTCCACCTGTGGAGCATGCTGCCCTATATACTTCTCCCTCCAAAGGGACTATGATTTCTTCTGCTTCTGCTGGCTCATCTGGGCAGCATCGTGGTCCTGCTGCTTTTGCTGGTCGTGCTCCTGTGAAGTGTGACTACTGTGGAAGGGAACGCCATACCAAGGATCGTTGTTGGAAACTCCATGGTCGTCCACCTGAGCCTCGTGGGCGTGGTCCGTCCAGAATTGGAGACAGTGATGCCCACTAGTCAATCTCTGAAGATGCTCCCTCTAGTACACCCCTCTCTACCGATGAGATGAGTCACCTGCGGAGTTTGATGTCAAGGCTGGAATCTACTACTTCAGCACCTTCGGCCTATGCCAGTGTTGCCTCTGCCACTACTGCCCCTTCCTCTGACAGTCCATCCACAGGTATTTCGTTTTGTGGTCATAGCTCCTCTGTCAAATCTTTTTCTTGGATAATTGATTCTAGAGCTACTGATCACATGACGAGTTCTCCTAAATTTTTTTCCAGTATTTTCCATTAGTTGGTAACCATAAAGTCCATGTTGCTAATGGCTTTTTTTTGCCTATATCGGGCAAGGGTGTTGTTCATTGTTCCCCTTCCCTCTCATTATCTTTTGTTCTTCATGTTCCAAAATTTTCAACTAACCTGTTATCCATTAGTAGTATTACACGTGAGCTCAATTGTAAGGTCATTTTCTTTCCTTCTCACTGTGTATTTCAGGACTTGGAAACGAGCAGTACGATTGCATGTGGTAAGATGGAAGGTGGCCTGTACCTATTAGAGCAGCCTCTTACTGCGTTATCTACCGTGGCTTCTCTCCCAGGATCTGCTTCGAAAGCCCTTACTGATTTGCATACTTTGCAACGTCGTTTGGGACATCCACCCTTGAGAACTCTTTCTAGTTTATTTCCTAGTTTTACTAAGTTATGTAATTTGAATAATTTTCATTGTGATACTTGCATTCTTACAAAGCAAACTCGGAATACCTATCCTGTGTCGGATAATTGTAGTATGGTTCCTTTTAGTCTTATTCACTCTGATGTGTGGGGCCCTGTCCGTGTGGTATCTTCTTCTGGTTATAGATGGTTTGTGACTTTTATTAATTGGTTGTCGTACCACTTGGGTTTATTTAATGCAACAAAAGGGTGATGTGTTTTCTATATTTCAGCATTTTCACCATATGGTTTCTACTTAGTTTGATGTTAAAATCCAAATTCTTCGGTCTGATAATGGTACTGAGTACTCGGTTAGGACATTTCAGTCCTATTTTTCTGCCCATGGGATTATCCATCAAACATCTTGTGTTGATATTCCACCTCAAAAGGAGTGGCAGAACGAAAAAACCGACACCTTCTTGAGATTGCTAGGTCCATTATGTTTGCTATGAATGTTCCTGTTCGGTTTTGGGGAGATGTTGTTACCACTGTTGCCTTTCTCATAAATAGGATGCCTTCTCGTGTCGTCAATAATAAGAGTCCCATCGAAACTCTTCTTGGTAGTGTTACCTTTCCTGTCCCTCCTAGAGTCTTTGGCTGTGTTGCTTTTGTTCATAATCACCATGTCCATGGGAAATTAGATCCTCGGGGTCTTAGATGTATTATTTTGGGCTACTCTGCTACCCAAAAAGGATATAAGTGTTGTCGTCCTTCCTCTCGAAAAATATTTGTTTCCATGGATGTTGTTTTTCAAGAAGATGTTCCTTTCTACCCTGTCCCTCTTCAGGGGGAGTCTGTTCACCAGGAAGAGGTCCTACAAATTCCTATAGATTCTCCAGGGGAAGAGGAAGATGTTCTTGAGGATGGGGTCACTAGTTAGGAACAGGTGCAACGCCAAAGTGAGGTTCCTGTTCAGGGGGAGACTCATGTATCTCCTCTGCCTAATGAAACTACCATTCAGCCAGGGAATGAAAAAATGGTTCAGGGAGATCGGTCACTTCAGATATATGACAGGAAGAGAAAGCTCGATTAGAACAGGCCTACTACCATCTTTCCTATAAGATTGACTAACGGTTCCAAGTTCTACTAATTCTGAATCCTCTGGTAAGCTTCCATCTGCTCCTCCTTATGATCCTACTCTAGACCTTCCTATTGCTGTTAGGAAAGGTAAACGTAGTTGCACTCATCACCCGATTTCTAATGTGGTTTCTTATGACTCATTGTCTCCTAGTTTCCAGACCTTTCTTGCTTCCCTATCCTTTGTTTCTCTTCCTCATTCTTGGCAGGAGGCAGTGGCACATTCGGATTGGAAAGAAGCTAGGGAGGAAGAGATGAGAGCCCTTGGAAAAAATAACACGTGGAATTTGGTTCAGCTTCCGCCGGGAAAGAGAGTTGTAGGGTGTAAATGGGTATTTGCTGTCAAACACAAGGCTGATGGAAGTATTGAGAGGATATAAAGCCAGGCTGGTTGCTAGAGGCTTTACCTAGACGTTTGGGATTGATTATTAGGAGACGTTTGCTCCAGTAGCCAAGATGAATACTGTGAGAGTCCTCCTGTCTTATGCCGTAAATCAGGGATGGAACTTATTCCAACTTGATGTAAAAAAATGCGTTTGTGCATGGTGAATTGGCTGAAGAAGTCTACATGGATATTCCCTCAGGTTTTGATTCTCAGAAGACTCAGGGAAAGGTGTGTAAGCTCAATCGAGCTCTTTATGGGTTGAAGCAATCTCCTAGGGCCTGGTTTGGTAGGTTCCACAAAGCTATGGTCTCTATTGGGTTCAAGCAAAGCAATGCAGATCACACACTCTTTATTAAAAGGACTACCATATATGTGACGATGTTGATAGTGTATGTTGATGACATTGTCATCACAGGGAGCAGCCAGGAGGAGATTGATGCTTTGAAGAAATTTTTGGATACTGAGTTTGAAATCGAAGATCTGGGTAAGCTGAGGTATTTTTTGGGAATTGAGATTGCCTACTCTAACAAAGGAATCTCTTTATGCCAAAGAAAGTATACCATGGATTTATTATCTGAGATAGGGATGTTAGGATGTAAGCCAGCTGACACTCCTATAGAGTCTAATTGTCACTTTCGATCCAAAGAAGGGGAACCGGTTGATAGAGAGTAGTACCAGAGATTGGTAGGACGTCTGATTTACTTGTCCCACACTCGTCCTGATATTGCCTTTGCAGTAATTCTGGTAAGCCAGTATATGCATGACCCCTATTCTACACATATGGATGCTGTCCATAGAATTTTGAGATATTTGAAAGCTTCTCCTGGAAAAGGAATTTCGGTTCCTCCTTATGGTCACATGAAGGTTGAAACATATACAGATGCAGATTGGGCTGGGTCCCCTGATGATAGGCGTTCTACTTTTGGCTACTGTACTTATGTTGGAGGAAATCTTGTTATCTTGTAGGAGCAAGAAGCAAACAGGTTGTTACTCGTTCCAATGTAGAGTCTGAGTTAGGGCTGTGGCCCAAGGTATTTGTGAGGCTCTTTGGCTCCAAGGATTGTTGCAAGACCTTGGAATTAAGGTTGATTTACCTATGCAATTGTACTCTGACACTAAGTCCACAATCAGCATTGCTCACAACCCTGTTCATCATGATCGAACAAAGCACGTGGAGATAAATCGTCATTTCATTAAGGAAAAACTTGACAGTGGTCAGATGTGCATTACCTTCGTTCCCTCTGATGATCAGCTTGCGGATGTTTTTACCAAAGGCCTAAGTTCTAAGTTGTTTAGTCCTATTGTTAGCAAGTTGGGCATGATTAACATCTATGCACCAACTTGAGGGGGAGTGTTGTAATATGGGTACAAGGGTATAACTGTCAATAGGGGTATTTTGGTCGTGTACTCATTCTAGAATTTTCTATTCTTCTTTATAAATAAAGCTGGCTTGTGTCACATTGACACAAGTCATTCTCCCTATTTTCTCTAGATTTCATCACATATATTTAATAAATTATTCATAAATAAGCAAATACCTCCTATTTGAATCCAATAACAGTAGTTAAAAAAATCAAATTCTAAAAGGATAAAAGTTCAACCCCTTAGTTTAAGAACAAAAATTGGATTTTTGGCAGTAGGTGAAATTTTCTACTATCTAATGTTGGGTTTTTTCTCAAATAAAAAAATTCTATAAATCTTAATATGGTAAAAAATTGCTAAAACCACAAGAGCGGTAAAATATTCATTTGTTTTGATATCTAAAAAAATATTTTCATTTAGAGCAATTTTGATAGCATTCGCACACACCAAATAAGGTTTGACCGGAACATAACTCCTTCAATATAAATCAGATTTAGGCAATCTTGGATTTGTTGGAAAGCTGATTTTGTGCTCCACCTAATACAAAAGGTCTCATGTAAAAATAAAATCATTTGACCAGTCAAACTTCTTAGAGAACAAAAACATTTCTCTAAATCTAGAGCAGATTAATTATATATCGATAATATCGTATTTTCTAAGAATAGTATAAACCAAATGTGGACTAGGTATACCGGGAGAATGACCAAATTTAAGTACAGTATAATTAAAATGTATGTTTTGATTAATCTAATCTTCCAATAGCTTGCTTTTTCAATTCTGTTGTCTTCTTGTTCTATGTTGATTTTTGATTACTAGATGTGGCTTAATTTTGATTTTTGATGACTTGATACGACTTAATGTTGATTTTGGAGGACATAAGGTATATATTGTAGCATACTAAATAATGTAAGAAAAAAAGGGAAATAAAAAAAATAACAATTGGAAGTCTTGTCGCCTAAGCGCTTAGGAAATCCTCCGCTGCCTTGGGTCGCCTTGCCGCCTTGACAACTATGTTCATAGCTCAAACAGTGCAAAAAGAACAGTTAAACCCACATTAGCCCGGCCATGTCTAAAGATTGTTGCATCAAGTTATACAGTTGATTCAGATTAATCCTAGAATTTAGCTTATTTTATTAGAAAGAAGCCTTGGGTTGGGTTATATGTGTTGGGCCTTTAGTTTAATGGGCTACTTTAGTGGTTCTATAATATGGGTAGAGGCTAGGCATATGAGATTAATTAGTTATGTGTCTTTATTTCTTACTTTTAATTGTTATTAAGTGTTTTAGCAAGGATGGATTAGGATTCTATAAGTCCAGTCCTGTTTTGAGTTAGTTTCCTAGCTAGTTTAGGTTACCTTATTAGTTAAGGATTGAGTTAGGCTTTTCTTTTTTAGTGTTTGAGTCTGTTTTTGAGGTTTTCTCTACAAGTTTGTAAGGGGTTTTTGATGCAGATAAGTCACATAATGGGCTTATTTGGAAATAAGCCTTCGGTGTGGTTATGTATGCATTGGGCCTTTGATTCCATGTGTTTTCTTTGTAATGGGCCACTTTAATAGGACTAAAATGTGGGTACAAGAAAGGCATACGGGATTAGGCTTAGTAGTAGCTTATTTTGATTCCTAGGTTAATTTTTGTTGTGAGTTTTACTTTTCGAGGTAGTATTGACTAGTCTTTTAGTTTTCTTATATCTCTCTTTTTTTTTTTTTTTTTTTTTTTTTAAAACCCGAATATTACCTGGGATCCGGGCTGGCCCCTAAGCTTTTATTAAATAAAAAAAAATAATAAAGAATACAGGGGGGGACATTCCGCCTTACCCCAGCCCACGACAATAAGAGTACTCACCACTCGAAAAGTCTAACCCTCCCTTACATGAGAACTAAAGATAACCTTTAACTCCAAAGAACTGGAAGACCAACCTTGTCTTCACGTAGAATGGCCTGTAGCGGTCCCAAAGGGATGCAACCAGGCTGAAACCTGGTCGAAGCCTCAGTATCACAAGAATGATTGGCCAACCAATCCACCGCTCTAGTGCTTTCCCGAAAGGCGAAGGCAACACAGGCCCTTGTTTCAACCATTAAGTCTTGAATCTCCTTGAAAAGGTACCATCCTCTCCACAAACTACACTTGTTCAAATTAACTACTTTGACAGTAGCCTCAGAATCACAATTGACCACCACGTCCAAAAGACCCATCTCCTGGCACACCTTTAACCCATCCCTCAACGCCCTCAACTCCGCCAAGGAATTAGTGCAAGGGCCATAAAAGTTAGAGAAAGCAGTCAGAACTTCCCCTTGCCGGTTCTTGATGATCCCTCCCCCACCGCCCAGGCCAGGGTTTCCCCGATAAGCGCCATCCACATTCAGCTTAACTGAGAAAAACGGGGGGCACCAGTACACCGGAATAGGTCGCTTCCGCCTGGGGACCGTTGGCATCAAGCCAAGACACTGTAAAAGGAGGCCATCTCTGATAGAACCCCGAGTGCCTACCTTGGGCAGGTAGTGAAGCTCCCTCACCCAGGTTTTAATACATTCTATAATGCTGCTAGCTGTCCTCTTCTTCTCCCCATGTCTCCTATTGTTCCTTTCCTTCCACAGCTCCCAGATGATCAAAGATGGCAGAATCCTTGTAACATAGGCACTAAGACAATGGCCGCCCGCCAAGCCCTGCCAATGCAAAACCCTGCTCCTTGCATCCTAGGTAGGGGGCAGGGCTATGTCGAACAAACGTGAGAAGTAGCCCCACACCCTAGTCGCCGTGCCTCCTACAATGAGGCAATGGTCGGTGGTCTCCCTTTTAGGCCTCCCACAACAAACACATTTGGATGCCAGCGGGATGCCTAACGACATCAATGAGTCATCAGTTGGTAACTTCCCATTCAACAGCTGCCAAGAGAAGAAACCCACTTTCACTGGGAGTGTTTGATTCCAAATCCACTTTGCATTTGGCACCATTGCTGCCCCACCCCGCACCTCCTGCCAAACCGCCTTGGTAGAGAACAGACCATTGCTTGAGAGCGTCCAGACTAACACATCCTCTCTGTCCGATAGGAAGAAAGCACCTGACGAGATGCTATCTCTAATGGCATCAGTGTCTATACTGTCCAGCACCTCCTGCCTCCAGAACCCCTCCTCCCCAATGGCCTCCTTCACCCGCAGCTCCAAATCGACCACAAGTCCATTATGCACGGTGTCAATGAGCGGGCCAAAACCCGTCCAGTTATCTAGCCAAAAGTAAATGTCACCAACTCCTAGTAACCATCTGGAATTGTGCAAAAGTATATCTTTGCGCTCCAAAGTGTTCCGCCAAGACCTAGACCCAGTCCCAGCCACCTCTGACAGAGTTATATGTTGGTTTTTAAAGAACCTTGCCTTAAAGAAAGCACTCCTAAGTGACCGCTCCGTTAGGACCCTCCACAGTCCTTTTAGCCCAAGTAAAAGGCCTACATCCTCCAGCAGTCTAATCCCCAAACCACCTTCCTCTAGCGGCCTACAAACCTTCTGCCAACCAACCCAGTGCCTTCTCTTCCCCCATTCCGAGCTTCCCCAAAGGAAATCAGCAAAAACACCATAAATCCGCCGAGTGACCGCTTTAGGCGGTGATAGCGTAGCCAGGACATGTATAGGGATCGAAGACAGCACATGCTTTAACAGAGTGATCCTACCTCCTGTGGACAGCAGTCTTCCTTGCCAGCCTGCTACTTTGCTTCTAATCTTATCAATCAACCCATCAAATAGACAAATTCTCAGCCTTCCCGAGTGGAGCGGTGCACCCAAATAAGTGATTGGGAGCGCCTTCCTTGTGAAACCTGTGATTTCGCCTACCAGGTGGGCCCTGGTCGGGAATGCCAAACCACTCAAAACAAAACAGCTCTTCTGCCTATTTACAAGCTGACCTGAGAATCCTTCGTATCTCCTAAGAAACCCCATGATCTGCCTTAGGGATCCCTTCAGCACCCTGGAGAATATAATTGTGTCATCTGCAAACAAGCAATGAGAAACCCCTGGGCAGCCTCTCGAAAGCTTGTAGAAAGAAGCATGTCCTTCAGAGAACAGATTTTTAATGCCCCTGTTAAGAACCTCCTCAGCAATAATGAAAAGGGTCGGAGAAAGAGGGTCCCCTTGCCTCACTCCTCTAGTTGACTTGAAATATCCGGATTGCCTTCCCCCTAACACAGTTGAGAACCAACAATTTACCACCATCTTCTTAACTAAGCTAATCCAAGCTTCACAGAAACCAAACTTGGAGAGCACCTGCCAAAGGAAACCCTATTCCAACCGATCGTAGGCCTTAGCCATGTCAAGCTTTAGAATGACATTGCCCCCCCTAGTTCTTCTGTTGATATCCTGGGCTATCTCTTGGACGATGGAGATAGAATCATGAATGTTCCTGCCTTGCACAAACGCCCCCTGCTCTTCCGCAATGATAAAAGGAAGGACACCTGCTAGCCTGGTTGCAAAAATCTTGGCAATAATCTTATAAGCAAAATTGCAAAGACTAATGGGGTGAAGATCAGCCATTTCCTCTGGATTCTCCTTCTTGGGAAGGAGCACCAGGTTGGCGAAGGTGAAGCTCCTGGGTAACTCTCCACCAGTAAAAAAATCCTAGACCGCCGCCCCGACATCCTTGCCCACCACCTCCCAGCAAGCTGTAAAAAAATGTCCCGAGAAGCCATCTGGTCCCGGTGCACTGTCACAAGACAATGCGAACACCGCCCACTTCACCTCCTCCAAAGAGGGCAAGCCAAGGAGCACTGCATTATCCGCCTCAGAAACACCATTTGGGATCACTGCCAGCAGATCCTCATCTACCACACAGCCCTGCGAGGTAAAGATTCCTGAAAAATGCCTCACCGCCTCCGCCTGAACCCCTTCCGGGTCAGCAATCTACTCCCCATCTCCCCCTTTAATTCTCTGAATGCTGGCCTGCCTCCTGCGTACATTTACCATAGAAATGGAAAAACTTGGTGTTGCGATCCCCCTCCTTTAACCAAGTGACCCTGGACTTTTGGTTCCAGAATATCTCCTCCTGAAGCAGCATCTCCTGTAGGTGTTCCTTAGTTGCCCCCAGCGTCCCCCTGGACTCCTCAGTGGCATGCTGGTCAAACACAACTTCTGCCCTACTCACACTGTCTTCTGCATCCCTGACTTTCTGATGGATGTTGCCAAAGACCTCCTTATTCCATTTACGAAGCACCCCGCGAAGCAACTTTAATTTCATAAACAGAACAAAAAGAGGCGAGCCAACCACCGGTCAGGCCCACTGGTCCCTAATAAAGTCCTGGAAACCATAGTTCAAAATCTCGCGAAATCTCGAGAATTTCGACCCCCTCGAAACAAAATGACCCCTCGAATAAAAAAAATACTAAATTTCGATCGAAATTCTCGAGATATCGAGATTTTTTCAAAATCTCGCGAGATTTCGAAAATCTCGCGAGATTTCGAAAATCTCGAGAAAATGCTTTTATATAAAATACCATGTTTCGATAGTCTCGGTCGAAATTTCGACCGAGACTGAGAAACATAGCATTTTTCCTCTTTTGCTTGGTTTTTGAAGGTTTTTGCTTATTTCTTCTTCAATCTTCCACTTTCCACTTGAATCCTTGCCGCATCTACGCCGGAATCATGTGGAGAACAAACTTCTTAGCACATCTGTGAAGCCTTTCCACTATTTCAAGTAAAATCTTATTCTCAAAATTGATTTTTTTTAGGGAAATGCTTGATCAATATGTTTGTTTGTGATGAAATAAATATATGTTATTTCTACTTCAAAAATTAGATTTATTTACAACAAAAATCAAAAAATAATAGGGGTTATGTATATTGTATGGTGATGAATTAAATATATGTTAGACACCATTGGCCGATCTTTGGCCTCATGGTGTCAAAAATATTTTTCTGCCAATAATTAATTATTTTAATTTTTGAAAATTATAAAAAATATTTAAAAAATTCAAAAAAATAGCAAAAAAAAAGAAATAATATGAGGTTTTTGTTTTAAAATTACTGAAAAATATAAAAGCAAATTGTACATACGTCTTATTTGCTGCCCATTTACATATCTTTTCGATTTTGTTGTGCTAGGCCAATATTTATTTGAAAAATATTTTTAAAAATTGTTTTTAAATATGAGAAAAATATGAGGGTTAGGGGGAAAATACTAAATAGTTATATGCTTATATACTTGTGTTAGTGCTCTTAAATCTTAATTCTTAAACATTTAAAATTTTAAACTAAAAGAATTGATGTGCTTGATGATTAATGAATTGTCTTTTATTCATGCAACAATAAACTAGTCGATTATGACAAACCGTGGTAAAGCAGCGAGCCAGAGGCAAGAGGGGCGAGGCAGCCGGCCCAGCACCCGGGGAGGGGAGCACACCCAGCGCATTAGGGGTGAGATTGCATGGTTGCATGGCACTCCAATTGATGGGGATAAAAGAAAATCCCAATACAACTATTGTCACATGCAGTTTTTGGGAGGTGGTGCCACTAGACTCAAACAACATCTAGTTGGGAATTCTCCTGAAGTAGTCGCATGTCATATGGTCCCTGTGGAGGTATCTAGGGCTGTCATTGATTACATGAAGGGAGGGAGTAAGAGGAAGGCTCAGAGGGAGAAGGCAAAAGTAGATCTTGAGGAAGCAGTGAGGTGTACGGCGGGAGGCCAATCAAGCCATCGTGATGATGATGATGATGCGGTGATGATGTCTATGTTCCTGATGATATAGAGACTGAGCAAGAGGCTAGGGATTGGAGACGAGCACAGATGATGAGCAGAGCCAGGTATCATGAGGATCAGGAGAGAGTCGAGAGACAGAGAGTAGGTGGTAGTGGAGGAGCTAGTACCTCTAGAGCTGGTGCTAGTGGTACTGGAGGAGCAAGTACAAGTGGAGGAGGTGGGTTGCCTAATCCCTTTAGGAGATCACAGAGTACGAGGCAGCTCCCCTCCGCCTCCACCACCACAAGATGACCCAAAGACTTCACCAAGCACTGGTGTTTATAGAAAGAAAGGCAACAAACAACCAAAAATCAAGGGAGCATGGAAAAATCTGAAGGGGATGGTGAAGGAATCTATAGCTAAGTGGATGTTATACCATACCATCCCAGCAAACACAGCACAAGGCCCCTTTTATCAAACTATGATAGATTCCATTGCTGAGGCTGGCCCAGGGTATAAGGGGCCCACCCCATATGAGATTATCAATGTGTATTTGCCCCAACAGAAGAGAGAGCTTGAAGACTACATCAATGAAATGAGGGGGTTGTGGGAGAACTATGGGGTGACCATAATGTGTGATGGTTGGACTGGTCCTATAAGAAAGTCCATCATCAACTTTATAGTGTATTGTGATGGGAGGACAGTCTTTCTGAAGTCTGTTGATGCATCCAAGGAGAAAAAGGATGCAAAGTATATCTACAAATAGCTGAAGGAAATGGTAGAAGGTGTAGGAGTGGGGAACGTTGTCCAAATTGTAACGGACAACGGAAGCAACTACAAGAGTACCGGTGAGAGGTTGATGCAAAACAATAAGTACCGGTTGTTTTGGACTCCATATGCTGCCCATTGTATAGACCTCATGTTGAAGGACATGGGAAAGATCAAATTGGTACAACATGTTGTGGAAAAGGCAAAGCAAATGACCAACTTTGTCTACAACCATGGGTTTGCACTAAACCTCTTGAGGGAGAAATGTGGGGGTGACTTAGTGAGGCCAGGCATAACTAGATTTGCCACCAACTACATTGCACTCAAGAGTATAGAAACCAAGAAGTCTGGACTGAGATCAATGTTTGCTTCTGAAGACGGTTCAACTGGAATGGGTCCAATACTCGTGGTGGTAGGGAAGCACAAGCTACAATTTCATCGGATGATTTTTGTCTAAGTTGCATAAAGTGGTACAACTTCTGGACCCAGTGGTCAAGGTTTTGCATATAGTTGATTCTGCTATCAAGGGACCAACCATGCCACATCTATATGCTGCCATAGACTTGATGAATGAAGGTGTTTACAATGTAAATCCACGAGGTAGCAAACACTTTCTCAAAATTATCAAGGAGTGTTGGAAAAATCAACTTATGCATCCACTGCATAAGGCTGGTGAGTGTACACTCTTTGTTTTTTATGCAATTACATCTTTTAAAGTTAATTTGAAGGATATATTACTAACTAGTCAATATGTAATGTCAATTTCAGCATATTATTTGAACCCCAAGTACCAATACAGTCATAGGCTTGGGTTGAATAATATTCTTATTGACGTAGTCAAAGAAGTAGTTGTCAAGTTGGAGCCGAATAGTAAATTACAGGCGATATGCAACAATGAGGTGAGTCTTATAAGTTATAATTCATTTGGAATTACTCAATTCAATACTAAATAGTAACGAGTCATTACTAATTTTAAATATTTTCCAAATGATTATAGTTGAAGACTTTTAGGGATGCATTGGAAAGTTTTGGAACCGAAGCTGCACAGCAAGGCCGGACACGCGGTGATGCCGGTACTCATTAGTCATTACTTCATTAGTCATTACTCAATTCAATATCTTATTCTTTTGAAATGAAGGTGACATGTTTCTTTTGTTGTAATGCAGCTAAATGGTGGGTGTTGTATGGAGGTTCGGCAAATAATTTAAGAAAAATAGCAATCAAAGTTCTCTCCCAGACATGTTCAGCATCTGGCTGTGAACGGAATTGGAGTACATTTTCTCTCATCCACTCCAAGAGGAGAAATAGATTGGGTTCTGAACGTCTCTCTGACTTAGTGTATGTGCATTATAATTTGAGGTTGAAGATGCAACACATATGAATGGGACAAGAGGGTATCAGGGAAAATATCGATCTCGCCGGCATTTTCCAAGTGGAGTAAGATGATGAAGATCCTATTGTTGATTGGGTGAGGGATAGAGGTGAGCCAGTGTTAGATTAGCCTGGAGGTAGACCTGACCCCATGATAGCTGAACACATAGAAGCTGATGTGGATGACTTCATGGCTGCAGAGGGTGAGGTACATGCACGGGACGCGTCACCCATACCGTTCCAGTCTACTGGAGGTGTTGATGAGGAGGATGAAGATTGGTCTATGTCATCTGGTGGAGTTGGTGGTGGTGGTCCTGGTGGAGATGGTGATGATGGAGGTGATGATGAAGGTAATGATGGACGTGATGATGATGGTGATGGTGGTTAAGCATATGAGGGAACTCGAGTCCCGTTTGTGGTACAAGAGCAGCAAGAGGCAATCCGTGCCCCTACCGGCCCCACACCAGCCACACGGCCCACATCGTCCACCTCGACCTACTCGAGAAAGCAGCGTGGCCAGTCCCGTCCTGGTGGTCGTGGTAGTGGTACTAGTAGGCAGGCTGAGCTTATGGACATTGATGCCCTATCTGGCTCTGTTGGTGGATTGAGTATTGGCGATAGAGACAGTAGATCGAGTGGGCATTTCCGTGCCCCATCTTTTCATGTAGACAGCAGTCCATCTCCAGCACAATCAGAGCATGGTTCATCTCATTCACATCCATGTGGCGAAGGGCATTCTGGGCAGTACCCTTGGGGGCAGCAGCCTATATCTTCTCCATCCATTCCCAGTTTTGAGTATGACTCCCACTCACAAGGATATAGTAGATCGTCTTTTGTGCATGACTTCTTTTCCTACACTGGCTACCCAACCGACCGCGTTGTCAACCCGTACATGCTCCCAGAGCCGTCATATGACTCATATCATAGTGGATCGAGTGGGTAGTACTTCTTCACGATTTGGTGACCTATATCCTAGGATAGGTTACCTTGACATGTTCGATGATGCGTTTACATGGCCAGCTGTGGATGACTATACTCGCTTCTTCTCCCGGACTATGACGTGGCATGCATTTGTCCTACAGTCGGAGAGCAATATACGTCGGCTCCAGCGGACCATGAGTGGGGTTGATCTTGGACGGCGGAGTAGTTATTATTAGCAAATTTGGAAACATTTGAGATGAATGATGACTACTTGACTAGTTGACTACTTGACTTGTAGCCTTGTAGGGGACAATTGGGGATATTGACATATTGTGATTTGGAATGTTTGATATCATCTTCTTAAATCTTAACTCTTAAATTGTTATTTGTTAACTTGTTATTGACTTGATGTCTTATGTACTTAATATTATGATTTATGACTTAACTTATGAGTCATTATGTTTCCAACTTAGTTCCAAGTCAATTTACTTGTTTAATATACAATGTGTATGTGTAAATGTGTAATTAACTAAGTTATACACTTATACCTTAGGGTTCGACCGTACGTTGCCAATCAATGGTGCACATCCAAAACACCATTTTGGGTGACTATTTTTGCAATTTGAACATTTAAATGTGTTTATATAGCCTAAAATAGGGTTTCCATGAAGTTTCAGGCCTTAACTTGGCCTAAAACCCACCGAAATGACCTATCCAAACATACCAGAAAAAATACAATATTTCGACCGAAATATCTGAAATTTCGAATATTTCGGATATTTCGGTCAGCTCAAAATACCGAAATGAAACGAGTTCTTGAACTATGCTGGAAACCGGGGTGCCGAAGCCACATTTGCTGAAATTTAAAAGCAGAGAATGTATGCAAACCAGCCACCTCAAAGGAGAGCCCAAGTGGCGCATGGTCCGAGCAGGTCCTATTAAAATGGGTCACAGTGCTCCTGGGGAAAGCATTAAGCCAAGAAGTACTAACAAGGAATCTATCGAGTCTAGCCAGCACCTTGCTTGCCCCCAGCTTGATTATTAGACCAAGTAACCATGTTACCAACATAGCCCGCATCCACCAGGCCAGCCCTACTCACAAAGGCCCCAAACTCATCAATTGATTGCGAACACGCCGGCCTGCCCCCCAACTTCTCATCAGGTACCAACACAGCATTAAAATCTCCCCCCACCACCCAAGGATGGCAGACCCTTCCCGAGAAAGCCTCTAGCCGATCCCACAAAACCCTTCTCTCCAAAGCTAAGCACCGGGCATGGACAAAGGTAACAAAGAAAGACCCCCTGCTGGCCTCTGCACATTCAAAGGTAATAAACTGGTCATGTTCCTCTTCCACCTTGACTTTGAGAGAAGCCCTCCAAAAAACCCAGAACCCGTCTGCCACATGTACCTCATCCAGACCGATCTTCCGAAGCACATACCGCACTTTCGACACTTGAGTCTTTGGTTCAGCAACAGCAACAATATCTACCTTGTGCAAACTCACCAAAGATTTCAGCCGCCTAATCGTAGGTTTATTTCCAACGCCCCTGGCATTCCAAAATACACAACTCATCAGAAACTATTGCTTTGGGCAGCAGACGATCGCATCGATCTTGTTACCCGTCTCTGGTCTCCTCCTCTGTTGTGCCCCCCTGCCTTGTCTTCTTTATCTTCTTCCTGTTGTACATATGCGCAGCACCAATAAAGGCTGTTTTAGGATGCACCCGACTTCGCACACGACGACCTGCAGGTTCAGAGGCACTGCCCCCTGTCTCAAGCCTCCCAAGGGTGTTGCGAATCCTCTCCTCAAGAGTGGCATTGAAAGCCCTCAAACTGTTCAGCACTGTTTGACGATCCAAAGCTGAGTCAGACAAACCTGAAGCACAGCTGTCATCCTTCGAGCCCTGCTGCAGAGCTCCATTATCGAAATACCACTGACCCCTGACCCCCTCAGGCTGCGAGCGAGTTCCCTGGGTGTCACTGCCTATGCCCAGTAAACTCTCATTGTCTCTCGTAGCCACCACAGCCAGACTCAAGTCCACCAAACTGCCAGCACTTGCCATGGCCTCCCCACCTTCTGCACACAAGCCTGCTGCATTCTCCGCTTCGGGAACCTCTTCTTCCTCAGCAGTCCCCGTTGGCACCACCACAATACCTCCGCCCACCCTGGCGTCTTCAGCCACCACACAAGGTAGCGCCTCTCCCTCCGCTGACTGGGCCAAGCCTCTCACCGAAGAACTTGGGGCCTCTCCCTCCTGCGCCTGCAACTGTCCCCTCTCCAAACCGTCTCGCCTCTCTGTCTCAGAACTATCAAGCTGCCCTCCAACGACCGGCGGAGACTCATCAGCCACCTGCCCTACGGCAGATCTCCAACGACCCCTCTGGCAAGAACTCCCCACCGCTGGCTCTCGGACGGCATCTGGAACAACACGCGAAGTACCTTCACCCCTTGGGATAAAGACGCTTGCTACATCTCAGTCGGCAGTGGCGTCCCCAGCAATGGCGTCGCCGGCAGCATCCACCACAGCCCCTGGAACATTTGCCCTTCGAGACACAAGCCTGCAAGCATCTGACGTATGACCAATCTTCGAGCAACTGTTGCAGTAGTCAGGTCTATTCTCATAAAAAAATTTCTGAAAAAAACCCGATGCTCCACAACCAATCCAGACTTTAGATGGGAAGTTCCTCTCGCAAGTCAACCTCCACACAGACCCTAGCAGCCACAGTCCTTGTGCAATTGGCCGTAGCACCATCCACACGCAGCACTCTACCAATCGCCCCAGCGATATAGACCAGGAAATTCCCCTGATATAGATTAACTGGGAGACCTGGAAGAGACACCCACACAGGCGCCAGCGGCGATTCCCACCCAGAGACGAAATCCGGCGACCATCTCATAAACCTGAAGAGAAACCCCTGAATGTGCACCTGAGCCTTGAGCCACACTTTGAAGAAATCGGCAGGAAAAGCAAACCGCAGCAGAACATGTCTTGGATCCAAAGTCGAGACTACCACATCGCCCTATAAGAAGAGGGTCTTCTGAAGATGATCTTTGATCTGGTAGAGAGCAGGCTTTCCGTAGCTGCACTTTGCCACAAGCGTGGTTGCAAACGCCCTCTCAAAGACGTCGAGTTCTTCCTTGGAGAAGAAAATAGCCGGAACTCCAAAGTGCGATGTAGGCTTTTTGATTTCCACATGGACAGGTGGCATCGCAGCTGATCTGGACACCACCGAGGCAAACGAAGCTGTCCCACACGAAGCAGGAACAGAGAGAGGTGGAGGATCAGGGGGGCGAGCCTCCCTAGAGGGGGGGACCGCCATGGCAGAAGCACGATGCCAAAAACCTAAACTGCGCCACCAGAGCCTAACCTACGCACCCCCTAGGATTTAGTTTTCTTATCTAAGTAGTTATTGTCTTTGGAATTCCAAAATCCATTTAATGTTTTAGTTGTTCATATATATAGTCTTTGGATTTTTTCCCTTTGCTTGAGAATTCAAATGCTAACTAGGATGTAATCAATTGAGGTTCAACCTTCTTCATCTATAAATTGAAATCATGGGTGAACTCTCAATCATCCAAGAAAAATCTGAAATACGACTGCTCCTTTTGTGAGAGTTTTTTCTTGTGAGATGCAAGAAGGTTTGTGAGACTCAAGCGGGATCTAGGTGGGACTCCGACGGTTGGCAACCAGTGGAACTCTGGGCTGCACCTATCCAACTATCCATCTGCCATCTTACCTTCATACAATCAGCAACCCATCATATTGCACAACCTTACCCTTCACCTTCCACCTTCAAATACATCTTCTTTCTTCTTCCCTTCAAAGCCTCACCCGTCATCACCATTACCAACACAATCAACAGCCTTAAAGTCTTATTAGCCTACCCTACTATGGTCCTACACAACCTGATTTTGATCTGGTTGCCCTCCAAAATCGATTCTGAAGTTCAGATCCCCTAGGATCCGCCATCAGATTCAGCATATGCACGGATTTTGATTAATGTAAAGTTTTTGCTTCTCTTCTCATCCTTGCATGAAGAAATCCCTTGTGTTTGCTCAAGGTTGGCTGGTGTTTGATCCATCCAAACACTTCGTGGTGGGAAGGACGGGTGCCCTTTCCTTTTTGTTTTTCTTATTCTTCTTCCTTAACCTTCTTCTCCTTTAACAAGTACGTACTGTTTCTAAATCTGTTTTATTACAGATTTCCTGTTTTTCCCTTGTGTTCTCAGATTTAATACTACCTATCTAATTGCTTCTCGATTCATTGTTTCAACTGATCTGTTATTGTCAATTTTTATCTCATCTGATCTTTCTCGGATGATCATCAATTTCCTGTTATGAGAATTTCGATCTGATATGTGAAATTACTGGTTTACCCTTGTCCAAGTGTTAGTAGGACTGACTCATTCTCAGATCCAGCCCTTGGATTGCTTTCAGAATTTCAGTAATTGATTATACATTGTTTACTGAACTCGATTGGAGTTTGGTGATCATCTGACCATCAGATTTGCTTCTACTAATTATTTCCCTAACCTGGATTTTTATTCTCTGTGAAAAGATCCTATTTTGGTACTATTTTGATCTTCAAATACATCATACATTAAATGGTATTAGAGCATGGCAGAGAATAGCTCATCAAGGCTTCCAGATCCACCTGATCTGATGGCTGAGTTATTGGAGATGTATTAACAGTTGTTTGAGAGACTGAATGAAAGTCAAAGGAGCATTAATGAGAGGGTGACTGCAATGGAGAATCGAATTGCGGCCCCTATACATGGTAGTTATGCACCTCTTGAAGGTGAGGCAAGACATCCGACACAGTCTACAATAGACAATTACACTCAGAGGTTCATGGATAGGAGGTCCACGGAGGGTTTACACTTCCTATACACCTTTTGAAAATCATGCAGTTGATAGAAAGCTATCTCATAGTTCAACTGTCAATAATATCATGAGATTTCAAAAAGGGAGTACATCTGAAAACAACACCTACTACAGGAGGATTGATATTACCACAAAGAAGGTGGTGCCAGAAGCTCCTTTCTTTATTGGATAGACATGGTTATTCCTGATTGGTTAGATTCTCTAGAGCAATATTTTGACTGGTACAACTCGATGGAGAGGCAGAAGCTTAGATTTGCTTACTGGCGATTGACTTGTCATGCAAAAAACTGGTGGATAACTTATTAAAGGAAGCTTGAGAATCATGGCAGAGCACCACTACGTGGGAAGAGATAAAAGAAGAATTGAAGAACAAGCACCTGCCAGAGTATATCCAAAGAAGGCTCTCCCTTCAATAAGATTACCACCAAAAGGTATTCAAAGCTAAAGATAACTTGAAGTTCAATCACTATTAATGTTAGAGCACAGACTGGGCTCAACTTTCCACCATCAAAGAAAGCATTTACAGAAAAGGAGCCTGAAGTTGCAGATAAAGTTGAAGTGATCACAATGAATTGTGATGATAAAGAAGAGAAAGTGCTTGAAGCTTCAAAGGCGCAAGGTCAACAACTAGAAAATTCTCGATGAATCAAGGGTTGGTAACAATTCATCATTCCGGATCCTCTCATTTTTTAAAACTCGTGGTCGAGGTTTTCTCAACACTGGGGGAGTTGACCTCCACTTCTCACAACATGCATTCCTCTGAACCTGACCACCTCCACTTTCCGGCTATCTGCTCTTTCCGGTAGCCTGCCGGTGAACAGAATGCCTTCCCTTTCTCCCCCCTCAATCCCTGACCCTCCCTCTGAACCGCCCCGTTGGAACTCCTTCACTACTCCTAGCTGTTCCTCCCCTTCGACTGAAGGTCTCCCTCTGCACTTTGTAGCCCCAATCGTCGTGGGATCTTCCAAACGTGCCGCCTGCTCTCCGGATGTCTTAGATGATGAAGCTAAAGTCTGGGAATCCTGTTTAGTGGGCCATTTTTTAGGTTCCAGACCCTCTTTTCACATTGTCAAAGCCTCTCTCTCCCGCTAATGGAAATCCCTTGGCTCTCTTGACGTTTACCTGCTGGATAATGGTTTCTTCATCTTCAAGTTCTCTGATGAAAATGACAAAAACCAAGTGCTTGAGGGTGGGCCTTGGCAAGTTAGAAGGAAACCAATTTTTCTTTGACAGTGGCATCGCTACCTGCAGCTTCGCCGTGTTGATCTCTCCTCCATTCCTCTGTGGGTGTCGCTCCCTGGTCTCCCGCTTCACTTCTAGTGTACTGAAGGGCTTAGTGTTGTCGGTTCTGTGCTGGGGAAACCTTTGTTCTCTGATATGCGAACCATGAGGAAGCTGCGACTGGCTTACGCTCGTATCTGTATTGAAGTTTCTGTTGAGGAACCTCTTCCATTGTTTATCACTGTGAACGATGGGGAGGATCATACTTTCGAACAAGAAGTTCACTTCGATGGGAAGCCTCCCCATTGCTTAGTCTGCAAGAAATTTGGACATGATTCATCCCTTTGTGAGCCAACTGCTATTTCGCAGCCATCGGAAACTGGCCAGGAGCAAAGTTCTGAGTTGCCTCTTCCAAGGGGTCGTACTAGGTCAAGAGCTCGCCGGCGCCGGAATGCTCCGGCAGTAAATCAAGGCAGCATTCTTGGGTTTCCCCCTTTGTCCATTGGGCAAAACCGATTTGCAGCTCTGCGAGATGACATCCATACGGACTCTGGCCCTTACACAGTACAGAACCTCAACTCTGCAATCCCTCGAAGTCGCTCTCGCATGTCGCTAGCTGGAGATGACTGTGCTGCTACCTCGATCTGAGACCGAACCTCCTCGGTCGCCTCGTTGTCGGCTTTGCAGTCCCACTGCCACTGATCTGGTCGGCTACCCTGTGAATCGCTGCGGAGGATCTCGCCTCTCCTCTCGGTTTGCTCCCCTTCTCTCTGCTTTCCTCTCCTCTTCCCGATGCTTCCCTTTCCAATGCTATTCCCCTTTCTCCCACTTTGATAGACTCAGATCCCCTTTTACCCATTCCTCCTCCAACCACCATGTTTTACCCATTTTGCCCTCCACTAAAAAAGGTAAATCCAAAAAGAAAGAAAGAAAAGAAAGAGAAAGAGAAGAAACGTAAAAAGTCGTCCCTCTCTGGGGCCCACCCTTCCCTCTCGCCCGAGCACCTTCTTGGCTCTATCTCCTACATCTCCCTTGCTCCTTTGATCTCTGCTAATCCTTTACCCCCTGCTCCTTCGATCTCTGCAAAATCAAAACCCCCTGCATCCTCTTATAATCGAAGGCATCGCAGCTCCTCTACTTCTTGCAGCGCTAGTGTTTTATCCCATTGCTCTGGGACTGAGTTGCAATCCTCAAATTCTCCTCAATGAATCTTGGCATTTTGTGGAATACTCGGGGTCTCAATTCCCCTTGTAAACACGCTGCTGTTCGCTCCCACATTAGACATCTCCATGCTACTTTTTGCCGCCTACTTGAGACTCATGTCAAAGAACCAAATGCTGCTCGAATCTCAAATTCCATAGTCCCTGGTTGGTCTTTCCTTTCCAACTACTCCCACCATCCTGATGGCCGTATTTGGATCATCTGGGATCCCTCTAAAATCAAAATTTCTCTGATCTCCTCTTCAGCCCAATTCCTCCATCTAAGCTTCTCTGATAGCTTAAACCAATTCTCCTTTTTCTTCACTGTTACCTATGCCTTCAACTGCCCTGTGCTGAGACAAGATCTTTGGACAGACCTCCATAACCTTGCAGGTTCCATAGATTCTCTCCCTTGGCGTATTGGTGGTGACTTTAATGTCATCAGATTTGGCTATGAAAAACAGGGAGGTGACCACTTGGATCATGAATCAATGGCTGCTTTCAATGATTGTATTGAGGACTTGAGCTTGGATGATCTTAGATGGACAGGTCCCCCCTTTTCCTGGAGCAATAAAAGGGTTGGTCCTGCAAGAATAGCCTGCAAGTTGGATCGGATTTTAGTAAATGAATCATGGCTGGCTTCCTTTCCTTCCTCCTCTGCAAATTTTGACCCCCCTGGTATATCTGATCACAGCCCCATAGCTTTATCCATCCAGCCTTATAACTCCCTTTGGCCCAAAACCTTTTAAATATTTTGATATGTGGTCCAAACACCCCTCTTTCCTGTCCACAGTCAAGGATGCTTGGGACAAGCCTGTGCAAGCTTTCTCCTCCCCTCTTTTAGCCTTGGCTAGGAAGCTCAGGAATGTAAAAAATACTCTCAAATCCTGGAACCTCAGCACCTTTGGAAATGTCTCCCAAAATGTCAAGGACTGCCAGGATAAGCTTGCAAATATTCAGATTCAAATTCAGATGGACAACTTCAATGATCAATTGGCTACTGATGAGAAAGCTACTGCCCTTGAATTATCTCTGCTCCTCAATCAAGAAGAAAGCTTCCTAAAGCAAAAATCCAGGATTAAGTGGCTTGAACTTGGGGATTCCAATTCAGCTTATTTTCATCGTTCTCTGAAATCAAGAACCAATCATAACTCCATAATTCAGCTAGCTGCTCCTGATGGATCTCCAGTTACCACTGTGAATGGTATCAAAGATATGGCTGTGAATTACTTCAAGAATCTCTTCTCGGGTCCTTTGGATGAGACTGAACATATCCCTGATAATGTGCTCAACAAGTTCATCCCAAATGAACTCATTCAGTCTTTTAATGCCATTCCAAATGAGGAGGAAATTATTGCTGCAATTCATTCCACCAAGCTGAATCGAGCTCCTGGGCCAGATGGGTTCAGCATGGGGTTTTTCTTAGCTGCTTGGGATATCATCAAGGATGATCTTATCAAAGCAATCACTAGTTTTTTCCTCAACCCCAGCCAGATCAACGAGGTGAATCACACTTTTCTTTGCCTCATTCCTAAAAAGGAAGGAGCCTCTGTGATGGCTGATTTCAGGCCCATAGCCCTCTGCAACCTGATCTACAAATTTATAGCCAAGATCCTTGCTTCCAGGCTCAAGAAAGTGGTAGATCTGCCAGTCAGTGAGAACCAGTCAGCCTTCATCCCGGGTAGAAGTATTTGTGATAACATCCTTCTTTGCAATGAGATTGTCAGAGGATTTGACCGGAAAAACCATTCCCCGGCTGCTCTTATGAAGATTGATATTCACAAAACCTTTGACTCTCTGAGATGGGATTTTATAGCAAAAGTCATGAACAAAATGAGATTTCCAGCAGTCTTCATTCATTGGATCCCCGCTGCATCTCCACTCCAAAGTTCTCGAGTTCTTATTAATGGCAGCCAAAGTTATTTTGGCTCCACGTAGGGATTCGACAAGGCTGTCCTCTTTCTCCCTACCTCTTCACCTTAGCCCTGGAATTCCTATCCAGGGAAATTCAGCTTTGCACTGATCAGAATCTCATCTCTCCCATTCCCAAATGCAAAACCCTCAAACTCTCCCATTTGGCTTTTGCTGATGATCTCATGATCTTCTCCAAGGCCTCCATCACCTCTTTTGAGTCCATCATGAACTGTTTGCAGCACTTTAAAGCTTTTATCAGGGCTCCGCATCAACCCCCATAAGTCCCTTCTCTTCGCAGCTAGTGTCCCGGATGATTTAAAGGCAGCTTTGAAGGATATTTGTGGCTTCAGTATTGGTCAGCTCCCAGTGAAGTACTTGGGCCTGCCTATGATTCCAGCAAGACTTTCGCCCCATCACTGCACTCTTTTGCTGGATCTTATCAGGAAGCGTCTACAACTCTGGAAGGGCAAGCTTCTCTCCTATGCAGGCTGATTGGTTCTTGTCAAGTCAGTTCTCCAAGCCTCCTACATCTACTGGTCGGGTATCTATGGCTTGCCTCAGTCCACCATTTAGTCTTTGGAGACCCTCATGGCTTCTTTTCTTTAGAGGAAGGAGGTTTGGGAATTAGAAGGATCAAAGATGTGAATTCTGCTGGCATTATCAAACTTCTTTGGAAGATTGTTTCTAGGGCCAAAAGTATTTGGGTGGATTGGATATATTCAGGTTTTCTCCGCTCAGACTCTATTTGGTCGGTCCAAATACATTCAGATGCTTCTTGGACCTGGCGCAAGATTCTTGAGAATAGAGTTCTGACTCTTGGATCTATATGTTCTCACATTGGTAATGGGAATACCACCTTGCTTTGGCTGGACCATTGGCATCCTATGGGCATTCTGCTTCACCAGGTTACCCCTAGAATGATTTATGACTCGGGGCTTCTTAGAAATGCTTTGGTGGCTGATATTCTAAATGAAGATGGATGGGACCCCCCTGACTCCACTTCCCCTACTCTTACTTCTATTTGGGCTCTCCTTCCTACAATTTCCAGAAGACCTTTCAACAGGGAAGACTGTGTCTCTTGGGTGCCTAGTACTTCGGGAAAGTTCAGCACTAAATCAACTTGGGACCTTGTCAGAACTAGCCTTCCGCTTGTCCCTTGGAGGAAACTTGTCTGGTACAAGCACCACATTCCAAGACACAGCTTCACGGTCTGGAGAGTCTTATCCAACTGCCTCCCAACGCAAGCTTTCCTCAGACACCGGCACATCATGGTCTCCCCCAACTGTGGCCTTTGTTGGAATGGGACTGAAGATACAAATCACCTCTTCTTTGGCTGCCCCTTCACTCGCTTTATCTGGAAGGGCATCCTTTCCAAATGCTGGCCGTCAAACAGGAGGATTCTTCCTTTTGATCGTGAATGGATTTGGGTTGATATGACTTTTGGTGGCTCTACTATCTGTGATATGATTGGGAGATTGGCTTTCTCAGCGGCTATCAACCACATTTGGATGGAGAGAAATCTTAAGAAATGGACCTCCAAATCTAGATCTACCAACCAGATTTGGGATTCCATCTCTTTTGAAATCAAAACTAAAATTAGTTTAGCTGCTCCCTCTACTTGTATTGACACCCCAAGGAACAGACTCATTGTTGTATCCTGGGGCCTTTCTTCTATCACCCTTACGCCAGTGGGCTTCGCTGTTTGAGCCTTTTCTGCTGGTCCTTGTCTCTTGTTTCTTCCCTCTTATTTGAGGGCTGCTTTTAGTAATGAATTTTTTATTCACCCAAAAAAAAAACTAGAAAATTCTACTGAAGAGGTCTGCGTTGAGGATATCAAAGTAGACAAAACTGAAACAGTGGAAGATGAGGGTGGTCAAGAAAACTCCACAAGAAATCGTCAACATTAATGATGTTGTTCTTGAAGAGGTAGAGCTTCCTCAAGTGTCTGATGAGAAGATTACCAAAATTGAGGATTGCATTACAGAGGTTGACGAAGACTCGATTAAAGCAATAGTACCAAATGAGGTCCTGATTAAGGAAAATTTTGAGTACAATCAGCATGAAGCTGTTACTACCCTAGATACTATTCTTACCATTGAAGCATTTATTGAGTTTGTGATTCCACCTCACTACTTTGAAGAGAAAACTCCCAAGGTTGAAGACTTTATTCCTAACGTTCCTACATCACCAGAGTTTTGTTTGGGAATGGACAAAGTTGCTACTCACATGTTTTCTCCTCATCACTGCAAAATTCGAGGAAAATTTTTTTCAAGCTGGAGAAAGTTGATGCAGATTAATTATAGAATTTAATTTATTTTATTAAAAATAAGCCTTGGGTTGGGTTATATATGTGTTGGGCCTTTAGTTCAATGAGTTTTCTTTATTCTAAATTTTAATTATTATTAATTTTGGAAACAACCTCTCTGCGAAAGCAGGGGTAAGGCTGCGTACATTATGACCCTCCCCAGACCCCACAATGGCGGGAGCCTTTTGCACTGGGTACGTCCTTTTTTGTTTTAGCTTAGGCTGGATTAGGATTCTATAAGTCCAGTCCTGTTTTGAGTTAGTTTTCTAGTTAATTTAGGTTACCTTATTAGTTAAGAATTGAAGTTAGGCCTTTCTTTTTAGTGTTTGAGTCTGTTTTTTAGTTTTCTATATAAGTTTTTAAGGGGGTTCAGCATTATACATGAATTTTGATCAATGAAAAGCTTTTGTTTCTCTTCTCTTCTTTGTGTGAAGAATCCCTTGTGCTCAATCAAGGAACCTTGTTTTTTATCCAAGGAACATGAACTTGTCTTGAGTAAAGGTTCAACCTGCCAAATTTCTGAGTTGGCTCGAGATTCTTTTGAGATCTCAAGCAAGTTGGGGTAATTTTTTTTGCCAACTCGAAGGCTGGTTTCGGTGGGTTTTAGACCTAGTTTGGGTCTGAAACTTGGTAGTCAGCTTATTTTAGGCCATTTAAACACAATGATACTATCAGATTTTGCAAAAACAAAGTCCAAATAGGAGTTTCACTTCGGACCCTAGGTTGGTAGGCGATGATGTACTAAAATGCCCTACTATTACACAATTTAGTAATAGAAAGCAATCAAAGCATTCAATTAATGTAAATCAACTTCAATAAGCATTAGAAATGTTAAAGTATACAATAGATCAATCTGTTTAACATATTACATCTATGATCTATCATCCCATAAAATGTGATGCATTCACTCATTCAGAACGAGTCGGTCCACATATTCTTCTCATGTCATACTGCTGTTGTAGTATTGCGCATAGTTTGCCACAGATCTCATATAAGTGTTGTCATCAACATATGCCAAATCCCCTATCTTAGGGTATAGAGGAGCCAATTGCCATGAGGCGTGAGACCCATTACTACTGTCATATTGAGTCATGTATAAGTGTGGCTGCTTTGGGACTGGAAATATGTCCACAAAACCTGACCTAATGCTTTGATTGTCGAACTCAAGTGTTGACTGCCCAAAGGCCCCAAACTAACCATAGCCGCTATATTAGGAACCGGTGCTCTCCTAGCCATAATCATAATCATGATGAGGCTGAGATGAATGCCACGACTGATGCTCACTAGTAGTATCTATGCTCATGCTTCCGAAACTTGCAAGCATAGTCTTCATACTCATGTCATCACCCTGAGCCTGCGCTGTTTGCGACCCTTCCGTCTCTTGTACGTAGTGGGGACACCATGGTCTCAATCATGTGTGGCATGCGTAAACTAAGACTCTCCTGTGTAATAAACAAGCCCCGCTTGCGTCCCCAGCTCATATTGGTACTGCTTGCGCATCCCCTCATGACGATCATCATAATAACCACCACTCCGCATGCCACCACCACCACCACCAAGGTCAGCACCACCAACACCACCATCATCACCATCACCACCACCACCACCAACACTTCCTGTTGCAGCCTCAAAAGGTCTCGATGACTCTGAATGCACAGGCCCCTCTTCCGACATATATTCCTTAACATCTGTACCGGTTGCGGTCGCAATGGTGGGGTCAGGCCTACCCCCAGTCTGATCCATTTCTGGTGCACCACGATACCTCACTCACTGGAATAGAAGATCCTCATCATCATCAGAGTCCTGAAAAATGTTTGCTAGCTTGATGGATTCTCTATCATTGGTGCCATTCCTTCACTTATGTGCCTCATACTTAGTCTCATATTGTAATGCACATACACCAGCTGCTCCAGTCGATCATGCCCCAATCTGTTCCGCCTCTTCGTGTGGATCAATGAGAATGTACTCCAGTTGTGCTCGAATCCAGAGGATGAACAAGTTTGTGTGAGCACTCTCACTGCTATCTTCCTCAAGTTGGGTGAACTTGTACCATTAAGCATCCACCATTCGGCTGCAGTACAAATATAGAATATTTGGAATATGTATATCTTAAAGGGTTAAAATTATACTTCATACATGTAATGCCACCTACCAAGATCTGACTTTTGTCTACCCTCCACTACAGTTTTTCGACTGAAACTTGTTGTGGGCTCTCTAAAGTATTGGATCTGTTTTCATTTCAAAATTCAAACATTGCTAGAGGCATTAGTATTTACTATTTAGTAATTAGTACACGGTACAATAAAATTAATTAATTACATTCCTTTACTTACTACCAAGTCCCATACTCTCACCTCATCATTGCACTCAGTCTGTGTCGATGCATTGGGCTCCAACTTCGCAATAACATGTTGAACTGCCTCTAGCAATTCTGTGTAGCCCAAGCTCGTGCGAGTACTGATACTTTGGATTCAAATAGTATGCTGGTAAAGTGGAAACAAAAAATATAACTTGTTAGTGACTTAATGCTTTTGAGTTTTGCATATGTAAATGTAAAAACTCATGTAAAGTGTAAAAAGTATGTTGAAGTGTTGAACTCACCAGCTTTATGCAATGGATGACTCATGTGCTTCTCCCATCGATCATTAATGATGTTAGTGGTATCGCAACTTTGACCATTATCTTCATCTTCTGAATGGCAGCATAAATGAGGGGCAAGGCAGGCTTCTTCTCTGTATCAAACATCATTAGTATTGCCACTACTGGCTCTAATATGGTAACAATTTTATTCAAGTCACGCCAGAATAAGTCACTTGCAATGGTCTCTTGTGCTGCCCTTCCTTCTTCTGAATTTGACCCCTGTCAATCAAACCACTGTTCACTTGCAAACATAGACCTTAGACCTACCACCTTCGTCTGAAAACTCTTCAATGCAATGTAATTGGTGGCAAATCGAGTGACACCAGGCCTCACTAAATCACCATTGCATCTTTCCCTCAACATGACTACTGAATAACCATGATTATATACAAATGTGGTCACTTGTCTTGCCCTTTTGGCCACACTTGCCACCAAGGTTTTCTTCCCCATGTCCTTCAACATCAAATCAATGAAATGTGTTGCAAATGGAGTCCAAAAGAGGTGGATCCTCTTACTCGTTTTGTTCATCAACTTCTCCCTAGCCTTTTTACAGTTAGAATCGTTATCCGTCACGATTTGGATAACGTTCTTTGGTTCTATATTCTCCACTTTCTTTAGTTCCCTATACAAATATGATGCATACTTTATTTCCTTCGATGCATTCAAAGACTTCAAGAATATTGTCTTTCCATTATAACTCATCATGAAATTGATAATGAACTGTCTAATAGGTCCAGTCCAACTATCAGCCATAATGGTAACCCCATACATCTCCCACCTTGGCTTCAAACCATTAATGTACTCTTCCAACTCCTTCTCCTTAGGCAAATATACATTCATTAACTCATATGGTGTGGACCCCTTCCATCCTGCGCCAGCCCTCCTTGTTGCATCAAGGAATGCATGATAGTATGTTCCCTGTGCTACATGAGGTGGAATGCTATTATAGAACATGAACTTGCTGAAAGCATCCCGTGCTTCATCTTGTTTACTACCATGCATTTGCGGGATGGTTGGCTAGTAGGCATCTTGTTGCCTGAAAATAGATGGATATTACACAAGAATGGGATTTGTGGAATGTACTCGTGGTTGGGTTGGGGGCCGTGGGATATGAGGATTCTGTCTTGTGCCAATGCTTCTCTTCTTCTCATCTTGTTGCACTAGTGCAGCTGAGCCAGATCCACCAACTCCTCTTGCCTGCTCATATGTTCTAATATTCTCAAAATGAAAACTGTCTACTCTCTACCAAAGTCTGCTGGTACATTCTCCACTCATCCTCTAATCGGAACTCACCAGGAGGAGACCTGTATCCAGTATCATCTTCAATGATCTCTACACCAAGCCTTTCTACCACTGCTTCATCAAACTCTCTTTGTTGCCTTTCCCTCTCAACTTTCTTTTGTCTTTCTCCTCTCATGTGCTTTGCTATGGCTTGCTGCACCACATAAGGAACATTTTTGCATTTGAGAACATTCGTATGGCCACCAGCCAAATGCTACTTTAACCTAGTGGCTCCTCCAGAATTTAGCAACTTCCCACAATATTGACACTTGGACTTCTTTTTATCCTCCGACATCGGGGTTCCATGTTGCCACGCTATATATCAACACGGTCCCCCCATTGTCTATCAAATGTCTTACTTTTTACAATGTTACATAAAAAAGCATGTATTAGTAACTATTAAAGACTTAAAGTGATGTATTCAAGACTTAAAGTATTGTATTCGTAACTATTAAACATAATGTCAAGCTACTAGAACAATCAAATAGCTATCTCATATTTATCCCTTAGCCCTAGTATTTATTTCTTAATTAAAAATAAAATTTAGATTTTCTATTAAAAATATTTATACCTTAAAGTATAAAACATTATAATGTAATGATGTATTTGACACCATTTGAATTTGGATATTATGTACATATGTTGTACATAATTTTCCAACAAAAATAGGTATTTTTCCTTAATATTATATATATATTTTTAAATTTTAATAATATTTTTATTAATTCTGAAAAATAAAATAATTTTTTTAATGGGTGAAAAAGCAAAATGACTCCATGAGGCCATAGAGCATCCAAAGGTGTCCAACATACATGAAAATCACTTCCAAACAATCACTATTGATCCTATTTTTTTCACTTTTTTTTTTCTTCAAAAAAATCATTTTTTTGGCAGAAAATATAATAAAAAATTAATAACAGAAAGAAAAAAAAAAATTGGACTCCAAAATTTTTTTTTCCAAAATCACTATTGATCTTTGTTGTAAAATGGGTTCAGGGGTAGAATAGTCATAAGGGTATTTCTGTCCTTGTACTCATTCCAGAATTTTTTTCTCTTTATTATAAATAAAGATGGCTGTAGTCACTCTGACTCAAGCCAGTATTCACGGAAGTGGGACAGCAGCTACTGGTAAAGGAAAATGTGTACATTCGGGGAATTGATTTTCCTTTGGATGGCCCTCTGTACAAAGAGACCACCACCACTGATCCTACTCAATCGGCATCTATTCCTACTCCAAGTCTTGCTTTTAGTCAGATTTCTGGTAAGCCTTCTCTTAATCCTAGTCTTGATTTACCCATTGCTGTTCGAAAATCAAAGAGTTGTACGTTGCACCCTATTTCTAACTTTGTGCCATACAATTCTCTAACTCTTGCTTTCCATGCCTTCGTATCTTCTTTCTCTGTTTCCATCCCTAACAATTGGCAAGAGATAATAGCCGAACAGAAATGGAAGGATGCGATGAACGAAGAAATGCATGCCCTTGGAAAAAACCAGACCTGGGATTTGGTGAGTCCTCCACTAGGAAAAAGACCCGTTGGTTGTAAATGGGTCTTTGTTGTGAAGCACAAAGCTGATGGCTCAATAGAAAGGTACAAAACAAGACTTGTTGCCAAAGGGTTTACTCAAATCCAAGGAATTGACTATCAAGAGACCTTTGCTCCTGTAGCAAAGATGAATACTGTACGGATCATTATCTCTTGTGCTGTGAATCAAGGATGGGAACTCCAGCAACTTGATGTGAAGAATGCCTTCTTGCATGGAGAGTTGGAAGAAGATGTCTACATGGAGATACCTCCTGGTTTTACTTCTTTAGAAACTCAGGGAAAGGTATGTAAGATGAAAAAGGCCTTATATGGTCTGAAACAGTCACCAAGGGCATGGTTTGGCCGTTTCCATAAGGCTATGATTGCTTATGGGTATAAGCAAAGCAATGTTGATCACACATTGTTTGTTAAGAAGATAGGATAGCAAGTGACAGTTGATTGACTATGTTGATGACATAGTGATCACAGGCAATGATGCACATGAAATCAAGAAGTTGAAGACTTATTTGGGCACCGAATTTGAAGTCAAAAATTTGGGTAGATTAAGGTACTTCCTAGGGATTGAGGTTGCCTATTCAGCTAAGGGCATATCTCTCTCTCACAGGAAATATACCTTGGATTTATTGAAAGAAACAGGGATGCTTGGGTGTAAACTAGCAGATACCCCTCTGGAGCCCAACACACATTTGAAGAGTAAGGAATGTGACCCGGTGGACAAAGGCAGTTATCAGAGGTTAGTTGGTCGATTGATCTACCTCTCACATACCCGGCCAGATATCACATTTGTTGTAAGCCTTGTCAGTCAATACATACATGATCCTCACTCTTCTCACTTGGAAGCAGCATACAGAATTCTCCGTTACCTCAAGTCATCTCCTGGGAAAGGAGTCTTGTTTTCTCCACATAGCCATCTCTGGATAGAAGCATACATCGATGCAGATTGGGCTGGCAGTCTTGATGATAGGAAGTCCACATCTGGGTATTGCACATTTGTTAGAGGAAACCTAACTACTTGGAGAAGCAAAAAGCAAGTTGTTGTGGCTCGATCTAGTGTTGAAGTTGAGTTCCGAGCCATGGCGTAGGGTATTTGTGAGCTTCTTTGGCTCAAGGGGCTTCTTCAAGATTTGGGAATGCATGCTGATCTTCCCATGCGGCTCTACTGTGACAGCAAGTCCGCAATCAGCATTGCTCACAACCCGGTTCAACATGATCGTACCAAACATGTTGAGATTGACCGACACTTCATCAAAGAGAAGCTAGAACAAGGAATAATTTGTATCCCATTTATTCAGTCTAATGAACAACTGGCTGATGTTCTTACCAAAGGAATCAGTACTAAGTTTTTTTTTCCCTATAATTAGCAAGTTGGGCATGTTTGATATGCATGCACCAACTTGAAGGGGAGTGTTGTAATATGGGTTCTGGGGTAGAATAGTCATAAGGGTCTTTCTGCCCATGTACTCATTCCAGAATGTTCTTCTATTTTTTGTAAATAAAGATGGTTGTAGTCACTCTGACTCAAGCCAGTATTCACGGAATTCCACAATCCTATTTTTTCACTTTTCTTCAAAAAAATCAATTTTTTTTTGTGTAGAAAATATAATACAACAGAAAAAAAAAATTGGACTCCATCAAGTGATAGATCGTCCAAAGTTATGTAACATATATTAAAATGACATGAATCTACCAAGGTTTGAACAAATTTTTTTGAAAAAAATAGATTTGGAAAAAAATTGTTTACCTTTAAAAAAATCTTCAAATTTGAGATGAAAAATCACAAATATGATGCAGATCCTTCAGTTTTGTAGCTGAATGTAATCTCCAAAAGGTTGTATGTTGAAATCCAGGTGCAAAATGAGGCTGCAGCAGCTCACAGGGGAGAAAAATGGTTGAAATCTGGAACTTGACAAAGAACTCGCGAGTTTTGTCGAGTTCTAGAACTTTTAAAAGGCAAAAAGGGTCGAAAGAGATTTTGACCAAGATATTGTAATTTTTTAACTCGGCATACATCTCGTCTCGACCATGGAAAAAAACGAGATCTCGCGAGTTCTTCCATGGTTTGATCAAGGTTGGTTGGTGTTTCATCCATCCAAACACCTTGCAGTGGGAAGCCCAGGTGCCCTTCTATTTTTGTTTTTCTTATTCTTCTTCCTTAATCTTCTTCTCCTTTAACAAGTAAGTACTGTTTCTGAAATTTCCTGCACTTCCTACTGCTAAATAGGGATTCATATACAAGTCTTTTGTGTTTTTGCATGAATTTTAGTTAGAAGATTCCAGCCATTAGAATACCTTCAGATTTTGGGAATCTTTTCTTTACTGTTCTAGAGAGACTCAATTAGAATCTCCAGGTCTGACCTGCCAATCTGGTTTTATTACTGATTTCCTGTTTTGCCCTTGTGTTCTCAGATTTAATACTACCTATCTAATTGCTGCTCAAATCATTGTTTTTACTGATCTGTTATTATCAATTTTTATCTCATCTGATCATTCTTGGTTGATCATCAATTTCCTATTATCAGAATTTCGATCTGATCTGTGAAATTACTGGTTTACCCTCGTCCTAGTGTTATTAGGACTGACTCATATTCTCAGATCAAGCCCTTGGATCGATTTCAGAATTTCAGCAATTGATCTATATCTTGTTTACTAAACTTGATTGGAGTTTGGTGATCATTTGACCATCTGATTTGCTTCTATTAATTATTCTCCTAATCTGGTTTTTTATTCTCTGAGAAAAGAGATCCCATTTAGGTACTAGTAACTGTTAAATCTATGGTAAAAGTATTACGAAACCATACTCTGGTAGTTCCTTTCAATGGCATAAGAAGACAACCATTATTGATTAATATGGTGCATACCTTCGTGAACTGTTTACCATGAGTATCTTTATATGCCTGCACACGAAGCAAAAGGAAGTTGTTACAGCATGGAAATAGAAACTAATCACCGTTATCGTTGCAATTCTGGGGGCATGGAGATACTACTCATTTTGCTAAATCTACAACACAATATGGACCAAATACAACATTGTCTATTAGATAAATATTATTTCTATGATGTAAATAAATAAAATACAAAATTGTCTATAAGATATATGATGTAAATAATTATTATTTATTGTGTATGTAAATTCTGACCCTTGATGTATCTTATGTCCTATATATTTTCACCGATCTGGTTGAAGTGATCTTTACTATTCCTACTGTTCCTAGTTCTATTCTTCCAGAAAGGATTTTAGTCTCCCTTATGTGAACAATTGAAAGGTAGTTCTTCAATAGCACACAAGTAAGAGGATTATGGGAAATCCTTTGGGAAACAGACTGTAAAATCTCATTGCATGTGGGAATAGAATGCTAGAAGTTGATACAATTCTTATAATGCAACCCCCCCTCCCCCCAAGACACTCATTCACATCCTCAAAAACACGTGCATACGGCAGACACACACACACGGGGAGAGAAGGGATGCCATTTAATGCCTCTCTCTCTCTCTCTCTCTCCCCCCCCCCCCCTTTCTCTGCTATTGAAAAATAAACAAAAAATTTCACTTCTGTTAATATGTGAAAATTGCATGAGTTGATTTGTTGCCTTCATATTCCATCTCATTTATTTTTCTTCCTCTCAGTTTATACTAGTCCAAACATATTTTGGTTTTTAAGTCACCTGTCCTTAACTTGCTTCTACAGGGCGATCGAACAGAAAAAGTGGGAGTCATTGATAGCGAATTCGTTGTCCATCAAGGGATACAAACCCTTGGAGGAAGTTCCGCCACAAAGGTCAGTTGTCTTTATACTAACTTTATCCTTAACTCCCCAATTCCCTGAATTTCTTGAACTCTGTAGGCATGGTTTGGTTATAAGCCAGGTGAAACAAGATTTTCATGGGTAACGTGAAATGAAATGAAGAAGGAAAAAAAATAATTTTTGATGGGATTATTTGTTGCAAGTTAAAAAAAAATAATTTGGTTGATTTTACTTCAGTTCCACTCACTTGACAATAATTGTCAATGTGTCGCCTAGGTATCCAACCTCTTTCTTGGGTCCAAGGCAACAACGTATCTTATTGACATTTCACAAGTTTTCATTGATTTTATATATTGTTTTTTTATTATAATGTATTGCATTGATATGGCTTCTATGTTGCATGTAAGCATAATTATATAAAATTATCATTGCTATATTACATATAGTCATATATTGCACGCCTAGGTGACGATTAGGTGAGCACCTTGTCACCTAGGTGCGCCTCCAACGCCTTAGGTCACCCAATCACCATGACAACTGTGCACTTGATTTCTGTCCAACTGAACCCGTAGTTTCTCCTCAGCAGTCAGAATTTAGAAATTAGCATATATCCATATATCTTGGTGCAACGGTTAGGTTACTCCATTGTGACCAAGTGGTCTCAGGTTCGAGTCTCTGGAAACAGCCTCTCTGCGAAGCAGGAGTAAGGCTGTTATGTATGACCCTCCCCAGACCCCGCAGTGGCGGGAGCCTTATGTACTGGGTACGCCCTTTTTTTTTCATATATCCATATATCTGCTTTTGAACCTTGTTATTATATTTCCCCTTTTTTATCAGACAAAGTATTTTAATTAACAAGAAAAGGGCCATATAGACTTTAAAGAGCCAGTATAGAGCTATGCAATGGATCGTTGGTTCCAAAATCCCAAAAAATAAAAATTTCTATTTGCTTCTACTATAACCAGTAGTAAATTCTTTGAAATGCTTGCAACCCAGTGTACGATCAAATGGCTCCACCCAAAGTACGGGTGAATTGGGTGATGACTTTTTCTTTTACAAATTAAAACAAAAACTCAATAATTTGAAAGAGAAGAAGATGATAAAGAAAGAGAGAGAAGCAATTTAGAGTGGTTCAGACCAACCTGTCCAACGTCCACTACCTTGATCATGGACCAAGGACTTCTCCACTATCCTATTCTTATCAGGCAAGAATCAAACCCTTACAAACTTAACCACTGTTTCAGGCTAAGCAACTAGACCACTCTGGCCAAGGATTTCCACCCAGGTCACACAAACCAAGGATTTCTTCGCAAGCCATACATGCTTAATTTACAGCAAATAGGGCTTTTACTTTCAAGCCGATGACTATAACCTTTTAAACTCACTATGATCAATGCAAGATGACTTCATTTTTACAACTTAAACCCGTGGTAGCTCTGTTTCAGCCCTTCTTTTCAATATGATGTATCTCTTGAGCATAGTATAATGCAGGCTCTTCCTCAAGATGATGTTGTCAAAGAACTGCTCTTCTTAAGATGATCGATCGATTTGAGCACTTGTAGCTGGTTGTAGATTGTATTGATTTGTTGTTTTGACATCAAGTGACTCAATGCTTTTATAGGCAACACAAACTAGCCGTTAA
Source organism: Telopea speciosissima (assembly GCF_018873765.1). NCBI lineage: Eukaryota > Viridiplantae > Streptophyta > Magnoliopsida > Proteales > Proteaceae > Telopea > Telopea speciosissima. The sequence continues at coordinate 47,037,234 of NC_057916.1, forward strand.
ACTAGCCATTAGAGTCGATCAACATGCCTTGTTTTTCCTTCAACTGAACGTCTTCAACAGCTTGGGTAACATCAATCTATTTGCGCATTTAGCACACACATTAGTATACCCAAACACTCGTAATGTTGTTCTAGATTGGTAGGAGACCAACTAGAAGTCGATAACCATGATCTGCAGTGAACTAGGTAATTCGGCTAGGTCAAAATAGGAGAAAATTGTGAAATTAGGGTTAGGGTTTGATGGGACCTAGGATTTGATGGTAGGGTTAGGTCAAGTTGATGTAGGGAAGTCTATCAGGGAAGGTCTCATTAAGTTTTAATGGTGTTAGGTATGAATAGGCAATAGGTTAGGTTTGGATTTTTGGGTTTTGAAAAGGGAATAATGAGGGAATCTAGGGTTTAGGATGGTCACCTAGGGTTGATACCTGGATTGAGTTTCCCTAATGGTGAGAGGAGAGTTCGATCCAAAAAAGGAGGGATTTTGTTGGCTGGTTTGGTCTGGGCAGAAATTAGGTATTGGGAAAAGTGAAAACAAAAAAAGGGGGAATGTTAGGGCTGGGCTGTGAGAGGATTAGAAGAAGAATTGTGGGGATGGGGAATTCTTCAACTCACTGTTGTTGCAGAGAATCCTTGACAGCAGCTTGTTTGAAGATGGAAACTAGAATAAAAATCAGATCTTGCACTAGAACTTGAAAGCAGCTTCAATAGAACCACCCGGGCTTCACACCACAAGGTGTCGATTGGATCAAACACCAATCCCACCAGTCTTGATCAGACACAAGACTAAAACTCCAATGGAGAAACAAAGTTGCAGAGCAGCTTCAAGAGAGTTGAAATTTTCTCAGGTAATGTGTCCCTCTTCCACGATTTTCATCGCTTAAATAATGGCCATAGGCCTTACTCCTAACCAGACTAGGAGAAGGACAATTCCCCCTAACCGAGCTCTACTTCTAACACCACTAAGATCATGTGACTAACTTAATTGGTCACATGACACACAAATAAAAAAAGACAATTAAATAAAGATAACTTAAATTGAACCACTGGTTCCACCAGCTTTGGACGGGTTCTATTTATTACATGAAAAATGAACAGAGTATGGAAACTACCGCTAAGCAACTAACTTATTACTACTAATACTACTCGGACGGCTTCTTGTTCTTCTTCTTCTTGCGGATATAGTGCTTCAGCTTTGCATCAACATGTCAGACAATGGTGTTCATATCTAGAACTCATAATATATAAATAGAATCTTCTAGGTTCAACACCCAGGAAATCACTTTCTCCTTGGTTTTACGACCATATAAGCTGAATCAGCTCGATTCTTAAATGCTCAATGGTTTCTTTGATTTTCTCACATCAAATGCTCCAGGCAGTTTGCAGCTGTGAAAAGTATACACAGCTCTTTCCTAGGAGATTAACGAACAGCCCTTTTCAGCTCTATAGCAAATCATATGTGTCCTTCGGAATGACCTAGCTAACTCTTAAGTTTGAATGTTTCTGCCAACAATTCCAAATTCAAAAGGAAGCAGTGCCTGTATAGACAAGGGACTGTTTCAGCACTATTAGGCAAAGTAGGCAAAAATAAAAGTAAACAGTTAAAAACTGCTAGCCTTTGTTATACTGCAATAGAAAAACTGTATGTTTGTAGGGACCTCTTTACCCCAAACCATTTCAACAGTGGAGGAAGGATGCTTGCTGCTGTTATGTACTGCAAAACTTGAGAGAAATCACTATCGTGGTTGGTTAGTTGTATATTTTCTTAAGCCTGCTATTTTCATGAATAACAAAAATTAATAATTCTTTTTTGGTGAACTTCTGTTCTCAGAGATCTAATAGATTCTTTTCCTAGAAATTATGAACAGAACATGTCCCTTGTTTAGTGTAGTTTATAATACAGGAGGGTACTCTTCATACATCCACATTTTGAGATGATAAAACTTTTTGAAGAGTGTGATGTATAGACAGAAAGCATCGTTGTGAGCTCCTGGATTAAGTTTAAAATTCAAGAATCTAATAACACAGATCACATAAACTTCAGCTTCTGATGGTGAACTGACGCTAACAAATATAAGCTAACTGTTGACCTTTACGCAATAGTAATATCTGATAAAGCTCCTAAAATCTTAGAAGATATGTTTCAGTGTTGTAAAAGCTACAGTGAATATTCATGCTACTCTAGTTGTTAAAGGACCTTTATGCCTGAGTGTGTCTGATTAGGGAGACATTTTTGGACTGACATGATTATGCTTTTCTACTTTCTATAAAAAATTGAACCATTAAGCAATACCATGCCAGACTCAAGTTCTCTGTACTTCTAGACTAGCTTGACAGCAGTCATTGTTTAGAGTGAGGGCTGGAACACTCTATGACTACAGGATTCTTTACAAACACAAATCCTAATAAGGTGACTTTCTTCTTGTCATAGTATCATTAAGCATATTGGTCATGAAGTTCGGGTAATTAGCCAAATTTGCTGAGGATGTAAACTTAGTCAAATTACTTGGATGGATTTAAAAAGGGGGGGGGGGGGAGGGAGCCTCCTTTATCATCGTTCAAGCTTTATTCAAACTTTATAGTCAATGATATATATGTGCAAAACTATCATCCTGGTTGAAACTTTCACTCTGGTCAATTCTTTTGTTGATTAATTAATAGAATTTTTAGAACCAAATGAAAATTTAGTGTCTTCTAGCCTATAGCTGAACTGATAATGTCTTTGCATATACTAATGCTTATTTTGTGATGATAGTGTGGTCCAGAGTTAAGAACATTATCCAGAAGATCGCAGAGCTAGAGACCACACTTAGAACCAGGATCCGAACTGTACTTTGAAAGGAAAAAGATAGAAACCGGGACAAAATTCAGAATTTAATGTATTTTGGAAGAAAACCCAGTTATTAAGGTATTCATCAAACCCTACCCAAAAGTTCTTTTTATGAGAACTTTTTAGAATTCAGAAAGAAGAAGTTAAAGGTTAATAGGCACTAGAACCCGAGGCTGTAACTCTTTGAAACCGAATTAACCAAGCTGTAACTTGGCCAATCTAGTCGCTCAAGCCAGGAAAAATAATAATATTTTAATAGAATAAATGATACAACAGTTATGTTGCAAAGAAAACTCAGAACGGACCATAGATTTCTGAACTGTAATCTGGAAGATTAAACTCAAGTCCGAAACCAGAAATCAATAAATCTTAATAAACCTTAACTATCAAGTTAGAAAGCAAACCCGTGACTAGTGAGTGAGATATGAGAGAATATAATGAACTGAAAGTTGGTTCAAAAACAGGGTTACAGAAGAAGTACAAGAAATAAGAGTTAGAAATGAGCTAGGATTGATTCAAGACAAGAAGTAAGAAGGTAGAGGCTGAGAAGAGAGAAGAGGAGGAGGAGAAGAGAAATGAACACAACCGTATGGGAGAGAGAATTGATTTCTCTCCCCTATATTCTTCATTAATCAACTGCTGGAATTACAAATAGCTCCCTAGGGGGGTAAAAGGAAAAAGAAGAAACAAGAGAACAAAATACAACTTAAGGCACAATACAATGGCCAGTTACAGAAATACCCCTAAAACATAAACTCTAACACTCCCCCTCAAGCTGGAGAATAAATATCGTACATTCCCAGCTTGCATAGAAGAGCACTGAACTGGTAAGGAATGAGTCCTTTGGTGAAAATGTCTGCCAATGGATCACCGGTCTTCACAAAGGGAGTACAAATGTACCCAGAGTCAATCTTTTCTTTGATGAAGTGTCTGTCAACTTCAATGTGCTTTGTTCTGTCATGTTGCACAGGGTTGTGTGCTATACTAATGGCAGCCTTGTTATCACAATAAAGTCTCATAGGTGCCTCAGTATCAAATCCCAACTCTTGGACCACCCGTCTCAACCATAGGAGTTCACATACTCCATGAGCCTTAGCTCTAAATTCTATCTCTACACTTGACCGAGCTACAACTGATTGCTTTTTACTCCTCCATGTGATCATATTACCACCCACAAAAGTACAATAGCCAGATGTAGATCGTCTGTCAGAAACTGAACCAGCCCAATCAGCATCAGTGTAGCCTTCAATTCTCAAATGATTGTTCTTGGCATATAGGAGACCTTTTCCTAGAGAGGACTTCAAGTATCTGAGGATCCGGTAAACAGCATCCAGTTGCCCACTCTTGGGGGCATGCATAAACTGACTCATCACCCCAACTGCATAGGTGATAACTGGGCGAGTCAAAGAGAGATAGATCAATTTCCCTACAAGTCTCTAGTATTACCCTGCATCAACAAGGGAAGGTCCACAGTCTTCTCCTAGCTTATGATTCTGATCAATAGGAGAGCTTGCTGGTTTGCAACCCAACATCCTTGTCTCTTTCAACAAGCCCAGGGCAAACTTCCTTTAACATATTTATTCTCTTCTAAGACCTTAACACTTCAATACCCAAGAAGTACTTTAAGAGACCCAAATCTTTAATCTCAAACTGTTGAGCCAAGTAGGTCTTTAGCCTAGCTATCTCAACTTTGTCATTTCCAGTCACTACAATATCATCAACGTAGACAATAAGGGTTGTGATGGTACCATTACCTCGTCGGGTAAATAAAGTGTGGTCAGCTTGGCTCTGGGAATACCCATTTTTCAAAATGGCCTATCTAAACCTCTCAAACCAAGCCTTCGGGGACTGCTTGAGACCGTATAGTACCTTCTTGAGCAGGCACACTTTTCGTTCAGCTGGGGACACTTGAAGCCAGGTGGAGTTTGCATGTACACTTCCTCTTCTAGATCACCATGGAGAATAGCGTTCTTCACATCCAACTGATACAATCCAATCTTGATTAGCCGCCAAAGATAAAAGAACTCTTATTGAGTTGTGCTTTGCTACAGGACCAAATGTCTCCTGATAATCAATCCCATACACCTGACTGTAGCCTTTAGCCACCAACCGGCCCTTGTATCTCTCAACCGTACCATCTGATCGGTACTTGACTGTGTAGACCCATCTGCATCCAACTAGAACTCTCCCCCTGGGAAAATCAACCAGTTTCCAAGTATAGTTTTTCTCAAGGGTCATCATTTTTTCAGACATGGCTTGCTTCCACTTTGGGTCAGACATGGCCTCAGTGACATTTTTTGGGATGGAAATAGAAGAGAGGGCAGCAGTGAAGGCAACACCTGTAGGAGAGAGAGCATCATAGGAAACAAACTGGGCTACAGGATTAGTGCAAGCTCTCTTTCCTTTTCTAGTAGCAATGGGAAGGTCTAAATCAGAAGGAAGAGAAGAGATGTTACCTGGCTGAGGAGGATGTGGATCCAAAGAGTGCTCTTGGCAAGTCTTCAATCCTATATTATGCAAGCCTTCACCTCTTTTGTATTTAATGTGGTAATCTTTCTCATTACCAGAACCATTGTCAACAATAGCCCCTTCTTTTTCATTGCTAGCATCATCACCGGAATGAGTATCAGTATCAACAACAACCCCTTCTTTGTGTTTCCCAATATCAAACAGAAATGGAGAAGTAGGCAAAGGTGGGAGGAAAGGGATAGAGACAGCCTCTTCATTTCCACTATTCTCCCCCTAAAGAGGGTGTTGAGAAGAAGCAAAGAAAGGTATAGATTCTAAGAAGGTAACATCTTTTGAGAAAAGTCGCCTTCGAGAAGAGGGGTGATAGCACTTATACAGTTATACCCCTTGGTAGAAGAGGAATATCCAAGGAAAATAAATTTGAGTGTCTTGGGGTCAAGCTTAGACCGAGCACATTTATTGACCTGGACATAGCAAACACACCCAAACACCTTGGGAGGAAAAGAGAAAGCAGAAGTCTGAGGAGACAACAAGTCTAAAGGGGATTTGGAGCTCAGAAGTTTAGTGGGCATGTGATTGATTAAAAAGGAAGCAGTAAGAAGAGCTTCAGACCAAAAGGTTTTTGGAACATGCATGCCAAACAGGAGACTTCTAGTGACTTCCAACAAATGGCGATTTTTCCTTTTAGCCACCCCATTCTGTTGAGGGTTGTCCACACAAGCAACTTGATGGATAATGCCATAAGCAGTAAATACTGTTGAAGCCCCCCATACATATATTCCCCCCCTTTATCAGAATGAACAATTTGAATGCGACTACAAAACTGGGTATAAATGAGTTGATAAAAATTTTTAAAGGCATCATAGACCTCACTTTTTTTTTTCCATCAAAAAGGTCCAAGTTGCCCTGGAATAGTCATCAACAAAGGAAACAAAGTAGCGATAGCCAACCAAAGAAGTAGTGGGGGAAGGTTCCTAAACATCAGAATGCACAATATGGAAGGAAACAGTGGATCGATTACCCTGATAAGGATAAGGAGAACGACAATGTTTGGCAAACAAACAGGGTTAACACTGAAACACATGGAAGAAGGAATGGAAGAAAACAAGTGGTGCAATTTTGTCCTCATAACCCCAAAAGGGTGGCCCAAACGTTGATGCCACAACATCACAGAGTCAACAGTATTGTTGTCATTAAGCCTACATGCGTAGGACTGAGCAGCAGGTAAAGTCCCTTTTCCTCACGTCCTCTGCCAATTACCTTCTTTGTCACCAAATCCTGGAAAACACAATGAGATGGAAAAAAAAGTGATAGAACAATTCAAGGATTTGGTTAGGTGGCTCACAGATAAGAGGTTAGTATGAAACTGAGGAACATGAAGAACAGAGTCAAGGGAGATAGAAGAAGTGACACGAACACTACCTTTACCAGAAATAGAGGAAAGGGAACCATCAGCAACTCTAACCTTGTCCTTACCAAAATAGATAAGAGTAGGAGTCATAACATTGAGAAGTGCCGGTCATATGGTCAGTGGCTCCAAAGTCAATAATCCATGTAGATCTCAGAGGTGCAACCGCAGTCATCACGGAGCATGCTTTAGCGCCCCCTCTCCTACTGTTGTGCATACCAGGGCGACAACCATAAAGTATCCAACATCTCTCTCTCGTGTGTCCAGACTTCCCACAATGGTCACATCGGAACCTATCTCTGTCATTTCTTTGGGGTTTACCCTGGCCTCTTCCTCCAAGAGTTGACATAATGTAGGAATACGCTAAAAAAAAGGAAATGATACTCAAATCCAATGGGGAGTACACACTCTACCCAAACAGAGACAGTTCTTCAAACAACCGTTGTCGATTCACTTCTCCAAAGAACACACTTACAAGATGGGAGTAATACCCAAATCCAAATGGGAAGTATATTCTCAACCCAAAAAAAAACACAGTTCAGCAGCCAAACAAGGCGAACAGCTCAAAGAAATTCAACACCACAACTGGTAGACATGGTACCAAAAGTACCCAACAAATCAGAATGGTGCCTTGCACAAATGGGGAGTAAACTCTACCCAAACACAAGCAAGATACCCCATAAACAAAGGGCAATACACTGCCCCAAGTAGTAACAGCAGTAAAAAGGAGGATAAATCTGTAAGAATCATTAAATCAAATACCTCATATGCAGCCCAACTGCAGTCACAGCAGCCTTACACCACATAACAGTCCAAAAAACTTCAAAGAACCTCAGGGCATAACCATCCAACACCCAACAAGTGTAACTACAAGCAGACCTTCCAATCTCAGCAACCAATAACCATCCAATGCATTGGTTTCCAAAAAATATATATATGTATATCAAATATGGAGCAGAAACAGGGCTGGTGGTACCTTTGGAGCAACAAAGAGATGAACTATGCTCCTCAAACTGCTTCTCTCATCAATCAAGTGCTGGGGGGGTTTGAAAGAAGACCCCTAGGCGATTCTAATGGTGCTGGTTCCACCCCAAATGGTGATGGGATGAGGGAGAGACAAGCTGGACAAGACAGGGCTAGTAATAGTAGCAGAATTCTGTGCAGAAGCAAAAAAGAGCACCACTCTCTAACCTTATCCCTTCAAGAACCAAGCCCTTGGGGCTGTAAAAACACACCTCTAGGCGACTCAAATGGGCCTAGCTTCAAGACAAAACAGCCTGCCAAGAGGCAGAATCGAAACTGAGACAAGAATGGCTGGCGGAAATTCTGGGTTCATCTCCAAGTGCTTCAATGCAGTTTTCCAGCCAAGAGACTTCCTCCATTCATCATTGCTTTGAAGATCTAACCACAATAGATCATTCTATGTGAAGTTCTTTACATAGTATGGTCTCAATGGAACCCCTTTACATTTCTAGGGTTCCAAAGAGAGTTAAGAGTCAAGGAGAGCTAGGTCGACTCTCAAAATCTGCTCTGATACCAAGTTAGAAATGAGCTAGGATTGATTCAAGACAAGATGTAAGAAGGTAGAGGCTGAGAAGAGAGAAGGAAAGGAGAAGAGAAATGAACACAACCGTATGGGAGAGAGAATTGATTTCTCTCCCCTATATTCTTCATTAATCAACTGCTGGAATTACAAATAGCTCCCTAGGGAGGTAAAAGCAAAAAGAAGAAACAAGAGAACCAAATAAAACTTAAGGCACAATACAATGGCCAGTTACATAAATACCCCTAAAACATAAACTCTAACAATGAGAAGTTACTAAAAAGGAGAATAAGGGAGAGAAGTTGGAAAGAAAACAACTGAGAGAATCAGATCTGAATTGACAAAGAATTAAGAAGAAGAAGAAGAAAGCAATTGACCAGCAGTCACGCACAAGAAGCAACTTAAATTAAAAAATTTGAGTCTATTCAAATCTGTCCTATCCAATGGGTTTATGTATATATATACTAAACTTTTTGAAGACAGAGTGGTTTCAAGTATCTTAATGTATCCACTGATACTAACCGATACATATCTTATTTTTAGGTCACCGATACTATACATAAAAAAAGTATCAACTGTATATGGTTGATACTGATTGATACACTTGATACATCTCTTATAAACTATTTATCTCAATCAATGACTCAAAAAACTTACCAAGAGCTCTTGTAAGGCATTGTAATCATGTTTTGCTTACATTGTAATCATGTTTTGGCAAAATCAACTTGATTCCTTGTTTCTACTGGCAAACACAACTCTAGTAGTGTTGATTTCATCATCTTTGAGTAATTGAACAGCCTGCAATCAAGTATCGAAACCAGATTTGCAAAAACTTTGAATTTTTCTCAAATATTACTGTGTCGGTTTTTTGCAATGGATCACTAGGGTAACAAAAAACAACCTGAATAATTGCATCAGGCTAGGGTTTTTTTTTTGCAATGAGGTGTATATCTAATCCCTAATCTTCCCCGAATTGAAAATGACATTTTTTTGTGTTAGTACAAGTAAGAAACTTCATCCTTTATACATAATCAATTGAATGCACTTGTCTCGTCGTACTTTATACATGATATATTTTACATATTACTTATTTATAGTGTTATATGCTTCAAAACTGCATTTTGCATGTATCCTAGACATTTCCATAAGTACCTTTAGTGTATTTTATGTCTCTCCGATATAATACATCTCTTAAAATCACCTTTCCGATATGATACCTGATACCGATATTTTAAACCGACAGACTATACCTCTAAACGTGATTCGTACTTACACTCTTAAATCAACTCTAAAACTTCTAGCCACAATCTAAAACTGAAAGATTTTGAAACTACAATGGACTCCAATACATATCAACAGCACTAAAGACCCCCCATTATATTTTACTTCTGTTTACAAAAAAAAAAAAAAACCCTAACTACCCCTATAACCCTATTGGAACTGGAGGCTAAATAACTGGATGATTATTAATTAAGGCTAGTGTTTACAATGGTCTGGTGCCTGTTTTTAATTCAAATTTGCAAATGGTTCAACTAGGTTATTGGCTTGGTAACACTTGGAAATTATAGTTCTTTTAGTCATCTTATATAAGCCTTATCTTAACTTAATGGGGTCCGGCTACATGGATCCTTGTTTCGTCATTCAATTCTATTCAAAGTCATACTTCTCATCAAACTTTTTTAGATCAGCTATTGGAGGATAACATTGTTGTAGAGTTTTAATATGATTGGGGTTTGTATTAATAGTAATCCACATGGATGATTTTCATCTAAGTAGACAAGTCAATTATTCAGCTGGCCTTTTTGAATATTTAATGTTTGGCCCGAGCATGATTTGGTCATATAAATAATAGTTATCTTACGGAAAAAAGAATGTTGTCTGTCACTTGCAGTAGCCTGCCCCAGACATAGCCCTGCTGAAGCCAGCGCTGTTAGAATTATGTATTAAGGGTACTTTAGGAACTAGTTTATTTACTTATTGTCTTATACTGTATTTGTCCTTTTTTACTTTTCACCTTCCTAGGGAGTTGTATGTAATTCCATATATTATGTTAGTGAAGTAATATAGGTGTGGAAGAGAACACTCTCTAACACACAATATTCTACCATCATCTCTCTTGTTCTTCTCTTTTCCTTCTTCTCCTTCATCCTCCTACTCTCACTCATCTCACCTCTTTCTCTCTTGTTCTCTTGCTCTCTTGTATTCCCTACATTTTAACTTGGTATCAGAGTGAAGGTCTTTGGTTTGAGAGTCGTCCTACCGGTACTCCACTTCCATTTCTCTCTTTGGAACCCCAGGTTACAAAGGGGTTCCAAAGGAAGAGACCATTGTGTGAAAATCTCAAAGGGACCATGAGATAAGCTTGGAAGATCGTCATAGGAACATCAAAAGGAGGTATGTGAAGCAATAGGAGCTCAAAATACTGTTCACGGAATGTCTCTCTCTCTCTCACATCTGACTGTTGATGAAACTGGGGTAGGGCTCATTTGAATCGCCATAGGCCCCTCTATCACTTCCACAAGCCTTCGGTTCTCGAAGAGAAGGGTTGTGGAACCACAATTCAATTCTCTACTGTTCTAAAGGTAACACCAGCTTTTTTTTCTCTGTTCTGGTTTCTCCTCCATCTAGCAAGCCCAAGGGGTGGGTTTCAACCCCCCAAGGCCTTTGTTACTAAAGAGGTGAGTTGGTGGAGCACAACTCATCCTCCTCCAAGCTGCCAGGTACTGCCAGATTTGTGTTGTAGCCCTATTTTTTGCTCGACATGCTTTGTATGGTGAGTTTGGCTACTATTGGTTGATGAGTTACATCATTTGGGACTTATATGTTGTCATGGAATTAAGTTAAATCGTGAAGGGTGTGTGAGTTGGCTTCTTCAAGTTTTTTATGGTTAGCTACTTGCTGGAATTTTTTCCTACGTATTGGGAAATTTTTTTGGGGTAGAGTGTACTCCCCATTTGATTTGGGAATCATCCCTACTTTCTACATGTGTTCCTATATTATGTCCGAGGTCGGAGGAAGAGGCCAAGGGCCATTCCAAGGGAATGACAGAGATAGATTCAGCTGTGACCACTGTGAGAAATCTGGGCACACTAGAGAGAGATGTTGGATACTTTATGGCTGTCCCCTTGGTATGCATGGCAGCAGAAGAGGGGGAGCCAGAGCACACGCTATGATCATATGGACTACAAGCAGACACAAATTTTCTCATTCAGGATGATATTGCAACATTTCGTAGGGTTTTGTCATATATTGATAGCTCTTCTTTTATACCTACAGTGCTAGATTCTTCAGCTTCCACCTTACAAGCCTTTACATCTGCTTCTTCTACTACTTCTTCGTGGGTCATTGACTCTAAAACCACTGACCATATGACGGGGATATCTCTCAGTGTTAGGACTCTTACTCTATCTGTTTTGGTAAGGAAAAGGTTAAGGTCATTGATGGTTCCCTTTCTTCTATTTCTAGTAAGGGTGGTGTTCTTGTTACTTCTTCTATCTCCCTTGATTTTATTCTTCATGTTTCCAAGTTTAACACTAACCTCTTATCTGTGAGCCACCTAACCAAATCGTTGAATTGTTGTGTCACTTTTTTTTCATTTCATTGTGTTTTTTCAAGATTTGGTGACAAAGAGGATTATTAGCAGTGGACGTGAGGAAAAGGGACTCTACCTTCTTGATTCAGTAACATTCTCTCTACCTATTGCTCAGTCCTACACGTGTGGGTGTAGTGACAATAGTACCGTTGACTTTGTGATGTTGTGGCATCAATGTTTGGGCCACCCTTTCGGTGTTATGAGGAAAAAATTGCCACATTTGTTTTCTTCTATTCCTTCTTCCCATGTATTTCAGCGTGAACCATGTTTGTCCTCTAAACATTGTCGTTCCTCTTGTCTTTACCATGGCAATAGATCCACTGTACCCTTCCACATTGTGCGCACTGATGTTTTGGGACCTTCTCCCACTACATCTTTATTTGGTTATTGTTATTTCGTTTCATTTGTTAATGATTATTCCTGGTCCACTTGGACTTTTTTCTGAAACATAAGAGTGATGTCTATGATGCCTTTAAAAAATTCTATCAGCTGGTTCTTACTCAGTTTGAAACTAAAATCAAAAGTGTTTGTTCTGATAAAGGAGAGGAGTACATGTATGGTGGCCTCCAAAACTTTTTCACTGCTAATGGCATTATCCATCAGTTAGCTTGTGTTGACACACCCCCAATAGAATGGGGTAGTTGAGAAGAAAAATCGCCATTTATTGGAGGTTACTAGGAGTCTTTTATTTGGCATGCACGTTCCTAAAACTTTTTGGTCTGATGCTGTTCTTACAACTGCTTTTTTAATCAACTGCATGCCCACAAAACTCCTTAGTTCCAAATCTCCTTTGGAAACCTTGTCTCCTCAGGTTTCTGCTTTCTCTCTTCCTCCCAAGGTGTTTGGGTGTGTCTACTACATCCATGTAAATATATCTATTACGACTAAGCTTGATCCCAAGGCCCTTAAATACATCTTTCTTGGGTATTCCGCCTCTTCCAAAGGCTATAAATGCTACCATCCCTCTTCCCGTCGGCGACTTCTTTCTAAAGATGTCACCTTCTTTGAGTTTGTTCCCTTCTTTGCTCCTCATCATCATCCTTTTCAGGGGGAGAATAGTAGGAGTGAAGAGGCTACTGTTATCATTCTTTTTCTTCTCCCTTTGCCTATTCCTCCATTGCAGCTTGATATTGGGAAACATAAAGAGGTGGATATTGTTGATATTTGTAATAATTCAAGTGTTGGTTTTTGGTAAGGAGAAGGAGTTAATCGTGTACAAAAGAGGTGAATTCTTGAAGGGAAAGAAGACCTGCCAAGAGCCCGCTTTGGATCTACATCTTGGTCTCCACCTTCCTCAATCAGTTAACACTCTTTCTCTTCCCTCTAAGTTAGATCTTCCCATTGTTATTCAAAAGGGAAAGAGAGCTTGTACTAATCCCATTGCCCAATTTGTCTCCTATGATGCTCTATCTCCCACAGGTGTTGCTTTTACTACTGCCCTTTCCTCCCTTTCCATTCCCAAGAATGTCATTGAGGCCATGTCTAACCCCAAGTGGAATCAAGCTATGTCTGAGGAAATGCTGGCACTTGAAAAGAACTACTCTTGGAAACTAGTTGATCTTCCCAAGGGGAGAGTCCTAGTTGGATGCAAATGGGTCTACACAGTCAAGTACCGATCTGATGGTAGTTGAGAGATACAAAGCTAGGTTGGTGGCCAAAAGATACAATCTAGTGTATGGGATCGATTATTAGGAGACTTTTGCTCCTATGGGTAAAGATAAGACAATTTAATAAGCGTTCTCTTATCTTTGGCAGCTAATAAAGATTGGCCATTGTATCAGTTGGATGTAAAGAACACTTTTCTCCATGGTGATCTAGAAGAGGAAGTGTACATTTAGACTCCACCTGGCTTCAAGTCTCCCTCAGCTGAAGGGAAAGTGTGTCTCCTCAAGAAGGTACTGTATGGTCTCAAACAGTCCCCAAAGACTTGGTTTGAGAGGTTTAGACAGACAATTTTGAAGAATGGGTATTCCCAGAGCAAAGCTGACCACACTTTATTTACCCGGCTAGGTAATGGTACCATCATAGCCCTTATTGTTTATGTTGATGACATTGTGATGACTGGAGATGATAGGGCTGAGATAACTAGACTGAAGACCTACTTGGCCCAACAGTTTGAAATTAGATCTAGGAGTCTTGAAGTATTTCTTGGGAATCAAAGTATCAAGATCTAAAAAGGGTATCAATATATGTCAAAGGAAATTTGTTCTTAACGTTTTGAAAGAAACAGGGATGTTGAGTTGCAAACCAGCAAGTTCTCCTATTGAGTAGAACCATAAACTAAGAGAAGACTGTGGTCCTCCTCTTGTTGATGCAGGAAAATACTAGAGGCTGGTAGGGAAGCTGATCTACTTCTCTTTAACTCGCCCAGATATCACCTATGCAGTTGGGGGTGGTGAGTCAGTTCATGCATGCCCATTAAAATTGGGCACTTGGATATTGCATATCGTATCCTTAGATACTTGAAGTCCCCCCAGGAAAAGAACTATTATATGCCTGGCACGACCATCTAAGGATAGAGGGCTACACTGATGCGGATTGGGCTGGTTCAATTTCTGACAGACGATCTACATCAGTATATTGTACATTTATGGGAGGTAACCTGGTCACATGGAGAAGTTAAAAAAAAAACTTGTTGTGGCTCGATCCAGTGCAGGGGCAGAGTTCAGGGCTATGGCTCATGGAGTGTGTGAATTCCTATGGTTGAGAAGACTAGTCCAAGAGTTGAGAGTTGGTACTGAGGCACCTACGAGACTCTATTGTGATAACAAGGCTGCCATAAGTATAGCACATAACCCTGTGCAACATTATAGGACAAAACACATTGAGGTGGACTGACATTTCATCAAGGAGAAGATTGACTCTGGCTACATTTGTACTCCTTTTGTTAAGACAGATGATCAAGTGGCTGACATCTTTACCAAGGGACTTCTTCGTCGTCAATTTAGTACGCCGTTGTGCAATCTGGGAATGTATGACATTTATTCTCCAGCTTGAGGGGGAGTGTTAGAATTGTGTAGTAAGGGTACTTTAGGAAATAGTTTATTTACTTATTGCCTTACATTATATTTGTCCTTTTTTACTTTTCACCTTCCTAGGGAGTTGTATGTAATTCCAGATATAATTTTAGTGAAGTAATATAGGTGTGGAAGAGAACACTAACACAAAACATTCTACCATCATCTCTGTTGTTGTTCTCCTTCTCCTTCTCCTTCATCCTCCTATTCTCATCTCACCTCTTTCTCTCTTGTTCTCTTACTCTCCCTACATTCTAACTCCCCCCTACAAAATGAAAAATCCCCCGTGGTCGATGCCCCTACGCGTCCCCTTGTTGGCCTCTACGCCAGTGCAGGGGCCACATGACCGGGCAGCATTCTTCCCTTATCTTATAGACAATGTTGTATTTGGTCCATAATTGTGTTGTAAATTTAGCGAAATGAAAATTTGTATCTCCATTTCAGTATTTGTTTTTGTAATTATGCTTGGGCGTGAGAATTGCAACGATAACGTTGATTTGTTTCTATTTTTATGCTGTAACAACTTCCTTTTGCTTCATGTGCAGGCATATAAAGATACTCATCCTGAAGAGCCAACGAAGGTATGCACCAGATTAAATAATAATGGTTGTCTTTCTTAAGTCATTGAAAGGAACTACCATAGTATGGTTTTATAATTTTATTTTTTTTTTTCTTGTGGGGTTGTTTGACCTGATCCACAGAGACGACGTGTTCCAGCAGTTGATGTGCGATCAGAGGTGAGATTACTTAGCCTATAGTCTATTCTCTCTTATTTTTTAAAATTTAACTGTATAACTTGATGCAAAAAAAATTTGACGTGGCCTGGCTAAAGTGGGTTTAACTGTTCTTTTTGCTCTTTTTTGAGCTGTGAATGTACCGTCATAGGTTAAAAATTCTTTCAAATTTTATGACAGTACTTTGCCCTTTATCTGATATTAACTGATTGCCAAGTACAGTTTAGTTTTTTGGACCTCGTTGATTTGTTCCCCCAACTACCTATATTTTCACCAATTGTGCTCCTTCAAGATGCTCATCTCTTGTATATTTAATTTTAGCCAAAAAAAATTTTAATTTCTTAATTCCTTACAAGCATAAATACATATTTTGAAGTTTATTTTGTGAGCATGAAAGCATCATTGATTTTCAAGCAGAGTTGAGATTCGGCATTATATCTACAATATTTTTCATGCGCAATTTAATATTGACTACATCTCCCAGTATTGAAATAGGTTTTGCGCCATTGTTTAGATGAGCTAGTTGTTCAATACTAATGGAACTTTTGTTTAATTACTGTTGACCTTCCCCCAATGAGCTGTACCATCAACAACTTCCTTCATTTTCATGGTAGTGCTTCACTCAATAAGCTTTATAAAGATCATGGACGAATTTCCCATTCATCGGGTATTATGATTGTAGGTACATATATAATGCTTCAAAGGATAAAATAACGACCTTACACAGACATTGTGGCTAGAACATTTGAATATGAAAGTATGAATGTGTTGCAAGGTAGCTGTTTCTTCTGTTTCTACTTTGCGGTCCTTATGTTTGCTTTTTTATTGAGCAGATAAGGAGGCAATCGACATCGGAGCTTCAAATCTTTCGAGAACGGTGGAACCAGGCTGTCAAAGAAGACAAGGAATGGATCGACCCGTTCGACAGAAGCCAAAGACTCTGGCCCTGGAACCGCTGAGGTTACCAAATTTTATTGTTAGATTTATTCATTCTTTTTCACTAATTCCCTGTTCTTGTTTCTCATATTATATTCAGTATGTTGAGGTCCATCGAATCTCCGATAATTAAATTAATTTTAGAATCTCATAATGAGATGGTCTCACGGTCTCCATTTAATCTATAGTTGTAAACGTTTACCCTTTTCAACCAAAAAAAAAAAAAAAAAAAAAAACGTTTACCCCCAAAAAAAAAAAAAAAAAAAAAAAGTTGTAACATTAAAATGGAAGACAATTGTAGGTTCCACAAGCTAATTGAACTGTTATTACAGAGTCCTTCCACCTTTTGCCAGTTAATCTTGGATCAAAGTCTATAGTTCGTTGCCGTAAAGGAATCTCAGCGTTCCAAACTAAGGGTGTCAAAATCTTTATCGGATTGGTTTTAGACTAGGGTATGAAGAGATCAATTGAAAACCAGATCGCACCGGCCCGATCGATATTCAAATCGGATAAAACATAAAAAATCATTGAGTATAAGATTATGAATAGGTGAATTGATCATCCATTGATTTCAATGGTAGTGAGCAAATTTCTAATTGTAAGGGGAATTGTTACAAATCAATGAGTATGAGGTTATGAAAATAGGGAAATTGATTTGTAACAATGTTTCTTCCATTGATCTCTTTGTTCACTATACTAAATTAGTTGGACTGTCAAATAAATGTTTTGATAGTAGGGTTCATTTTGGGATTTCAGTATTAGTTATCTTCTCAGTGACAAGTCATCGATTTCAATATTAATTATCTTTCCCATACAATTTAAAGATAAATAATTATATGATTTGTAACAATGATTTTGTTACAAACTTTATTTATCCATTGATTTAAATATTAGTTATCTTCCATTCTTTCTGTTACGATTTATTCTTTTTTATTTGAATTACAACATGAACATATCTTTTCATGGTTGTTATAATTGTTTTGACTTGGGAAAGGTGAATTAAAGTGTTTTTATCGAATCTTTCTCACTACAAATTATGAATGTAAGATTTCATTGTGGTTCAAACCTAAAAATAAACCGATTTGAACTGTTATTAACCTGATATTGAAAAATCGAAATAAATCAAAACAGCACCAGACCGAAATTGAAAACTGAAATTTCTTAACAATTTGGTTGTGGTTCACTTATTTTGAATCGAAATTGATTCAACCCGACCGTGTGACACCCCTATTCCAAACCCTTTGGTACAGTAGGAAGTACTAATTGGGCAGGTCAAAATGGATTGAGATCCTCTCCCGCGCGGGACAATGTCCATCGCACATTGTTCTGCAGGGGAGGCCTCGATCCACGTGCCACTACACCGGGATGTGTGCGGTGGTGTGGATCGAAGCCCCCCAGCCGCACGATGTGTGTCCAGTGCACAAGTGTGCTGGAGAGGATCTCGATCCGGTCAAAATGGCTTATACACCTGTCACGTGGTAGATTGAATAAGTTTAAATTTCAGGCACAAGTAGACTACAAGGTCCTTTGTTTAGGGGGACATGTTTCATCCCAAAGAGAGTTTGTTGAGTCGTAAAGTATAGCTTTGAAAATCTACCGATTTCATAGACATTTTATGGCTGACTAAAAAAGTACAAGGATGGTGGTTATTGAATGAATTTGAGTGAAATTTGACATCTAAGTAGTACATAAGTTAAACAATTTATCCAATGTCTAATGCTGGTCAAAACCAACTGCTCATCTAGCGATGGTTTTAGTGCATGGTTATCGGAACGGGTATTGGTCAACTCAAAAACTGATACTGTATCGGATTGGTATCAGTTTTATTGGATAAATTTGCCCCTAATCCTCCTTTAAAAATAGGTTTTTGATCATTTTACCCCTTGTTTGTATCGTGTCAATATTGACATGGTATCGAGATCAACAAGGTACAAAAGCGATATGGATTGCCCGATACGAGTGATCTGATACTGATACTTAGAACCATGCATGTAACTAAAAAATGGACCATCTTGGTAAGCTCAAGACAAGCTATCCTGATGAATTTTTGCCAAACTATTACCACACTTAGAGGTCCCAAGAGGTTAAGGGTTTGACTCTCCTATCATTGTGTGCATCCCTTGTTAATGTAATGATATGGAGATTACAAAACGAACCGGTAGTGGGAGTAAAGACATAATATATGCCCCGCAGATGATTTTTCTGTCTATTCTTGCAGCAGCACATCAGTTGAGAATCGAATACCCGAACCTTTTTTTTTTTATTGTTTTGAAGAAACGGCCGGGTGCAATATTATTTGATAGTTACCTAGAGAGGAAAACTGTGGAGGATGAGAGGATCTAAAGGCTTTGCTATAAGATCTTATAGAAAAGGAATTGCGCTCACAGAAACAGCTGTGAGGGTGGTGGCTCAATGCATATGGCTCTGCTTGGTTGCAAGTAAAAAACAGTAAGAAAAAAAAATGAAATCAATTTAAAAATGAAAATAAAAACTTTTGAAATCATGATTATAGAATTACCTTGTGTATGTCATTTTCCCATGCCGAACTTTTATTATTAAATACTTTTCAAATGGAACCCTTATTTTTCTTCTTAAAACCAAGGATTTGATTATAAAATATAGTAAACTTTAATAAGTAGATTTGAATTTCACCCCAAAAAAAAAGAAAAGTAGATTTGAAAATGTTTTAGCATTAATTACATACTTATGTTAGGTAATAATTATAAAACTTTTCTATTTAATTCTAGGGAAAGAGATCACTACCAGGGCCTCTAGAGTCTGCACGTGTTTGTTGGCCAATGGAAACACGCGCACAAGCATCATCTTGGATGGAATTTCTGCCTTTCTGTGGGGGGCATCATAGTACTTTTGTGCACTTCTATATCTAGGCATAGGAGCTATGCGGGCCATGCCACCAAGTAGCAATCTTTTCCCTTTAATTTTGATTTGATTTCGCTACCCTTGCCTCCTTGCTATCAGCCCACACGAAAACAACATAGGAAATCATTGGCATCAGGAGCCAAAATAGTTATTATTATTAGGGTAAAAGATTTGCACAATGTCAATTTAATTTCAAAATTACATGCGTGCACCCCTCATAAGACTCAAATGATTGTAGCACCACCTCCCGTAAAATGTCGCATATACCCCCTGTTTTTAGTGTTTTCCCTTATCACCCCTCCTCCAAGGCATGAAACTACGAATTTGGATCGTCTATGGCGCAGCTGCCCATCCTGCCTATGCTGCGTAGACATAGGACCGCACGCAAAGACCGCCTTACCCTTGTCGGAGTGCCTTGCCCGAGTGGGGGTAAGGCGATCTTTGCGTGCGGCCCTATATCTTCACAGCACAGGCAGGACGGGTAGCTGTGCCGTAGATGATCTGCATCCTAAAACTATACATTGTCCGTGTATGAAACCCTCTCTCCCTTACTATTATGGGCGAGAGAACATTGCATGGGCCTCTAGAGCATGCACGTGTGTGCTGACCAATGGGAGTGGACGCGCAAGCATCGACCTTGGCGGGATTTCCACCATTCCATGGGGGTAGGGGTGGTACATTCCATCATTTCCATGGAACAGCCGAACAGGTGATGTTATGTCTGGACACAGGAGGCACGCTAGTCACACGATCAGGTAGCATTCTTTTTCCCTACTATTATTTTGACTTTTTTTTTATTAAGGTTGTATGCGTCATGAGGTTCACAGGATCTATGAGGTTCACATTCATTGCAGTTTGTGTAAAGGCCTCTCAACGGTCACAAAACCTTTACCTAGTTAGACAGGTTAAAATCTTTCCCATCATGACTTCAGATTACCCTATCAAAATCCCATATGAGAAAGGTTGTCTTTCTACATTCTTGCAAGTAACCCAACGGTGGCAAGCACGCCGGTTAATGGCATTTTTAAATTCCAATACGTTTGGACCAATTTTGGTAATTTGATGAATCAAAGGAACAATGCCTAATAGGAAAGCAATATAGTTTATTTTTGGTCAATAAATGTAAGCCAATTGCTCATGCTGCATGCCCATCCATTCTTCCTTCTTTTTTTTATATTAATAAACCCATCCATTCTTTCTTGAATGCCATCTATATACTTCATTCTTTTTTGGTAAAACATCTAGACTTTTGATTTCACATCTTGCATGCTATCCACGGAAATACCAGGGATTTTGATAATTTGGAGGTAAAGAGGCATTTTAAATTTAGGGAAAAAGATCTCTACTTGGTGGTGTTTCCTACGTCTTCTCACAAGGCACCATGAGATGACATCTTTGTCCCCTGGGTAGATACCCAGGTGTGCTCACCCATTGACACAGACACTTGTGTAGAGACCATGCAACTAATAGAGATCTCTTGCCCTTAACTTTAATATATTTTTTGTATCTAAGTTTAAATTCATGAAAATAAGGCAAGCCTCTTGATGTATATATGAACATGACAAATATTATAAAAGTGTTAAGGGTTTTTTAGAAAGAAATTCAAGTCATATTAATACTTCAGCTTCTCAACTCGGAATATTGTTATGCAATTTAAGCTTTATTGAAATCATGGATAATAATACCATACACCATTAAAAAATAAAAATTCAAAGAGTGGACAAAAAAGCTTTCCAACTCCAATCTTGAATTGACTTACATTAAAGAAATACTCATAATTAAGACTAAATTTTCAAAACATCCAGAAACCATGTATTTTGTATTATATCTATTTATTGTATGAACCAATATACAAATAAAAAAAACCATAGGTATAACTATATATGTGCTGAATTTTTTTGTAAAGTTCTCCTTCTAACAGTCATCAAACCCTTGTTGTGCAAATGACTCACTAGCTGGAATTTGGTAATGGCGACGGGATTTTTTTTTTGTTTTTTGGGTTCGGGGTGGGGGGAAGGGTCAACTTAGCTTAATATGCAAATTAATTGTAAAAATGGGGTTGGGTTGAGTCAACCACAAAGAAGGA
The DNA here is from genome assembly GCF_018873765.1 of Telopea speciosissima. Classification (NCBI taxonomy): domain Eukaryota; kingdom Viridiplantae; phylum Streptophyta; class Magnoliopsida; order Proteales; family Proteaceae; genus Telopea; species Telopea speciosissima. The sequence continues at coordinate 47,058,725 of NC_057916.1, forward strand.
GACTGAAGACCTGATCTCTTTATTAAACTAACGGAGAACATGAAATGAGGTATCGGTATCGGATCGGCGGGATCGTTCGAGGCCGATCCCAATTCTTGACTGATCCTGGATTGGGAATCGGTATCTAATCAAAGGTATAATTGTAAAAAAAAAAAATTAATAAAAACTAGGGTTAAAACTGACCAATCCAGGCTGATACAAATCCCTACTGGAGAATACCAACTCTGAACCAATCTATTCACAAATGTACCTACCCACAATCAACATACTAACCCATCTAAAATTAAAATACACACCGTATAACTTACTATGCATAAAGACAATCTATCTATTTCTTTTTCTTTTTGTATATTTTGAAACCAAAAGAACAAAAAGGCAATATCTTGGTTGTAATTATTCATTCGAATGATTCTTTTCATGTTTCACGAATAAATGTGCTACAGTCAATTTTCAAAAATTCTACCCAAAATTTAAAATATTAAAAAAAAAAAAAAAAAAAAAAAAAACCTTTCAAAAGGAAAATCTTGCACCCCATCCTCCATCTAGAATTCTTGAAGCAATCTGGAAACGGCCTTCCATCCCATGGCTCAAATTAAATGTTGATGGATGCTCTTTAGGAAACCCGGGGTATGATGGTTCGGGGAGTCTGCTTCGGGATTAATACAGGACTATGTTATGGGGCTTCTCTTCCTACATTGGTATTTCTTCTAATTTCTTTGCGGAACTTTCAACCATCCTTGAAGGGTTAGAGATTACTCGTTCAAACTCCATCAACCATATCTAGGTTGAAAGAGATTCCTTATCTGTGGTTCAAGTTGTTCATGAAGGCTCTTTTCCTTGCTAGTTTAATCAATGTTGGCGGGCTTTCTCAATCTTCCTCTCCTCTATTCAGTGGCATATCTCCCACTATTATAGATAGTATAATTCTGCTACTGATTTTTTGGCAAAATTTTCTGCTCAACACCACTCTTCTGTAGGTTGGAGATTGCCCTCCTCTAGCATAGTAGCAGATATTGTTGGGATGCTAATGCTCAACCAAGATACAGGTTTTTGTAATTTTAAGTGCAGTCCTCTTGCCTTTCTTATAGTTCTTTTGATGGTCATGCTAAAGGAAGTTCTAGACGTTGGATTGGTTTCTCCTTCTCCCCTGCTACTGATGGACAAGTTGAGCGTGGTGGGGTTTTAGGAGATCCTTTTTTGTACTTTTTTGTTTTTTTTTAATCTCTCATCACCTATATATTTACCATTACACTTTCTTTTAATAATGATTAAAAAAAGAATCACTAGCCTTTAGCAAACTTTATGTTTTTTTGTTGTCCTTTTAATATATGGCAAAAGTTCTCTGTGAGGGTAGTGTGGCCCCTGTGCATGCGGGGGGGCAATGGGTAGTCATTACTACCTTTCATGGGGGTGGGGTAGTTATCTTGCCTCTCTGTGTCTGGGTGCAAGACGTATACTCCCTCATAAAGAACTTTTTCCTTTTAATATAACACATTTTTTTATGAGGGTAAATCCTATCATTTCACATAAGTGCTTGAAAAAATGTACTAGACAATGACAACTTATGCCAATGACTTAATATTAAGTCAATTTCAAATTATTTTGAAATTTTTTTTTTAATTATCTTACCTTAAATAACTTTTAGGGATAAAACAAGGGGTTATCAAAAGAAAGTTTGCAAATACATCTCACTTCATTACTTTTTGATAACAAGAAACATCCATAATATTAAGTCACTTCAAAAAATTTTAAAAGCCTCTTTTTATCCTACCTTAAATACCTTTCAAGAATAAACCCCAAGGGGTCAGCTCAGTTGGCAAAAGACCAACTCCTCAACTAAGAGGTCATGAGTTCAAACCACCTTGGGGCCTATCCCCATCCCCTATCCCTCCCCCGCCCCCCATTAAAGCTCTCCAATTCCAAAAATTAAAAAAAAAAAACTTTCAAGAATAAAAGGGATTGTCAAAAGAAGGTTGCAGTTACTTTTCATATCATCACAATTTGACAACAAGAAACATCCATTTTTTAAATAGGTCATTGCTAGTGAATTTATTTAAATAATATCAAAACCATGTAGTTTGCTAAATTAAAATTGGAAAAAGCTCTCGAATTTAGAATTTTTTTATGGAATCCAAATTTGTTATCAATTGATCATGTTTTTTGATGAGAAAATGTCAACCTATAGTTGGATCATGCTAGGCAATTTATTGGTCTAGAAACCTAAGCATGACCTTTTCATCAATTTGACAAAAAAAAATTTGATTGTAATTGAAATTAGAAAATGATCCATCATATGGGGATCAAAGGTGGTAGGCCATGTTTAACGGTGGCCTGAGGACGCCCCAGTACGAAGGAGTGATCTGATCCCGATTGAAGGGCTAAAATAGTTAGGGCAGACCTAAAATGACCATAGAAGAGGTTGTGAGGAATTACATGAGTAGTCTGGATCTTGTACCAAATATGACCTCAGATAGAGCCTATTGGAGGGCTCGGATCCATTTTTCCGACCCCGTCTAACTAAGATTTTCCTGACTTCCTAGGCGGTGCCTCTTTCTTCTTACTTTCCTTTCTCATTTTGCACTTCTTCTTTTGTAAATAGAACACGGGCCAAGTCCGGTCCAAGCCGCCCACAAGGGGCAAGCCGGACCCAAACTGACCCACTTCGCATGGAGAGAACCAGCCACTTAAGTGGCTAGGTCTCTTCCTCCCTCGTTAATCGATTCCTAGTGGGAGTCTAAATAGGGGTAGGCCAGACCCAACCCAACCCGCTTCGCGTGGAGAGAACCAGCCACTTAAGTAGCTGGGTCTCTTCTCCGCTCTTTGATCGATTCCTAGTGGGAGTCTAAATAGGGGCAGGGGTCTTAGGGTTTTGGCTTTAAATAGAAAGCCTATAACCCTAAGACCAAAATCATCTGAGAAACCAAATTCTCCTTCTCTCCAGTGTTTTGTGTTCTCTTTAGGATTCCATCTCTTTTCAGGGATTTGTGGTGTGGAGTTCTTCTTCGTGGAGAAACCTTTCAAGATATTCAAAGAACGTGAAGGAGATCGTTCGAGTTCGTGAAGCCAGTAACCAAATCCATACGAGATCCTCTTCCGCTGCGTTTCCATCTCCGTTCAGGTAACACCCTAATGCGTGATGAGTTATTTACATTGGCATCAGAGCCTTTAGGATTTGGTTCGCTTTTGTTTTGAGAAGAGAATTATTTTTGGATGGGGTTTCTTGAGAACCGCAACTAGTGACGATGCACGCTACAATGGCAGTGTGTGTGCACCGCTATTGGCTACAACTGCTGCACAGAGAACAACATGTGTGCTGCCGCTGCCATGCCCGCTGGACCTTGCGCATGCTCGCCGTTGCTGCAACTGCAGGCCCCTTGCGAACGCTCGCCATTGCCACAGCCGTAGGCCCCTTTTTTTTCCCTTACGCACGGCTACCGCGATCCCTTCCGAGTATTAGATCAGCTTTTTTTTTTTTAATTTACTGTAAGGGGCTGTCTTATCGGCCTTTAAAGCCCTTGGCAGCATTTTGAAAATCTGGTTTCAAATCAGGTTTTTGATTTTTTTGAAATACAATCTGATTTCAGTATTGAATCAGTTTTTTTTGAAAATCTGCTTTAAGGGGCTGTCTTGTTGGCCATTAAAACCCTTGGCAGCAGGCTTAATGCCCACTACCGGGCTCCTTTAAAAAAAAATATTTGGATTCGTTGGGCGTTTTTGTTGCAGTCTTAGCCACGCAGTCATGGGCTGGACTAGGCTTCCCTCTCTCTTCTCTCTCTTCTCTCTCGGCTGCTGCTGCCATGCACAGCCACTAAATAAAAAAAAATTGGACATATTTTTTTTTTTTTTTTTTTTTTTAGGTTTTTTGGGAAGGAGATGGGTGAAGTGGGAATCCCTTCACCCACACCCTTTCTTTTTTCCTAATTAGCTTATAATTATGTTCGTGGACCCCGGTGTTTTGGTTTTTAATTGCCTTTGAGTGTTTTATTTTTGCTTTAATGTGTTTACAAATTTAAATTGGCAATTTTACCCTCTCGTGGTGGTATTGACATTTGTTTGACTCACACACCATATGGGTAAGAGGTTAAACCCCATCCCATGCAACCTATATTTATTTTATTTTGTATTTTATAGGATGGAATATTGGAACTTGTGTAAGTGATATTTTTTGATGTATGTGCGATAAAGTTGGTACTTGGACATGATACAAAGTGTAGTGCTCCCTAATAGTGATGTAGTATGATTCTTGAATGTAAAGAGCTGGTTGTAATTTTTAATATTTTATTTTTTGAGAAGCCGTGTAATGGGAGCCTATTCTGCTCTTGTATCGACTCGGCATATCACTTCAAGTACCAATCTGGGTCTCTTGTGTGAGTCCCTTGCACACCCAATGTATGGCGCATTAAATAGTGGTTTGGAGATGTCCTTTCGTCTAATTTTTTATTCGAAATCAATTACAATTTTACGTTCCCAAACCCACACATTGTTAGATTTGATTATGAGCCTAACGAAATTTTTTGTCTCATTGTGTGGAAGAGGGAACCATTAATTTTAATTAGGATTTCTTGAACAAATTTTTTTGTGAATGTATATTAAATGTCTTCCCTTGCACAATGTAGTGATGGCTACCAAGAATATTGTTGTTGACCTTAACCAAGGCAACAAGTAGGATGAAACCAATTATGACATGTAGCATCGTAAGATGAAGTTCTTACTTAATGAACAAGATTACCTTGAACATTTGACCATTAAAATGACTAAACCCGATGAGGGTACTACAATCGTCACCGTCAAGAAAAGAAATCCTATGAGGCTTGGTTCAAAAGAGATCATAGTTCTTGTTTTATTATGTTAAGCTCGATACATGATGATCTCATCGGCCAGTATGAAAAGTGTGAAACTGTCAAATCCATGTGGGATCTGGTTGAGTTAGAATGTGGCGGTACATAACTACAAAGTTGCTAGCCATGAACTTGAAGTTTGAGATGTACCATAAAGACCTCAAGCACAACATGACTGTACACCTAAGGGTTATGAAAAACATGATACGAAAGTTAGATGATGTTGGGGTACACCTTACCGATGAGCAGCAAGTTCAAACCATCATTAGGACGTTACCTGATTCCTGGGCCTAAATGAAAGTGGTTCTCATACATAACAACAGTGTCAAAACTTTCAATGACATTGCTGCTCATGTGGAGCTAGAGGAGGAGCGCCTAGAAGTGACCCAATCACATGCCATTGTCGCCCAAGCGGGGCAACGCAAGACTTTTGTCTAAACGCAAGAGACGAAGGAACACAGGGAATCAGGGACAGGCTCAGAACGCTACACCAAGTGGAGGCAAATCCGTCAAGCGCAAACGTGGCAAGCGAGGTGGAAAAAGAGATATTACCAAGGTCAAGTGTTATAATTGCCAGAAGATGAGGCACTTCGCTCGTGATTGCTCTGAAGCAAGGAGGGTACCATTTCTATCCCTCTCGCCCTGTACTTTTATCTGTACACATGTTTTGGTTGCCCAAACTCAATCTGACTGAATTGTGGATACAGGAGCAACAAGACACATAGCGCATGATCGAGGGGGTTCGTAGATTATAGAAAGATTCTAGATGGCGCCCAGAACATCTATATGGGAAATGGCACGAGTGAACCAGTTTGAGGAGTTGGTACCTATCAGCTCACCTTGCGCACTGGACGTATTTTGCTTCTTCATGATGTGTTATACGCACCAGAAATCCAATATAATCTACTTTCTGTTACTGCACTTTTGACTTAGGATATTTATTTATTTTTTATGGTGACACTTTTGAGATACTTTTGGATGGTAGTTCTTTTGGACAATGCAAATTTAAGAATGGTTTTATTAAATTGGACTTAATAATTCCTATGGTTACTTCTTCATCTTTTGTAATTAATACTGATATTTATTCAAAATCAATTGCATGGCATGCTAGACTAGGACACACAGGTCGAGATAGGATGGGAAGGTTAGCTAGAGAAGGCCTTCTTGGCCCACTCGCTAAAATCAAGCTACTGACATGTGAGCCCTGTTTAGCTGGTAAGGCCCACCGGAAGCCTTTTGGAAAGGCAATCAGGGCAACCCAGACCCTAGAGCTTATCCATTCGGATATCTGTGGACCGATGAATGTGAAGGCACGTCATGGTGCTTCTTATATCCTTACCTTCATAGATGACTATTCGTGATAAGGTTACGTCTTTTTGATCGCTCACCGCTACGAAGTATTAGATTGCTTTAAACTCTTTGTAGTAGAGGTTGAGAATCAACAAGGCAGGAGTTTAAAAACTCTACGCACTCAATGAGGATGTGAATATCTGTTAGACTAGTTTAAAGAATTGTGTGTAGAAAAAGGGATCATCAGACAGCTAACTATTCCTTACATTCCGCAGCAAAATGGTGTAGCAGAGCGAAGGAATATGACACTTCTAGATATGGTTAGATCGATGATGGCGCAAGCCAACCTCCCAATATTTATTTGGGGAGATGCTCTTTTGACCGCTGGCTACATCCCTAACCGCGTGACATCACAGTCAGTTCCTTCCACTCCCTATAAATTGTTGAAAGGCATAAAGCCCACTTTTGGCCATATGCGACCATGGAGATGTGTGGGATATGTTCATAATACCTCCCATAAGGTTGGAAAACTTGACCCTAGAGCTAAAAAGAGTATCTTTATAAGATATTTCAATAGCTCAAAAGGCTATGTAATGTACAATGGACATCAAGATCGAAGAATGATCGAGACTGAGTCCCGCGATGTTGATTTTCTTGAGACTGACTTCCCTAATATTAGAGACGCTGGCAAAGATCTTGATCTCTTTAAGATAGAGACTGATGAAAATGTTTCACCTACTCTTAGCGAAGGTGGGAAATTAATAACTCATCATGAGATCGCCAGAGAGGGTGAGAGTGATCATCAGCCCAGTGGGAGTACGCCACTTAGTGAAAGTGCACAACCCGAAGGACAAGATCCCTTTACGTGTAGGAGTGCACGTGGACTTATTACCCGTCGTCATTTTGAGATTAAAGGGGGTGCCCTCGTTTGCATTCCAAGGGATGAGGATGAGCCGGCCTCAATAAGTGAGGCACTCTCCTCTCTAGCTAAGGAAATATGGCAAGCTGCTATGGAAGATGAATTGAGTTCTATGAGTAAGAACCAAGTCTGGGAGTTAGTTAACCTTCTGCCAGGACGCAAAGCCATCGGGAGCAAATGGGTCATAAAGGTCAAACGTAAGATAGATGGTTCAATTGACAAGTATAAAGCACGCCTTGTGGCGAAGGGATATACCCAAAGAGAGGGTGTAGACTACGATGAGACGTTCTCCCCTGTGGTGAGAATGGCCTCTATACGCCTCATTCTAGCCATTGTCGCAAAGTTGGATTTGAAACTCTATCAAATAGATGTTAAAACTATTTTTCTCAATGGAGAACTGGACGAGAAGATCTTTATGGCTCAATCCGTGGGTTTTGAGAAGGGGGGACAAAAGCGCAAAGTATGTCATCTCAAACTTTCCATCTATGGCCTTAAGCAATCATCCAGGTAGTGGTATATCAGATTTTATCATGCCATTACCTCTATAAGTTTTGAAATGAATGAAGAGGACCACTACATGTATGTTAAACAGTCCAAGGAAGGTTTCTTTATCCTATCCTTATATGTTTATGACATCTTGCTGGCAAGGAATGACATTGAGTTGATTGTCGCCACTAAAGAGCGGTTGTCCTCTACTTTTAGATGAAGGATATGGGTGAAACAACTTTGTGTTGGGCGTAAAGATTGTGAGGGACCGCACTAAGAGACTTCTTAGTTTGTCTCAAGAGATTTATATAAAGAAAGTCCTAAAGCGATTTCATATAAACAACTTGAAACCTACAGACACTCCAATGGACAAGGGAAATGTTCAAAATACCCTATGCGGTAGCAGTAGGTAGTCAGATGTATGTGATGATGTGCACGCATCTAGATATATGCTTTGCTGTTTACATGGTTAGCCATTACCAAAGCAACCTAGGACCAGTCCATTGGCAGGCAGTAAAGAGAATCCTTCGATACCTACGTGGAACTACAAAACTTTCGCTCACCTTCATGGTTCAGACTTGAGACTGAGAGGCTATAGTGATGTTGATTGGGCTAGTGATAGAGAGGAGAACAAATCCACTTCAGAGTATGCATTTACCCTAGGAGGCGGAGCTGTTACTTGGAGTAGCAAGAAACAAACCTGCATCGCCCTATCCACGATGGAGTCGGAGTATGTCACATGTTTGGCAGCAGTTTAGGAGGCCGTTTGGCTCATAAGGTTCTTGTAGAGACTTAGTGTTTTTGTTCACTCAGACGACACTGTGCTTATATATTGTGACAGCACGACAATGCTTATATTTGCGAAAGACCCCAAGTTTCATGGTAGAGCCAAACACATTGATATACGGTATCACTACATTCGAGATATGGCCGCGCAAGGTGAAGTTATTCTGCAGCATATCTCCACTGGCAATATGTTGGATGATCCTTTGACAAAGCCCATTGCCAGAGATATTTTCCTAGTTCATGTTAGGAACTTGGGACTCAGGTAGATTGGATATGTATTTTTTGAAACACTTTTATGGATGGACATTTATTTGTATTACTCTTACATTCATTAATGCAAATATATTTGTTTGAGCAATGTTGTGTGTATACATTCATTATTGTAAATATATCAAAGGGCATTGAATCGACCCACTCACACCGGTGATTCATCTCGATGCTTGAGAATAGCGAGCGAGATGAGCCCATGAGCATATGTGCTTGACGACGCCTTAGTCAGAGCTAAGATGAGACCTTATTTGGTCTAACTTGGAAGATACCATACTTTTAAGTAGCCTGAATAAAACCGGATGTGAGATTCTAGGCAGAAACATTAGGGTGACTACGCTAGAAACTCAGGCTACGAGCTTGGCGGAGCAACTAAACTAAGATCTGTATGATGTTTATATTTTTTTATGAGTGACGTGCCCACCTCAGTGGGAGTAGTGCCATAGCATGCAGATCATACCGCATGTGCTTATACCGATCGATATTGAGAGTGATTGAATGGATCCCTGCTTTGTCACATTGTGAGCCACATGGATTATATTAATCCCATAGTACCCTTATCACCTGAGACAATTTCATGAAGAAGACATCCGATGATGCTACTTTGACATTCTCCTTAGGATCATGGATGATGCGGTCCAGCAGAAAATGATTGGGAAACCTGTTGGAGATAATTGGATTAACATGAGGGGCTCAGGAAAAACCATCTAACTTTACACCTTTGTTTTTGTGACTCATTGCCTGGGCGACTTGTCGTATTTATGATCGACGTAGTCATGAGTACATTACATATGAAGGATTAGCGCTGCTCATCATAAGGGATCTAGAGTGCAAGATCTGGTGTAATTAGATTGTTTGGGGTATTTCGAGATTGTTTGTAAGTGATGTACTATGTTGGTTAGATGGAAGCTTGACAAAGTACTCCTACCCTATATTATCTCAATAGGTCGCACGCCTCATATCCTGTATGAAGAGTTACACAATTGAGAGAGACTTGGATGCATAGTTAAACTAATGCGCCCCATTTGGGCGAGTGGGAGATGTAAATAGAACATGGGCCAAGCCTGATCCAAGCCACCCACAAGGGGCAGGTCGGACCCGACTCGACCCGTTTCACGTGGAGAGAACTAGCCACTTAAGTGGCTGGGTCTCTTCCTCCCTCTTTGATCGATTCCCCGTGAGAGTCTAAATTGGGGTAGGGTTCTTAGGGTTTTGGCTTTAAATAGAAAATTTGTAACCCTAAGACCAAAATCATCTGAGAAACCAAATCCTCATTCTCTCCAGTGTTTTGTGTTCTCTTTGGGATTCCATCTCTTCCCAGGGATTTGTGGTATGAGTTCTTTTTCGTGGAGAAAACTTTCAAGAAATTCGAAGATCTTGAAGGAGATCGTTCGAGTTCGTGAAGCTAGTAACTAAACCTGTACGAGATCCTCTTCCGCTGTGTTTCCATCTCCGTTCAGGTAACACCCTAACACTTGATGAGTTATTTACATCTTCGTTCGTCTTACTTTCAGTCAATTTTCCCTAATTCAATTGGGATAAGGTTGAGTTTGTTGTTGTTGGGGATGAAAGGTGGTAATTAAGATATTTTTCATGACTCATGAGAGGAATATTAGTAGCACCATGAAAGGGTATATCTATGAATTATATCCTTTGCTATTGATCACCACACTTGTGAGATCGCACCATATAGTCAGGGTTTAAGAACCCGAAATTGGGATCCAGATCGACCCCAAAATCAGCCCTTCGATCCATATGGGCATTTTTCGTATAGTAATTGATCTGCATCAACCTATATCGACCAATCTGCATCAACCTACAATCCAAATGGAGAATGTCCCCCTAGGTTGTCTAACTACAATCCAAATGAATGTCTTTATTTTATTTTTTTTGAGTGAGGGGAGTCTAAGTGGAGGATGCCAATGTCATTAATTCCAAGAAAACTTATTTACAAATTATGTCACTAATCAATTGAAATGCTTTCCGTATTCTCAAAATACAATCTCAATGGAGAATATGAATAATGTCATTAATTCCAAACAAACTTATTTACAACATTTATCGAAAAAATTGATATGCTTTTACCATACTCTCAAAGATACAAGTGGTGGAGAGTGTCAATGCCATTACTTCCAACTATATTTTAAAACATATCCCTAAAAATTGAAGGCTTTTTCCCTTTTCTATACATTCTCACAAGATACAATATAATCCAACTGTCCCAGAACCGATAGGACCCATTTAAGATGTATATTTACTTATAAAATTAGTTAACATCTAATATATTCTTCCGAAAAAGAAAAAAAAAAAACTAAAACACCTAATAGTCATTAGGGTTTTGGACTTATTTCAATTTCAGTATTGTTGCGTCGAGAAATCGCTCAGCGGTCCTTCGAGTGCCGTAACCTGCAAAAGACCCTGGGTGGCAAAGGAGAACCGGTGTGGTTCCGGCCTAGGGCTCTCCGATGCCTAAGTTAGATCTCTCTGAGCAAACAGATGAGTGAATAGTAGAATTCAAGATGAGTTAAGATGTCTCCTGATGGGGTTGAGTACCTTTCCTTTTATAGTAGCGTATGGCAGTGTGGAGAGTCCCCGTTGATGTAGTGTGGCCATCGTGGTGGATAGAGTCCTTGGGCATCAGGGCTCATCCTTGATTGGTTGTCTTCCCACAAGACATGGTGTCCTTGATAGACTTGGTATCCTTAATGGATAGACTGCAGATAGGTTCTGGGTGTTTGAGTCCATTGTGGGTACGTTGACCCATAGGCGGTGGCCTAGAGTCCTGGAGATAGTGTACGTCCTGCAGTTGGAGGTGGGGTGTTCTGATCTTGTTCGCGATGTTTCAGCGTGTGTCTGTCCACGTGCACAGGTTCCGCGTCAAAAAGGGGAGCTCGCTCAGGGGAGTTCGCCCAAGGGGAGCTCGCCCAAGGGGAACTCGCCCAAGGGGGAACTCGCCCAAGGGGAGCTCGCCCAAGGGGGGGAACTCGCCCAAGGGGGAGTTCGCCCAGGTGGGGGAGCTCACCCAAGGGGTGTTCGCCCAAATGGGGGTGTTCACCCTGCCTTGCCTGGTCCCGCCACGTGGCAGTCTCCTATTGGTCAGCTTTATTTGGGGTTCATCATTTGCCCCCCACTCTCTTGGAGTGGAATGCTCAAGAGAGTATTTCTTAAGCTTGTATACCCCTCAAGGGGTTCTCGGTGAATAATCTTCTCATTAGGGTCCTGCTTATAAATTATTTGAGGGAGAGGTTGAGGGTTCAAACCTCTCCTCTTTCACCTTTTTGTTTTTGTTTTTTTTTTTTTTTTTGTCTTGTAGATATATACCCTTGCCTTCTTCCTTCTTTTCATTTTTTCTCTTTCTTGCTTTTTGAATCTCCACCTTTGCTTTGCTTTTGGCCTTCACTTTTTGTTGCCCATAAGGTGTTTGTCCTTTGGTGGCAAAGGGTGATATGACATCCTCTTGTTTGTTGGTTACCATTTCTTGGCTTCTTCTAGCTCTTGGGCCATGGTTAGTCTCATGGCACATGTGGCTTGGTGCTTGGTCGTTGCTTCGCGCACATGCCCATCCTTGGTTCGTGCCTAGCTTGCCTTGAGCATCCTTCGCGTGGTGCTTGACTTTGGGAGGTGGTCGCTCTAAGTAAGTAGCCAACTTGCTTTTGTTGTATGTCCATGCCTTCATCTAGTCATTTCGACCCGGCCACAGTTGTGGTTAGGTCCCCTTCCTGGAAGTCCTCTTCGAGGTCGTTCTCTTCTGCGGATGCTTCCCTTCCATTGTCTCCCCTTGTCGCTAGTGATGGGGAGGAAGAGGTTTCCAGGGATACGCCTCATAGGGGTCGTATTAGGGCTTCCAAGGCCTCCTCTTCCGCTAGGGATCCTGGGAGCAAGTCAGCCCATACTCTTAGCATCGTGACCCCCTCTGACTTGGTGTCACTCCGTCGGAAATTCCATATACCATCTGAGGTCGTGCTTCATGCCCCAGGGCCCGATGACCATGCCTATTCTCACTAGGCGGATGAGGTCTGCCTCTACTATATTTCTTTCGTCCATGGCATTCGCTTCCCCATCCCCCGCTTTGTGGAGTTGGTGTTGGAGCATTATCACCTTACCCCTGGGCAGGTGTTACCCAACTCTTGGTGGGTGGTTCTGGGCTTTTATATGTTCTTTGCCTAGTCGGGGCATGCCGCTACCGTCCCCTTGTTCTCATATTTCTATGTGCTGAAGAAGGGGGAAGGCGGATGCTATCACTTCGCACGTCGCCTTCCTAAGGGGTCCCTTGCTTCCGTCGATCCTCTTGTGGGGATCACCCATTCGGTGAAGATGTGGAGGGACCGCTTCTTTTTTGCCTTGGTCCCTTAATGCGTATTATGGTCTATTTGGGAGACCATTGATGTCAAGAGTGTGAACTTTCCCCTTGAGTTGAGTGACTTTGAGCAAGAGTCTCTCCAGCGGTGTCAAGGATGCAACCCGTTCGACGTCCATGAGCTGGATTCAGAGGCCTTCTTATACCTTTGAAAGTTGAGTCTGGGTAAGATGTTCGGGTCCTTTGGTATTTGTTTATGTACTCTTCTTCTGTGTGCTTGTCGTCTGACTTATTTCATGTTTCTTGATTGTATGTTGTTGTGTAGTGCATATTTGACCAGACCTTAGCGGCTTCCGCTAGGATCTACGGAAGAGGGGTACTTAGGCTGCCTCCCCTGGGGTTGGTTGTGCGGCTTCATCCGCTCCTACTTCTTCTCCTTCCGCAGTGGTTGGGACCAAGCAAAAAGGTGGTCCTGATCCCTCTGGTGCGGCGAGGACTGGGCCACGCATGCTTCTTCCCCGGACGTATCCTCTCGCCTCTGCATCTAGATCTGTTGTTCCACCCCCCTCTAAGGGCAAAGGGGTGACTCCTTCTTCTATTGACGCTACTGTAGCCCCTCCGACCTCCTCCCCTTTGGTGCTTCCTTGAGATCTTCAGGAGGGAGCGACGTTGGCTAGTTGTGGCGCATGTCGGGAATGGCTGGATATGGGGAGGCTTCCTGCAGAGAGTTCTGTAATTCAGGGATTTAGTGATGCTTTCCTATCGCAGAGCCTTTATCAGGACCTAGCTTCTGTGAGTCATTCTTCTTTGTCTTTACTTTTTGTGTCATTGCTTCTTTTGTGCTTGTGAATGTCCTTTGACTGCCATATTGGCTGCAGGTCCAGCACAGAGGCGGTGCTCAGTCTAGAGGGTCATGCTTTTTGTGAGGTCCAGCGAAAGCGCGCAATACAGAGTATGGAGAGGGAGCTTCAGGGTCATAAGGCCGCTCAGGAGGAGGCTATGGCTCACGAGAGGAGTGCCTCAGAAGAGCTCAGGGTGGCTACTGCAGCGGGTGCTCAGAGTTCATCTAGAGTCCAAGCTTTGGAGGAGGAGCTTCGCGCCTTGAGGTAGAGTCACAAGGCAGAGTTGTCTGAGGCAGGGGAGCGTGCAGTAGCGGCGTATCAGCAATCTCCTGAGATTACTGCGTACTTTTATAAGTACAACCAGGAGATCTATGACGCAGGCGTCAGGGACTTGGCGGCTCACATTTTGGAGAAGACCCCAGGTTATGATTTCTAGGAGTTTTCGGAGGTCATCACACAGCTCCCTGAGACTGCTATTGGGGTTTGTGCTTCACCTGAGGAGGGTCTTGCGGTGACCGAGGAGGGTGTGGGTCTACCAGAGGAGAGTGTCGCTCGCTCTGCTGAGGCCGACATGATGTCCCCTGCTGGGTCGGATGTCGCTCCTCCTTCAGATGCTCCCTGATCTTATATGTGTTTTCTGGATGTTGAACCTTTGGATTTGAACTCTTGGATTGTGGTGTTTACTTCCTTTTTGGATTGTAGTATTTGACTTTTTCTTCCTTTGGTGTGGATGTAGTACTTATGTGATCGTCGTTGCTTCGATAAGTCCCTTTCTTTTTCGCAACCTCTAGTGGTCTGTAGTCTTTAGGGGAGTCAAGTCTTAGTGGTCAGCGGACCCTAGTGGCCCATGAGCTTGGTGGCATTGCACCTTGGTGGTCTACGGACCTTTGGTGGCCAACGGGCCTTGGTGGCATTGCGCCTTGGTGGTCTACGGACCTTGGTGGCCAACGGGTCATGGTGGCATTGTGCCTTGGTGGTCTACGGACCTTAGTGGCCAACGGGCCTTGGTGGCATTGTGCCTTGGTGCTCTACGGACCTTGGTGTCCAATGGGCCTTGGTGGCATTGTGCCTTCATGGTCAACGGACCTTGGTGGCCAGCAGGCCTTGGCGGCGATGCGCCATGGTGGTCAACAAACCTTGGTGGCCAACGGGCCTTGGCGGCGATGCGCCCTGGTGGTCAGCAGACCTTAGTGGCCAACGGGCCTTGGCGACGATGCTCCTTGGTGGTCAATAGACCTTGGTGGCCAACGGGCCTTGGCGGCGATGCGCCTTGGTGGTCAACGGACCTTGGTGGCCAATGGGCCTTGGCGACGATAAGCCCTGGTGGTCAATGAACCTTGGTGGCCAACGGGCCTTGGCAGCAATGCGCCTTGGTGGTCAGTGGACCTTGGTGGCCAACGGGCCTTATCCTTGCGCCTCAGTGGTCGACGGACCTTGATGTGTGTGGTGGGAGTGCTTCGTTCAAATTATCCTTGAAAACTGTAATGTAATCTACTACTACTGCTGCTACTGCTACCATTATTGTTGATGGTGTTGCTGCCGTGACTTCTACTGATAGTATTTCTTCAAGTGTTCTGAGTTCTAGGTACGATCTACCTTCTTGCCCCCCGGAGTTTTCAAGTGGTATGTCCTTGGACGTATCTGCTTGAAAACTATGTAAGGTCCTTCCCAGTTGGCTGATAGTTTTCCTTCCTTCCTTAGCTGTGACGCACTTGCCCTTCTTAGGACTAAGTCTCCCTGGTGGAATAATCGTTCTCTCACCCTGGCGTTGTAGTACTTGGCTGTTCGTTGCTGATATGCCACGTTTCTCAGCAACGCCTTCTCACGTACCTCATCCAGGAAGTCCAGGTTTGTGCGCAGTCCATCTGCATATGTTCTTTCATTAAAGTGCAGTACCCTATGAGACATGGCTAGGACTTCCACCGGTGCCAATGCTTCTGTACCATATGCTAAGCGAAATGGGCTCTCCCCTGTGGGTGTCCTTACTGTGGTGCGATATGCCCATAGAACGCTTAGTAGTTCCTCGACCCATTTCCCTTTGGCTCCTTCTAACGTTTTCTTTATTCCATCCAACAACATTCTATTGATCACCTCTACCTGACCATTGGCCTATGGGTAGGCTACCGAGACAGGCCGATAGTTAATGTTGTAACTCTGACAGAAGGCTCTGAACTTGGGGTTGTTGAACTGCTTTCTATTATCAGAGACTATAATCTTAAGCACGCTGAACCTGTAGATGATGTTGTCCCCTAAGATGTCGACCCCCCACATGGCAAAGGAAATGGGGTTGAGGATCGATGTCAGCTTGGTGGCAGGTAGATGGGGTACTGGGGCGAACAACTGACATTGCTCGTAGGTCTTGACGTACTGGATGGCTTCCTCTTGCATTCTCGGCCAGTAGAGCCCCTGGCGGAGGATTTATAGGCTAGGTGTCTTCCTCCCATGTGGCTTCCGCATATCCCTTCATGTACCTCTGCCAGGGCGTACTGGGCTCCCTTGGGTCCTAGGCACCGAAGTAATGGTGTTTTGGCTCCCCTTTTGTACAGTACTCCGTCGAGGACGGTGTACTTTGCAGCTCTCATCCTTACCTTTTTTGCTTTGACCTTGTCTTCTGGTAGGATGTCATTCTGTAGGTAGTTGAGTATAGGGTCCATCCAGCTAGGTCCTTCCTCAATCTCATTAACCTGCTTCTCCTGATATGTTAGCTCATGTAGTATTTTAACATATACTGCACTGGCCAGGTTTCTGAGTTCATCATTGGCTAGCCTGGACAGTGCGTCTGCGGTGGCGTTCTTGATCCTGGGAACCCGAACCATCTCAAACTTCATGAATTACCCGATCAATTCTCGAGCACGTGCCAGGTATGACGCCATTCACTTGACCTTCGCTTCATATTCTCTGTTCACCTGGTTCACTATATGTTGGGAGTCACTCTAGATGGATAGGTGGGTGACTTGAATGGCTTTAGCCACCCGGAGTCTAGCTAGTAGTGCTTCGTACTCTGCTTTATTGTTGGATGCTGGGAAGGTGAATCGGAGGGCGTACTGGATTCAAAATCCTTCAGTGCTGGTAAGTATGAAGCCAGCCCCACTTCCAGTGGCATTACTCGAACCATCCACGTACATCTCCCACGAACCTCGATCTTGGTCCTCTGGTTCCTCCGTTTTTGGTTCGTTCTCTGGCAGGGTACATTCAGCGACAAAGTCTGCCAGGGCTTGGCCTTTTATTGCCATCCTGGGCTGGAACCTGATGTCGTGCTCACTCAACTCGATGGCCCAAGAGATCAACCGTTCGGAGACGTCCGGCTTGTGCAATACCTTCTTTAATGGTAGGTCGGTAAGAACCATGATGGTATAGGCTTGGAAGTAAGGCCTTAGCTTCCTAGCCGCGATCACCAATGCATAAGGGACCTTCTCAATTCTTGTGTACCTGGTCTCTGCATCAATCAACACATGACTGACATAGTAGATAGGTCTCTGTACCTTACTCTCTTCCCTCAACAGTACCGCGCTCACCGCGACAGGGGTCGTCGCCAAGTAGATCAGCAATTCTTCATTAGGTTCTGGTCGTCCAAGTAGTGGTGGACTCCTGAGCTATTCCTTTAGCTGCTCGAATGCCTTTTGGCACTCCTCCGTCCAAGTAAAGTCTTTAGGACTTCGAAGATTCCTTAATGTCTTGAAGAACGGCAGACACTTGTCTCCTGACCGTGACACGAACCTTGAAAGGGTGGCGATCCTTCCATTTAACCTTTGCACTTCTTTGACAGTCCGAGGTGGTGTCATCTCTTGAATGGCTTTGATCTTGGAGGGGTTGGCCTCTATTCCACGTACTGAGACCATGAACCCCAGGAATTTCCCTGACGGTACCTCGCACACTTCACAGGATTTAGTTTCATCTGGTTTCTTCTCAGTACAGTGAATGCTTCTTCTAGGTCGATCAGGTGCTGGTGGGCTCGGACGCTCTTTAGAAGCATGTCATCCACATACACTTCCATATTGCGCTCGATCTGTGCCTCGAACATCCTGTTGACCATTCTTTGGTAGGTGGCTCCTGTGTTCTTTAGCCCGAACGGCATGATGCGGTAGTAGTAGTTCTCCTTGTCTGTTCGGAAGGCGGTGTAAGACTCGTCATCCTCATGCATGAGGATCTGATTGTAGCCAGAATAGGCATCCATGAAACTCAGCATCTCATGTTCGACGGTGGCGTTGATCAGCAGATCGATCCTGGGTAGTGGGTACTCATCTTTTGGACACGCCTTATTCAGGTCAGTGTAGTCGACGCACATTCTCCACTTCCCATTAGGCTTGGGTACCATGACCACATTTGCGAGTCAGGTAGGGAACTTCTCTTCTCTGATGAACCTTGCTTGGCTCAACTTCTCGACCTCTTCTTTGATAGCCGCTTGTCGGTCGAGGGCAAAATTCAGTCTCTTCTGCTGGATGGGCTTCCTGTTAGGGTCTATGTGCAGTTTGTGCTCTCCTATGGACCTGGGTACGCCTGGCATGTCGGCAGTCGACCATGCGATGACATCCATATTGCTCTGGAGGAGGTGTCCCAGCTCTTCTTTCTGCTCCTTGCTCAACAACGAGCCAACCTGCACAACTTTGGAGGGGTCGTCCCTGCTGAGTGGCTAGGGGACAAGGTCCTCCACCGGTCTTCCTCTCTTCTCTGTCAGTTCATCTCTCTGGTCGTTGACCAAATTCTCCATGCACAGTACCATCCCTCGTGTGTTGCCATTTTTTTTCTTCACAAAGGTGGCATAACAGTCTCTAGCTTTCTTCTGGTCGCCTCGGACTTCACCCACTCCATTGTCAGTGGGGAACTTCATCTTTAGGTGGAGCGGAGATACGATACCTCTAAAGGCTATCAGAGATGGTCGTCCTAGGAGACCGTTGAACGACACCACGGACTTGACGACAATGAAGTTCACCATAATGGTCACCTATCGAGGGTGTTCTCCAAAGGTGACGGGTAGCGCTATGGTGCCTCTGATGGAGGCCGTGGTGCCCGAAAACCCATGGAGGTAGGTAGGCTCTGGCTTGAGTTGGTCATCTCTGAACCCGAACTGGCGGTAGGCTTCCAGTGAGAGCACATCCACGGATGCCCCTGTATCTATCAGCACCCTGTGCACTGGCCGATTAGCTATCTCCACCTGTACTACCAGGGCATCCTCATGTGGAAAGCTTATACCTTCCAAGTTTGCATCCGAGAAGGAGATCACCGTCTCGGTCTTTGCCATCTTGCTTGGCTTCTCTGTTACTCCCATGAACCTGGCATGGGCTTTGGCTTTCTTGGTTGATTCTTGCCCAGGTCCCCCGAGTATGGTGAGGATGGGTGCTCCCTTGGGGCCTCTTGGTTCAGGTACATCTCTCCTCTCTTCTATGCGGTCTCTCTCCCTATCTCGATCCGCTCTCCTTTCTTCCCTCCTTGGTTCTTCTCTTTCTCAATCCCGTCCTTGATCACCTTGGCCTGATCGGCCATCACGTCTCCCCTTCACGTACTTGTTCAAACTCCCTACTTTCACAAGGTCTTCTATCTCCCTCTTCAGTTGGTAGCATTCTTCTGTGTCATGCCCATAGTCCTTGTGGAAGAGACAATACTTGTTGGGGTTGCGTTTCTTCGATCTTGCTAGCATGGGTTGTGGCCATCGAATTAGGTCACGGTCCTGGATCTGCATAAGAATTTGGGACGGTGGTGTTCAGCGGTGTGAACTCTGGACTGCCTTCTCTCTCACTCCTCTCTGGGCGACGGTCACTTCTTCCTGATGGGTGATCGCCCTTCTCTTGTCGACGTTCAGTCCTTGACCTCTTACTCTCTTTACGGTCATTAGGTGCTGACCTCTTGTTGTCCTGTGGTTTGGCTTCGATCGCCTTCTGTCAGCTTGCACTATCTCGGCCATGTTAGCAAACTTGTTGCATCGCTCCAGTAGTTCTTTCATGGTCCTGCTCTCATGACGTGCCAGGTCTTTGATCAACTCCATGTCACGGATGCCCCTAACTAAGGCAGCATGCTGGGTCTGGTCGTCTAGGTCTCTGACCTCTAAGGACTCCTTGGTGAATCTGCTGACATACTTCCTGAGGGACTCCCCAGGGTTTTGGATCACGTTCAGTAGATTGGCCGTGGTCTTCTTCTGCATGACGCTGCTCTGAAAGCGGGTCACGAACTGTTCGCATAGGTCCGCAAATGATCCAATCGACCGTGGTCGCAATTTGGAAAACCATGAGGTCACCGCACCCTTGAGGGATGCAGGGAATGCTCGACAGGATACCACATCCGAACCACCATATAGTGTCATCATGCCATTAAAATAGTTGATGTCATCATTAGGGTCGGTGGTACCACTGTAGAGTTCAAAGGTAGGTAACCTGAACCTGGATGGCAGTGAAGCTGACATGATCTCTTCTGAGAAGGGGTGTTGTCCAGGGATTGAGTGTGTCTCACCCTTGGTTTGCTTCTTCAACCCTTCTAGTTTCTTGTCCAATTCTCGGAGTCTTTTATCTAACTCTTCATCCCGTGCTTGTTCCCCACGCCTTACTGGTTGTTCGCTGCAAGCTCGCTCACGTCCTATCCTGGAAGTCCCCTCCCGCCTTGACTGTTGGAGGGATAGTGAGGGGTCACGCCGTGATGAATCCTGTCTTGACTCGAGGGGGTTCCTTCACGGTAAGTCCGACTTTGCTCTGGTGCATGACTTCCTCCTAGTCGACCATCAAACACCAATCTCCGAATGGACCCTTCAGGGTTAGGTACCATGGATCAGTGTGATGGTGTTCTCCCCCGATCCGACCTTACTGGAAGGTCCACCATTCTCCCCTAGGTTGGGAAGGCTCTCCCCGCTGCCTGGTGTGCCTCTCTGACCTGTCACTCCTGGGAGGTGTCCTCCTAGGGTTCTGCTCCTATCGAGGGTCCATCCTACGATGGTGTGATGTTGCACGCTACCTCAGGTAGTCACGGAAGAGTTGTTGGTCATGGAGGATCTATAGCTGTAGGTCATTGATTTGACCCACAGGGGCTGGTGCATTGGGATCAGGTACCGCCTCTACCCCCACTTCGTTGTTGGGCTCGCCCATTGCGACTTGATCATCGACTGGGTTTTGCCTCTCCAGAGAGACATTGTCATTGGCTTTGCGATGTGAGCTCTCTGGAGGAGGTGATGCATTCCCCTCTCTTGGGGCATTATTGGTGGAGGGAGCAGTCTTCCTGCGTGCCATGAATGATCAGTGATGGAAACAAGCTAGTAAAGGTAATGGCTAGCATCGTTCGCACAGACGGCGTCAATCAGTTGCGTCGAGAAATCGCTCAGCAGTCCTTCGAGTATTGTAACCTGCAAAAGACCCTGGGTGGCAAAGAAGAACCAGTATGGTTCCGGCCTAGGGCTCTCCGATGCCTAAGTTAGATCTCTCTGAGCAAACAGATGAGTGAATAGTAGAATTCAAGATGAGTTAAGATGTCTCCTGATGGGGTTGAGTACCTTTCCTTTTATATTAGTGTATGGCGGTATGGAGAGTCCCCGTTGATGTAGTGTGGCCTTCGTGGTGGATAGAGTCCTTGGGCATCAGGGCTCATCCTTGATTGGTTGTTTTCCCACGAGATATGGTGTCCTTGATAGACTTGATATCCTTGATGGATAGACTATAGATAGGTTCTGGGTGTTTGAGTCCGTTGTGAGTACGTTGACTGATAGGCGGTGGCCTAGAGTCCTGGGGATAGTGTACGTCCTGCAGTTGGAGGCGGGGTGTTCTGATCTTGTTCGCAGTGTTTCAGCGTGCGCCTGTCCACGTGCACAGGGTCCGCGCCAAAAAGGGGAGCTCGCTCAGGGGAGTTCGCCCAAGGGGAGCTCGCCCAAGGGGAACTCGCCCAAGGGGGAGTTCGCCCAAGTGGGGGAACTCGCCCAAGGGGGAGTTCGCCTAGGTGGGGGAGCTCACCCAAGGGGTGTTCGCCTAAATGGGGGTGTTCACCCTGCCTTGCCTGGTCCCACCACCTGGCGGTCTCCGATTGGTCAGCTTTATGTTTAGGAATATATATTCAATTATTTGTATGCATAAAAATAAAAATACATTCAATTATTTGTATGCTTGAGAAGTTATTTGTATAGCAAGTAATTTTGGACTTATTTGAATGTCTGAGATTTTAAGTGCCTTTAACATTAGGGAATCGAAATTGGGATGGATTAGATCCTAATTTTTTGAACTAAGTAAATGGGATGATTTGGAATTGGTCACTTGAAATTGAAATCAAAATTGATAAGAAATTATCTTGATTATTCAAAACCGTTAAATTTCATTTTTTGGTAACAAAACCGTTACGGATAGGATACATGCCAAGCTCTTGGGCTGGAAGGAATCCCTCCTATCCTTGGCAGGTAAAGAGGTTCTCATTAAATCCATTGCCACTAGCATGCCAACTTATGCTATGTTCATGTTTTCTCTTCCTACCTCTATCCATGATAATATTAATAGCATTATCAGACAGTTCTGGTGGAAGGACAGGAATGGGAAGGGGGTCTTTTGGAAAAAATGGGATGTCCTTTGTTCCCATAAGTTGGTGGGTGGTTTGGGCTTTAGAGATTTGGGTTCGTTTAACTTAGCCTTGCTAGCTCGCCAAGGATGGTGTATCTTGCATCATAGTGATGCGCTTTGGGTCCGAGTTCTAAAAGGAAAGTATTTTCCTTCTTCTTCTTTTCTTGAAGCAAAGGGTCGACAAAATTGCTCTTGGGGTTGGCGTAGCATTCTTAAAGGAAGGGATTCTTTACTTCTTGGGTTAAGAAGGCGGATTGGTAATGGGTGTACGACTAGAACTTTTGAGGACTCATGGATCCCTTCGCTCCCTGGAGGGCATATTACTAGCTGTCTTCCAAATCCTAGATATAATTTGGTTTCTAGCCTTCTTCATCAGCCGCTTAAGGAATGGAATTGCTCTATTCTTTCTAATCTCTTCTCTGTTGATGAAGGAAGGGCTATTAGGTGTATCCCTTTGCCTATCTCGGATATAGAAGATAGTTGGATTTGGGCCTGTTCTAAGAATGGTTTCTTTTCAGTCAAATCTGCTTATCATATGATATTCCGCAATCGTGTTAGCACCCCCTCCCCGTTCTTAGACCCGTTTTGAAATTGGTTATGGGGCCTAAAGCTTTTACCCAAGATAAAGCTTTTTCTTTGGCGAGCTTGTTCTAATGCTTTGGCTGTTAATGAACTCCTTTTTAGGAGATCTCTGGCTCAAAACGCTTTGTGCCATTTTTGTAAAGATGTTGAGGAGTCTATAGTCCACGCCTTAGTACTTTGCCTGTTTGCTTCCACTTGTTGGCAGCTCTCTCATCTTCGAATTGATACTAATCTGTTTAATGGTTTAACATTCAAAGACTAAATTGCATTTTTAAACACAATAGGGCAACATTATCCAAACCCGAATGACTTTGCTTTACATTGGACATCCCTTTGTTGGGAAATTTGAAAAAGCAGGAATAGATTTGTTTTTTCTTTTATTCAACCTAATCCTCTCACTCTAATATCTACTTTTTATCTGTTCTTGGAGGAAAGCTTGGTTAGATTGCAGTCTTCTCACTTATCGCCAAATGTACCTTTGGTTGATCCCTGCCCTCCTTTGAGCATGCCTTTGCATTGTCCTTGTGCTATTACTGACGGTGCGTGGTCTGCCAGCTCTTCTAAAGGCGGGCGTGGGATTATTCTGGTTGATTCTTCAGGAGTTTTTAAGGTAGCTCGTTGTCGCCCATCTTTTGGATGTTCTGCTTCTATAGTTGAGGCTTTAGCCATCCGTGATGCTGTTACTCTGGCCAACAGCCTTCAGCTACCTCAGTTGTAGCAGATTCGTTTTGATTGCCCCTAGTTTTCCTTGCGCTTCAGAGATTGCCAACCACTGTGGATTGGGCATCACAGTTAGTAGTTGATGATATTTTAGTTCTTTGTACTACCTTTTCTTTTGTGTCTCTTTTGCATGTTTCCCAAGACTGTGTTAAAGGAGCTCATTACCTTGCTATGGGGGCTTCTAGGTTTGGTCTGTCTCGCTTTTGGTGGTCTAACCCACCTCCTGTCCTTGTAAATCTTCCAACCGGCTTGAGTTTCTTTGTTGCCGATTTCTTTTAATAAAATTGTCGCATTTGACCAAAAAAAAAAAAAAACACAACCGTTACGTTTCACACCCTAAGTTTACTAGACAACCAATGAATTTTTATTAAGATTAGACCCGAGGTTAAGCTGATGTTCTAAGCACAAAATTCTTGTGGACCAAACAATTAGGACCTCATAACTCATAAACCTCACTAAATGTGTTGGCCTAGGTCCAAGCTAGACCATGAATTTGGTACAAGCACAAAGCGTTCAACTTGTCTCAAAGAAAAGAAGAAGGGGAGGAAATGATTACCCACCTCACAGCCATGGTTTTAAGAATCGGAAATCAAATCGGTGAATCGGCCAATTAGGATTGGAATCGGTCATAATCAATTCTAATTTCCACCGATCCAACACAACCGATTCACACCCCAAAAAACATAGAAATTACATGTTTTTTGGGTATCAACTATCAACATTGGATTGGCTAATTTGATACCGATATGAATTTTGAAATCGGATACGTAGCGGTATCATATCGATATTGAGCCTTGATTTCCAAAGAGGGAGGCGCAGCAACAAACCTAAAGCCCTTTCGCCAAAAAAAAAAAAAAACCTTAAGCCGACACCAGACTGCGACGGTCCAGACACTCCGCTTTGTAGTCCGTAGTCCGTACTCCAACTCCATATTCCATTCTCTCCTATATAAAAAAAAAAAAAAAAAAAAAAACCTCCATATTCCATACATAAGATAGAAAATTAGAAAAAATATAAAAAAAAAGATGCGATGTCAAAAGAATAAGAACAATTTGTGATATATAAATAAAAATTCTGATCTGACGGTTAATTTTCGGTGGATATATGATGGGCCCACTGGTAAACTGAAATAATACTTACTTGTAAGAAAATCAAAAGCAGCCGGTCCCATGAACTGATCTGATACTGTCTCTCTTCTTTCGGTTGTTTCCTTCAATTTTCAAGCCTCTTTGTTTACTTACCTCAAATAAAGTCGTCCATTTCCAAAGCGTCAATTTGTGATCTCATTTCCAGTTTGTCTCTCTCTCATTTCGTCAATTTGTCCATCTCCATGATTTTGTCCTCTGCCAGAGATTGGAAGGAAATTAAACGAGCCCTGTTTTGTTTTTGTAAATCCGGTCCTCTAACCGCTTCTCTCCCAAGTTGAATCTTCTGATCATCGATTTTATTCGTATAAGGGATTGATTTTCTAGTGATTCGGTCTCATGGCCGGCCGTTTCGATAGTAATCCCTTCGACGAGGAAGAAGTCAATCCGTTCGCGGTGAGTCCTCCACGATGATTTTCGTCTTCTCCATATGTACCATTTGTTTTCTGCATTTTATCTGCCTTGAATCTTCAATTTCATTGATAAACGGTTTCTATGTGGTTGTTTATAGTCTCTTAAATGTAAAATTAGGTATTATAGGATTGTATTACTTCCTACCTTAGGGTTTTCGGGTGATTTGCTATTTTTCGCCTATATGCTACTTTAGAAGTGGATTTGCGGTTGATTATGGTGCCTCCGTGCTTGAATTGTCAGATCTGGTTCCCATGTTACGTCTCAATTATGAAATGAAACACTAAATGACAATTCCCCTTTATTTGTTGGAAAATTGTCTTTTCATGAATGGATTATGTTTATTGGATCCATGTTGTTTGTTTAGCATTGGTTGATATTCTTTGCTTCCGAAGCTCTTCTCATGCTCACCTAGTATTCCTTCTTCCTTCTTAGTAATCAGTTGAAGAGAGCCGTAGAGGAGTGAATTATGCCTAAGTTGTTTATGAAGTAAAGGTTTATGTGTTTCCCACAATCTTGTATGTTCATATCTAGTTCCTTCTATGCCCTTCAACAAGAATGATCTCCCTCAGTGTCGTCGGTTGAGCTAGACACCAGGATAATTTTCTTTGGATACTCCTAACACTGTGGAGGAGTTCTAGAAGCTATCTTTGTTTTGGTGGTCTCATCTTGTTATATATACGTTCAGAGGCTTAATCCCTAATGGGTGGATAACTGTTCATCTAGGGACAAAGTATTAACTGTTGGTGTTCAATCTCAAATTGCAGAGTTTTTTTTTTTCTTTTTAGGGTATTGAGATTGAGATGCTTTGTGAATCATTGGAAATCCATTGAACATAAATACTGTTCCTGAGATGAGACCAACACTACCCTTTGTCCGGACAATCGCATTCCTACTCACTGACCTATGGTTTGACGAAACTCTCTCAACTCTCGAGTTGATTGCTTCTGCCGCCTTGCTACGAGCTACCCGGAAATGCCTTTAGCCCGATAGCTACCCAATTGTGCACCATTTTCCTTCCCGGAGCTAAGATCCTTTTCTGAAGGATCCATTGTAATGCCACCTCTTGGGGCTTCAGGATTGCTGGATATATTCTTATAGCTTTTAGGAGTTAAATCAAAAAAATTGTATCATGTCTCTAGCTATGTATAATTTTATGGGTTCGTATATAGATTTTAAAGCATCCTGTTGAGCTTAACTGCTCATAGGTTTCTTGTCATGTTGTTATGTGGCTTCATGCGGATGTGTAATTAATATTCTTTTGAACTGCCGTCTGCAGTTACTTCCAAAAGATGTTGTTTTTATGTTGATGCTGATGTGTGAAAATTTAGTGGGCACTACATATTGTATAATTTAGCTGTTTCAGGTTCTTAAATCATTCCAACTTTGCCCAATGTGTGGATGATGTTATTCTGAGAAGTTTTTATTTTGGATCTGTATCATCTATAATCTATACATAATGCAATTGTTTACAAGATTCTAACAAATGCCTGTCAATATGAAATCATTCTTTATGCACTTGTATTTGGTGTGTGTTGTGCATCCATATTAAAAAAGAAGAAGCATATTTTTAGTAATATTTGATTACGAAATAAGTAGTTTAAGTGTTTTTTTCCCCCTTTCTTCTTCCATATCAAGTTTTGAGTCAGTGTCTCCAATATTTTTCATAGATGTGTGACAACAACAACAACATAGCCTTATCCCAACTAAATGGGATAAGGCTATCACAACTACTACTACTAAATGGGGTCGGCCACATGGATCCTTGCTCTCCAATCATTTCTATTTGACGTCATACATGAAACGAGGCCTAAGCTATGCATGTCTTTCCTTACCACTTCTTTTATGGTTATTTTAGGCCTACCTCTGGTTCTTTTAGAGCCTTCAATCTGAATCAAATCACTCCTCTGTATTGGGACGTCTCTAGGACTTCACTAGACATAGCTGTGCCACCTCAAACAACTCTTAGTAGCTTATCTTGGATCGGCGTTACGCCCAATTCAGCTCTGATATGGTCATTCCTTACTTTGTCCATCCTAGTCTTTCCCCACATCCATCTCAAGATCTTCATCTCTGCTACACTGAGTTTATCAATATGGCGCTTCTTCACTGCTCAACATTCCACACATTCATCATAGCTGGACATATGACAGTCCTATAGAATTTTCCTTTAACCTTTAAAGGGATAAGACGATCACGCAACACTCCGGACGCACCTCTCCACTTCATCCATCATACTTTAATCCTTTGGGCCACATCATCCTTTATATCTTATGTGCTATCGAGCCCAAATATCTAAAATAATCAGTTTGAGGGATCTTCTTCTCCTCAATATTCACCACCTCATTAGCCGTCCTAGTGTGGCTAAAGTTACATACCATATACTTTGTCTTAGTTCTAGTTATTTTAATACCTTTTGATTCCAAGGTAGATCTCCAAACCTTCAACTTGGTGTTAATCTCTGCTTTTGTCGTCTCCACTAAGACAATATCATCAACAAAAAGCATGCACTAAGGGACTTCATTTTGGATGTCCCTGGTTAAATCATCCATGATAAGCGCAAATAGACAAGGGCTTAAAGCTGATCCTTGATGTAACCCCATTGTAATTGGGAATTTACTACCTTGACCCCCACAATTCTTACGCTAGTCACCACACTTCATACATATATTTAATTATGTCTACATATTTACATGCTACCCTTCTCTATTGTAGTATCTGCCAGACTAACTTTCTAGGGACTCTGTCGTAGGCCTTTTCTAGGTCAATAAAGACCACATCGAGATCCTTTTTGCCTTCTGTATATCTTTCCATGAGTCTCCTAAGTAAGAAGATAGCTTCCATCGTGGATCTTCCTGGCATAAATCCGAATTGGTTCTCTGATATAGTAGTTTCCTTTCTCAAGTGGGTTTCGATAACTCTTTCCCATAATTTCCGTCGTATGACTCATTAGTTTTATGCCTCTATAGTTATTGCAGCTTTGAATATCACCCTTATTTAAAAAAATCGGGACCACCATGCTTCTCCTCCATTCTTCTGGCATTTTCTTTGAGCTCATAATCATGTTAAACATCTTGGTTAGCTAAGATAAACCATAGATTCCCAAGCTCTTCCACACTTCTGTCGGGACCTCGTCTGGGCCAGGGTCCTTGCCTACTTTCATCTTTCATAAAGCTTCTTTTACTTCAGATACCATGGTTTTCCGTACATATTTACACCCTGCGGTGTTAGGTTGAGTAATGGGGCTTTCCGGGGCTATGTTGCTCGAAAAGTCTTCATTAAGTAGGCTGTAGAAATACTTATTCCATCTCTCCTTTATGACCTCATCCCTTTTAAATACTCTACCATCATCATCTTTAATACATGTAACATGGTCTAAATCTTAACTCTTCCTTTCTCTCGTTATAGCTATCTTATAGATAGCTTTTCCCCCTTCCTTTGTGTTCAGATGTATGACACCTTAATTGTGCAACAAAAAGAATTTAGGTTTAATACCTGAGCAATTAGAATATATAAGGTTGTATTTGTGGTGAGCATACTGCTTTTGCTCAGAATCTTTTAGTTTGTTTTCTTGGGTTTTTTTTTTTGGGGGGGGGGGGGTTCCTTTTTTGTTAAGGGTGTCAATTGGTTCGGTTTTGGTTCGATTTAAGATATAAAATGTAGAAACCAAAACCGAACCGAACCAAGAATAGGACTACATTTTCAAAACCAAAACCAATTCTACTCGGTTCAGTTCGGGTTTTATTCGGTTTCTTAGTGGTTTTAATTTGGTTTCATATTCGGTTTAGATCCTATTCTAAGTGTTTTTGCCTACTTTTTACATCTTCACCAATAAAAAACCCTTATTTGTTGGATCATAGTCCACCAAACTTTTTCCAAACACTAAAATGAAATAGAATTTATCATCCACCTTTGATTGAAAAATTAAAAAAGAATATGATTTTATCCGGTTCCTTATTTGGTTTGATAATAGGTAATTCGGTTCGGTTTAATGGTTTTAGGCATGAATCCGAAACGAGCCGACATAAGATTCCAGCTTTTGCAACCAAAACTGAACCAATTTATTTCGGTTCAATTCGGTGCGGTTTTAAGTGGCCGGTTTCGGTTCTAAATTGACACCCTTATTTTTGTACCTAATCTCTATGGTGTAATACATGATTCTCTTGTATGCCATTGCTACAGGCTTAAATTGCTACCTTACATTGCACTTGAAAATCAGGCATCATCATTATCATTATGTAGTAGTGGTATCATTATTATTATGGAAAAGTTGCTTTATATGATACTGTCAAAGATGGCTTGCCTTGATGTCTGCCTTCTTGAGCCACATAGAGGAAATCTCTTTTCAATTTGATTGTCGGATAGTAGCTCCCCAAGTTTCGGGTCCGATCTCCATATTTGGTGCTCCGTACTAGGACTTCACTCTTGTATTTTCAACTATTGAGGCAAAGTTGCCAAAGTTGCTTCAAATCTTTGTATTGCTACATTGAAAAATGTCTTTGCTGAAACTTACTAGATTGATGATAGATGGTGATGAGGATACATGTCTTCAAAATTTTGAGCACTGACTAAATTGCCATGTGGCAGATTTTGGGCTGTGAAGGAAACTTGAGCCATTGTTTTGTTATGGCTGCTACTGCTGCTACTGCTGTTGTTGATATTGTTGTTTTTTTTCATTATGATATCATTTTTGACTGAATTATAATATCAGGATCCAGCTGTTAGGGGAAAGTCATCAGGACAGTCAAACTACAGCGGAGGTGCATTTTATACAACAGTAAGATTTTTCTTTGGATTGCTTGACATCTATTTATTTCCTTTAAGGTCATCATGTGCCATGATTTCACAAAGTTCTTTGATTGTACATTCTTACAACCTGCAAAATATCACTCTATTCCTTGATTCTGGAAGTTCATCTGCAAAATATAGTGATGGAACATAACATTTCAAATCCTGCTCCTCTAATTCCTAGTCCTTCTAAGTTATAACTCAATTTTAAAGGTTCTCCGCTTACTCTCTTACTGTAAATGTTTGTCAAAGTTGGTTGAGTTACAACACACACACACACACACTCACAAAATGTAAAGAAAGAAAATAGGGTAAATCTTAGAGTAGAAGAAATCTACTATGTAAATGGAATGTGGAACTTTGTCAAAATCTAGTTAGGTCTTTGGATCTATTTTACTTCAACAAGATTTAGAAAGCCAAACACACAGGAATAGAAGAGAGAAATCAACCCATTACTAAGAGGGTTTTAACAAACCAAAATCCAGGTTTCTGATCCAGATTGAAGGTTGGTCGAGTGAAGCTTATAACATGCAGACATTAGTTCCCAAATTTCAAGAAGATCAATGGTTGGATTTGGATCTGAGATGGCAGAACAGGACAGAAATTAGAAACTTGCTGAAACTGGAACTCTGAATTGGTAAGGTAAGATTAAGAGAAGAAGATAAGAGGAAAGGAAGGGATATGATCTTGGATTCACCACCAAGGCCTGCGGGAATGGCTTCACTACCAATCCCCAATGTGTTGAATCACCCACAAAACAGCTGGAGCTGCATCACCACAGTCCAAAAAATAACATCACCATTGTACCAAAGAGGCAAAAGCCAAATTTCTCAATGCTTAAATCGTAGGGGAGGTTTATGACCCTTCTCCTTTATTTGTAACTTCCAGAACAATCACAAAATTAGGAAACCCCTATGTATGGTTGGAGGAATTCCAACTTAAGTTTCTCTATAAAATAAAAACTTTCTAGAACATAACAGAATAGATTCTATGGCAGGAATGTAGGACACCTGTCCAGCCCTTCTAGAAGCAATATGATGTAGATCACAAGTCCATATGTACCTGCAGGAACAAGCCCCAAAACCAGCCCAGCAAGGTTGTGGATTCGACTGCTGTGAGAGGCAGCCTGGTCTGATTATGTGGCAAGTTTTTGTTGGTTTGGTGGAGCATCACCTAGGCAGTCTGAACTACTTTCACCCAAAAAAAAGAAAAAAGTTTCTGTTCACATGAACAATACCCGAACTACTGTTCATGCGAACAGTGTTATGGGTCCATAAGCCTTGTATGGAGAAGGAAATCCAAGCAAATATTTGATATTCTGTGGGCCCCACTGAAGATAGCAAGACAAGGCAGATTTTATTGCTGATTTATTTAGTTACTATTTACTTTAAATTTTTATTTTTTGTTTACTTTTTAATTTTATTTCAGTTTACTTAGTTAAGTCTTACTTAGTCAAGTCTTAGATTACTTGGTGTACAAGCCTCAATATTTTCTTGTAAGAGGCTTATAGTTCCCTGGTTCGAGGTTGACTTTTGCATTTCACTACTAAAGTAACCAAGGTTTAAAAAATCGGTATCACGTATCGTATTGGTGGGGGTGATTTTAAGAGATGTATCATATCGTATCGTATCGGAGATACGTATCGCACGTTATAGATACGCATGAGAATGGTCAAGATACACAGAAATTAATGCAGTTAGAAGATGGATCAGATAGGGATTCTTTGTAATTGTCTTATTTTATTCATGTTATTAGAATCGTAGGAAGGTAAGAGTCCAATTTTGTTTAAATTTGTCTTCTGTTTTGGATTAGATAGAGTTAGAGTCTAGTTATGATTTAAGTTTTACAATAAGATTTGGAATTTTATTTTATAAAAGGCATGTAACCCAGCAATTTGAGACAGATTTGAGAGTTTGAATAGAAGTTATTTGGGTTAAGACGATGGCTGTCATGAGCCTTGCGTGCTTTTTTTCTCCCTTCTTATATCTCTTTCTTCTTCTTCTCCTTTCATTCGTCCTATCATCTTCCCAATCTCAGGTTTTGTTCTAGCAGAATAGTGAATAACAGAGAGCTTGACGGAACTCCTTTGGCAGAGCTCTGTCTGGTTCAATATCTTGATCGAAGGAAGGGCTTTCATAGGCGATCAGAACCCTGGAATTTCTTCCCCCAAACCCTTCTCTGTTGTGAGCAAGTAAACCAGTTGCAGATCTGGTTTCCCTTTTACCTCTATATCCAGTTTTGGAGTTGGTCTTTGTGTTGGTGCTTACCTGATGATGTCTCTATGATCTGGAAACAATATTGTTAAGGATTACGAACACATTCGAAGCTTTTGTGTGCAATCGGAGCTTGAGTTGAAGGCCTGAATCAATTGCATGGAATTTCCTTCACCGCTGGTTCTGTTGTGCTCACAGGATGAAGACGATCTCTATTTCCTTTGGCAAATAAACCCCTTTATTGGACTTTTTCCCATTTTACCCTTTTCTTCTTATAATATCACTCCTATCCATATTTTGTTTCTCCATTCCAAAACTACCCATTTCACTCATACATTACCTTTCCTTTATTTGTTCTAGTCTTTTGTGCTTCTACTAATTACAAATCTGCCATTTCTCCTTTACAACTTTAGATTAATTACAATACTGCTGTCCCATTATAAACTTCTGTTTATTTACAATTCTTTACAATTCTGCCTTTGGTTATATGAACTTTGACATATTTAAGGATTTGCCATCATTCTTTTATTTGAGTCTTCTATTATTGGGTGGGCCCATAAATGAACCAAATAGGATATTTTGACCTGGGTTCTGCATCAGAAATACACTTTTGGAGAAAAAAACAATATAAATATGCAATATTGCAGTTTGTTTCCTTGGTTCAACCAAAGTGAAGTTTGTTTCCTTGATTTGATTCGTTTTTCAGCAAGGAATCAACGCCCCAAGCATAAAATTTGAAAGAAGAGGTCACAAAATTGAAGTTTTGGGTGAAAACTTGTCCGTCCAGGTGCTGTTGCCTGTTGGTGCTTTCTGGTTTCTGGAATCACGATTCTGAAGTCACATGTGCCTTTTAATGTGTGTATTGCAATGTATCATATTGTATCGGCCGATACGATGCAATACGTACCTATACTTTTAATTTTTTTTCAACCCCTAAATCAATCGTATCAAGAGTATTGGTATTTATCAGTTGTATCGTATTGGATCACGCCATATTGGCCGATACAATGCGATATTGATCGATTCCATTGTTTTTAGGAAAATATACATTTACCACCCCTGGGGTTTTAAACAATTACGTCTACCACCCATAGAATTTCATCTATTTCATAAACCTCCCCTATATTTTGAAAAATTCTTACAAACGTACCGCTACCATTAGATGAGAACAGTTAAGTGATGATGTCATCACCCAGATTTTAACTAAATGCCAGTAATGCCCTTAATGAAGCTATTTTTCCATATTTACCCTTATTTTATGACAATTTTACCCCCACTAAACCTCTTCTCTTCTTGCTGTTTAACTCACCATCACCACTCTACCCTCCTCTCTCTCCTCCGTGCACCCCCTGCAACCCATCCTCTCCGCTGCAACATCTCTCTCCCAAAGCTACCCTGTCTTGCAGCCCCACCCCACCACCTCTGTCCTTTATCCCAACCCAATCCCATCCTACACCATCCCGTTCCCACCACCGCAACACACCCATACCCTCTGCTGCAACAACACTCCCCTGCCCCACCGCTCCTGTGAGGAACCCACAACCCACAATACACCACACCTTCCTCCACAACATACCAAAAGCTACATCCAAAGCTACCGAAACTGAACATTCCTCCACGATTTCCAATAAAAATCCCAACTTAGGGCAACTCATCAACGACAGCGCCACATGAGATACATAAAATCTCTTTCTGCTGGCTTTTTACTTTAAGTTCTGTGAGATTTAGATCCCTTTGCTGTGAGATGCAGTCATAGTTCGAGAACTCGCGAGATCTCGCCGAGTGATGCAGATTTATCACCAAACTGGGCTTCTTTTATTAGGAATAAGTTTAGGGTTGGGTTACATACATGTTGGGCCTTTGATCCCATAGGTTTCTAATGTAATAGGCCACTTTTATGGGCCTAAAATATGGGTATATAGGTTGCATACGGGATTAGCCTAATACTTGGTTTATTTTTATGTTTTTTAATTGAACCGGTTTAAATTGGTTGCATCCAATTGGTTCAATTTAAGTGATCATGTGACTTTGTTAAGTGGTCATGTGATGTAAGTTGGGCTGGATTAGGACTCTATAAGTCCAGCCATGTTTTGAGTCTATTTCCTTTAGTATTCTAGTTTCCTAGTCAGTTTAAGTTACCTAATAGGTTAGGGATAGGGTTAGGTCATTTCTTTTTAGTGTCCAAGTCTATTTTTGAGTCTTCCATATAAGTTTGTATGGGAGACCAGCATTACATACGAATTTGATTAATAAAAATTAGCTTTATGTTTGCTGCCATTGCTGTTGCTGTTCTTTGTGAGTGTATATCCTTGTGAATCTCAAGGTGGAAGGGATTGGTGGATCTCCAATCGACTCCTTGCATCGTGAAGATCGGGAGGGCTGCTACTTATCTCCTTGCATCGTGAAGATCGGGAGACCCCATTGTTCATCTTCAAAGCTGCTGCCATTGAAGACCTGCAACAAGTAAGAAATTCTGCAACTATTCTTCTTCCTTCTAGAAAGTCACATACAAGGTGATTTTCGTGAGAATTCTGCCCAGCCAAATCTAACCATCAGAACTGGCTAAAAATTTGATTGAGTCTTCCTCAAACCCTAAGAGAGACTCGATTCAAATTTCAGCACCATCCACCCAACCAATTGTCTGAAATTACAGTTTTACCCCTCTCTCTTACTTCTACTAGGAAACCTCCATAACATCGAATCTGTCCATCAGTTTCAAACCAAACTTTCAGCATACATCCCTTACATCATTGTTGACACTCGATCCAAGTTTCAGCCCCAAACTCCCACTCTAACCCCTTCATCTCCTTGCTCCATTAAAACCCAAACCCAAAACCCTAAAATTCAATTCTGCCCAAAATTGCAGAATTTCAAAACTCATCTAAACCCTAACCTTTTTATACCATATTGACCCCCTAGACTTGCCCATTAATACCTTATAAACCCCTTTCCCAATATCCAACCCAAACCCTAGGAATTGACCTAAATCCTAGTGCTGTCCATTTGATCCAGCAGCCCCTTTTGTTATTTGATCCTGTTGTTTGGCTCCTAGTAGGTCTCCTACCTATCTAGGACTGCATTACCGAGTTTCTCGGTTTTTCAAAAACTCGAGTCGAGATGCCATACGCATTATAAAATTACGTTTTGATCGCGGTATCGTCTCGACCCATGCATCTGAGACCAATTTTGAAGTTTTTTTCCTTATTTTTTACGTCATAAAAATGCAATTTCTCGCCTAGATCTCGCCGAGATCTCGGTATCGGGTATGGATATGGGTTTTGATCCATTTTTTCTCCCCATTTCACCCATCTAACCCATTTTATAAACTAAGCTGCATGGACAGAACTCGAAAATCTCGCTGAGTTCTGTCCATAGCTCTAAAGAAAGGGAAAACAGCCCATTTTGCTCCATTTTCTTCCTCTTTCCTTCAAATCTTGGGTGGATTGCATGGTTTCAATTGAGATTCAAGTGCTAAATTGAAGATTCAAATCTTGGGTGGATCAATATAGGGATGAATTTATTACTCGATCACATTTTATGTAACAAATTCAGAGAACATTGATGTAATGTACTTTTTATTTGAATGTTTTGATTGATATTTACTAATTTGGATGTTTTGATTGCTAATTTGCTATGTATTACTAAATTATGTGTAGAGTAGGTTGAAACTCATATTTGAACTTATTTTTTTGGCAAATCTGGGCATGCCATTGTATTTAAATAGCCTGAAATAGGTTGAATACCAAGTTTCAGATCCAAAATATGTGTAAAACCCACCGAGTTGGGGGTCCGAGTCAAAAAAAAAAAATGCAGCAACTTGCCGAGATCAATGCAGCAACTCGCCCGACTTGTCTCGGTTTCTGGCTGGGCCGAGATGCCACCAAGACCTGAGTTTTAGAACCTTGGATGCAATGAACCCTTAGTAGGATGCTAAGATAGGCTGTTGGGCTTCCAGTCTGAGGACCAGCTTGGTTCATATATTCTTATCTTCATTCTTCTTACTCTTCTCCTTCCATCAATTTCAACAAGTCAGAACTTCTTTCCTAACCTGCATAAGTTTTTTTATTAGTTATGGTCCAATCCTACTGAGGACAAGATTCTAGGTACAGAATCTAAGAATAGCAAATCGATAGCAGATTTCAGAGGAATCAAATCGATAATCAAACATGATCAGTGCTGCAACAAACTCAACAGAAACAATAGAATGCCAATCGGAAACCAAATTCCAGAATTCGATCCAAACAGAGAATTAAGATAGATTGGAAGCAGGATACTGTGAAATCAAAAGAAAGATTTGAAAATAGAACTTCAAAATCAAACTCCAAAATTGAGAAATTTAGAAATCCTACTTAGAACAGTATCTTGAACTATTTCTGTGATCAAAATTTAATCAGAACAGAATTCATAGCGGAGGAACAAGAGTGAATAGCTGTGTTGGGGGTTACGGTTTTGGAAGCGGAGGTGGTGGATACGGTGGGGGGAAGAGGTGGTGGTGGTTGAAGGGGAGGGGGTTACGACGGTGGAGGTGGCGGCGGTGGTGGTGAGTAGAAATAAGGGAAGAAGAAGAGGACTAGGGCAAAATTGTCATTTCCTTTCAAAATTAACAGAGTTAGTACTCAAGGGTACAGAAGTAATTTTTGAAATTCCAAAGGTGATAGACGTAATTGTCTGAAACCCCAGAGGTGGTAGACGTAAATTTCCCCTTTTTTTAAAAGATACATCTCACTGGATCGTATTGATACTCTGCGATACCAATACATAGTGATGTAGGACAAAACATGAAGAAAAAGAGGCCAAAACACTGTTCACGTGAGCAGTGTCACAGCCCCTTATTTTGCCTTGGTAGAATATTATTAGAAAAGATAAATACTTATGTTCTCGGAAAATTCAATTTTAGTAGATATAAACCATATCAGGTAGATGTTCTTATTGATACAGGTGCAACAACATGTGCTTGTCGATGGAATGCTTTACCACCAGACAAGTGGGTAAAGATGAAAACTGCAATATCAACAATAGGTATTAATGGCAGTGAAAATAAGATTGAGTATAAGGCTACACAAGTCTCAATCTGGTTAGGTGAACATCAATTTAAAATTCCAAAAATTTATGTTTTCCTTAATGCATGGTGATATTATTCTTGGAAATAATTTTTTTCAAAAATATTTCCTATGGAATTATCCCATCATACCCTTTTTCTAACCCTAACAGTAAGAAAATTTCTGTTCCGTTACTTGTAGAACACATGTATCGATGCGTCAAAGGCTTTTCACCTCAAAAGCGTGGTGAAATACATAAAAAAGTTGCAATAAATTCACTAAGTTCAACTCATTGGATTTACAAAATCATTGAACAAATTTTAGTTTTGATCGTTTAAAGTTATGGTTTCGTAGTCCACGATACTGTAAACTTACATAATCAGACCCTAATAGAATCATTAGAGTCAAACCAATGATCTATACTAAACCAGATATAGATGAATTTGAAATTCAAATTAAAGAATTATTGGGTTAAGGACTTATTGAAGAAACGAATAGTCCTCATTCCAGTCCAGCATTTACATTATAAGAAACCATGCTGAAATTAAACGTGGAAAAGCAAGAATGGTCATCAATTATAAAAGGTTAAACCAAAATCTTGAATTTGATGGTTATTTTATTCCCAGAAAAGATGTTTTGGTTAATCGAACTAAACAAGCCAAATACATCAGTAAATTTGACTGTAAGTCTGACTTTTGGCAAATAAAGCTTACTGAGGAATCAAAACCTCTTACAGCTATTAGTGCCCCATATAATTATTATCAATGGATAGTAATTCCCCTCAAATTTTTCATAAATGGATTGATAAAATCTTTCTGATTTAAGAGATTTTTGTGTGGTTTACATTGATGATATTTTGGTCTTCTCTAAAACAGCATAGGATCATAAAAACATTTAGATATTGTTTGTGAGAAATTCATAAAACATGGAATTATTCTCAGTCCTAAGAAAATTGATGTTGAAAAAACTACAATTGATTTTCTTGGTCTTATTTTAGGTCAATCAGGTCTAAAGCTACAAGAGCATATAATTTCTAAAATTAAAGATTTTCCTGAAACAATAGTTGATAAAAAACAACTACAAAGTTTTCTAGGAGTTCTTAATTACAGTAGGAATTATATAAAAAATTTATCTAAAAAAGAAAAACCTTTTTTAGATAAAATTAGAAAAAATAAGGAATTTTGCTGGACACAAGCAGACTCAAAAATTGTTAAACAAATTAAGTCTGAACTAGGTCCCACTTTGACAGTTTATTTTCCAAAAGAAGAAGATAAACTTATTCTTGAAACAGATGCTAGCAGTGAACATTGGGGTGATGTTTTAAAGGCTCCAAACAAGGTCTGATGAAGTAGTTTAGGCCTTGGCCTCTGGGTGCAATAGTCATATAATTTAATCTTTGATGGTTTAATATCTAGAGTATAATAAAAAATCAATACTAAGATTTTAGGGGAAGAAAGTTCATCATTAGACAAATACTTAAGAGTACAAGAATTTAGAAAAAAAGCATCAAGAATTTAGAGAAAGGAAAAATAAACACAAGTAAGCAAACTAAGAAGCAAACAGTCAAGAAACACCGTAGCACCAATTAATGATGTGGATCAAGCTGATTGCTCTCAAGGCTGAAAGCCAACTTATTGCACCAGCTGTTGTGGTAGGGAGAGACACCAATCTCCAGGTAATGGGAATTATATTTCGTTCCTCAAATTTTCTTGTTTATTGTTATTATCATCATCACTACTTGTGTGTAATTAGATTTTCAAGATATCTAATCCTACTTACACAATTAGAAACGGGAAAAAAAAAAAAAATGCTAAAATCCAACTCTAATCCTAACTATGACTCAAAACCTAACTACCAAGTAAGATAAATCTCCTAGTGTTACACTAAAAAATGAGTAAGGACAATCTAAATTGCTTTCCTTTAATACAATTATGACTTATTGTCTTAACATCAACTGACGCCCGAACTTAATAAATCAGAATCCAATTCAACTCATTGATATTTTTATATGAGAAAAAAATACTATTAAAATTTTCCTTCCCTTCCATTGCTTCCAAAGGATAAACGGTATTGCTTTATCAAAATAAATTGAAATGCTTGTATGGGCCAAGGAATTCTTGGAAGGGTGACTAGTCTGATAATACCCTTGAAATTTGTCTACTGTTTATAAATTCTCTGCAGCTGGTTTACAAAGTATTTGAGCATACATGAAAGACTTTACAACTATATGCTTTCACTATAATCCATAGTCAGGTTCATATGTTTCTCTATATCGATTGCTGCGTTGTGCCGTTGTGGCAGCAGATTGTCATTTGAGAAGTCTGATTGTTTTTGTTTTGTTAGGTTTACTTTCCCATTTTATTTTCTTATGCCATGGTCATGCATTTGAAATGTTCTTTTATTGTATGAGGCCCTGGTTTCTTTGTGGTCTACTTGAGCTCAAGGTCTGAAATATTATTATCTTGCTGTGATTCCCAGAATCCTGGAAGTGTTCCTCCTGCCACAAACTCAAGGCTTTCACCTCTTCCTCCTGAGCCTGCAGATTTTAACTATGATCGTGGTGCTACAATTGATATTCCTCTTGATTCAGGAAAAGTGGGTGTGCATTCTGTGTACTAGAGCTTATTCTATGTTTCTTGCCTCATGTTTTGTCTGAGCTTAGGTTCTTGGCTGTTCTTTTTCCAAGTTTAGGATTTGAAAAAGAAGGAGAAGGAGCTTCAAGCTAAGGAGTCCGAATTGAAGAAGAGAGAACAGGTACATGCCAATACTATTGCATTGAATGAAATATTGCACATTCCAGTTGAACATGGATGCAAGTGATGGCTTTTCTCTTTCTTCTTTCCCCCCTTTCAGGAACCATAGCTTGCTAAAAAATTCAAATTTGCTTCCAAATTGGAATTACCACTTGTTTTAGTATATTTCTTATAAATTTATATTTTAGAACGTGTATTGAGTATGAGGGTCATACCCACTGTTTCAAGGATTGGTAAATATTTATCCAGGTTGTGCAATGTGGAGTTGTTTGGGTACAACAATCCGATATATTACACAATGTACGAGATGAGTCGTTCTAGTATCAAACCTTTAACTAACTGGATTAACTGATCTCAATCTATCAGGATCTGTATTACCTCGCAACAATCCTGGTTCTGATATTGATCTTAAAATCGTTGTTCATTCCATTTGCTTATCCAATTTCAAGTGTTACAGTATTTGCATCTTAGGTGAAGTTGGCAAAAAAATTATGGGCAAAAGATTCTCACGCCGTCCGTTCGCGGTTTCTTCTCATGCCCTTTCAAAAAAAGTGAGGGTCCCACGTCCTCTTTCCTCCTCGAAAACCGCCTATTTTACGATTTGTTACCCGTATAACATGCTTAATTAGAGTTGCGGATGTTGACAAGCTGCACTGCAAGCAGTACAGCCACAGCAATAAGAAGAACCAGGTCCATACATAGGTCCACGGTTCTTCAACTGGAAATTTGGTTCAGGCCAGACCTAGCCAATGGTCTGGGGTGTAATGTAGTCCTAGATTGGTAGAAGACCAACTAGAAGCCAGTAAACCAGGATCTATTATGAATAGGTGAATTAGCTAGGTCAAAATAGTTTTTTTTGGGTGAAATTTGGGGCTAGGGTTTGGATCGATTATTCCTAGTGTAGGGAATGAAATTCGATTCAGGTATGTTGTGATTCTGATGGTTGGATTGGTCTGTAAAGAATTTGGGTAATGGGATGATCTGCAGAAATAGGTGGGACGTTGCGGTTTGAATTGGGTAATGGGAAAACAGCTTTGTTTGAGTATTCCAATTGGGCAGGATAATACTTGACTCAATTATGTGAAGGTGTTGTTAGTTGAATGGTTTGTTAAGAATTTTGGGAGATGGGATGGTTTCAAGAGATGAGTGGGAAAATTAGGGTTTTGGGGTGGTTTGGAGGATTAGGAGAAGAATGAGTATCCTCAAGTTTCTCGTCTTTGAAAAGAGCATTACCTTCTATATTTCTGCAGTTCCAATCCTTTCCTCAATAGTCATGTCACTATGAGTTTTCCTTGGTTGATTAAGAAGGCTTGGGGATGTAGAGGATTAGGAGAAGAAGATTGGGGATGGGGATGTTTCCAAACTTACTTGTAGTTGCAAACAGTTATTGGCAAGCAGCTTGTTGATGGAGGAACTTGAATAAAAATTGAATCTTTGACTGAAACTAGAAAGTAGAACTTGAAGAGAACCACTCGGGCTTCACACCGCAATGTGTCGATTGGATCAAACATCAATCCCACCAGCATTGATCAAACACAAGACAAATCTTTAATGGAAGAGCAACAAAAAGCTTTTTTCATTATCAAAATTCGTTTTTAATATTTGCCCCCCTTGCAACCTTATATAAAAGACTCAAAAAATAGACTCCTACGCTAAAAAAAGGCCTAACCCAATCCTTAACCTATTAGGTAATTTGAATTGACTAGGAAATTGAAATAGACTCAAAACCAGAATCGTGAGGGTACTTCTGCAGTACTCTATTAGTTAGCCTAGTTTCTATTTTGGTTCCTTAGTAGTATCTTTAGTTTCTAATTGTATTAGTACTATTTCCTTGATGTACTAGGCACCACTACTACATGTGTGGACCTATTTTAGTAGTTTTTTATTTTATTACTTTCCTTCTAAAGGTAGTATATTACCCTTTACATTGTAAGGGGACCTTTGAGCCTTCCCCGCGATTTTGAAGATTAATGAAGCTTAGCTTTGTGTTAGAAACATTTGTTTGGGTGGGATGCCCTATTGATTGGTGAAAAACTGACTAAGGCCATAGGTGAGAGGCCTTGGTGATGCAGTTAGATCATCTAAATAGGATTATTTTAATGAAAATAAGCCTTGGATTGGGTTATATATGTGTTGGGCCTTTGGTCCATGGGATTTTATGGGCCTAAAGTATGGGTAATAAGGTTGCATACGGGATTAGCTAGTTTGTTTCTTTACTTAGTTTATTTTAAGTTGTTTTGGGTTAGTTCTATTGAACCGGTTCTATGTGGTTAAATTGATGTTGCAAGTAATTGTTATTTAGTGTTTTTTTTTGGTTAAACTGTTATTAAGTGTTTTAGTTGGGCTGGATTAGGATTCTATAAGTCTAGCCATATTCTGAGTCTGCTTCCTTTAGTATTTCATTTTCCTAGTTAATTTAGGTTTCCTACTTAGTTAAGGATTGAGTTAGACCTTTCCTTTTCAGTGTTTGAGTCTATTTTTTTAGTTTTCTACATAAGGTTGTAAAGGAGGCAAGCATTGTACAAGAATTTGATAAATCAAGTTGCTGCTTTTGCTGCTCTTTTCTCCATTGAAGATCCTTTGTGTGTGATCAAGGTTGGTTATTGTTTGATCCAATCGAACCACCTTGCGGTGTGAAGCCTGACTGTTTAATTTCTGTTTGTTCTTGCTATTCCATCTTTCTTTCCGTCATCAATTCAAGTAAGTACTGATCTAATCAATTTCGTGCAATTCATCTTCTAGTAACTACTGTTCTAGTCGAAATTCATACACTAGGCTTTTTTCGTATAGATTCTGATTTGAGCAATCTAACCGTTGGAATCATTCCATATTTTGATTGAGTGTTCATCTACCCAATTCATGTACTCGATCAAAGTTTGGCACAATTCTGACCTGCTGATCTTGATTTTTTTCTTTCTAATTTACCTGTTTTGCCCTATCCTTGTTATAGGTGCTGTTTATAGTGGAAGCGATTCTGGTTTTCTGCATCTATTTTAATTCCTGTTATCATCTTCATTAACAGAATTGATTACGTATTCATAACCCTAATTTCTGATCTCTAGATTCTTTAGTTAAATTACTGTTTTACCCTTTTCCTATTAGCACTAGGATTACCCCTTTATTTGCTGATTTAACCACTCGATTGATCTCCAACTTTATTCTAAAGGTCAAAAGGTAATCAAACTCCCCAACAAGGGAGGGGAAATACCAATTGGTAAGAACATCACCAACATGTGACGTTTCCAACGCTGACTTTTAGGGGCTTTGGAACACCACAAACTCTATAACATGATCCTCTTATCTTAGATGATAGGTGAGACTGAATTCTCAACCCCTCCCTTGGTTTTAGAAGCCCAATTTTGGAAAATTTCTGTTAGGTCCATTCCCCCTTCTAAATACTGATCTTGCTAGGAGATTTAGACTCATCCCACCATCTGATTTTGTTGTCTGTGAGTTCTCTTAAATCTGGATTTTATTCTTTGTGGAAAGAACTTGTTTGGCTACTGTTTTGATTCTTCAAATACAGTACTACATTGCTTGGTCATATCCCTTCTTCTTCTTTCACATTCCCTGCAATTCCAGCGAGGATTGATGTTGTTTGAGACCTGTTCTTGGAAATTAAGTTGCTGCCCAGTTGTGGTATTGAGGAGGAGTATTGATTAAAAAAAGGGGAAATTGATTGGAGGACTCAAATCATTTTGATAGTACCCTGCGGCTGCATAAATTGGAAGTTTCTCTTACTGTAGATTTTCTCCTTCGAAGCAGACCATGGTGGATTTTTGGTAGTTACAATATCTTCTTAAAGCCTTCCTTGGACCTGAGTTGCATCCCATGCATAGTCTGGATCGACAGTAGCAATAAGCTTATTTTTTGTGTCGTACTTTCTAATTCAGACCTGGCTCATGTCTCTAAAGCTAGCCCTCTATTGGCTTAGATATATTGAGGCTTATTTCTTTTGACTATACTCTACATTAGTTCTTCCGTTGAAGAAGATCAGACCAGGGAGGGTTTTATGGGTGGTGCTCCAGTCGCAGTGGTTCCCTTCAGTGGCTTGAGGATGATGAGAGAGTACAAGGTCTCTTGAGTTGGAGTCGATAGAATTATTGGGCACAGTTTCATTCAATTTGTTTCAAGCAACAGAAAAACAAGTGAAAGTTGTTTCTTGGACCATAAATTTTAATTTTTATTTCAAGAAACAATAGAAACGAAACAAGTTTATCAAACACTATTTGGGGTGTTTTTCCATTTCTTGGAACAGAAAAATGGAAAATGCGTTTCTTGGAGTGTTATCAAATGGTGCCTTGGTCTCTTGATAATATTTATGGATAGTTAAAACTTAAAACCAAAGTTTGTTTGTGGTTTTTTTTTTTTTGGATAAGTTACAACTTCTAATCAGCCTTCTTTATGCTTTATAGGAACTGAAAAGGAGGGAAGATGCTGCAGCACGAGGTATTTACATTTTTATTAGTTGATCATTCTATTCATATGTTGGTGCCATTCTTGCAAGTCTAGAGCTAGGTTAATCTGTGTAATCTTATATTTGACTTCTCTATTCTGTTTGGCAGCTGGTATTGTCTTAGAGGAGAAAAATTGGCCTCCATTTTTCCCCATTATTCACCATGATATTGCAAATGAAATACCAATCCACCTGCAAAGGATACAATATGTTGCTTTCATGACATTGTTAGGTATGTAAGCTTCTATTGTATTTCATGTTTTTTGTGTTACTAGCGTTATTTCTTAAATGATAGACAAGATACTTTCATGCAATATTTTGTTGAAATGT
Organism: Telopea speciosissima; assembly: GCF_018873765.1. Taxonomy (NCBI): domain Eukaryota; kingdom Viridiplantae; phylum Streptophyta; class Magnoliopsida; order Proteales; family Proteaceae; genus Telopea; species Telopea speciosissima. The sequence continues at coordinate 47,103,403 of NC_057916.1, forward strand.
TGTAGGAATTTTTTGTATGTTTTTTTTTTACGAAGAAATCCAGCCAGATGTTTTGAACTGAAAAATAGCTTCATAGTATCTTGTTTTGATACTGTCCAAATTCCTGAAGTTTTCTACATATGAATTTCTAAATGGTTCATGAGACATGGGTATGAAAACGGGACATCGTTGTGTCCTTGAAGATTTGGCTCGCAAGCTCCTTTCATTGAGCTGGTAGTGATGTAGATCCCATGACTGGCCAGCATTATCAAAGGAAGAAGAAGAAGAACCAAGCACCTGGCCCATCGAACCAGGTTTTAATAGGCCAGGACTAGACCAGCTCGAGCCAGCCCAGCTGTGTTTCTAGAAGACCCAAAAAGGGCTGCTCGAAATTCCCAGAAAGGAGTCTTTGACCAGTCAACTTCAACTTCTGCTTATTAGTTTCTAATTCCATTAGTTGCTGCCTAGTAGTTTCTAATTTTATTAGTTGCTATTTTTGGTTGTCCAAGGCTGAAGCCTTAGTAGTTTCTATTCCCATTCAATTTCTAATTTCAGTTAGTTGCTATTTCTATTAGTTGCTAAGTTTTATTAGTTATTTTTTTAGTTTCTAATTTTATAAGTTGGTCCGAGTCAATAAATAGGCAACTATGGTAATAGATTGGGAACAGAATTGATGAATAAAATTTGGAGGCATGTTGCTGCACTCGACCTTGGGAATAAACTCCCTGCTCAACAGCTGAGATAGCTGTGGGTGAGAGACCCAGGGCTGAGAAAGCCCAATCCCACCCACCTCTATCTCGAGCTCCCTTTTCCTTTATTTCTCTTTGTTCTCTGTTGCTGCTTGAAGATTTCTGCTCCTTCGGTTGTGACCGTTGCAAGCCCTTGTTGCTGTGAAGAAGGGCACTTCCTGTGCTGTTGAGGAGCTGCTCATAGAGTCAGATCCGGACCACTCGAGTCCTTGCTGTATTTTGGGCTTTCTTCTGCAGAACTCGATCTCCAGTTGGTGTCTATCCTAAGACCTGTTCTCTGCAGGGTCTTAAGGGTTTGTTCTGTCCTTGGAGAAGGCCACTCGATCCCTCTTGTGGCCCCTATTAAACAAAAAGAGAAATCGATTTACTGAGAAATGTCGCTTGGGGGGGGGTGAAGAAGAAGGGAAGAGGAATAATATTTAGAAAAAAAAGGAATCAGGTAAAAGAAGTGTCGCCATGGACAACAAATTGAAAGAAACTTACCAGGAGAAGATTCGAGGTCGCAATCCGTCAGTGGAGCAGGGTTCGTGGTCGCGATTCATCATAATTGAAGGAACTGGCACTGGAGTTGCTAAGCAGGAGCCGGAGTCGCTGGAGCAGGAGGTTGAGGGTTTCATTTTCTCCTTTGAGCCTCTTTCGGTTTTTATTTGGTCTAGGTGATTCTATGTAACGCAGTGTACATAAATAATGTACACACGCCTAAGAAATGGAATAAAATTCTACATATTTTCATTTTATTTTGTTTCTAAATGATTTGATAAATCGCAGTGTATGAAAATCATGTACACAAACCATAGAAAAAAAAAAAAGGCCTTGGCAGTAAGGCGACTGCTCACCTTGATCCTAAAGAAACTGGGACTCCTAGGTGCCGCCTTGACAGCTATGTGGATCATAGACAGAATCTCCTATGGCCTTTCGCCTGTGAAACCGTCCTTGCTTCTCAATGCCTGGACATATAAGCCATATTATACTGTCGAGTAACAAGTCTTGAGTTATTCATTTTTTATTTAATGTATCATATATGGATAAGTTGTGTGCTTGGGAGTCCTTGATGATTAAATAAACCAAGATTTTACCATGACTGCAATTTTAGAGATATTCGCAAGTGAAAGCCTTAGGGTCACTCCTGTAACTAGATACACAACACCTAAAAGTATTTGATGCATTGGTTATAAGTGGATGCAAGGTTTAAAGTATCGGTATCGGGCATCGTATCGGTCGGGCGATTTTAAGAGACGTATCGTATCGTATTAGAGATACGTATCGATCGATGCAAAAACGCATGAAAATGATCAAAATACACATGAAAATACACTTTTGGACACAAAAAACAATATAAACAAGCAATATATGTCATATATCATGCGTATGCACAAAGAATTGTGAATAATGTATAACCAGACAAGCGCGACACTTTGAAATTGTTATAAAAGATGAGATTTCTTACATGCAGAGTCACTCTATTGCCATGAAGATGTCAGGGTGGATCAAACTCATGTCTGTAAGGGTCTTCAAGAATAAGAGCAACTAAGATGATGTTGTGTACTGACCAAACATAAGCATAATATTGACCCTTAAGGCAGGGGCCATTTTCGGTTTTTGGTGAAAAATGGTGGATTTGAGTTCAAATCTTTGCAAATGTATACAAAGCATGCATCTAATTGTTAGGTGAACCTATTCTCCTGGAATCATAGCAAAAAAAAACAGAACTAAAAGGCAAGATTTGAAGCAAAAGATCAAGTTTTTTGAAAAATACCTACCTTTCCCTTTAAGTGTTGAGTATGTCTTGTATTTCAAGGATTCGAGTGCGATGTGGATCCGATCCGACCCGACATATTTTGTGGCGCGACCCGAAGGGAGAAAAAGTTGAGATTTAGTTCGTGAAGCGGAGGGTTGGGGGTTCTGGTTCGTGTTTGTTGTAAAATGTGAAAAAGGCATGTGTATCGATACGTATTGGTATGTATCGGCTGATACATTTCGATACGTATCGATACATATCGATACATTTAAAAACCCAAACAACGGTAATATTAGTAGGTATTGACTGTATCGTATCGTATCGACACGTATCGATCGATACAATACATTTAAAAAAAAAAGACGTATCGATTAGTATCGTATCGATACCGTTCGATACGATACATTCGATACCGATACGTATCGGCCAATACGATACGATACGATAGTACGATACAGATCAATACTTTAAACCATGAGTGGATGGCACAATATGATGATTGTGCATTGTTGTAATATGGGTTCAAGGGTAAAAGTATCATAGGGGTAATCTTGTCCTTGTACCTATTCCAGAATTTTCTTCTCCATATTATAAATAAAGGATGGCTGTAGTCACTTTGACAAAAGCCAATATTCACGGAATTCAACATGGTAGCAGAGCCAAAAATCATTCGGGAATATGGGCAACAATAAATATATATATATATTTTTTTTCTCTTTCTCTTTCTCTCTCTCTCTCTCTCTTTCGTGATCTCACCCTAGCCTTACCACCGCCAGCTTTCCACCACCACCACCACTAGCCTTCCGCCAGGACCCAACACCTCCGCCAGCCCTTCCCTAACCTTCTACCTCCGTTCTCGTTTCCTGCGACCTTCCTCCCTTCTCACGGGACCCCTAGTCCCTTTGCCGTCTATCTTTTTTTTTTTCCCCCTTGGTGGTGAGTTGGCTCCCACCAAGAGCTGTTTTTGCCTCCCTATGCGGTGATATTTTTTAACTAGCCACCATGCCTGACCATTCTGAGATTACATCAGCTTCCTCTGGCTCCGATGGCACGTTGCAACGTGATTTTGTTCCCTTTCTAGCCAGTCCCATTAAATTAAATGGGAGCAATTACCTGTTGTTGGTTTGCTATTGGTTCCCGTGGTCTTACTGGCTACATCAATGGAACCTTTGTCAGGCTTACTGATGCTAGTCCTGCCCAAGATAGGTGGATGAATTTTAATTTCTTGGTCATGTCTTATCTGGTTAATTCCATGGACCAAGAAATTGCCACATGCTACCTTCTTCTTGATTCGACTGCCAAGATCTGGAAGACAGCCCAAGACACCTACTCTCAGGTCGGGAATGCCGCCCAGTGTTATGAACTCTGTCAGAAAATCCACTCGACAGAACAATTGGAGTTGTCTCTCTCAATATTATAATAAGATGTGCACTATGTGGCAGCAACTGGATTTTTTGGGGACCTTCACTGCAACCTGTGCTGTTGACGCCACCGCTTTCCGGAAGTGGGAAGATGGCTTACGGGTTTTTGATTTTCTGGCTGGCCTTAATATAGAGTTTGATCTGATCCGGGCGAATAAATTGAATCGTGGTCCTCTTCCAACTCTTAAGCAAGCTTATGCCATTATTGCCGCCGAGGATAGCCGCCGGACTGCCAAGGTTACTCTCGTCTCTCAAGAGCGCTCCGTTCTTCTTTCTGGGTCTGTGAAGCCTTTCCGTGGGAACTCTTTCCGCACTACTGGTGGTGATCGTGTGATGCAGGACATTTGGGGGCTGCTCCTACTAGCCCTAGCCCAGGCCCAATTGGATACTCCAAGAGATACCATCTCAGGCCCAAGCCTGCATTTAGTTTATTTTTGTTTTATCTTTTATTTTTAGAGTTATTTGGCAGTTATTGTTGTAGAAATAGTTATTAGGGGGCAGTTATCTTTTTTGATTTTGAGTTTTTAAAAGAATGTATTTTGAGAGGAATGAGAACAGAATTGAATAACCAAAGAATGAATTGAGTTTCTAGCTGTGTATGGTGCACCCTCCTTCCCCCTCCCTCTTCGTTTTCTTCTTCTCACGGTTTCTCCTCTTTTCACCCTGCAATTCTTCTTCTCTTGTCTCCCTGCAACTCTGATCCCCCCCCTCTTCTTCTTCTTCTCTTTTCCCTCTTCTTCTTTTTCTTCTACTGTTTCTTCTTCTCACGGTTTCTCGTCTTTTCCCCCTGCAATTCTGATTTCCTCTTGGATTCTCTTTCTTCCTTTCCCCTTCCCCCATTATCGTGTGTCTAGTGATCGCCCTCCTATTAAATGTGATCACTGTGGGAAGGAATGGCATACCAAGGACAGATGTTGGAAGCTTCATGGATGCCCTGCAGATACCCATGGGCGTGGGAAGGGTGGATCCAATCGTTCCAACAATGCTCGGGCAAATCAAGCATCTACTGAAGAGCAGCCCTCTGATCACTCTCTTTCCCAGGTTGGGGAAGAACTTCAGAATCTCAGGAATATAATGACACTGTTGGATACTTCTTCTTCATTTGGGTCTCCTTCTTTGGCTGCATCGGTTGTTTCCCTGCCATCCGACTCCGCTACCACTCCTTCTACAGGTATTTCATTTGGTAGAAATTGTACCTCGATCATACCCGAATCTTGGGTCATTGACTCTGGTGCAACCGACCATATGACAAGTCCTTCTTCCCTTTTTTTCAAGTATTCTCCTTTATCTGGTCATAACAAAGTTCGTGTTGCTGATGGATCCCTTTCTTCAATCTCGGGCAAGGGATCTGTTCAGTGCACCTCTTCTCTGTCTTTCTTCTGTACTCCCATGTTTCTAAGTTCTCTACAAATTTATTGTCCATTAGTAGTTTAACTAGGGACTTAAATTGCAAAGTAATTTTTTCCCCTACTCATTGTTTGTTCCAGGACTTGGAAACGGGTTGTACGATTGCATGTGGTAAGGTGGTTGGTGGTTTGTATGTGCTTGACAGTTCGCCGACAGCATTGACCTCTCAAGCATTGTCTTTTGATTCTACCTCTGCATTACTTGAACTAAATAAATGGCATCGCCGGTTGGGGCATCCACCTTTGAGTGCCTTATCTACTTTATTTCCTAGTTTATTCAAACAATGTAATCTAAACAATTTTTCTTGTGATGCTTGCACTCTGGCTAAGCAAACTAGTATTTTTTATCCTGTTTCTGATCATCCAAGTGTGACTTCTTTTGGTTTAATTCATTTTGATGTGTGGGGACCAGCCCGTTGTGTTTCTATATCTAGTTTTAGATGGTTTGTTACATTTATTGATTCCATTTGTTCAGTCTAGTGAACAACTGACTGATATTCTCATTAAGGGAATTAGTAACAAGTTGTTTTGTTTTGCTGTTAGCAAGTTGGGCATGTTTGATATGTATGCACCAACTTGAGGGAGGAGTGTTGTAATATGGGTTCAAGGGTAAAAGTGTCATAGGGGTAATCTTATCCTTGTACCTATTCCAAAATGTTCTTCTCCATATTATAAATAAAGTATGGCTGTAGTCACTCTGACAAAAGCCAGTATTCATGGAATTCAACATGCATCTAGGGGTGACCAATAAAAGCATTTTAAGGTGTATCAACATCTTTGACAAGGAATTCGATGATTTCTTTGATGTTGCTATTCGGTCTGCTTTCTTTTACACAGGGGGGAGAAGCTGATCCCGGGACGCATGGACTATCTATTAGTTGGTTCCGGCTCCTGGATTTCGAGGGTAGTCAATTGAATCATTCCTGGGAAGAAACAACTCCCTTTCATAAATAGTAGGTCAGCTGGAAAGAAGATCCCGAAATGTGGCCGGCCTCTGACCCCAAAGCTTTAGTACTGCCCACCTAGTCGCCAGTTCCGTCTTTAACTGCCTTTCTTACTAGAGTTCTTGGGTCTATGTCAAATAAAGGACTAAAAAACATTACAAAGTCTTACCCAGGCCCTGGAAATTCTTAGATCTTCAAAAAATGACTTTGTAAGTTACATTATTTAGACGTTCGCAAAATGGCAGGTCGGGTGAATTCAATAATAGACAGCTTTTGGCATTCCAGCCTGCCTTCTCCTTTTAGGGCCTATCTGAAAGAGAATCCAGTGCCTCTTGGTCGTGAATATCTGAATAGGATGAACCGGCCCTCATGGATATCTTTGCTTCGGAACAAAACAATTAGAATTAGGCTTAGTCATTCATCAAAGTTTAATTTGGTTCAATGACTAAAACTAGACAAGGATATATAGCTCGGAAATGTAGAACAAAAATTCGTTTATTTGCATCAACGAGGATATCTGAATAGGATGAACCGGCTCTTATTTTTTTAATATTTATTTTGACACAGAGTATCGATAGAATTTCGTATTTTGAGGACAAATGTTTGAAAAAAAATCTTGGTTGGGAAGATCATAGTAGCAAAAGCCAAATATGTATACATATTTATTTATTTTTTATTTTTAATGAATGTACTCGTTATTCCTTCGTTTCTCCCCTTTAGGTTTTGTTGTTGTCTTCTAGTCATGTTTGCTTCATCAAAGGGTTAACTAGATTGTTTGGAATCTAAGAAGATTCTCATATTATATTCTGTGGGACCGCATTCCATATTGTAGCTTAGGGAAATATCTTTTCTACATATTGAGTATAGAATTTAGGCATCGTTGTTCAATTACAACTATTTCACTAATGAAACAAATTTTGTTTTTGGATTAGGAGTTTTTAATTCAATCACTTCTGTGGGTAACTATCGTCAATCTGAATTATGGAATGTTCTTCTGACACTGTAGTTAAAATTAATTTTTACAAGGACCAGGACAATTATCAATTCTTCCAAATTAAGATGCTGTGCCCATCAAAACAAACTAGGGCTGCATGAAAGGCTAAAGAATTCGATAATCACATTGGTAATGGTTTTTATTCCATTGTTGTTACTGTACAAACACCATAACTAGAACCTTTTCAGCAGACATCATGATGCAGGAGTGCTTCACTGGGTTGCCTTGAATCCATTTGAGAACCCATATCAAGAAACTGGTCCAATTGATTTTTGGGTTCAGTAGGATATTTAGTTGATTTATTTATTAGGGTTTTTATTTGTTGGGATTTATCTTGTAATCTTCTATTTTAATTTTAATAGGTTAATTAGTAACAGAATTGTATTAGGATTTTATTTCAGTTTTAGAGTTAAAATAGGAGTGCTTTGATTTCTTTTATTTATACCATGTAATCGTGCAATTAGAACTCAGATTGAATAGAATGGAATAGTGAAGTGTTTGTGAGTGCCTGTGTGGCCAAGTGATTGTGCGATCTTCTTCCCCCCCTAATGTAGTCCTAGGTAGATGTGAGATCTACTAGGAGCCAGGTAAATCAGAATCTGTTAAGCTACTGGTTTGGAGGGGCTGCTTGGACCTGCATCACCCCCCCTTCTTATGCGATTTCCCTCTCCCTTGCAAGGAACTAAAACTCGGAACTCGACCCCAACTTGACCTTGGGGAAAACCGAGTTGTCTTGAGATATCTCAATTTTTTGTTTTTTCAACTCGAAACCTGGTTTCGGTGGGTTTTAGACCTAGTTTGGGTCTGAAACTTGGTACTCAGCCTATTTTAGGCCATTTAAACACAATGACACTATCAGATTTTGCAAAAACAAAGTCCAAATAGGAGTTGCACTTTAGACCCTAGGTTGGTAGGCGATGACGTACTAAAATACCCTACTCTACACATCATTTAGTAATAGAAAACAATCAAAGTATTCAATTAATGTAAAACAACTTAAATGAGCATTAGAAATGTTAAAGTGTACAATACATCAATCTGTTTCACATATTACATCTATGATCTATATCATCCCATAAAATGTGATGCATTCACTCGTTCAGTATGAGTCAGTCCACATATTCTTCAAAATTGATGTAAAGAACCACAAATCATGCACTAATCTTGCATTGGTGTAGCTGAATGATGCCGGCAGCAGCTTCTTCGAAGAAATCCAGCCCAAAAAATGGTGAAAACCTGTTACAGCAGGAGAAGAGCAACCTCTCGGTCGAGATATCTCGAGTAATGGCACTTTTATAACCAAAGTTGGGTCAAGATATGGGTCGACCCGAGATCTTGATGAGATATTGTAATTTTACAACTCGTATCCCATCTCGTCTCGAGCTCCAAAAATACTGAGATCTCGCGAGATTTAGTTCCTTGCTCCCTTGCAACTCTGATATCCCCTTCTCAGATTTTTCCCCCCCTACTAATTTGGTATCAGAGTCGAACCTGAGGCTATATCATGGAGATTGATCGATACGATGTACTCCTTTCGATTAGAGATGGTTTCCATAAATTGCAAACAACACTTCTTGATTTGAAAATAGGTTGTCGGGAGCTTGCCAATAATAATAACTGCTTCTATGATAAGGTGCCAAGCATGATAGAATCATCCGAAACGTGATGGTCAAGCTAAAGCGAACGGTCTAATCAAGGTTGCCGTTGAAGAATTGGTTGATTGTCTGATTTCAGTTCTGAAAACCCTACGAACAGATTCCCATTGAAGAGATTTCCTTTGCTAACGACCATCAGAAGATCGTGATAGTTGATCGTGAGGTGAGTTGGATCATTGCTCCATCAAAGCCCATATTTGTGGATGCAAATCGAGTGGTGCTGATTCTTTTGTTTTACAAAACTTGAGGCCGAGTTTTTCTGAACAACGGGAGAATTGATGCAGGAGCGCTTCCTTGGGTTGCCTTGAACCCGTTTGAGAATCCAGATTGAGAATCTGGTCCAAATTGATTTTTGGGTTCAGTAGGATATTTAATTAATTTATTTATTAGGGTTTTTATTTGTTGGGATTTATCTCATAATCATCTATTTTAATTTTAATAGGTTGATTAGTAATAGAGTTGCATTAGGATTTTATTTCAATTTTAGAGTTAGATTAAGAGTGCTTTGATTTCTTTTATTTATACCATGTAATCGTGCAATTAGAACTCAGATTGAATTGAATGGAATAGTGAAGTGTTTGTGAGTTCCTGTGTGGCCAAGTGATTGTGCGATTTTCCCTCTCCCTTGCAACTCTGATATCCCCTTCTCAGATTTCTTCCCCTCTCCTAACCGGCCCCCACCACATCGACCTCATATTAAAAGAGGTAAGCCCTTTGGAAGAAGTTAGGAAACTGTTTTTTGTAGCATTTTTTGGAGACTGGGAAAGAAAAACATTTTTTTTCCAAGATTCTTTGCTGAACTCAGGTTTTTGAGAATACGTTGGTGGTGGTGGTGGTTTCTCTCACTTGAACCCTTCCTTCAGGTCCTTCTGTCTAAGGTTCGTACAGATATTTTTGGACCTTCCTGCTCTCTCTCTCTGAGCTTTGTATAGATTTTCTTTGAACGTTATGCTGCCATCAGAAATTGTTCATCTTAGGCCGAAGTTATGTACTTTCTAAGAAACCTGCCTTCAGGTCCTTTTCTCTTAGGTTTGTACATATATTTTTGGACCGTCCTGTTGTGCGGCTCTCTCTCTCTCTCTCTGGCTCACCCTAAGCTTTGTATAAATATTTTTTGGAATCCTATGCTGCCATCACAAATTGTTCATCTTAGGGGTTCTGTACTTCTAAGATGTATTTTGTCAATTGTATTTCGTTGTTTTTTGTTTTAAAAGAGTTTCAGCAATAACCTTTAAATGCGATATGTTTTGTTTAAGGCTTTCTTGTTAGACTTCATTTATTTACAATTTTGAACATACAGGTTTGTCAGCTTGCCTGTTGTGGAATATTGTAGCAGTTACCACAGCATGGATCAAGGGAGAAGGTTAGTTTGAAAAATTAAAAATATCTACCTCTGTAGTTACTTCTCACGTCTTGATACAACTAGTTTCAGAGTATTAGATTTGGATTTTATCCAGCATTCTGTATTGCTTGACCTTTGATTCATCCTGTCTGGTGTTTTAGGTGTGACTATCTGGTTTCTTGCCATTATATACTTTATATCAGGAGTGCCAGGAGCCTATGTGCTGTGGTACCGTCCTCTTTATCGTGCTATGAGGTATTTGAGTACTTATTTTCTTTGAATATTACAAAATTGTATCTTTATGTTAAATGTGGTCCATAAAATGGATTGTTGTAGAAGTAAGAGACTTGTAACCTGAGTAGGACCCATCACTGGGTTTTTCCTATAGATTTTCTCTGAGTTTATGATTAACCCATTCTAATGATCATAACCATATTTATCTGTGGCATTTCCTTTGAGATTTGTGACAAAACTAAACCTTGATGATCAGGACCTGTGAAGAAGAAAGCTGAGAGAGAGAGACGATGGAGATGTAACTGTTAAGCCACGATAGACTCAACTTGTGTGCTATCGTGGCCAGTCTGGCCTTATTTGTAATCAGAATTACAAGCTAATAATATAAGGTGGACTCTAAGTAGGAATCCTACTTAGAGTACACGTCTGTAATTACACAATAAAAAGGAAACTAAAGAAGTGAAATAAACCACTACATCACGTTAGGGACTGAACCCCAATCGTGACAACTACTAACACATTAAAGTATTTCTGTGGATTTTAACACTCCCCCTCAAGCTGTAGTATATACATATCAAAAGAAAGCTCCAGTTTGGACCAACACGAACCGATATTAAAATCCGCATCAATCATGAGCATAAACAGTAGTGTTAGATGCCAATGAGCACAGGGAGAACTTCATTTAGGTAGCAGTATCAACTCAATCATCAACAACGTCGGTAGAAAATAATCTTCATGTCGAATAAAAATCCAATCAACAACGAGCAAAATTGGCGGTAGTGAACACTAACCGCAATCCACAATATCATAACAACAACATCAATATCAAAGGAATTTCACAAAGAAGGCTGGTAGTAGATAGTCATCTTTTAAAAGAAAGATAAAAGTGCAGCATCCAACGGCTACATCAAAATCCTTCTCAAGGAAGGCAAGTAGTAAATAGTATTCTACTCAAACAAAGGCAGATATAGAGCCCCAAACAGTTTTCTCAGATGACGACTCCAATGACAAATAGGAAGTATAGTTTACTGCAGACTAGACCATAGTTGTCAAGGCGGTTAGGCGACCCAAAGCGGTGGAGAGGGTCAAAATTCAAGGCGACACCAATTAGGCGAACAAGGCGTCCAAGGCGACCAAGTCGACCAAGGCGCCTGGTAATGTAGTCCTATATAGGCAAGGCCTAATAAGAGCCAGGTAAGATCAGAGTTCTGAAATTGTTTGCTAATTAGGCAGATTTGGGGCTGTTTAAGGTAAAACTAGGGTTAGGTTTAGGAATTTGGGTAAGGATTGTATATGGTTTTAGTATGCAGGTTTAGGGGATTATTATGGTATAAAGAAAATAGGATTTGGATAGGTTTAGAAATTCTGCAAATCTAGGGTTAGGGTTTGGGTTTTGGTTTTAGGTTCTAGGCTGTAAACTAGGGTTTAGAGTGGGGTTTTGAGGCTGGGTTTCTGGTAGAGTGTAGCTGGCAGTGCGGGAATGGTTCGATCAGAATTTAGAGGTGTTCTGATGGTTAAATAGGTCTGGACAGAATTTAGAATGTTTTTAGGGTTTTTGGGTTTTGTGGGAGATGAGGGGAATTAGGGTTTAGATGGTCAGATTGGGTTCAAAGTTGGATCGAGTGTAGGAGGGAGAAGGAGAGATGTCTGCTGAAAGTTTGGGACAGATCTGATGGTTGGAAGGTGGTTGCTTGAATTTCAAGCTATAGATCGAATGGGGGGGAGTTGCAGGTTTAATGGAGGCTAGGGTTTTGATGGATGGAGGGTGGTTTGGATGTGGTCTAATGAAGGGAATGCTGGGCAGGTTGTGAAGGCTAGGGTTGGAGGATTAGAAGAAGAAAGTAATTGCAGAATTAAATGAACTACTTGAATAACACTGATCTCCAACAGTATCAGATTGAAGAAGAGCTAAGAGAGGACCTCCCGATCTACAAGATGCAAGGAGTCACTGGAGATTCCAGTTCTTTAATCCTTGATATGACTCACAAGGGGGGGTCTTGATATGACTCACAAGACTAAATCTCATAGGAGAGAATAGCAGCAACAAAGGCAGCAAGCATAAAGCTGAGTTTTTATTAATCAAAATTCGTATCAATGTTGGCCTCCCTTACAAACTTATATAGAAGACTCAAAAATAGACTTAGATACTAAAAAGGAAAGACCTAATCCTATCCCTAACCTATTAGGTAACTTAAACTGACTAGGAAATTGAAATCAAGGTACTAAAACTCGGGTCTCAGTACCAACTCGACTCTAGGAAAAACTGAGACGAGTTGAGATCTCGCCGAGATCTAGCCGAGTTGTTGCAATTTTTTTTTTTCAACTCGAAGCCTCAACTTTGGGTCAACTCGAGATCTGGACCCGAGATCCGAGATCTCGCCGAGATATGTCGAGTTTTGTCCAATTAGGTAAGGTATTTAAGTGGTAGGTGGGTTAAAATAATGGGTAGAAACCGAGATCCAACCGAGATCCAAGATCTCGCCGAGATCTCACCGAGATCTCGCCGAGATATTGCACTTTTGAGACTCGTAGGCAGTCTCGTCTCGGCTTTTCCAAAAATCGAGAAACTCAGCGAGATCTCGGCGAGTTCTCGAACTATGACTGAAATAAACTCAAAATAGAGTCCTAATTCAGCCCAACTAAACAATTAAAAGAAAAACAAATAAAATCACTTAAATTGAATCAGTGGTTGAACCAGTTCAATTTAAAACACCAAATAAAAAGCTAAATATGGAAATAAAACTAAGTATGGGAGCTAATCCCGTATGCAACCTATTTACCGATATTTTAGGCCCATAAAAGTGGCCTATTACATTAGAAACCCATGGGATCAAAGGCCCAACATGCATATAACCCAACTCTAGACTTATTCCTAATAAAAGAAGCCCAGTTTGGTGATAATTCTGCATCAACTCTCCCCAGTTTGAAAAAATTTATCCTCGAATTTTGTAGTGATAAGGGGGAAACAACATGTGAGTAGCAGCTTTGACCATTCCCAAACAAAACTCTAGTGGGGTAGGAACATTAGGAATATAGTCTTCAAGGCGTGGAGCTTTCTCTTCGAAGAACCATGGTGGCATAACAAACTCTATGTGCTCTACCTCTGAATCAGCACCAACTGTGAATGCCCTATCCATAGAGTCTTCAGTGTTGGCAACTTTCTCATCTAATACTTGAGACATAAGTTGTACCTCTTCAAGAACAGCATCTTGAATGTCGATTTGTTGTGGAGTGTTCTCAACCACCACTTCATCTTCCATGTCCTCAGCCTTGTCTACTTCGCTCTTTTCAGTGTAGACCTCTTCAGTAGTTTCTTCTACCATTGTGTTTTGGATCTCCACATCAATTTGATGGCTGAGCTTCTCAGCCATGATCTCAACTACTGGTGCAGCTTGGTCTACTTGAATTTCTTTAGCTATATGTTCTGGAATCTCTTCAACACGAACCGCCTTAGTAGAATCTTTTGTTGGTGCATCCACCATTGGTGAAGCTTCAAGCATAGTTGCTGCCACTTGCGTTGGAGTTGATACGTTTGGTGGCATTCCCTGTGGCTGTACAGTTGATGTGGTCACCTTTGGTTGTAACCCTTTTAGAGTAAAACAATGGTATAGACGGTGTCCATTAGGTAGGACACACGAGTTGTTTTCAGGTTTAATCCAACCTTGTCGCTCTTCCAACCAATTACAACCTACTGCAATAACGCTCCTTGGAGATGGTACCGATTGACACCAAGCACCGTCAGAGTATGAGGAACGCTCAAATTCAACAAAGACTTGACCTGTAGGCATGATGCAAATCTCTCCCGACTGGGACAGCATATCCACCACGGGGATTGTGAAATAATGTTGTTACGTCGCCTCTCATCAACAATTAATATGGCTGTGCTCCCATTGGGTAGACGAACTCTGGTCTTAAAAACGAATGGAGGTGGGTCTTTCGAGGCTTGGTTGGAGCTTCCATCCGCCATAGCTCTGATACCAATTTAATGTAGTCCTATATAGGCAAGACCTAATAGGAGCCAGGTAAGATCAGAGTTCTGAAACTGTTTGCTAATTAGGCAGATTTGGGGCTGTTTAGGGTAAAACTAGGGTTAGGTTTAGGAATTTGGGTAAGGATTGTATATGGTTTTAGTATGCAGGTTTAGGGGATTATTATGGTATAAAGAAAATCGGATTTGGATAGATTTAGAAATTCTGCAAATCTAGGGTTAGGGTTTGGGCTTTGGTTTTAGGTTCTAGGCTGTAAACTAGGGTTTAGAGTGGGGTTTTGAGGCTGGGTTTCTGGTAGAGTGTAGCTGGCAGTGGGGGAATGGTTTGATCAAAATTTAGAGGTGTTCTGATGGTTAAATAGGTCTGGGTAGAATTTAGAATGTTTTTAGTGTTTTTGGGTTTTGTGGGAGATGAGGGGAACTAGGGTTTAGATGGTCAGATTGGGTTCAAAGTTGGATCGAGTGTAGGAGAGAGAGAGGGAGAGATGTCTGCTGAAAGTTTGGGACAGATCTGATGGCTGGAAGGTGGTTGCTTGAATTTCAAGCTATGGATCGAATGGGAGGGGGGAGTTGCAGGTTAATGGAGGTTAGGGTTTGATGGATGGAGGGGGGTTTGGATGTGGTCTAATGAAGAGAATGCTGGGCAAGTTGTGAAGGCTAGGGTTGGAGGATTAGAAGAAGAATGTAATTGTAGAATTAAATAAACTACTTACTTGAATAACATTGATCTCCAACAGTAGCAGATTGAAGAAGAGCTAAGAGAGGACCTCCCGATCTACAAGATGCAAGGAGTCACTGGGGATTCCAGTCCTTCAATCCTTGATATGACTCACAAGGGGGGGGGTCTTGATATGACTCACCAGACTGGATCTCATAGGAGAGAATAGCAGCAACAAAGGCAGCAAGCATAAAGCTTAGTTTTTATTAATCAAAATTCGTATCATGCTGGCCTCCCTTAAAAACTTATATAGAAGACTCAAAAATGGACTTAGACACTAAAAAGGAAAGGCCTAATCCTATCCCTAACCTATTAAGTAACTTAAACTCACTAGGAAACTGAAATAGACTCAAAATAGAGTCCTAATCCAGCCCAACTAAACAATTAAAAGAAAAACTAATAAAATCACTTAAATTGAACCATTGGTTGAACCGGTTCAATTTAAAACACCAAATAAAAAGCTAAGTATGAAATTAAAACTAAGTATGGGAGCTAATCCTGTATGCAACCTATTTACCCATATTTTAGGCCCATAAAAGTGACCTATTACATTAGAAACCCATGGGATCAAAGGCTCAACATGCATATAACCCAACCCTAGATTAATCCTAATAAAAGAAGCCCAGTTTGGTGATAATTTTGCATCACTTGGACGCCAAGGTGCCGCCTAGGTGACGCATTGACAACTATGGACCAGACAACAGCAGGTTGCTGTAGACCAGATAAACAATATATAGGTTACTACGGACCAGACAACATCAGGTTGTTGTAGACCAATTAAATATGAATTGTTGCTGAATACCATCTTCATAGATAAAATTGTTGTTGATGACACGAATAAAAATAAATAATAGTAATCTTCAAATAAAAATAGTGTTGAGCTGATGACTTGAGCAGATAAGAGAATAATAATCTTCAATCTCTCGCTCACGTGTAGCATTGCATGTGGACAAATAATGACCACCAATAATCAGCATCTCAAAGGATGAGCATCATAAAAAAAAAAAAAAATCCAATAATCAAGAGTAGCACTACAACAAGATCCCAATAATATCCAATTCATCCTTCACAATAGAAATAATCTCCATGCAAGTAAGATCCCAATAAATAATTCCCAATCTCCCCTCATGGTAGCCAAGAAAGTACCAGGTATGCCAGATAATGACAAATTTGGAACTAAAGCAAGTTAATGGCGAATTTGGAATTAAACCATACAGTCCCAGATTTAAAACCAGTTGATGCGAAACTTGGGTCACAAAATCTGATTTGGGTTCACTAAGGGGCCCACCCAATTAACACATGGGTCAAACTTAAGAACCAGTAGTTGCAAGTTAAAGAATGTAAAGAACAAGGAGAAAGATGGAGGAAGAAGGTTGAAGAAGATAGAGAAGGAGGAGGAGAAGAAAAGAAGAGAAGAGAAGAAGATGGTGGTAATAAGATGAAATAAATTACATACACCTCCCTAGGGAGGTAAAAGGTAAAAAAGAGAAATTACAATATAAGGTAACAACAAACTAGTTCCTAAAGTACCCTTATTGCAGGGGTAGGATTGGAAGCAAAGTCAAATAAAGGATATGAGCGAATTGGAGGTAAAAACTAAAAAAGGGGTAAAGCTGGAAAACAAAATATATAAAGGGGTTATAATTTGTCTTCAACCTTGTGTCAGCAAAACCAAGGCAGAAGAACTTTCTTCGAACCAGTTAAAATAACTCACCAACGGGACCTCTAATTGGGCTGAAACTCAAGGAAGGATTCGATTATTCAATGATCAACAACCTCCAACTGATGGGTGTTCAAAACAGAAAACAAAAGAACAAATAAAACTGCTGCAACTCGTGTCCAATGATATAAGGTAAACCAGCTCCTTGTTTCTATTGCCATGGGAGAAGATGAGAAGAAAGTACCAGATGGAACTGCAATCAAGAACCAATTAACCAGGAACTTCAGCAAAGACGGCCTTCCAATCTCCTTCGATAACAGCAGGGAGGCAATCAAGTTTCCAATCGACACCAGGTTTCCAGTGGAATAACCAAGAACAAGCGACTAGGGTTTTTTAACCAAGAAACAGATCAACCAACCCTAGGCAGAACAGATCTTTCAAAACCCAAGAGAACATGATTGAGCATCAAATCAACTGCTGATCCAACATAAATCTTCAGCACATGTTGAAACCCAGCAGAATCACACAAGTAGAGCAGTCCGCAGGAGAGAACAGGATGCAGGTAAGCATTTTTTTCCCTCACATCAGCAGTAATGGCTCTGGTACCATGTGACAACTAAACCTTCATGATCAGGACCTGTGAAGAAGAATAGAGCTGAGAGAGAGAGAGAGAGACGATGGAGATGTAACTGTTAAGCCACGATAGACTCAACTTGTGTGCTATCGTGTTCAGTCTGGCCTTTATTTATAATCAGAATTACAAGCTAATAATACAAGGTGGACTTTAAGTAGGAATCCTACTTAGAGTCCACATCTGTAATTACACAATAAAAAGGAAACTAAAGAAGTGAAATAAACCACATCACATTAGGGACAGACCCCCAATCGTGACAACTACAGATGCATTAAAGTATCACTGAGTATTTTAACAAGATTGTTCGGTAAGGATCCTGAGAATAATTAAGTTTGAGGATCTGATCACTGACTACTATCCAACTTGGAGCATTTTAGGTGTAACGTCCTTGGTGATAGGATCAAACGGTATCCTATCTGGTTAGGATTTTTTCACATCAACAAAGTATTTATGGCTCATTGTTTTGTTCTGTTTTAATTGCCTTTCAGCAAGATCCTTAGTTTCATCCTATTTCCCTTTCTGGTTTGAGTTTTCCACTCACAAGGTTGTGTTATGTAATCACATTGCTGCCCTGCTTTTTTTTTTGTCAGGAATGAAAGTGCGTTGAAGTTTGGGTGGTTTTTCCTATTTTACATGGTAAAATTGTACTCTATTTTCTTATTGTACATCAGCTTTCTGCAGGCCCTGACTTTTTTTTCTTTGTTTTGGTGGTACAGCTTCACATCGTATTCTGCATATTTTCTGCAGTTGCTCCTCCTATCGTTTTTAAGGGGGATTCTCTCACGTAAGTTCCGTTTTATAGCATTATCTGGCTTTTTTGGATAGGAAGCTACTATGCACTTAAACTAAGTTATTCTCTTGATTTTTGGATTCCTGTTACTTTTGGCCTAGATTAGGTTTTGTCCTGTATGTTTCAGATTGCAGTTAGTGCTTCAAAGCAATTGATAAATAGGACCGAGGGGTTAATTTGCAGTTGGACGTTGTACAATTCTTTGTATTTGTTTTATGTGCTAACGCTCTACCCATATACTTGAATCTTCATATTTACCTATGCTGATACATTAGGAAGTGTTTAGTTCGGTTGTTTTGAAGAATTAGATTCTGATTCTGGATCAGGTTCTCTAAAATCAGGTTCTTGTGGATTCGTAATTTTGAAATTTAACTGTTTGGTTACCCTGATTCTGTAACATGATTCTTTCTGAAAGACTGTTTGGTTACCCTGAGTCTGTCAGGTGGATTCTTCTGAATCTATATGAATAACCGTTTGGTTACCCTGAGTCTGTGACTTGGATTTATCCTGAATCTATCTAAATAACTATTTGGTTACCCTGTGTCTTGTAGTTAGATTCATCCTAAACCTACCATGTGTATAGTTGATCATGTGAAAAAGGATATTTGCCACATTATTAATTCTCAAGTAATAAAAAAAAGAGACAAATCTCCATCGATTAGACATACAAAAGTTTTATAAAGAATACGAATCGGAAATGTCTCATTCAGTTTTGCATCTTCAAAACCAGAGAAGCAACAAAATTCATTCAAACTATCAACAAAAAAAGAAAGGAAAAAAAAAAAAAAAACACAGAGAAGCAGACATTGTATGATGCTCATGATTGTCTTCTATGAACAGTTGAATAAAAAGGGTCTTGGTGGATTCGAACCACCATCCTCTTGGAACATGCTTGAGACATCCTCATGTTCCAAGTGCTCTACCAATTTGAGCTAAAGACCCAACAAGTAAAGTTTGAAATTTACAAGTAACCATGAGACCATGCCACAACCCTTCCTAATGTTCTCACATGTATTGAACAAAACAAGAGATCATGTAACAAAACAAGAAAAAAATTATTGAAGAGGAAGATCAAAATCAATTATTTCTTCATTAGATAACAAGTCACTGATGAGCAACAAGTACACCATCCAAAACTCAGCTAATCTAACCCTGTCCAACACCTTATCTAGTGTCAGATTTTCATTAAATCATAAGCACAATGTGTATGTGAAGTGTTCCACTACAACATTCTTTTCCACTCAGGTTCATCTTGTATCGCTTATCTACTTAGCAAAAGAACAGCAAAAGAAAGCAACAAGCGCATACCAGATTCTTGATTTAGTAAAAGGCAAATGACTCAAGGAGAAATTGATTCAAGGGAGGAGAAGAGAGGAAGACAGAGAGAGTACAGTGGCACCACACCACATCCAGTGAAGTCTAATAAAACTCAAAATTCATTCATTTTCAATCCAAATCTATCCCTACTTGGTGCAATGCGTACATATATAAAGAAAAGAGAAACTAAAGTACACAAAAACAGTATCAGCTTCAATTCCCTATCTGTCTATGTGCCAAGAGAAAAAAAGGGGGCGAGATTGGGGAGTAAAAAGAGGATATTCAGGAGCTTTAACACTTGGAGGTAGTGGCAAGAAATTCAGTACCAGATGAAGCAGGAAGAATGGAATTCTTTTCAGGTTAGATCCTTCTAACCCCAACCCTCCTTCCTAAAACATATTTATGGGAAGATTCCAAGGAAGAATTACTTACTGTAAATACTTTCTAAAAAAGAAAGCCCCAAATTACAAGTTCAACTCAAATGCATGAAATTATGATGCTCAAGTGTGAAGGCAATTTATTGGAATTCCCATCTAACCCTGTTATTACAACTCTCTTGTACCATGTTAAATATAGTAGGGTAAATGGAGCCATCTGGGCTGGTTTCTTTCTACAACTGTGTGTGATAAAACCAGTCATGTGTGATGCAGTGAGGTTTCTCAATCTATTTCCTCTTTGATGGAAGGGACTTGAGGAACATATAATATGTACCAATGTAGTGTACAGGCCCCTAAAATAGTCCAAATTAGTTATTTTCATGAACAAGACTACTGTAGTCCTCAATGACAATCCATAATTATGTGAACACCATGAAGATGGAAACATAGATCCAACAAAATACAGTAGGGAAAACTAATATCTAAACAAGAAATAGGGGGATGAAGAGATGGGAAAAGAGGAATGAGGCACCATGAAGATGGAAAATAACAGCAACAATGGAACGATTAATCATCTGTAAAATAAAATTCCAACCATGCTCCATTTATCAACAATCATACCATGTTCCACAAGCAAGAGTGTAGTCTTACAAGGCCAGAGTGTGGCCTCACTTCCAGATCGTGTACTATTAATAGGATGCTACGATGTGTATGGATATATACTTGATAGTAAGGGATTCTTTGTTAGGCAATCAAATTGTCACATCAAAAAGAATAAATATTTATGATGAATGTGTTCACTAGCAGAACAGAATATGTGACCATAAGATGAATTGAACAGAAATAGGGGAAATCAACAAATCTTTTTTCATGGCACCACAGTATTCATCTCACTAGGCAATTTTAATCTATCATGGAAATTGATTAAAAGATGAATTTAAAGTCTAAGTTTATATTAAGAATATCATCAATGTAATAGAATCAAATTGTATTATATTCTCTGATTTTCTCTTCAAACTTGCTTAGAAGTCACTTTCTTGTTTTGTACTTAAACTTTACTAGTGATTTCAGTTGGGTCCTCTTATCACTGAGACCCACCCATGCTTACCATGTTGCAAGTCATGATTGAAGGCCGAGTTCATAAACAATAGTGTCATTCAACACACTCTGTAATACTTCCCTCAGCATCTTTTGTCTTTACATAGCATAAGGGATTATAGTAACATGAAAAGCCCTCAGACCACATAGCTACTATTTATTAATCGATGGCATAAGCCACAGGTATTCATTCTGAGCATTTCATTCTGATGCATGCATGCAGGAAATTTGATGATGTGTGGGCAATATTGCACAAGAAGAACAAATTGCATTATTTTTTAGTATTGTAAGGGTCTATGGTTACACTTCCGAGAGATATTTCAGAATGCACTTATTAAACTAGGTGAGAGAAAAATTTGATGAGAATCACCCCTATGATCTATCATAATTAAAACCCATCATTCATGGAGGCTAATATTAGAATATGATGCCTTCAACAATCTATCTTGTAGTAAAAAGAAACAACAAGTATCAGCCTAAGAAATCAGAAGTACACTGGCCTTCAAATATTCTTTTCCTGTGAAGATAAGATCTCTCAGCTAGCTAAACTGCCATTTTCAAGGCTTGAATGTGAAGTTCTAACCTCATCACCTTCACAGCTTTCCTTATTGAACAGTATGCACTATATGCTAAATTTGACTTCAAGAATTGACATGTACTACAATCTATCCTTTCATCATGATTTCTCACTCATCCCAACCCCCTGAAAGCCCACTTCTTATCTCTTCCTGAGCCATGCCTTCAACTATCTTATCCGTTTATCAAAACAGTAACAGAGTGAAAAATAATCTTCCTGCCAACTTTTTTTTCTGTCCTTTTACTTCTGATCCTGTTCTTGCAGTCATTGAGATCAGACATGAAAACTAGAATAATACTGAATAAGATAGCTCAAGAAGGCTGTAGAAATAAAAATCAGAATGTGCTCAAAAGATTATCCAAAACCCCAGAAAAGGAAAAGGAGGATGCCTTTTCCCTGGCCTTTCTCTTGTATATATTTTTCTCTCCCATTTTCTTTATGGATTTTTCTTCTTTCTTTTGTTCCAGACAAAAAAGGGGAGGTGTTCCTGTGGATGAATTCATCCATCTGAGATACACCCATTGTATGGTGATTCTTGATAGTCAACCATTCTGCACCATGAAGAATACTGAAATGGCTCTGGCAATGTATAAGAAATCTACTCCAATAAAATTAGAATAAATGAAAAATAAAAAAGGAAACTTAAATACACAGAATTCGCAGTAGAAAGCAGACATCGTGTTTGCAGATCAGAAAATGAGGTACTTACGGTGAGATACCAGCAAGGTTTCCAGCCAGTCCAAAATACAGACCCTTCCAAACTTCTCCTCCACCACGAGTTGCCTGAAATGAAAAAGCAACAAATGAACAGTCAGAACTATAATGTTATGAGAGAAAAATAAAAATCAGAACAGAATAGTGAGAGAAGAGAACAAGAACTCACCTTAACCAAATGTCCAGCATGAAACGAAGCCTTAGAAGCTGGAAACCGCCTGGAAGAAAAACCCAACAAAAATTAAAATCATACGAGGAACCCTAACTAGGACAGAGAAGCATAGATTTGAAAAATGGAAAAAATTATAAATCGGTCACGAGAATGAGAGAAGAGCGAGAGAGAAGAGAGAGAAGCAGAGAGAACGAGAGAGAGAGATTGTTACCTTCGATTGGTGGAATTCACGGCAATGCAACGATCCATGGTGAGCTTCAATGTCCCTTCCCTCTCCTTCCTTGTTTTTTCGTTCGAGAGCTTAGGAAGAATTGTGAAAATGGAATTAGGGTTAGAATCATCCAAAAATCGTGAATTTATATGAGCGTACCTCAACCTGATAGATTCGTTTGAGACAGAGAGAGAAGGAGAGAGAGAGATAGCAGAGAAGCGAAGAAACGATTGGTCCTGGAGGTTGAAGGCGCGAGTAGAGTAGAGAGCGAGAGGAACAGCGATGGCGTCGAGTTTACGAAGGTTGAAGCGGTTGGAGGTTGAAGGCGATGGAGATCGACCAAGGCTGGTTTCGCCTTCCAGTATCGGGATTTTAGAATTAGGGTATGAAATTTGAGATTTAGGGTGAGAATCACCCAAAAATCTCCTATTTATATCAAGTACCCCATATGATACTTTCTTTTTGGAATTCACCTCATGAGGCGAATTCTTGTTTGAGTCAATTTTACGTTGAAATGAAGAATCACCTGATTTTCGTAGAATCTCAGTTCACATTCAACCAAACGGTATTTTTTGGTAAGAATCATGAGTCCGTAGACTCAAATTCTTAGACTTAGCGAACCAAACACTTCCTTAAAATACCATTATCGGCACTGGATATAGCATCTATGCTTCCATGAGTATACGTTGTTCCCAATCATAGTATATGAAACAAACATATTTATGTAGTATATTCCAAATTCCAATTCTTTTTACGATAAGAAATGATGCTGTTTAGAATTTCCATTAAACTTCTCAAGATAGTATTGATACTGATACCTATCTTCAAAAAACTAGATGTAGAAGCATGATATCATTGTGCTTTTTCATGATTATGCCCCCATAAGTGTGTACTTGCTTCCCATAGTGATGCAGATAAATCACCTAAGTAGGATTATTTTAATAGAAATGAGCTTTGGGTTGGGAGTATGTGTTGGGCCTTTGATCCAATTTGTTTTCATTGTAATGAGCCACTTTTGTGGGCCTATAATATGGGTAGAAGCTGGGCCTACGTATAGTTGTCAAGGCGGTGGAGGGGTGCCTAAGTGCTTAGGCGACCAAGGTGCTCAACTGTTATTTTTTATTGGGGGAATTTCCTAGATCTACCACATTAAAAAAAAAAAGATTTACAAGCTGGTAGTTATCAATTTTGTTTTACATTTACGAGGTAAGATTTTGAAAAGATTTACCAAATCCCCATGTGAGTAAAAAAAGTTAAATGGAATAACCTAAAATACCCCCAACATTATTCTCTCTCCTCCTTTTCTTCCTCCAATGAAGGAACACCTCCACATCCACTCCCTCCCAAGGTTTTAGTAATTGGTGTCAGTCTCTGCCGATACAGATCCGATACCTATCCAGAGCTGTCCGTATCGGTCAGCTTTACCCCTCTTTTTTTCAAAAAATTAGTTTTATTTTTTATTTTTATTTACATTTTTACCCTTGTCCGTACCAATCCACCGATACGGGATTGACTAGAAATCGGTATCAGTCTACCGATACCGATATGATTCGGTTGGATCGGCCAATCCAATACCAATTCCTCAAACCATGCTCCCTCGTTCCTCACATGCCAAAGCCCTGAAACCAAACCCAATTATCTTGTTCAGGTAGACCCTGGGCTTCAAACTAAAAAGTTTGAAATAAAAAGAAAAATTATGAGCAACTCTACATTCCGTCACAAGAGGTGGAAGTCTCCGTCTCGTTGAGTAGTGGCATTGCACCTTCTGCGTCTTCCACCGAGTTGCATTGCTACTTCTCTTCTCAAGCACTTTAGATTGTTTTTTATTTTGCTACTACTTCTCTCAAGCATAGTTGTCACGGCGTCACGCCGATCCAAGTCGGTGGAGGGGTGTCACGTCGATATATCGACATGTCGCCCGCCATGGCGTTGCCATGGCAAGCATGTCGACCATGTTTTATTTTTATTTTCTCTATTTTTAATGTGTTAATAGATGTGTACTCAAGCCATGTTTTATTTTTTCTCTATTGTTTCTCAAGTTTTAAGAAGAAAATTCAGAAATCGAAGAAGAAATCGAAGAGGAAAGAAGCGACGGGAAGAAGAAATCAAAGAGGGTCGCCATGCACACCTCTCCACGCCGACGCCATGACAACTATGCTCTCAAGCACTTTAGATTGAGAAAGCCTCAATTTATTACACATAGTCTACAATGTCACTGCAAGTTCTTGCTAATATGAAACCGCCCCATTCATGCCTTGTGATTAACCTTGTGTTTCCACCTCCTGCTCTTTGTTCAAATTACTGGTGAATCAAGGAGGTATTAGGTCTGGTTCTGAGGCCAGCTTGATCCAAATGAGAAATCTTGTGGGTTGGGTTATACCTGTTTTATATGTTCATGTCCAGGACCTGACACTGACAAATCAGCAAAGGGGTCGCAGTTGAAACATTCTTTAGATGTCATTTGGAGAATTGTATGTGGATTTTTTTGGGTGCAAAAATTACATGTGGACTGAAAATAATAAATTCGCCACCTCCACAATTATAGTTATCCACCCCGAGTTTGAAACGGATAACATCATGGTGCTGCTGAGTTTCAAACTATCAAGCTGCAGCCTCTTCGTTGGAACCCAATTTATAATGGACCGTGGAAGAGAATCACACAGGAAGAGAGAGTCAGAGGGATCTCTCTGCCATTCCCACATTTACCCAGGATGCATAAGTAGGTAGTCGAACAGACTCAGACAAAACCAGTAGCAACAGAGAGCGTTCAGTCTGCGCCAAAACAAACAAAAAATTTGCTGGGACCGGATAGGCTCTCTTGCGTTTGACAAATATTGCCAGCATATGCTCTATTTTAGGAAGGAGAAGGGTGGCGGAGGTGTTCCAAAGGAGGACGAGGAGAAGGAGAGTGTTTTTTTACTCACATGAGGATTTGGTAAATCTTTTCAAAATCTTACCTTGTAAATGTAAAACATAATTGATAACTACCAATTTTGTAAATCCTTTTTTTACTTAGAAGATCTAGGAAATTTCCCCTCTTTTCTAACATTATTTAGTATGCTATAATATGTACCTTATATTATCAAAAATCAACATTAAGCCACATCAAGTGATCAAAAATCAACATTAAGCCACATCAAGTCATCAAAAATCAACATTAAGTCACATGAAGTCATAAAAAATCAACATAGAACTAGAACAAAACAGAACTGAAGAAGCAAACTATTGGAAGTTTGAAACATTCAAAACATACGTTTGGTTTATACTGTTCTTGGAATTGGTCATTGCCCAAGTATACCTAGTCTCACATTTGGTTTATATACTGTTCATAGAAAATATGATTTTATCCATAAGTAATTAAACTGCTCTTGATTTAGAGAAATATTTTTGTTCTCTAAGAAATTTAACTGAACAAATGATTTTATTTTTACATGAGACTTTTTTGTATTAGGTAGATCACAAAACCAGCTTTCCAACAAATCCAAGATTGCTTATATTTGATTTATATTGAAGGAGTTATGCTCCGGTCAAACCTTAATTGGTGTACATGAATGCTGTCAAATTCGCTCTGGATGAAAATAGTTTTTTAGATATCAAAACAAATGAATATTTTACCGCACTTTTGATTTTTAGCAATGCTTTACCATATTTTGATTTATGGAATTTTTAGATTTGAGAAAAATCCCAACATTAGAAAGTTGAAAATTTCACCTATTGCCAAAAATCTAGTTTTTGTTCTTGAACTGGGGAGTTGACTTTTTATCCTTTTGGAATTTGATTTTTTTTAATTATTTTTATTGGATTCAAATAGGGGGTATTTGCTTATTAATGAATAATATCTTAAGTTAATTTCATTTAGGGCCTGTTTGTTTGCCGGATAAAAGAGGGTTAGGCAATAAGGGGTGAGAAAAGTGTACTATTTTCCCATAAAATACCAAGGATCTGTGTGTTTGGATACATGGGGTGGGAAACTTCCAGACAAGCTCATTAAATACTTTTATTCTTGTCTGGTGAGGTGGCACCCCTCTTTTTCCCACCCCATTCACTTTCAAAGTCCCACCAAAATTGGTAGGACTTTGGCACTATTCATGGAAAAGTTACTTTTGAGTCTCTCTCTCTCCTCTTCCTTTCCTTTCTTTCCCATGGAAACCCACCCCATGGCCATTTCCTCTCTCTCCCACTAAATCCCACCCCACTACAAAATGCATATTCCATTATTTTCTTTCCTTTTCTTTTCTTATCAACCCAACCCACAACATGTGGGACCCACCCTCACAAGTTTCCTACCCCTTTTTATCCGGCAAACAAACGGGGCCTTACTTAAATGATATTTGGCATAAATAAGTGTCAGAACCTGGTTCGATACCAATTAAAACCAGTGCAAGGCTCCCTGCAGTAAGGCGACAAGTCGCCTAAACCCATAAGAATCTCCCTAGGCGACGCCTTGACTGCTATGGGCTTACGAGATTAGTTAAGTGTCTTTATTTCTTTATTTAAGTTGCTTTACTTAAGTTAAAGACCTTTACCTAATGTAGAGGGTTTATGTTTTAAGTTTCCTATTTGCTTTGTAACTGTCTGTGGGTAGACAGGTTTTCTAAGTGGATAGGGAAAATAGAATGAATTGTAAGGCTATTCCCATTCAACAATTTGATGAATGAGAATATGACTGTTGCCTTTTGCCGTTGAGATAGTAAGCTGCTGTGAGAGACACTGAGGAGTGAGAAACTCTTCTGATTAGAGAGATTCTGATCTAGGCCAGTTGGTGGGAAATCAAAGGTCATATTCCCATATATATGCTCTGTTTTCTTTCTCAAGTAAGTGTTATTTTATCCACGGTTTATTGTGCTTGCTGAAGTTGGATTTAACCTGAGTTTGGTGTTTAAGTTTTATATGATTGAGGATTGAATACCCAGCAGAACCCTCCCAACTAAACCTGGCAGCTGCCCTGTTTTAGACCCTCCTTTTGTCAAATCGAGATCTGCTGTATTGTGGAATCTGTCCATCAGGTTTCTCCCATACTTCGGGGCACAAGGACCACCCAAGAGCGTTCTTAGACCAGGCTTTGAGGCTAATCGGAGCCTCTGATCTACTTTTATAATAAATCTCCTAAATTTTGGGTTTCAAAGTTCAGATTCTATTTTGTTGAATTCTGACTTCAATCCAACTGTTGGAACATGTCTGTACTTTGGGGTTTATTATTCTAACAGCCTACTGTCTTTGAGCAGAATCTGAACCCCATCCATAAAAGGTTGGTTTTGACTTTGTTATATGGCCTAATTTTTGGTTTAGGGTTTTCTTGAGATCCTGTTAGAGGGTGTGATATCTGAGCCTAGAGTTCAGCCTACCTACCCCCTCTCTTTATCTGTATCTTCACAATTAGTTTTAGTGTACCTTTGTTTTCAAAGAATGAAACTTGATCAGTTAGATTGTTTAGAAGTTGACACTATAGAGAATGTAGATTAGGGATGCCCCGCCCCCTTCTCTCTCTCTCCCTCTCTTTCTCCCATGTGTTTCTTTCTCTAGTCTTGGCTGATATTTTCTTTGCTAGATTGCTGATGATGTTTATCTGGTGATCTTGTGAACAGTGGTATCTTGCCAGCGATTTCTCTTATCGGCAGCAATGTTTTGGTTGGGGTAAGTTGATGCTTGTTTGTGGTTTATTGTTTTAGCTCTATTGTGGTGCAATTATCTTATTGTCAAGCAGTTCAGCTTGCAAGCAGAACTTTCTATGTTCGTGCAAAACATTGTTGACCACCTTTGTGAGCAACATTGCGCATGCTTTGGATATGTCAAAACTGCAACAAAATTAGTGAAAATGATAATTGCCTAAATTGTATTGATGATGAGAAACTTAGTTTACATCAAAGAGCAAAGAGCAGCTCTTGCAATTTGCAATATCCTTTCCCAGAGAAAAATAAAATTTGGGTTTTGTTATCATTGATGTTCATTTTGTTATTTGTTGTGGACCATGGTTGGTTAAATATTGAGACCTACATGAAGCTGAAAATTTTATTATTATTATTATTGCGAATATATAACTGGTCGGCCCAAAAATCTGCCACGTGGCATGTCATGTGGACACCAAATTTTGTGGATCTTGGCCTGGGCTCTGGATTTGGTCCTGATTTCCGATCTTTGAGCATTGTAGCTGGCATTATGCTCTAGAAATTTCGATGATCTGCCTTTACAGCTACATTCTGCTTATCCTAACAGACATCCTCTTATTTTTACAGATTTTCTATTTCATTGGTTTCGGATTGTTCTGCCTCGAGTCAGTTATCAGTATTTGGGTTATTCAGGTCTGGTGTCTTCACACTTCATTTCTTTTCTCTCCCCACCCAACAAAAAAAAGTATCAATGTGTTCTTTGGTTTCACTATGGGATCAATTTTCTTTTACCCTGGTGTGCAGCAAGTATACATGTATTTTCGAGGTAGTGGCAAGGCTGCACAGATGAAGCAGGAGGCTGCAAGAGGAGCCATGAGGGCAGCGCTATGACGTGGCAGCAATGTAATGAAAAATGATACAGATGTTACGAAAGACTGACGTTGGATGTGGCCAACAATTCAGAGCAGTTGGGGAAATTTGTTGCTTTATCTGGGCATTTTTACTCTTGTTGATGTTTGTTTGTCGGGGTATATTATCAGAAGATGACTTGATGTACAAGAAGAGGTAGGTCGAAGCATGTTAAAAAGCAGACTTAGTGTGTGATCTTGTATTAGAGAGGGTGCGGCTTCATTGAACTCATTTCTTTACATATTTAATCTTGTATTTGATTCTATATATATGGCTCGGCTCTGTTCTTTTTTCTGTTGATAGCTCTCTCTTGGACAAAATATCATGAGCGGTAGTGTGGTAGTGCGGTAGTGCGGTAGTGTAAATGTAAAACTTGGATAGTGATCAATCCTTGTGGTTAGTACTAAATTCGATCTGGCAACTTTAACTTTCAAAGCTACCATACTTTAATTCAGGATTGACTAGGGCCAACTCTGATTAATACGTATTCTAGTTGTATCGAGTCCAACTGAGTTGGTCCTAGCCATGGTGAGTCCGTCTGATTCTCAGCTAATTCCCAAATAATTTGAAAAATAATACTTTTAAGGTACAGTGTGAAATGAAATCACAGGATACTAGTACAGTGTGAAATGAAAAATGGTCCTTTTAGGCAAATGGATACTTTTAAGGTCTGGCGAGATTGTTGATTTCCTTAGTATACTTCTAAATAAACATACAATGCTTCGCCTATCGCTGGTAAAAATAATATCTTAAATTTGAAATGAACATTTTTGTTTCTTGATGGAAAATCCTAAAATGATAATTTTCCATTTCATTTTGGGATTGCATTATAAAATTTTCACTCGTTATCTTTGCTGGCTAGTCAGATGCGGCCCCAATTATAATGACAGTTATGCTTTGTCTTTGGTGAGACATAATTTGTAAATTATTCGTCTGCGCTTTCTCTATTAATTCCAAGGTAGCTGCTTCAACTCTATAGAACCTTCTAGAGGTTTCCGCTAGGGATGTTCCCTGAGTATTTATATTTTCATTATTGCAATGAAATGTTTATCTCGCCTATTGCACTTACTCTCTTAAACCCTAAGGTAGATGTTTCAGTACTGTAGAACCTTTCAGAGGTATCCACTAGAGATGTACCATGAGTCTATATTTTCATTACTATAATGGAATGCTTATCTTGCCTACTTCAAGTTTATCGAGATATTTTTTTTGATGAAAGTGTTATCAGACAAACCACACACCAATCCTAAAAGGTTAACCGACTTTTAGGACCGTGGAAAGTTTATTGAGATCTTAATCTTTCGAAGGGGGTTGTTAGGTCACATACACGAAGATCCAAATTCATCAAGATCCAAATTAACTAGGGTTTGGATCATACCTGAATGTGTACGGAAGCGCAGCGGAAGAAGGATTAAATGCCAAGCTTATGGTTACGAGCACCCGGATGAATCTCCACGATCACGATCTCTATAGGCTTCTCCACTCGAGAACTCCACACCACAAAACCCTAGGCTAGGATGGAATCCCAAGAGAAAACGCAGAACCCAAAGAGGAGGAGAGAAATATGTTATATTGCATGCCCTAGGGTTTGAGCTATAGTGATCTATTTATAGCCAAACCCCTAGGGGTGACCCAGCTAAGCCGACTCCCACTAGGAGTTTCCCAAATAGACACGGAAGGGGTTGGTCACTTAAGTGACCGTCCCCTCCTCCTTGTGGGTCACGTACTGCCCCACCTTTGTGTGGGCTGTTCTTATTGGGCCTAAGCCCACTACGATTTACATCTCCCACTCGCCCACACAGGGCGCAAAAGTCTAATCGTGCATTCAAGTTTCTCTCATTCTGCGTTAACCTCCATACAGGTAATGGGGCGTGCCACTTGACGAGATGATACAAGGTAGGAGTACTATATCAAACTTTCATCTAGCCAACATAATACATCATTCTCAAAAGTCTTGAAATACCCCAAACGATCCACTTACACCAGATCTAACACTCTCGATCCCTCATGATTAGCAGTGTTAATCCTTGGTATGTAATGTACTCATGACTGCGTTGATCACAAATACGACACGTCGCCCAGGTAATGAGCCACATAACAAAGGTTTAACGTCCGATGGTTTTCCATGAGCCCCTCATGTCAATTCAAATATCACCAACAGCTTTCCCAATTGCTTTCCGCTAGACTGCATCATCCATGATCCTAAGGAGAATGTCAAAGTAGTGTCATTGGGTGCCTTTTTCATGACATCGTCTCAAGTAATAAGGGTACTATAGGATTAATATAATCCACGTGGTTCAAACACTGACGAAGCAGGGATCCATTCGATCACTCTCACTATCGATCGTCATAAGCACATGCAGTATGACATGCATGCTATGGCGTAACTCCCACTAGGGTGGGCATGTCACTCGCAATAAACGCCATACAAATCTTAGTCTAGTCGCTACTCTAAGCACCTAACCTGAGTCTCTAGCGCAGTTACCCTCATGGTTTCTGCCTAGAACCTCACATCTGGTTTCTAACAGGCTACTTGAAAGTGTGGTGTCTTCCAAGTTGGACCAAGTAAAGGTCTCATCTTAGCTTTAACTAAGGTGCCATAGAGCACACATGCTCATGGGCTCATCTCGCTCGCTATGCCCCAGCGCCGAGGCAAATCACCCATGTGAGTGGGTCGATTCCATGCCTGGTGACATCTTTACAAACAATGAATGTACACACACAAGATTATTCAAACAAATATATGCTCATTAATAAATGTAAGAGAAATACAGATACATATCCATCACAAACAAAGTGTTCCCAAAGAAAATACATATCAAATCCGTTTGAGTCCCAAGTTCCTAACGTGAATTAGGTAAACATCTTTGGCAATAAGCTTAGTCAATGGATCAGCCAACATATTGCCAGTGGAGATATGCTGTAGAACAACTTTACCTTGCGCTACCATGTCTCGAATGTAGTGATACCATATGTCAATATGCTTAGCTCTACCATGAAATTTGGGGTCCTTCGTAAATGCAAGCACTGTTGTGCTGTCACAGTGTATAAGCACAACGTCATCTGAGTGAGCAAAAACACTAAGTCTCTGCAAGAACCTCCTGAGCCAAACGGCCTCCTGTACAGCTGCCGAACATGCGACGTACTCCGATTCCATCATGGATAGGGCGATACAGGCCTGTTTCTTGCTACTCCAAGTGACAGCCCCGCCTCCCAAGACAAACGTATACCTCGAAGTGGACTTGCGCTCATCTCTATCACTAGCCCAATCAGCATCATTATAGCCTCTTAGTCTCAAGTCTGAACCACTGAAGGTGAGCGAGAGGTCTGTAGTGCCACGTAGATATCGAAGTATTCTCTTTATTGCCTGCCAATGAATTGGTCTTGGGTTACTCTGGTAACGGCTCACCATGCCAACAGCAAAGCAAATATCTGGACGTGTGCACATTATCGTATACATCAAACAACCTACTGCCGCTGTATAGGATATTTTGGACATTTGGTTTCTCTCTTCATCACTCTTAGGGCATTGGTCTAGGCTCAAAATGCATGCCTTGTCCATTGGGGTGTCAATGGGTTTTGAGTTGTTCATATAGAATCGCTCTAGGACTTTCTTTATGTAAGTCTCTTGAGACAAACTAAGAAGTCTCCTAGCACGGTCCCTCACAATCTTCACGCCCAACACCAAGTTGGCCTCATCCATGTCCTTCATCTCAAAAGTAGAGGACAACCACTCTTTAGTGGCGACAATCATTTCAATGTCATTTCCAGCCAACAAGATGTCGTCAACATATAAGGATAGATAAAAAACCTTGCCTTGGACCATTTAACATACACATAGTGGTCATCTTCAATCATGTCAAAATCCGCGGTGATAATGGCATGGTGAAATCTAATGTACCATTTTCTGGACGATTGCTTAAGGCCATAGATGGAACGTTGGAGACGACATACTTTACGCTCATGTTCCTTCTTCTCGAAGCCCACAGGCTGAGCCATAAAGATCTCCTCGTCCAGTTCTCCATTGAGAAAAATAGTTTTAACGTCCATTTGGTAGAGTTTCAAATCCAACTTTACGACAATGGCTAGAATGAGGCGTATGGAGGCCATTCTCACCATAGGGGAGAACGTCTCATCATAGTCTATACCCTCCTTTTGGGTATATCCCTTCGTCACAAGACGTGCCTTATACTTGTCAATTAATCCGTCTACCTTTAACTTGACCTTCAGGACCCACTTGTTCCCGATGGCCTTACGCCCAAGTGGAAGATCAACTAACTCCCAGACTTAGTTCTTACTCATAGAACTCAACTCGTCTTCCATAGTAGCTTACCACATTTCCTTAGCTGGAGAAGAGAGCATCTCACTCACTAAGGCTGGTTGATTCTCATCCCTTGGGACACAGATGAGGGCAGCGTCCCCTTCAATCTCAAAATGACGTCGGGGAACGCGTCCACGTGCGTTTTTACGCACAGAGGGTTCTTGACCCATGGGTTGTGCGCTTTCATTAGGTAGCGCACTCCCATTGGGCTGATGATTACTCTCACCCTCTCTGGCGATCTCTTGATGAGTGTTTAATTCCTCACCCTCGCCAAGAGTAGGTGAAACGTTTTCATCAGCCTCTATCTATCACACCCCAAACCACTCCCTGGGAGGATTTAGGCAAGTGACCCAGATGCCCTACGACATCCGCCAATCCCCAAGGATCAAGAAGCAGTACTTACACATCACAAACCACACAATGAGGGTAAAAAGTTAATAAAAGAATATCAGAGTGCAACGAAAGACTAAACTACCCATAGATGATCTATATCATTTATAATAAAATCCCAAATACCTATGTTATACTATATACATATCCATTTATGTTCAATAAGTATATTATCTTGGCAATTACACTTCTTGAAAGAAAGAAAACTTAAATAATCACAAAATCGTCGCTAAGCAACAAGGTGAGGAAGATCTACAATTCCACCGATAGCTTCATCATCCATTGGCAAACCAGTGACTGTAAAATCAGCTAAAAGAGAATATACAAGAGTGTGAGCTCCACCGATCCCGTGAATGAAATATAAACCATGCATGCACATGCAAGCACAACCAAATGAGTCCTACATGAGGTGTAGTTCATTTTATTTATTAGCCACCTAACATCACAACTAAGGCGGGTTACTGCTACTATAATCCCCAATATATGTATCCTTGGTGCAGGCTTTTAACCCCTTCCAGCGATACACCCATTGAGTTGTCAAAGAAGACCAGTTGGCTTCAGCATCCCTCCATAGGTCAGCCCGACCGGCCCTCTAGGTTACCACTGTGCTACCACCAGCCCAATTGACTAGTGGGCCTACAGACTGAACAATGTCTTCTTGAGACATTGGCCTCACACATTTCTGTGCTATCACCACGTCCTAATGATCATGATGGGTCAATTGGCCAAACAATGTCTTTCTTGACATTGGCCTCACACTTTTGTGGTATCCAACGCCTAAACCCCTGTTGGCAAGGGTTTGTAGTACGGGTGATGATACCCTAACCAAATGCATTCTATATAACATAGTATGAGTCGGGTGGTGTCAACCGCATCCTATTCTATGGGCCACCACAGGCCTCATTTCCAAGCCGACTACGACATCAAATCTAGCAATCACAATCAGCATGGAATATTTAAATAGAGTTGATCATCAGTTACATAGTATTGCATTGTATTTATAAGACTTGAATTAAACATGAATCATAGTATTAATATTTATGTAAATTAGATTCTGCATATTATTCATGTTACACGTACATACACGATGACATTTCACTCACCTTGGTCTGATCCTACTGGTTCAGCTGTTTATTCAGTTTCGATCGATATCTGGCTGTGCACCTCGAGCACAGGATCAAATCCTAAAGTAATAAATTAGAAATGTGTTATTTTAATTATTCAAAACTAATTTGGATAATCTAGTGTTGGTCTAGGCTCACTGGTCTAACTCGGTGCTCAGTCTGACATCACTTGGAATTCTCTGGGCCTTGCACTGGGCTTTAGGTCTATGTCCCGGTGCATCATCCGGAGAATGTGGTCTAGGATCAGAATGGTAATTCACCACTGTAGTACATGATTCTAGGTCACAACAGTCTTACAACATAGTCCCCAGGTCAGCAGTGCTGTAGGACCAATAGAGACTGGGTTTCCAAGCCCTACAGGGCCCACTTGGGTACCCAAGGTGTACATAATTATGGACAGATGTGAGGAGGGATATTTTGATCATTTATGACCTCCTTACACTGTTTATAGTCCATAGGTGAAAACCCCAAAGTTAGATCTGCAAAAAAAACCTTTTTAATTCTCTGGGTGATGTGTGCATCGCCTAGTGCATCACCTAGAGCCTGTTTAGAACGTGAACATGCCCATTTTCTTGGGTTTTGCACCATAGACAGTGCCATGGTTGATTCCTTATGCTTGTTAGGTCATTGTGGACCTCATGTGGGGTAGTTTACAATGGTCCACATGGATCATGGCCTGGGCCCACCACTTGGTAGCCAGGAGTTGCCCAGACAGCCCAGTAAATAGTAACCCAGCTGTGTTCCAGCATATGGGCATGGATTGGGCTACATGCAAGGGCAAATTTACATGTATAATCATGGTAGTAGGCTGTCCCAACCTAGATCCAGGCAAGGGCTAGCCTGTATCTACAGATCCAAGCCCAAATTGCCTGATCTGGGTGCAATAAGGCAGTGCAGCCAGGCACAGAGACTGATCTCAGTCTCAGGTGAGCAACAACACTAAACATACATGAATATACCTCAGATCTTCCATGCAACATGTTTGCATGTTGGATCTGAGGTGGTACATGGCAGCCCCCAGGTGTTCTGGGCTGTCCATGGTTAGATATGCATCCAAAACATTGAGATCCATGGAGAAGAATAGTAAACAACAGCATAGCAGTATGAAGAGCGTGGTCTTTATACCTGTAGCAGGTCTGGTAGGCTGCTGGACCAGAGCTTGGAGGCAAAGATCAGCTCTTCCCTCTCTTTTCCTTCTTCTTCTGCTTCCTTTCTTCTCCTTTCCCTTCTCTTTTCTTTCTTTTCTCTCTTCCCTTCTCTCCCACGATTTCAGCAGTGAAATAAGGTTCTAAAACAAGGCTGAGGTCTCCTATTTATAGCTTAACCCCTACTAAGGCCTGTTTGGCAGCTTAGGTCCACTTCAGAAATGCATTTTTGAAACTGATTCTCAGTTATTCTGGGCACTCTGGTGGGGTCCACAGGGGTCCAGGGGTATGTGGTGGTTCCCAGGACTCCCATCAACCTATGGAGGGTGCCTATGGCCAGTATGGGTAGTCCCCACACATCTATTGATTAAAATACTCATTTTTCCCACTCTGGGCTTTGCACTGGGTGATGTGTGCATCACCCAGAGAATACAACAAAGCTGTTTCTCAGTGGGGCTTGCACAGGGGTTTGGCCCAGGGTCTAGGCTTTACACCTACACCATACCCTAGGTAAATTACACCCTTTTTCAGGTGTGGGCCCCACATTTATGAGGAGGAGAGAGATTACCTGGAGTTTATGCAGTACATTATGTTGTGGGCAGGGCAATTATATGGGTCTGCAGTCCATCTTTTGACAGGTATGTAGGAGGACATCCTCGGGGGTTCTCCATAAATTTAATCACTGGGGTGATGCTCCACAGTGTGTTTGGATGCAATGTCAGGGGTTCCTGTCCTTCATTCAAATTCCCAGCCAGTTAGGGGCAGGTTTGACACTATCTCAAAGAGATCAAGGTCTCTACTAGTGTCACTGATGCTAGGGAAATCAGTCCCAAGAAAATCCACATCATAGGACTCACTCTCTATCATTCCTCCATTTTGATGTTCACTGTACACTACATAGCCTTTCGAGGTATCAGAATACCTTATAAAGATACTCTTTTTACCTCTAGGGCCAAGTTTCCCAAACTTATGGGAGGTACTATGAACATATCCTGCATAGCCCCATGGTCGCATATGCCCCCAAATGGGCTTTGTGCCTTTCCACAATTCATAGGGAGTGGAAGGAACTGATTGTGATGGCATGCGGTTAAGGACGTAGACAACGGTCAACATAGCATGCCCCCAAAAAGATATTGGGAGGTTGGCCTATGCCATCATCAACCTAACCATATCTAAAACCATCCTATTCCTCCACTCCACTACACCATTTTGCTGCTGAGTGTGGGGAATAGTCAGGTGTCTGGTGATTCCTTTTTCCTCACACATCTCTTTAAATTGATCTGACAAATATTCGCGTCCTCGGTCAGTTCGCAGAGTTTTTAAACTCTTGCCTTGTTGATTCTCAACCTCTGCTATAAAGTGTTTGAAGCAATCTTGCACTTCGTAGCGGTGAGCGATGAGATAGAGATAACCAAATCGCGAGTAATCATCGATAAATGTGAGGAAATAGGAAGCACCATGACGTGCCTTCACGTTCATTGATCCATAGATGTCCGAATGGACAAGCTGTAGGGTCTAGGTTGATCGTTTAGTCTTTCCATAAGGCTACCAGTGGGCCTTACCCGCTAAACAGGCCTCACATATCAATAGGTTGACTTTAGCTAGTGAGCCAAGAAAGCTTTCTTAAGCTAGCTGTCCCCTCCTATCTCGATCTATGTGTCCTAATCTAGCGTGCTATATAATTGAATCAAGACTAGTATTAGAATCAACCACAAAAGATGAAGAGGAAACAATAGAAATTATGAAATCTAATTTAACAAAACCATTCTCAAGTCTACAATATCCAAAAACACTACCATCCAATTATATCTCAAATGAGTCACCATAAAAAATAAAGGAATATCCTAAAGTCAGTAATGCGGTCACAAAAAGTAGATTATGCTGGGTTTCTGGTGCGTATAGCACATCATGAAGTAGCAAGATGCACCCAGTGCACAAGGTGAGCTAGTAGGTACCAACTCCTCGAACTGCTTCACTCGTGCCATTCTCCATGTAGATACTTTGGGCACCATCCAGAATCTTTCTATAATCTACAAATCCTCCTCGATCTTGCGCTATGTGTCTTGTTGCACCTGTATCTGCAATTCAATTAGATTAGGTTTAGATAACCAAAATGTGCGTACATACAAAAGTACAAAGATAGAGGGGCAGAAATGGTACCTGCTTCGCTTCAGTGTAGTCACGAGCGAAGTGCCCCATCTTCTGAAAGTTATAGCACTTGACCTTGGTGATATCTTTCTTTCCACCTTGCTTGCCATGTCGGCGCTTGGTGGTCTTACGCCCAGTTGGTGTAGCGTTCTGAGCTTGGTCCTGATTCCCAATGATCCTCTGTCTCTTGCGCTTAGACCCATTCTTGCGTTGCCCCACTTGGGCGACAAGGGCATGTGATTGGATCGCCTCTAGGCGCTCCGCCTCTAGTTCCACATGAGCGGCCATGTCATTAAATGTCTTGACAATGTCGTTATGTGTTAGAACTATCTTCATTTGCCCCCAAGAATCAGGCAACGGCCTGATGATGGCTTGTACTTGCTGCTCATCGATAAGGTGTACCCCATCATCATCTAATTTCTGGATCATGTGTTTCATGACCCTGAGGTATTCAACCATAGTGTGCTTGGGGTCCTTACGGTATATCATAAACTTCAAGGTCATGGACCTAAGCCTGGTAGTGGATGTACCGCCACAGTCGAGCTTTACCTGGTCCCACATGGACTTGGCAGTCTCGCACTTCTCATACTGGCCAATGAGATCATCGTGCATCGTGCTTAACATAAAAAAACACGCACTACAATCTCTCTTAAATCAATTGTCATAAGTCTCTTTTTCTTGACGGTGACGGGCGGTAGTACCCACTTCGGGTGGGGTGATTTCAGTGGTCAAGAGTTCAAGGTAATCTTGCTTATTAAGCAAGAACTTGGCCTTTCGGTGTCACATGTCATAGTTGGTGCCATCTAACTTGTTGCCTTGGTTAAGGTCAGCAACAGCACTTTTAGAGGCCATCACTACAATGTGCAAGGGAGGACATTTAGTATACATCCATAAATCAAATTTGTTCAAGAAACCCTAATTAAATTTAATGGTTCATTTTTCCACACAGTGAGACCAAAAACTTCGCTAAGCTGGTAATCAAATCTCACATTGTGTGGGTCTGGGGACATATAACTTTAATTGATTTCGAACAAATATAGGAGAAAAAAATATCTCCTAACCACGATTTAATGCGCCATACATCGGGTGCGCAAGAGACTCACATAAGAGACCCAAATTGGTACTTGAAGTGATATGCCGAGTCGGTACGGGGTTGTGATACGTAGTGCAGTAGCTCCCATTATATGACTTCTCAAAAAATATTAAAATTACAACCGGCTCTTTACATTCAAGATTCCTACTACAAACTACTGGCGAGCACTGCACTTTGTATCACTTCTAGGTACCAATTCTAATGCACAAACATCTAAAAAAAACATATCACTATGCAAGCACCAATACCATCCCATGGAAAAATAATAAATAAAAAAAACACATGGTACGCATAGGATGGGGTGTTTGACAGCGTTACCCTGATGGTAGCGTCAAACTGGTCTGTACCACAATGGGGGGTATAATTGCTAATTTAAATTTACAAACATATAATAACAAAATTAAATATAAAGAAAACAATTAAAATCCAAAAAAAGGGTCCACAACCATAAATATAAGCCCATTAAGGAAAAAGATAAGGGGGTGGGTGAAGGGATTCCCACTTCACCCATCTCCTTCCCACAAAAACCCTAAAAAAAAAAATCTTTAAAAAAGAATTCGATTCTACCCCTTTTGTTTTTTTTAAATATTCTCGGGGGGCAGGCCACCATGCCAGCTACCCTGTGGCACATAGCTACGGTAGCCATTGGCCGCGGCCTGCTGCTGCCGCGATTGTGCGCACAAGCCCAGTGCGGACAAGCATATGGCAGAAGTGAGAGAGAGAGAACAGCCAACGCAAATCAATTTTGCCTTTTGACTTTTTAAAAAGTTTTTTTTTTATTTTTTATATTTTTTTATATTCATACTTTTGAAAAGATAAAAAGTTATGACTTTTCAAAATGTAATGATTACTTTTAAAAAAAAAAACTTTTGCTTTTTTTCTTCTTCTCCGTTTTCCCTTTATTTTTTTATATTCCCAGCAACAGTTGCTTGGCCCAGCCAGCGGCTGCTGCCATGTGTACGATCTGCTGCACACGGCTGCAGCAGCGCAGGCCACGACCCGCTGCTGTTGCTGCTGTGCACACCGAGGTCGTGCGCGTCCTTGCACATACCCGCGGCAACCGCTGCTGCAGGCGTGCACCAAGGGTAGCGAGGCGTGGGGAAGAAAGAAAAAAAAGAAGCAAAAAAGACGGACGAACCATAAGCCAATATCTCTGATGCCATTGTTAGGTCACATACACCAAGATCCAAATTAACTAGGGTTTGGATCATACCTGAATGTGTACGGAAGCGCAGCGGAAGAAGGATTAAATGCCAAGCTTATGAGCACCCAGACGAATCTCCACGATCACGATCTCTATAGGCTTCTCCACTTGAGAATTCCACACCACAAAACCCTAGGCTAGGATGGAATCCCAAGAGAAAACGCAGAACCCAAAGAGGAGAGAAATATGTTATATCGCATGCCCTAGGGTTTGAGCTATAGTGATCTATTTATAGCCAAACCCCTAGGGATGACCCAGCTAAGCCGACTCCCACTGGGAGTCTCCCAAATAGACATAGTAGGGGTTGGTCACTTAAGTGACCGCTCGGTCCTCCTTGCGGGTCACGTACTGCCCCACCTTTGTATGGGGGGTTCTTATTGGGCCTAAGCCCACTACGATTTACAGGGGTTAAAATTGTTAAAAATGGTCCGAAAATAATTCATTTGCTATTTGCCAACGATACACTATTGTGCCACCTTGGAAGATGTTACTACTGTGAAGTCTATTCTTTCTTCTCTTAAAAGACATTTCAGCAAAAATTAAATTTTGCGAAGAGCAGTATCTTCTTTAGTGGTAACACAAAAATTCCACTAGGATTGCCATCAAACATGTTTTGGGAATCAATGATATGGAATCTAACTTCAAAGCTTCTATTTGTTTCCTCAAAGATCCAAAAACAAATGTCTAAATCTTATCATTTTCCGAGTGTGGAACAGCTTATCTGATTTGAAATGCAACCTGTTCACCCTTGCTCGCCATGAAAAATCATCTCCTGCAAATTTTTGCCAGGTCCATTTTCTCAAGTCCCTCTAATAGGGGGGGGGGGGTGGACCCCACCAGGGCAGTGTGTTTGGGCAGGGGTTAGGGTGGTCATTTCCACCCCCTATGAGAGAAATTGCAGGAAATGAACGGGCAGGGAATTGTAGGGGATAAAGATCCTGTTGGCCATACCATCTTAATCAAATTGGGGCTCAATTCTATTCTGACCTATC
Source organism: Telopea speciosissima (assembly GCF_018873765.1). Lineage (NCBI taxonomy): Eukaryota > Viridiplantae > Streptophyta > Magnoliopsida > Proteales > Proteaceae > Telopea > Telopea speciosissima. The sequence goes on from NC_057916.1 coordinate 47,145,053, forward strand.
TCTTGACTTGCTTTCCCTTCCCTATACAATCAGACTCTATTAGTGCTGCATCTTGGAAAGGGACAAAGGAGTCCGATAGAGGCCTCGACCTCATTGCTTGGTCTTCAATCTAATCCCATAAGGATGTGGGAGGGCTGGGCTTCCAAACATCTCATATCCACAACAAAGCCCTATTAATGAAGCTTGGGTGGTGCCTAATTCACCAACCTGACTGTCTATAGGACAACTTTTATTTTTCTGGATAAGAAAATGTCCTGCAATATTTTTTTTAATGAAAAAAGAATACTATTATGCTAACTAAAAAGAAACATAGAAACTGTTTGCGGCCCAAACTGCTTGGTCTTGGCCAGGCAGGGCTGGGATAGAACCAGGAGTGGGCCCTTGGCGTTGGGCCAGGAGCGACAGAGAGCATCGGGATGTGGTTGCACCCCTGACGGTTGGGAAGGGGTGGCCCACATGGCAGAAGCACAGGCAGTCCTGGTCGCAGGCTTGCGTTTCACAAGGAACAAGGTGAGAGACGACATTGGTGGGGCCCGCCACTGCTACAAAAGTTGGAGTGAGAGCAGGGGTTGATGGCCTGCATGGCAACATTTGATTGGAGCTCGACTGAGATGGGCCGAATGGAGTGGTTTTGGAGGGAGCGGTTGCACATGCTGATAAGTTCCAAGGCCTATCTATATAAGGAGGAAGGCTTATCCGTGGGGGGACACACAAACATCTGACAACCAGCACACCTCTTTATTTTGTTTACTTCATTCGTTTATTGCTTTGTTTATTGCCTTTCTTTATCGGTGCTTGTTATCAATTGAGATCGAAGGGATGTACGGTCACATACTAGCAGCCGCAAGAGTGAATCCATGGAGCCCACACTTGTATCTGGTATGATTGATTGATATAATTTCCATTTTTGTCTCATTATTGTTTATGTTTCAAATTACTTTTGATCATTTCAAGGTCTGTGGCGTTTCGGGTTGTAGTCCGTAGTTGTTGGCTTAACCCAAAAGACCTTAGAGCTACTCAGGCAGGAGGGAAACCTACTAGCCTATTAAGGAGTCAGATTAGGCTATTTTCGGCCTCCTTCGAACCTGCGCAAAGGTTCTGGCACGCACGTATTATTCGCATTACGACTGTAACCCCGCGTGTGAGTGTTTGGGAGTTTTAGGGACCCTCATAAGCCAACGACTGCTATAGTCAAGCAAAAGAAAGGACCAGGATGTCCTCGTATCTAAAAGGAAAATATGATGGATGAAGAAATGGAGAATCCTACGGCGGTTGAGTTTGCAGACCAAGCCGAGGACGAACCATGCGGTTCACATGGCAGTAAAGCCAGCCATAAATCAGCACATCAGCTGGCGGTTATGGTGCATGACGCTGTAGACCCCCTCGCGGGTAGTATACAATAGCTTGTGGATGTCTTTAGACCCATTTCCAATGATTTATGCCACATGATGGCTGCGGTTGATAAGTCCGTAGCCAGTCAGCAAAGTTAGTTCGAAGAGTTCCGTGAAACCCTTGTTGCCCTGAGGCAGAGGCCACGCCAGAGGCAAAACCGAACGCCACGGTCACACCACCTGATGGGACTATCGCAGGGGCCGAAGGTAGAGGACTAGAGGTGGACCGCATAGGATTGCCGGCTTAGGCCACTTTTGGCGGCAGTTCGAGCCAAAATCCCGTTGTTGGGGACCGGCCTACGGTCAGTCTGCCAGCAACGACTTTCATCAATCCCCTGTATCAGGCCACACCACCCGGCGTCCCCAACTCGGTGGGGAGCTATGTGGCCAGCAGCCCTCCCGCAGGCGTCTAGGGGGGCACTAATCAGGCAACAACCCTAGGGGCAGGCCATGCGCCCATAGCGGTTATCCCAGTGGCACTGCAGTGGCCAGCAGCTATGAGTGCTGCTCAGACAGGGGGCATCAGGTCCATCCCGGGGTCCAGTAACACGGCCGCCAAAGGGCCAAACGCTGTTCCTTTAGGGGGATACCCCCCTCCAGGATGTGGCAGTGCGACCACCAGAGTCCCTGGGTACAGACCTATAGGGGCAAAAATCAGGGAGAGCATGCCCAGATTCGAACCAAGGTCGGAGGCATTCCCAAACGCTCAGCCCGGACTAGCTTACCCCGGTAACCCATGGCCACCAGACGCGGCGTGGTAACCAACTGCTCAAGGGGTACCATTGATAGTTGACAGGGGAGAACTGGCTAGGATCATCCACGACAGCATTAATCCCTTCTATAGGATGACCCCACGTCCTGCATATAGGAAGCCCTACCTTGAGTATTTCGATGCAGTGGACCTCGGGAGGAATCCCAAGATCCCAGAATTCACCAAGTTCTTAGGCGAGGACAAGGTGTCCACTGTCGAACACATAGCCTGCTTTACGGTCCAGTGTGGTAATTTGGGCGGACTGGAAGCGGCCAAGCTCAGGATGTTCCCCAACTCCCTTACGGGATCGGCCTTCACTTGGTACTTCAATCTACCTGCCAATTCGGTCTAGAGTTGGTAGGCAATGGAGGACCTCTTCCATACTCAGTTCTACCGGACCGAGCCTGAGATCACCATAGGGGACCTGGCCAAAATGACCCAAGAGCCGGGTGAGGCTGTTGAGAGGTTCGTTACCAGGTTCAAGATGGCCAAATATAAATGTCCGACCACTTTGCCCGAGGTCGAATACGCGAGGATGGTCAATACTTTGCTGACCTCTAAAAAAGGTTTGCTGGTCAGTACTTTGCTGACCTCGGTCAGTTGGTGCTGCAGGCCGCGCCCTATGAGCAGCTCTTAAAAGAGGAGGGTCAGTGGAAAGCGGCCTCTATTGGAACATATTATAAAGATGCAGCTAGCCACACCTTCCCGTTGATAGGAAACAGTGACCAAAAATAGGTTGACTACGTTGAGTTTGAGGTAGACGCTGCAAAAATCGCAGAAGGAAAACCCTATGTGTGTAAGGCTCTAGCCAGGCCGAATGATCAGGCCAAGCAGACTGAGCCATCCAAGGCTGGTCCTCAGAGGACCTTTGATTCGAAGGTGACAAACTCCTTTGACATTTCAAAGGCCGAATTGATCTTTGACCAGTTTCTCAAGGATAAACAGATTAAGTTGCCGCTGGGGCACTAGATACCACCCAATCACGAGCTAAAAGACCAGAAATACTGTAAGTGGCACCACACTCACACCCATGCTACTACTAACTATGTGGTTTTATGTAATGCCTTGCAGAAAGCAATTATAGCTGGACGTTTGCAATTCCTTGGAAAGGAAAAGGGGGTCATGATGGTCGATGAAGACCTTTTCTAGTCAACATGGTCAGCTTTGACTTCTCAAGGATGGCTGGACCAAGGGAGGATGTAACGCCAACTATGAGGATCGGGCAGGGGAGCTATCCACACAGGCCGAATCCAGCGGCGCAGTCGTCAGGATCCTATTTGAGCCCATGGGCCACTCCTTTCTGCACCTAGGCCAACAGCGGTCGGGCAGCTAACAATCTGGGGGATGCATCAGGCAAAATGGCGTAGGCGTGCTTGGCCCCACCTGAGCGACCTAGGGCACCTGTCATGGGCTGGTCCAGTAATGTGCCAGCCCGGTCTGAAGAGCAGGACAGGGTCCAGAGACGGCAAAGGAGGGGCAGATGGCCCACAGTGAATCCCCGCTATGAGTTGAGTTTGCAAGAGGAACCAAGAGGGGCAGAAGGACTTGGGACTGGCACACCTAGGCTGAGTGAAGCACCAAGGATCCACCAGGGAGTTTATCCTAGTTGCAGTCTCTCAATCAAGGGACGATCGAACAAAACCACAGCTTGGTCAGGCCAAGCACCGTCTGATCAGGACACACAGTCTTCCCTCGGGGTGCGAGAGGAGATTAATCCAGCAGATAGGAGGCTAGTTCCTTATCAGGCATTACACACTTCCAAGCCGTCCGCCAAAGACCGGCTTGGGAGGGCTTCAGTAAAGAGGCATTTGACATATGAATAGTGCAGACTTGGCTACTTGCGCTTAGAATACTCTGGATGGGAGGCCACTCACCACCAGGAGGGCTACAGGCCGAGGATGGTTGTTCCCAAGATAGATGAAGACCGATGAAAGGTTGCAAGGCATCCAAAGTTCCCTGCTAGCCCTGATCCAGGTCGCTTGTCTAGAGCACAGAAAAGAAGACTATAGAGAAAGAGGGCGGCCCAAAGATGGCACTAGCAGGCCCAGGTGATCAAAGGGGCATCAAGGGTAAAAGAACCAAACAATGTCGTAGGCAGAGAAGGAGCTTAGGAGCCAGAAGTATCAGACTACAAGACCGAGGACAGTGACCCTAAAGTTTTTGGAGACATAGTGACGGGCACCAGCCCAAGAGTTGACAGTACGGACAACAGTGGCCTCATCCAGTCACCGGATATTAACTTTGGGGTTGGTCGAAATGATGTTCAATGTAATCCCGACTCAGGTACAGATCTCAATGGTGTACGTCCTGCCAAAGACATTCCAGTATCAGCCCGATCAGGCGTCGCAGCTGGAGGGAGACGTAGGCGTGGGAGGCTTGCATCCAAAGATATTGGGGATAGAACTGGCACCCAATCAAGAACAGACCACGAAGAAGGTGGACTGTAGTGAGCCAGACCAGCAGGGCCCCAAAGATAACGTTAGGACAGGCATCACCAGAGAAATAGAATACACCTTCGATAATCCCGTGCCATGGGGGAAGGTGGCCAACATATTCGAGGAGCCAACTTGTGAGATGACACAGCACCTAAAGCCGTTGTACATACAGTCTCATATGGATGACAAGCCAATAACCAGGGTTTTGGTCGACAATGGAGCAGCTGTAAATATTTTACCCTCGAGGATGATGAAATGTCTCAGTAGAGATGAGATCGATTGGCTTCCCGCCGATGTATCGGTCACATATTTCCTGGGTGGCTCCACCAGGCCAAGAGGAGTACTCCCGATCGACCTAAAGGTGGGGAACCATATGTCCTTGACGGCTTTCTTCGTCATGGACGCCATGGCAAACTACAACGCCCTCTTAGGACGAGATTGGATCCACGCAAATTCATGCGTCCCGTCGTCCTTACACCAGTTCCTAATACTATGGTGGAAGGGGAAGATTGAGTTGGTAATGGCTGATAACTGACCATTCATGGTCGACGCCAGCCATGCAGAGGCCGTCTTGTACAATGGATGCATCGGCCCTATCTAGTTCATTGGAGCAGATGAACACGGGAGGCCTACGTCTCTGATTACCTCATCTACGATCTTAGAAGAAGTATTCCAGTTGAAGGGACCGTAAACAAAAGCCCTACCGAATCTTGGAGAACGGCGGAGGAAGACTGACGAAGACTACCTATGAAGACAAGTCAGAAGGTTGTAGCAGACATAATGCGCCAGCTGACAGTTGCAAGCCTGAAACAAAAGATGTCTCACGAAACAGAATTGGTGGCTGAGGTCGCGGCCAAGGAGCAAACGGTGGCTGGCCCTGAAGTCAGGCTGCAAGATCTGCCACCAGCACCACCGAAGATGGAGGAAACTTTGGCGGAGGTCCAAGATCCCTTGGTAGAAGTAGACTTAGGAACGGCCGAGGACCACCGGCCTATTTATGTTAGTGGCCTACTCTCACCCGAGTAAAGGGGGGATATTGTAAGTTTATTGAAGGAATTTAAAGACTTTCGCTTGGGACTATTCTGAGATGCCTGGTTTAGACCGAAGGTTGGTCGAACATCGGTTGCCCATCAAAGATAACTACAGACCCGTAAAATAGCTACCTAGGCGAATGGCACCAGACGTCGTCCTAAAAATCAAGGATAAAATCGAATGGTTGCTTAAGGCAGGTTTCCTCAGGACTGCTAGATACGTGGAATCGGTGTCGAATATAGTGCCGGTCATAAAGAAGAACAAAAAACTAAGGGTGTGCATTGACTTTAGAGACCTGAACAAGGCCACCCCCAAGGACAAATACCTGATGCCAGTGGCTGACATGCTGGTTGATGTGGCCTTGAAAAACCACATCATGTCTTTTATGGATGGCCATGCTGGATATAATCAGACCTTCATCGTGGAAGAGGATGTCCCAAAAATAACCTTTCGATGCCCGGGCACTTTAGGGACGTATGAGCGGCTGGTTATACCATTTGGGTTGAAGAACGCTGGCGCCACTTATCAGCGAGGAATGAAAACCATTTTTCATGACATGATTGGTACCTTTGTTGAGGTTTGCATTGATGACATTGTGGTTAAGTCAAAGTAGGAGCACGAGCATCTGGAGCACTTGAGGTGAGTGTTTTCCAGAATGAGGAGTCACGGCCTAAAGATGAATCCATTGAAATGTGCCTTCGGGGTAATGGCTGGTAACTTCCTTGGGTTTTTGGTTCATCAAAAAGGAATTGAGGTAGACAAGAACAAGGCTAAGGCCATCTAGGAGGCAAGGCCGCCTACAAACAAAAAGGAGTTACAGAAGTTCCTGGGATAGGTGAACTTCCTTAGGCGTTTTATTGCCAACTCCGCAAGGCGGACAAAGGTCTTCTCCCTGCTGCTAAAATTGAAGGCTGACGAGGACTTCAGATGGGAGGAAGCCCACCAGGAGGCATTCGACCAGATAAAGGCCTACTTAACAAAGCCTCCGGTCCTAATGCCTTCAAGGAAAGGAGTACCTCTAAAACTGTACGTGGCCGCAGCGGAAGGTTCAATAGGGAGCCTACTCGCACAGGATGATAAAGTCGGGAAAGAGCAGGCTGTGTTCTACCTAAGCAGGGCCTTGACAAAAGTAGAGCAGAAGTATCTTGTGATCGAAAAGCTTTATCTGGCATTATTCTTCTCCTACAACAAGCTTAGGTACTATCTATTGCCAGTAATGGTGGACGTGGTTTGCTAGACCGACGTCATAAAGTATATGCTCACACGCCCAAATTTCTAGGGGGAGGGTGGGAAAATGGACTCTCGCACTTACGGAGTTCGCCCTCCAATATGTGCCCTAGAAAGTAGTCAAGGGGCAGGCGCTTGCAGATTTTTTGGTAGATCACCCACCCATCAAGGCCGAAAGGGAAGTAATGGAGGTCTCCCTCCTTGGCCTGACGCTATGGAAGCATTTCTTCGATGGGTCCAAGACCAAGCGGGCGGCCGGGGAAGGAGTTGTCTTGTGATCACCAGAAGGAACGGAGACTCAGGTAGCCTTTTAGCTTGACTTCCCTTATTCGAACAACCAGGTCGAATACGAAGGTCTCATACTGGGGTTGGGCCTGCTTCTGGGCCTTAAGGCCGACACCATGGAAATCGTCAGAGACTCGTAGCTGGTAATCAATCAGCTGGCCAGGGAGTATCCGTGTGAGAGCGAACACTTGGTGAGCTACCTTGCACAGGCCAAGAAGCTAATCGAAGGATTCTAGGACGTAGGGGTGCGTCACGTCCCACGATCAAGGAATTAGGCCACGAACAGGTTAGCACAGGCAGTGTCTGGCATCGGTCTGCCAGTAGGCAGCGCAGAGAAGACGATCATCATCAAAAGGTAGACATGATCTACGATCCATGATGGCAGCTACTTAGAGGTCAACCACGTCGAGGATATGCAGCCTGACTGGCGAACGTCGATCATCCAGTACTTGAGCAACCCTGGGCCAGGGTTTGACCGAAGGATCAGAGATAAGGCGATGGGGTACATGCTGATTGGGGAAGACCTTTATAAGAAAGGGAAAGATGACTTGTTGCTCAAGTGTGTCAGCTTGAATGAGGCAACGTTGGTCATGGCCGAAGTTCACGAGGGCATTTACGGAGCGCACCAGGCTGGGCCAAACATGAGATGGTTGATCCGACGTCATGGGTATTATTGGCCAACCATGACTACTGACTGCATCAAATACGCTAAGGGGTATTGGGCGTGTCAGACTCATGGGCCAGTGCAGCGGTTGCTAGCGATAGAATTCAACCCTATGGTTAAGCCGTGGCCATTTAGGGGTTGGGCAATGGACCTCATAGGGAAGATTACCCCGCCTGCAACGCGGGGGCATTGCTTCATTATTGTGGCCACGGACTATTTCACCAAGTGGGTTGAGGCCGTGCCAATGAAGGGCTTCAGTCAGGCCGAAGTCATCCAATTCCTCAAAGGCCACATCATTCACAGGTTTGGGCTACCAGAGACCGTTACGTGCTATAACGGAAGCATTTTTGTTGGGGATGAGGTGGTGCCGTTTACAGCGGAGTTAGGGATAATGTTCACCCATTCCACCCCATATTACGCACAAGGCAACGGTCAGGCCGAGGCAAGTAATAAGATTCTCAAGGGGTGTTTAGCCAAGGTTGTGGATGATAACCCACGAAGATGGGCAGATTTACTTTATGAGGTTTTGTGGGCATTCAGGACGTCACAGCGGACTAGTACGACCACTATGCCTTTTGCGTTGACATACGATCATGACATAGTGCTACCTATTGAGGTTAGCGTAAGGTCAGTGAGGGTAGCATTCCAACAGGGACTCACGCCAACGGCCTACAACTAGGCAATGATGGCCGAGCTCGATGATCTAGAAGAGGAACGCTTGGCCGCACTGGACAGGATGCAGGTTCAGAAGAGGAAGGTTGCAGCTATCTACAACAAAAGGATATGCCTAAAGCACTTCCAGGAAGGGGACATCGTCCTGAAGGCCATACTCCCTGTAGGGACAAAGGATCCTAGACTAGGCAAGTGGTCCCCAATGTGGGAAGGACCTTTTACGGTCTGCCAGGTGCTCTGGGGAGGGGCCTACAGGCTGCGCAGCTTGGAAGGATGCATCCAGATCAGGCCTATAAATGGCAAGTTCCTAAAGGCCTTTCATCTTACGATCTGGGATTTAGGGTGAACAACACGAGGATGCCACACCATTGGAGGGAGGCCGTAAATTAAGGGAAAAGCAGGCTTTACTCCTAAAAGAAGTTCAAACATGGCCTAAGAAGGCAGGACACAAAATAAGCTAAAAGACAAATAAAGTATCATTGGTCTTTTGGCAGGGGAAGGGAAGGCACGTAGGCCCATTTCAGAAAGTCCTGAGGGGTGGTCTCTTGCAGTTCACTCCACTTCTTTTCCATCACGGTCAGATGTTCCTTAGCTACGACCAGATTAGCTTCACGACTCGATCTCAGCAACTTCAGTTCCTTAACTTGGGCCTTGGCGACCGTTGCATCCTCAGTAAGGGCCCAAGAGCCAAGGAGTTTCTATTTGTTGTCCTGGGTCAGGGTGGTTCTCTGTAATCGAAGATCTGTGAGCTAGGTCTCCAAGTTCTGAATGTTGCGGTCTAGCTGGGCTAGACGGTCGTCTCCTTCTTTCACCTCATCTAGCGCCTTCTTTAGGTCATCTAGCAGCCTTCGAAAGTGCTCATCATTGGTGTCGGTCTCCTTGAGAAGGGCTTTGAAGTGCTAAACATTCTGAAGAGTAAGAGGCGCCAAGGTAGTCACATCAAACATGAATATAATGGCCCCATCCAGCCACTCCTTGGCTAGGGCAGGGAGATCTGGTAGAGATAGCAGCGTTCTAAGGGCCTCGACAATGGACGTCAAATTGCCAGCACCCACGGCCTCACAGAAAGGGGATTGAAAGAAGGACTGCATGAGCACTTTCACCTCGGTCACTTATGCGGTGATGGAGCTGGAGCCCGAGATGTTGCCGAGATCTTTGTCATCCTCGGAAGAGATCAACTTGGCCAGAAGCGCCTTAAGGTTGAAGATCTGAGGAGAAAGAAAGGTTTAGCGTCAACGGAGCATGAGAAGGAGCGGTAAAGTTAAGAAGCATACCATAGGGGTCACTGCAGGGATAGCACGGTCTGGGGAGGACGGAGGCTCCAGATCATGTACCAGGGTTTTGGACCCATTGGGATCGGTCTCTCCATGACTGCTAGGGGCGTCGGCATTGTCTTCTTCTTCTTCTGCTTCTTCTTTTTCTTCTTCTTCTTCTTCTTCTTCTGCTTCGTCCTCGGAGCTACCCTCTAATTCATGGTGGGAGGAAGAAGCAGATCCAGAAGTTGAGGAGCTGGTAACAACAACCTAGGCAGTATGACTTGGCATGGCCTTGTTCAGGCGTGCGCTTGACCGTGTACGATCTTTCATAGAATGGGAGGTGATTAAAGGAGATACTAAAATGGAAGAGAGGGGCTTGATACTTATGGGCTGAGGCCCTTGGAACACACTCGAGAGAATGGCCTGGCATTGGATAGACTTCGCTGGGCTGACGCTTTTCATCCTCTTACTCACCGGAGGAGGATCGTCTTCAGATTCTTCATCGTCCTCCGGCGTGGACCCATGATCACTTCGGGCCGATTGAACAGAAGACATCAGCCAGGTTAAAGATTTGCCTACGATTTTGAAGGGAACGGTTAGCAAGGGCATCTAAGGCCGAGCAACAAGGAAAGATGGGACAGTGCTTACCAGAGGGTTGCTTGGAGGCTGATGAAGGAGGGCGTTTGCTGCTTTCTTGGAAAGATCAAAATGGGAGGAGAGACTTGAAATAGGTATCCCACTAGACCACAAAATCCTCGATCATTGTGGGTTCCTTGATGAAGAACTGCAATTCAAACTATGAGAGGACCAGGGCATTTATGGCCGACACATGAAGTATGTCAGTCACATCTGAGTAAACGATCCTGCCCAGTGCGCAGTCCTTGATTGAATAGTAGTTGGGGCAGGGGATTGCCTGGCAAAGGCCGAACTGGCACGCACAGAAGTGGGGGTTGTATGTCTCAAACCCACAGGTGTTGTTACCTGACGGCTCTAGGGTAACGTTGATATGAAGATCCCAACACACCAGGAACTTGCCCCATAGTAGTGGATCAGAGGTAGGGCAAGCGATGGCTAACGAGAGCCACTCAGGGATGGCCTCCCCCGTCTGATAGGGGAGGAAGAAATTACCACTAAAATCAGGCTCAAAGGAGGAAAAGAAGTCATAATACTCTCTCAAAGTTCTCAGGTCATGGTGGGGAGTCGACGTAAATAGGTAACCAGCCACAGGGCAGACTGGGAGCGGTGAGGGCACAGTGTACAGATCAGTGAAGTGGGCATAGAGCCACATCTGGAGGAGCCAAAACGGGCCATCACCATAATCAAAGTCAAACTTGATAATATCATTGCAACCCCAAAAGAGGGTTGCCAGAGTCAGGGCAGACAAATCCACCACACAGCCTTGCCCTAGGGCATTGGCTAGACGAAGGTAGGTCTTCGAGATCTTGTTAGACCGAACGCAAGCGACATAATGGAAAATCCAGAACAAGAAGAAAGCTGTGAGCTCTCTGGGGGAAACAGAACCACGGGTCTCTCGATAGGTCCGTAGGTAGAAGCTGTAACTGGCAGACTTGGAAAACTCAAGGCCATGGTGTATTTCAACATCCTTATTGTCGGTCAGGCTAGGCGAAGAGCAGTTGAACTCTTCACCCCTGGCCTTCAGATCGGTGAGAGCCCCGACATCCAAAAGGGTTAGAGCGGCCATACTGAAGCGGAAGTGGAAGGTATTGGTGGTTCGCGACCAGAACTGGAGTGTAGCCTGGAGCAGGGGACGATCGAGAGGGACAGGGGTGGTTGAAAGCTGAATAGCATGAAGGACACCGAGCTTGATTAGTAGTTTAGATTGGTCACAGACCACCCTATCCACCCAGGTCTTCCAATCTGGGAGATGGTGGGGCCACAGGAGTGCAAAAACCTTATCTTTGAGTTGCAGGGGGTCAATAGTCTGGGCAGGCAGCTGTTCCCGTTCGAATTTTGGGAAGTTAGACACACCATGGGGTTGGGAGGCGAAGGCTGGGCCTAACCTAAAAATAGAGACTTCAGAGCAGGGGATTTGTACCTTGGTCAGGACTGAGGAAGGCAGAAGTGAATGTTTTCACTCCAGGAGGTCTTCTACATCTTCTGCGGCCGTTGGTTCCTTCTTTCTGGCCATGGTGTCAAGGTAGGGGACTGAGCAAAAAGGGGGAAGTGAGAATGGAAGAGAAGATAGGCGAAGGATGATTTGAGGAGCCAGGCAAAGGGGGGTTTTGAAAAACCTTGAAAATCAGCAAGGATTTAATGAAGGGATGGAACTTGCGCCACCATTATGGCGGGGGGTTTGAAATTTAAAAACCCTAATGGCCCGAGAAGGTGAAGCAGCAAAGAGGGTTTGGGCCATGTGGCATCGCTCAGAGAGGTTGTGAGGGGCATTGTTTATGGCCCAAACCACCTGATCTTGGCCAGGCAAAGCTGGGAGAGAACCAGGAGTGGGCCCTTGGCATTGGGCCAGGAGCGAAAGAGAGCATCGGGACATGGTTGTAGCCCTGACGGTTGGGAAGGGGTGGCCCACATGGCAGAAGTGCAGGCAGTCCTGGGCGCAGGCTTGCGTATCACAAGGAACAAGGTGAGAGACGACATTGGTGGGGCCCACCATTGCTACAAAAGTTGGAGTGAGAGCAGGGGTTGATGGCCTGCATGGAAACATTTGATTGGAGCTCGAGTGAGATGGGCCGAATGGAGTGGTTTTGGAGGGAACGGTTGCGTAGGCTGATAACTTCCAAGGCCTATCTATATAAGGAGGAAGGCTTATCCGTGGGGGGACACACAAACATCTGACAACCAGCACACCTCTTTATTTTGTTTACTTCATTCATTTATTGCTTTGTTTATTGCCTTTCTTTATCGGTGCTTGTTATCAATTAAGATCGAAGGGATGTACGGTCACATACTAGGAGCCATAAGAGTGAATCCATGGAGCCCATACTTGTATCTGGTATGATTGATTGATATAATTTCCATTTTTGTCTCATTATTGTTTGTGTTTCAAATTACTTTTGATCATTCCAAGGTCTGTGGCATTTCGGGCTGTAGTCCATAGTTGTTGGCTTAACCCAAAAGACCTTAGAGCTACTCAGGTAGGAGGGAAACCTACTAGCCTATTAAGGAGTCAGATTAGGCTGTTTTCGACCTTGTTCGAACCTGCGCAAAGGTTCTGGCATGCCCGCATTATTCGCACTATGAGTGTAACCCTGCGTGTGAGTGTTTGGGAGTTTTATCACCAACAGAAACATTATTCGTTACAACAGTATGGGTTCTAGTTTGTCTAGTAAAAATAGCAAGATCATGAGCTACTACAATAACATTCTTATCTTTTTTGTTAATTCAAATTTATGATATTTACTCAAAATAGATTTTATATCCCACAAATTAGTAAAAATCTTCCACAACTGGTGGTAAGTATCTTGATCCACCTAATGAACCGACTCCTCACAATCAGCCCAAATGAGCTACTGAAAATGAACCAATGCCTTCCAATGATCCTATTTCTAGTAGTCCAAATCAGAGGAATCAAGGTAGATCCTTCCAAGATAGAAGCAATCCTAAAGATGCCATCTCCCAAGATTGAAAAAGAAAGAAAAAGTTTCTCTGGGATAAATCAATATATCAAATGCTTTATATCCCAATTTGCGGTGCTATGTGAGCCTATATTCAAACTACTGAAGAAAAATTTGCCTAAAGAGTGGAATGAACAATGCCAAGAAACCTTCGATAAGATAAAAGAATATTTGACAAATCTGCCTATTTTGGAGCCGCCAACTCCAGGCTTACCCATCTTATTGTATGTCTCCATGACTGAGGGAACAATGGGGGCAATGTTGGCTCAATATTATTCTGACGACAAAAAGAACAAGTAATGTACTACTTGAGCAAGAAGTTCCTGAGTTATGAGGCTAATCATACGGCCCTTGAAAAAACTTGCATCACCTTAGTATGAGCCACCAAATAGCTAAAGCCTTAGTGATATTGATTTCAAGAATATTAGGAACAAAATTCTCTAACACTTTTTTTCTAAACATATGAAAGAAGAAATAAAAAGGATATGACCAAGGCTTCACCACTAGGCCTAGAGGTATGTAGCTAAAGAGGGTCGATGCCCTAGAGTTTGCGTCGATGTTGTATACCACTTCCCTTTACTTCTATTTTTTTTAATATCCTATCCCCATTTGGATCCATGTAGCCAACCCCATTAAGTTGGGATAAGGCTGACTTGCTGTTGTTGTATAACCAAGGCTTCACCACCTGGCCTGCAGGAATGGAATTACCACTGTACTCAACCCTACTAAATCACCACAGTAGAGTCTGATTGGAATGCGGGAATGTAATTACCACTGCACCCAACCTACTGAATCAACACAGTATGGTTTGATTGGAATCACCTCCAAGAGGTGTTACAACTTCACCACAACAACCTATCCAGATTTATCCATGAACCAAAGAAAAGCAAACTTTATTTTCCAATCGTTTCCTTATTACAACAATATATTGTTTAAATAAAAGACCCAAAGTTAAAAAATAGTCACTAACTAGAACCTTCCTTACGTGTGGACAGTGTTACTATAAAAAAAGAAAATAATAAAAATAGTAATTGTTGCTTATAATTTAGAAACTGAGGAACTAGTACAATAATAGAAGATAGTAACTACTAGGAAAGCGTTCTAGTAGATCTTCAAGATATTCTAGCAAATCTTCTCATAGTACCCCACACAATCTTCTAGAAGATCTCATACAAGCTATTGTGTCATGAAACCGTCAAGGTGGATCCTCCGGTGAGATAGCCTGCACAAATGAACAGAGTAAGCACAAAAGAGCCGGTTTGCTCCAGAGGGGGACTCTCTGATGCTTAAGTCAAATCTTTAGCAGCAAATAAGTTAACAGTAGTCAAGATGAGTCTGTTAGGTTTATACCTAGGTATATATAGCGTAGACTGTACGCGGAGGTGATCATGGAGAGTCCCGTTAATTGAGTCTTCCATCCATGGTAGGAGAGTCAATAGTGGAGTCCTTTTGGGAGAGTGACTCCTTATTAGTAGGAATTGTGGGTATTCCTTATTGGAGTGTGGTGATAACTGCGAATGACTTATCAGGCGTGGGATCAGTCAATCTCCACGTGGTGGATTATGCCATTATATAATCAAACTCCTGGCTAGAGCAGGCGTGAGTATGACCTGATGGGATTTTATTCATTAAACCGTCCCCGACAATTGTAACGTGGTGTGGTGTCATTGGGTGATATAATTAGGTATATCATACCCCCCCACTCTAGGAAAGCCATTAGGGTTTGTCAGAGTAGAAGCTGTGCGCTCTTCCTTCCCCAATGAGTTACACTCTATCGTCGCAAAAGTACGGGTTTTACATTCGACCACGTGGTATTAGATACCACATTCCTAACTGATCGATGCCATGCTCTATACCTTTGATTGACCACGTGGCAAAAACTTCTACACTCTTGACCGAGGGACAACGTCTTCCGCACCCTCGACCAAGTGAAAATGCCTTTTGCACTCTCAACCAAGTGACATACCGATCA
Organism: Telopea speciosissima; assembly: GCF_018873765.1. Lineage (NCBI taxonomy): Eukaryota > Viridiplantae > Streptophyta > Magnoliopsida > Proteales > Proteaceae > Telopea > Telopea speciosissima. Next base: position 47,160,328 of record NC_057916.1, read on the forward strand.
CACTCTTGACCGAGTGTCAATGCCCTTTATACTCTTATACTCTTGACCTACGCTCCCAAGCAAGCGTCCACATACTCCGAGCGGTGACAGGTTCCCTGCTCTCGACCGAGCAATAATCCTTTGTTTATGCATCGTTCAATAAAAGTTATTATGAATCCTGGTTATCAATCCAGGTGTCACGATGTTATCATGCCTGTCACTTCAACGTCCTCAAATGCCGTCGGTATAGATGTTGACATGCCTAGAAATCGAATAGGAAGGTGCCCCATCATCAGGCACATCGCTCGATGCTGGAGTTGTAACGATGTATTTTCATCTTTCAAACTCAAGTCACTTCATGCGTGCGTTGCTTCGTATTTGGGCACGACTTTTGGGGAGCATTTATTGCTCCGAAGTTATGATTGGATAGGGACTTCTCTTTAAAAACCCATCTCCATCTCCTTCGTCTTCATTCTCTTAATCTTCGTCCTTTGCAAGTCTTTCTCCTACAAGTGCAAGGCTTCTCGCTTCCACGGTATCTAAGGGTTTTCATGTTCTTCCAGTGCATTCTTGTCGATTTGCTCTGTCATTCTGCCATTTCTTCCTTATGAGCCCTTTACAACCAGTAAGGCTCTTTTCTCTTTGTTGTTTCATTGTCCTTTGCATTCTCTATTTATTTTTACTTTTACTCCATCTTTAATGGTGTCATCTAACTTAGGTAAGGTGATTGAGGCAACAGGTGCCTCTATTACTTTTAGAATCTTGTACCCTTCTGGAGGAATGATTGATCCTCTTAGCTCCTCTAGTTCTGGTGGTGCTTATGCTCTAGCAGAGGCTCCTGTGGGGGAGTTGAGGCACCTTGTAGGTCTTCCAAACCTTGTTGTGCCGGAGGCTATTTGAGGAATTAGACTTGCGTTTGTCGGTCAGTATGCCAATGTTGCTTGGGAGGCACAAAATTTCCATGGTATGATGAATTCTGAGGAATTAAATGCCTTTAGGGTGAAGTTTCATATTTTGGACTCCATCGTCCTTAGAGTCCCTGACAAGGACGAGTATGCGTGTATGTCGCATGAAGAAGAGTGTTTCCTGTACGAGGAGTACTTCACCAGGGGACTCCGATTCCCCGTGAGGAGGTTCCTTGGTGAATTTTTTAGTTACCATGGCATTGCCCCTACTCAACTTGTCCCTAATTCCGTACGGAATATCATAGGTTTCCTTTCCCTTCTATTTGGTATCGAACGCCCGAACTCTTTCAATCTTTTACTTTATGTTTTCCATTTGAGTTCTCTTTATGGCTCCCAGGGCTGATATTGCTTGAACTAGCGCTTGAGAATTAAGACATTATCGAGCACCCTTCTTCCACCAACGGCTAGAAAAACCGATTCATATTTCTCTCTAGAGCAACTGAATTATCGGTCGGGAACGTCTGACATGAGCTAGACACCAAGATATTGAACGTTTGGCCCCTACTGAGCCCAGAGGATCAAATGACCTAGGAGAAGCTGAAGGAACTGCACTTCTCCTTAGATGCCATGGATTTGGTTGAAGAGGCGTTTCTCGCTTGGCATGACCTTAGCCCTGGTAAGCCTACTTCTGCTCTGCTTTGTAGTCATTTTCTTCTTGGAGATGTTTTCTGATCACCTTGTGTCTTTGTAGTGCCGCTCGATAGCAATTCGCTTCAGGCTGCGTTCATGCAACACTACAAAGGAGGCAGCCCTAGGGGGGGATGCCATCGGGCCCCCGACCGTCGGGGAAAAGACAAACACCCCAAGAAGAAGATAAAGGTTGTTGAGAGTGCCCTGAGTGCCCCCTCCGTTCCCCTAGAGGAGCCATTGGCCGAGCAGCATGTGACGCTGGGGTGAATGTTGTAGTAATAGACAACTAGGAACTCCCTGGTCAGCTCCCCACGGAAAGCTTTGACCAGGATGCTACTTTGCTGGGTGTGGTCATTCAAGGCTCTTAAGGAAGTGAACACCCCATTCCTCCGCATGACTCGATTGGTCGGCAACCTTCCGCTGGGTAGGGAGAAACACAACCACCCGCCCAACACATCGACATCTTCCCGGTTATCGTCCCCCTAGTAGGAACTATTTTGTCTTCCTCAACACTCGAACGGTGAACACTTTTGTCCACGAGGGTTGACTCCCTCAGACAAAACTTCTCTTCAGGGGAAACCTGCTTCTCAGCTGATAGAGATGGGATGGGCCTACCTCACCCATGCAAGCTTTTCTAACCTTAATTTTCCATTCGTTTCTTTTGATCATAGGCTTATAGCCTTCCCTTTTTGTCTTTTATGTAGTCATACGCTTAACAGGCGGAGGCGTATGATCTGCTTGTTGATAAATTGACAAAGAAAGATGCTCAATTGAGGGATCTTTAGGAAAACCTCTAAAAGGTTACTTCCGAGTGGGATAATTCGAAGACTACTCATGAGGAGGCCTAGAAGGTTTATCAGTTCTAAGTAGTCAGGTTGTGGACACACGCAATAGCGACAAGGCCAAATGGGACGCCCATCAGAAGAACCTTGATGGTCATTTCTGCTATATGGAAAATGACTTAGAGTCTGCTCGGTCCCAGTTCAAAGAGGTTTAGGAGGGGAAGGTCTCAGTTGAGCAGCAATTGACTGGTTTGCAGACCACATTGAAGGAGGCTGAAGAGCTACGGGCTGAGACAGTGGCCCAGGCAGTTAGGGAGTATAAGAAGTCTCATACTTTTGACGCCAAAAAGGTGGATCTCCACCTGGATGCTTACATATATGGGATCTCAAAAAGCTCGCAACCATGTGTGAAAGACCGGCCCCAATTTTGACTTCTGAGAGCTCCCCCTTACTAATGCCAAAACTTCCACAGAGAGAAATGTTGAGCCTCCTGCTCCCCTTGTAGATGCTCCTGTAGAGGGAGTTAGTACTAGGGAAGATGAGGAAGAAGAGGAAGAGCATGAGCGGAATGAGGGGGATGACGATCAGGGTGATGGGGAGACGGAACGAGGGGGAGAGATTGAGCCAGAGAGTGATCGGGTCAAAAAATGACCCTCCTTTTTCTTTTTCTTTTTATTAACTTCTTGCTTGGCAAAATTTTGTACCAGGATCTTTTACTTGGATTGAACATTTTTCTCATTCTTTTATAGTAATGTTGTATTCTTGCACATCCTTGTGTTTTCTTTTGATTCCGCTCATCCATTGCAGGACTTCTTTTGGTTCCTATCTTTTGGCTTTGAAACCATTGATCTTGGCCTGCGAACAAGACACCAATTATGGATTTGCATCAGGATGTTCATCCGCAAAGTATTTAACAGGGTGTAATCTAGGCTATGGGCCCTCTCTTGCCGCCGCTCAGATTTTTGCTTCTTCTCTTTGTCTTTCCGATCGTCTTTGTCATTAGATGACCTCTTCTTCTCTCAGGCTTTTGACTCAGTTCCCTTCCTGGCTTTTAGCACATCCCTCATGTTGGCAAACTGGTGGTAGCATTCAAGCAGATTAGCCATGTTGTCCACAGGTTCCAGAGCTAGGGATTTGACCAACTCCTTGTCGATGATGCCACTATACAGGGCATTGTAAGCCATTCCATCGTCTAAGTCCTTGATGTCCAGGGACTCTTGAGTGAATCGAGTGACATAGTCCAAGATCGACTTGTCACTCCTCTGCTTCACTATCAGGAGGTTTGCAATGATTTTCTTTTATTTAATGATGTTCTGGAACTGCGTGAAGAATGCCTTGCAAAGCTTCTAATGTAGCCCGACTTCAAACTTGAGAACTAGGCAGTGGCTGCTCCTTTCAGAGATCTTGTGAATAGACAGTAAAATACTACTTTAGAACCATCGTAAATGACTGTCACCACGTTGAAGTAGTTAATATAGTTGTGCTGGTCCATTTTTCCGTCACACATTTCAAAGCTGGATGGCTTGAACCCTTTGGGGAGGTCGGTGTTCATGATGGTTGCCGAGAATGGGTGGTCACTGGCAAAGAGTGTCCTTAGCGAGTAAACACTATTCAAGGCTTTTCATCCTTTTGTCTAGCTCCCTCAACTTCCAAATGATATCATTCTTAACTAGCTGGCTTCTTGTTGCTTGGTTTGGTAATTGTTGAACCCGATCCTTGCTCGGCCTTGGCGGGTAATCCATCGTCAGTGAATCGTTGAACCTGATCCCCGATCTCTCCTTGATCACTCATTCGACGGGGACCTTGTTACAAGTGTCCCGCACCTCCACCAATGCGGTGAGCGTGACTAACTGTCGGTGGGCTATCGTTGTGCCAATTGGACATCTGGGACCTTTCGATTTTAGAAGGGACTCGAGTTGGTCCCTGGCTGTCATAAAATCTCCGACGTGCTCGGGTAGGCAAATCTCCTATTCTTGCCATTGGAATAATCACCGTCCCATGACGGTGGGGGTGAGATGATCCCACGTAGCTCCCCGCCCTTCCTTTTATAGGTGTGGGTGGTGGTGGGAGCACTCGCTAATGCTGAACCAGTACTGGAGCCTATTGGTGTTGTGCGGTCGTCTGTGGCGGTGCTCCAATCGATTGTTGCTGCTATGGATAGCACGGTAGCTGCTACTTGCTGCCTGATGAACTCTCCCACCATTGCATTGGTTTGCAACATCTGAAGCTACAAGTTGCAAATCTGGGCATTTGTGGCCGGTGGATTGGGATCGAGAAATTACGACAGAGGTGGCGGTGGTGGTAGTTGCCCCAGGATTGGCTTCTTGTACCACCTTATTCGGTCCCTAGGGTGGATTCTATGGGCGAGGCCGCCCATGAGTGGACCTAGTGCCACGACGAGGTGGTCACTGCTCCCTTCTCTGTGAAGTCTCTAGGGGGAGCTCGTTGGCAAATTACTGGTAGTGTTGTTGGATCCTGCCATTGATAGAGATTTTGAGTGGATTATGAATAATGATTCTCTGATTGCTCCCACAGACGGCGCCATGTTGCGTTAAGACACCGTCTAGGTAGATTCTCTAATGAGATAGCTTACGCAGAGGACCAGAGTAAGCACAAGAGAGCCGGTTTGGTCTGGCGGGGGACTCTCCGATGCTTAAGTTAGGTCTCTTTAGCAGTAGATAAGTTAATAGTAGTTAAGATGAGTCTGTTAGGTTTATACCTGGGTATATATAGTATAGACTGTATGTGGTGGTGATCATGGAGAGTCCCTTTATTTGAGTCTTCCATCCATGGTAGGAAAGTCAATAGTGGAATCCATTTGGGAGAGTGACTCCTGATTAGTAGGAATTGTGGGTATTTCTTATCGGAGTGTGGTGATAACTGCAAACAACTTATCAGGCGTGGGATCAATTTGATGTAGGGGATTATCTAGAAGCTAGGGTTCCTACATGGGTTGCATAATAGGGACAATAATGAGTATACACTCAAGGGACTGTAGGTATGAAATGGGATGGACAACAACATATACAAGCCTACATGAGTTAATGAAACAGAAAATTTTATTGTAGCAGTGAACAATATAGGTCTAAGCAACATGCATCAATTCAACAAACACAAGGTACGCAACATGGGGGTGGGGAAGCAAGAACAAAAATTACCAATATCAAGTGCAAATATCTTTCAATACTCTAAAAAGAACTCATGCTATAACCAGTCCTAGGCATGCATTCCAATAAAAAATAAGACATAAGCAAAGTATGAAGAAGATGCATAAAGTTTAAGAACAGTATAGGTGAAAACAGATTAGATACTAACAATGGTTCAAGGTTCCAAATTAGAAATCATGACAGGGTGGGGAGGGGGAACGATGAGCATGCATTCGAGTAGGGGGGAATGGGGTAGAGCAGATAATGTAACAAACAGAAAAGAAAGAAGAACAAGGTAGGTTCGATTGGGGGGGGGGAAAGAAAGAGGGAGTGGGGAAGAAGGGAAACAAATAACTTAACCACTTACATGCTATGCTGCTGTAACAAAGAAGCAGAGAAGAAGAAGAAGAAAATCCATTTGGGGGGTTGAGGGGAGAAGATGCTCCACGCAAGAGAGGAGAAGGAGACCCAAGAGCCAATAGCTTGTTTCATCTCATTTCTTAACATTCAACATTACATGGCCGAATGGCCTATACACAGCTTAAATAAGAAACAAAACAATAGAAAATTATTGGCCTCCCCTTGGGAAGACCAACACATAGGGACACACCCAACAACTGAGTTGTTTCCTAAAAACTAATGGAGCACAAGTTCCAAGAAGTCCACTAGTCAACTTAAAGGGCTGATCCAAGTGGGCCTGGGCCTAGACCAAAATTATAAATAACCACAAAGTGAACCAAAAATTGGACCACAGAAAAACTAAACCAAACTGAACCAAACCGAACCAAACTGAACCAAAATTACATATGACCCAAATCACAATAAAAGATTAAAATTACTTAGGCCAGCAAAAGTACTCCAGTTCAGCACCACAATCCATTTCGTAAGAAATCTCCGTCCAACAAAAGTGAGCTTGATTCAAGCTGAAGATGTTTGCGCAGTCTTCATTGGTAAACTCTTCGAAAGTCTTTAGGAATGGGACTGATGTCCCCATCAACTCTCCCGGGCTTTGAAGAGTTCACCTCCGGTGAATAAAAACTCAAGTAGAGCTCAAGGATGTCGGGTTAAGCTGTCGAGACTCCTTGATAGGAATCCAAGTGCAATCAATCTCTGGGCGATTACGCCACTTAACTAAGAACTCTCGGGTTCCTCCGTCACGCGAAGAAACAATCCTTTCATTAAGGATATCTTCAACTTCTTCTATTCCTTTAACAGTTTCTGGCACAGGAGGCAAAGGGGTGGATGGAAGTAGAGGGGCAGGGACTGAAGTGTCATCAACAATAAATGGAAAGTCCTCAAGGTCATCAGGGTAGAAAAGAGCATCAGTAGGGGTGCTGTGGTAAGGGGCAAGATCTTCAACATTGAAGATGTTATTGATTCCCATATCAGAAGGTAATTCCAAGACATAAGCATTAGCACTTACCCTTTTGAGAATTTTGAATGGACCTGCACTACGAGCATGCAATTTGCTCGCTTTTCCTTTGGAGAATCTTTGTGGCTTGATTCTCACCATCATCATATCACCTTCCTCAAAGGTTTGTAGTCGTCGACACACATCAGCCTTGGACTTTTATTGGTCATTACTCAACGCAATTTGCTACCTTATACCTGCATGTAAGTCATGTATATGCTATGTAAAAGACTCAGCTGACGGGGAGGTTCTAGAGCTAGACATGGCTGGGATAAGGTCAATGGGTGCCCTGGGTTGGTAACCTAGACAGACCTCAAAAGGAGACATACCAGTAGTCCTATTCTTAGAGCTATTGAAAGCAAACTTTGCTTGGGTGAGGATTCTGTCCCAACTCTTAAGATGCTCTCCAACCAAACAATGTAACAAATTTTTGAGACTCCGATTGATGAGTTCAGTTTGACCATCAGTCTGGGGATGGAACGCAGTGGAGAAACAGAGTTTAGTACCCATCATCCACCATAAGGTTCGCCAAAAGTGGCTTGTGAATTTGACATCCCTATTAGACACTATGGTTAAAGGCAGACCATGATACTTGACGACCTCATTGAAAAAAAGTTTGGCCACATTGGATGCATCAGTAGTTTTTAAACATGGGATGAAATGTGTCATTTTTGAAAACCTATCCACAACCACAAAGATAGAGTCATGTCCCTTTGAAGTTTTGGGAAGACCAAGCACAAGTCCATGCTAAGGTCTTGCCATGGAGCATGTGGCATAGGAAGGGGAGTGTACAAGCCAGTGTTCTTCTTTTGTTACTTGGCAGACTGGCATGTGTGACACTAACTCACAATTCGAGAAAAATCCCTTTTTAAACCGGGCCAAAAGAATCTATCTTCAACAAGAGTGGTGGTCTTGTCTCTACCAAAATGTCTAGCGATTCCTCTAGCATGCAATTCCCAAATCAGATAATCCCGAAGTGATGTCTTGGGAATGCATAGTTTGACACTTTTAAACAAAAACCCATCCTTTAGCAGGAATTCCGAATGAACAATAGGAGGATCTTGATTTACTGAAGTGAAAATCTCACTAAAATCAGGACAAGTGGGATATTGGTCCTTGATTCGCTCAAACCCTACTACCTCAATGCTCATAGTTTGGAGCAAAACATTAGTTCGGTGCCTAGCACTCATGTGCTTGAACAAGATATTGACTCGACTCAACGCATCTGCTGCAGTGTTCTCAACACCAGGTCTATGCTTGAGTACAAAGGTGTACTCTTGAAGAAATTTGACCCACTTAGCGTGCCTTTGATTGAGCTTTTTCTGGGCACTTAAGTATTTCAGGGCTTGGTGATCTAAAAACAACACAAACTCTTGCGGTAACAAATAATTGTCGCCAATAGCGCAGGGATTGCACAACCGCATAGAATTCTTTATCATATGTGGAATAGCGTTGCTTGGCCTCATTTAGCTTTTCACTAAAATAAGCAACTGGGTGCCCTTCTTGTCCTAAGACATCACCTATTCTGACACCAGAAGTGTCACAATTGACTTCAAAAACTTTGGAGAAATCTGGGAGACGTAGGACTGGTGCCTCCATCATCAATTTCTTTATCTCCATAAAGTTCTTGGCAGCGTTTTTAGTCCATTGGAACTCCTTCCTTTTCATGCAATCTGTGACAGAAGACATGATGGAACTAAAATGATAAATGAACCTTCTGTAGAAGGTGGCTAAGCCATGAAAGCTTTGCACCTCGTGAACATTGGTAGGCTTGGGCCATTCAACAATTGCTCTGATTTTCGCAGGATCAGCAGCTACTCCTTGAGCTGACACAACAAATCCTAAGAAGATAACTTGAGTACTCATGAAGGTGCATTTCTTGAGATTGACATAAAGTTTAGCCTTCATTAGCACCCTAAAAACTTGTTGTAATTGATCCAAGTGGGAAGACATGGTGTTACTATAGATGAGGATGTCATCAAAGTAAACCACTAAGAACTTGCCAATGAATGGTTGAAGCACTTGATTCATAATCCTCATGAAAGTGCTTGGTGCATTGGATAAACCAAAGGGCATAACTAACCAACCATTCAAAAAGTTCATCCTTCGTCTTGAAGGCTGTCTTCCACTCATCCCTTGGTCTAATCCGAATTTGGTGGTACTCACTCTTGAGGTCAATTTTTGAAAAGATGGATGACCCCGCCATCATATCCAACATGTCATCAAGTCTAGGTATAGAAAACCTATACTTGATAGTGATCTTATTGAGGGCTCTACTGTCGATGCACATTCTCCAAGTGCCATCCTTCTTAGGTGTGAGTAAAGCAGGTACTGCACAAGGACTTAGACTATCCTTTATGAATCCCTTTTGAAGAAGCTCATCCACTTGTCGTTTGAGCTCGAGATGTTCTTTCGGGTTCATACGCTAGTGGGGCAGATTTGGCAAAGATGAACCAGGAACTAGATCGATTGCGTGTTGGATTTCACGCATTGGTGGTAGCTCATCTGGTAACTCCTCAGGGAATAGTTGTTCAAATTCCTTTAACAAGGGTTGCATTTCACTAGGAGCCTTAGTAAATTTGCTTGACGATTCAGCTTTACTTGGCTTGGGAACTAGAGCGTAGATAACCCCCAACTCCTTACACTCACTCTCAATTTGCAATTGATTTAGAATGTTGAGTGTTTTCTTTGGAGCTTGCTTGGAGGTACTACCCTTGTGTTCAGGGACCTTTACTTCCTTGGGTGCACTAGGTGTTAGTCTAATCTTTTTCCCTTTAAATTCAAAGACACAGGTGTTAGACTTCCCATAGTTTGTGACATCTCGGTCATATAACCAAGGTCTCCCTAAAATGATGTGGGCAACGTCCATCTCTAGGACATCGCACCAAACTCTCTCCTCATAGCCCGCAAAATGCAAAGGGACTAAACACCTAAGAGTGACAGGAATAGTAGATTGATCGACCCAAGCGACTTTGTATGGGCTTGAGGTTTGAGTCCCATTCTAGCCACAGCACTTTGAGAAACCACATTCATACAACTTCCACTGTCAACAGCGACATGACAATTCTTACCTTGATGACAGGTGTAAGTGATGAAAATATTGGTTCGTCGCCAATCATCGTTGCTTTTGGGTTGCGAGACCATGCATCGAACAACACCTAATTGGGAGGTATTGCTCTCCTCTTGTTCTTCATCAGAAATGAACTCATTTGGATTGTGATCCTCAAACTCATCATCTTGACTCTCATCTTGGTTTTCACTCTGGTCTTCCTCTTCAAGATTCTGGTTCCCAACGTAAAGATTCTTGTTGGGGCAGTCTTTGACATAATGGCCAAATCCTTGACACTTAAAACATTGTTGTTGACCATTCTTTTTGGGTTTTATACCCAAAATGCCCTTATCCTTGTTGTTCTCAAACTAACGAGGAGGGTTGCCAATTGTCTTAGAGAAACTTGAAGAACCTTGAAAAGGCTTTTTGGCATTTGAATCTCCACTTTGGAAATTCTTCTTTTGAGGGAAGGTCCTCATGGATGACTCAAGTTCCAAGGCAACTCTAAAAGCCTGATGGACATCTCGAACCATGTGTGGTGCCATACGTGTTCAAATGTCTGAATTGAGTTCAGTAAGGAACTTGGAAAGGGTCTATTCAGTATCTTCATGAGTACGGCTCCTGATTTTCACTTCATTAAACTTGCTCATGTACTTAGTTACAGACAACTTTCCTTGCTAAGGGTGTTCATCTCATGCAGAAGTTGAAGCCTATAGGTCATAGGCAAAAACTTCCTTTTGAGTCTCTCTTGCATTTCCACCCATATGGACACAGGCTCAATTCCTAAGTTCTGCTCTTGGTATTCTAGTTCTGTCCAAAAATCTTGGGCTGCTCCTGTGAGCTTGATTTTGGCAAATCGGAAACAAACTTCCTTGGACATTTCATAGAAATCAAAATATCTGTCCATTTGCCTAATCCAATCCAATAGGACTTTGGCGTCAATTTGCCCATCATAGGAGGGGGCTTTAACCTTGACCATTCTCCTAATGTCAAATTCTCGGTCTTGGGGTTCATAGAATTCCTCAACCCTATGCGGATGATAATTCCTTTGAAAATGATGCCCTTGAGGTCCTCGACCACGCCCATTGCCTAGGAAGTTATCCCTATACCTATCATGATCATCAATGTTACGATCATGCTCTTCCAGTTCTTGTTGGGTAACTTCTTGTCTAGGTCTGTTACCTTGAACAGTGTGGTCTTGTCGCATGGATGTTTCCACGACATTAAGTCAGTCTAAAATTTCTTGGATAGCTCTTAAGGTTTCTTCATTCTGTTTGAAGATCCTTTCTAATTGTTCAGGTGTTATGGTAGAGCTATTGGAGCCTAGCATGTTTTGGTATGTTTTACCACTCCTGGTGGACATACAAGGGATCAAACACTTAGATTAGGATTGTCAACAACCTAGGAAAGGAATGGCTGTACTCAAGGTTGTCCCCATTGAGGCTGGAACCGAAAGGATAGAACTATGGCAAGGTGTGGGACAGATTTCCCAAATGTAACAGCAACCTAAGATAGCTTAAACACAAGCTCTGATACCATGCTGACGTAGGGGATTACCTAGAAGCTAGGGTTCTTACATGGGTTGCATAATAGGGACAATAATGAGTATACACTCAAGGGACTGTAGGTATGAAAGGGGATGGACAGCAGCATATACAAGCCTACATGAGTTAATGAAACAGAAAATTTTAGTGTAGTAGTGAACAATATAGGTCTAAGCAACATGCATCAATTCAACAAACACATGGTAGGCAACATGGGGGTGGGGAAGCAAGAACAAAAATTACCAATATTTGGTGCAGAGATCTTTCAATACTCTAAAAAGAACTCATGCTATAACCAGTCCTAGGCATGCATTCCAATAGAAAATAAGGGATAAGCAAAGTATGAAGAAGATGCATAAAGTTTAACAGCAGTATAGGTGAAAATAGATTAGATACTAACAATGGTTCAAGGTTCCAAATTAGGAATCACGACAAGGAGGGGAGGGGGAATGATGAGCATGCATTCGAGTAGGGGGGAATGGGGTAGAGAAGATAATGTAACAAACAGAAAAGAAAGAAGAACAAGGCAGGTTCGATTGGGGGGGAAAAGAAAGAGGGAGTGGGGAAGAAGGGAAATAAATAGCTTGACCACTTACCTGTTGTGCTGCTGTAACAGAGAAGGAGAGAAGAAGAAGAAGAAAATCCATTTGGGGGGTTGAGGGGAGAAGATGCTCCATGCAAGAGAGGAGAAGGAGACCCAAGAGCCAATAGCTTGTTTCATTTCATTTCTTAACATTCAACATTACATGGCCGAATGGCCTGTACACAGCTTAAATAAGAAACAAAACAATAGAAAATTATTGGCCTCCCCTTGGGAAGACCAACACATAGGGACACACCCAACAGTTGAGTTGTTTCCTAAAAACTAATGGAGCACAAGTTCCAAGAAGTCCACTAGTCAACTTAAGGGGCTGATCCAAGTGGGCCTGGGCCTAGAACAAAATTATAAAGAACCACAAATTGAACCAAAAACTGAACAAAAAAAAAAACTAAACCAAACTGAACCAAAATCACATATGACCCAAATCACAATAAAAGACTAAAATTACTTAGGCCAGCAAAAGTACTCCAGTTTAGCACCATAATCCATTTCGAAAGAAATCTCCGTCCAACCAAAGTGAGCCTGATCCAAGCTAAAGATGTCTGTGCAGTCTTTGTTGGTAAACTCTTCGAAAGTCTTTAGGAATGGGACTGATGTCCCCATCATAGTCAATCTCCACGTGGTGGATTATGCTGTTATATAATCAAACTCCTAGCTGGAGCAGGTGTGATTATGACCCGATGGGGTTTTATCCCCAGTAATGGTGACATGGCGTGATGTCATTGGGTGGCTATATTTAGGTATATCATAGGCCATGCGCAGGCCAGATCAAATTGTACCAATAAAATCGAATAGATTACTTTTTCTTTATAATACATAAATCAAAACCAAATCGAATAGTAAACAATTTACCATTTGTACTTTAGACGATACCGTATCGATTTGATAAACAATTTTGGTTATCTGCAGCTACTGCCAGGTTGCCCCGACACTAGGGGTGTAAGTTTGGCCCTATTGGCCTGAGCCCGCCCTGAGCTCGAATAGGGTCTGGGCTGGATTTTTCAACCCTGAGGTTAGGGTTGCAATTTTCAGGCTCAGGGTTAGGGTCGGGCTGGGCTAGGGTTGAGGCCTTGGGTTGGGCCTGGCTTAACCCTGCTTAACAGATGAAATAGTAAGAGTTCCAAGAGTGTGATCCCCTTGCATGGGGTGTTACCTTCCAATTTATAGGGTTGATTCCCTTTGGTTGATGTGGTAATGACAAGGTCTTGATTTGACAAATGGTGGAGCCCTCCTGATTGTCAAGAGATGGAGTGTTACTGTTTAAAAGGTTATGGTGAGTCCCTATCTAATAAGGTATCCTATATGTCTGGCAGCCTTGTTTGGTGAGTATCATTAATTGCTCATTAATGCTATTGTGGCGTGGGAGGTGGTTTTCTTTGTTGGGTAACCATACTTAGTGGCTAATGATGTGCTAAGGCCTTTGTTGAGTAACCATACTTAGTGGGAGATGATGTGCCAAAGCATAGGGACTTACTTTAGCCAATCCCATTTACCTACTAGGTAAGCCTGCTACCTTCTGCTATTATGAGTGGATCTTGGTCCCTCCGGATGGGTCCCCAGCGGGTATAGTTTCTCCGGTTTACCTGGCTGAACGTCTTTATTGATGCCATGTGTCCCTATTATTGGGTGGCTATTATATGGTATAACATAAAGCCCCCACTCTAGTAGATCCAATTTGGGTGTGTTGGAGTAGGATAACTTTCTTGACTTTCCCCGCTCTCTGGTGCTTTACTTTCTTGGAGAACCACATAGCCCCAGGTGTTATACTTCTTCATTGGGTTGATCAAGATTTTCATTAAGCGGTCGCAGACTTGTTGTGTTTGCTCGAGTGCGGCTTCCTGTTGTTTCCTGCTCACCACCAATCTCGAGACTGACTATAGTGGTGCCATCATTGTCCCTTTGTAATGCAAGTTGTAACTGTCACGTCATTAAGGCTTTTCTAGAAGAATGATTATTATTCTCCATCTTTACCCTTGCTAGTACCTATGCATTGAACTTATGGGAATTTGATACTTCACATGGAATAGCCATCTTTTTCAGTGAAACTTCATCAATGCTTTTATTAGAAAACGTTGCTATTTATGGTGTTCCAAGCATTGTACCCATAGTCCTCCAATGGGAAATCATCACATTCATTGATGCGGTTATTTCTTCTGTAATCTTCTCAGGTGCTGGTCTATCCTTTTATCTGAACCGTTACATTCTCTTCCCATCCTAACCGTTCTTTTTTCTATACAAGGGTGGTTTCTTCTTTGTCATACTGCATCTTCTTCCTTCCAATTCTTTCCTTTACAGACGTCATGAAATCTACTTTTGTTACCTTTGCTTTGGGTTATGGTGCCCATTGTTCTAACTTGAAGTTTCTTATTCTGGTATGGCATCGCCTAAGACACCTTCTCAAGTGGGGGTTGGCATTGTGTTGTAACTTTGTATGAGTGTGTCATTTTTTCTTCTGGTGGTTGTATCTCTACAACTTGTCTTTCAAAACTTAACATTCATTGGCCTTACAAACCCAGACTATATCTTCAGATGGCGTCTGGGGTGCCCATGGTGCTAATATGGATGGGTTTCTTTTCCCCCTCAGTCACCTTGAGGAGTCACCTGTGGATCAAATTTTGGGAGGGGGAAGAACATGAACCTTGGGGCTTGCCTCCCGCTTCTCCATCCGATGGTGATTCTCTTAGGAGGTGGTCTCTAGGCGTAGGGAGAAGACGGGGGACAGCTGATCCTACTATGGTTCCCATTAGCATAGAGGTTAGTTTGGCCTTCGAGGGCCCCTGCAAAGAACATCAAAGATTTCTTCACGGGACTGCCCGACTGTGCTGGTCTGGTATCTCTTCACATGACCCAGCGGCTGGACATTCCATATGTTGACCTTCGGGGAGAGTTTTAGAGGTTTGGTTAACCTTGGAGGCTTTTTACTTGTTGGAGACTTGGGAGGTCCAGAAGCTCTGCCCGATGCTAAAGACTTGGAAGACCTTTAAGATCAGCCGGACGTCAAAGAATTCTTTCATTCAGGCCCTTGGTATCTTTGTAAAATGCCATTTTAATTACTACTGCTATTCAGCGCAATAAATAAAATGAACCTGTTGTTATATATGTTTCCTCTATTGGCTTTAGATGGCGCTTATCTTTTTTTGTTGCCTGATTATTCCTAACCGACATTGAGAGTCTTTATTTATTTTTTTTGTGGCTGACGTTCAGATAGTTCTCCTTACTCCATTCACCTAGGCAGCACAAAAAATGTACAAGAACTTGAAATAGATTTTTTGGACGATGGGTATGAAGACGGATGTGGTTACACATGTGTCAAAATGCTTGGTCTACCAGCAAGTTAAGGCGGAAAGACATAGGCCACATGGCTTGTTACAATCACTACCCGTTTCGGAATGGAAGTAGGAAAACATTACAATGGACTTCATCACTGGGTTACCTCGTACCACTAGAGGTATGAATGCCATATGAGTGATTGTAACTGTCTAACTAAGATAGCTTACTTCATCCCAATCAAAGTGATGTTCTCAATGGATAAATTGGCCAAATTGTATGTGGACAATGTCATGCACCTCCAAGGTGTTCCAGTTAGCATTATCTTCGACCGCGTACCCAGATTTATATCCATGTTTTTGGGTGGATTTCAATAGGCCATGAGCATACTATTGAACTTCAGCACATCTTTTTACCCACAAATAGATGGACAGCTAGAGAGGACTATTTAGACCTTGGAGGACATGCTTAGAGCAGGTGCCATAGACCTAAAGGGAAGCTGGGATGAGCATATTTTGCTCATAAAGTTCGCCTATAACATTAGCTATCAAACTACCATAGGCATGGCACCATTTGAGGCACAATATGGTAAGAAGTATCAGACACCTCTATACTGGGATGAGGTCGTCGAATGACAAATTTTAGGCCCAGAGTTATTCAAGCCAATTGTGAGAAAGTGGATTTGATTAGGGATAGAATCAAGGCAGAATAGTCCAGACACAAGAGTTATGCCGACTTAAGGCGGAAGGATCTAGAGTTTGATATTTGAGATAAGGTGTTCTTACATGTGTCAGCAATAAAAGGGGTGATGCGGTTCAGCAAAAAGTGCAAATTGAGCCCCCGGTTTATTGGATCATATGAGATCTTAGCTAGGATCGGACCAATAGCTCACAGGTTAGCACTACCCCCATCATTGGCAAGAATTCATGATGTATTCCATGTGTCTATGCTACGAATGTATATACTCGACACGACACATGTTTTGACTCAAGATCCACCTGAGCTTGCCTCTGATATGATATATGAAGAGATGCCTATGGAAATCATGGACCGTAAAGAGCATAATATTCGTAATTGTACTATCTCATATGTAAAGGTGTGATGGAGCAACCACCTGGAGCAAGAAGCATCTTGGGAATGAGAAGAAGAGATGCGGTTGCAATACCCTCACCTTTTCGACTCTCAAGGTATGCCAAATTTCAAGGGAAAATTTTCTTTTAAGGAGGGGGGAATGTTACACCCGGTTCCCAAACCTAAACTAATTCTAAACTTATGTGTAGGTATAATCTCTACAACTATCAACACTAGTGATTCTGAACAGGAACAGTTCATTTAAGTGGAATGTTGGTAAGCACTTCAACCTTGATGTTGGGTACACAATTTAACATATTGGGACACCACAAATTATGGTGCTCAATCATAGACCAAATTCCTTTGAAGGTGGGTGAACAGACTGGGGAAAAATCTAGCTAAAGCAGGTTAAAAATAGTAGTGATGAGCACATTTATGTGTGAAATATTAGGGCATAAAGCATGCATTTTACCACATTGAATAGAGTTACTCGAGTATTTTTTCTTTGTTTTTTTAGGTTTTAGGTCATTTTATGCTATTCTGGGCTATTGGGAGCTATATCTCGTAATCTACACGTAAAATCACCATATTTCTTTCCATGGATGTGAAGAGGACTAAATTTTGAGCAAGATGGACCACTTTCATGTCAAGTACACATTCGTTTAGGCCATCATGCAATTGATTATTCTTTTTGGGCCAAGAAAGAATAATGGGCCAGAAATGAGCTGGAATGCAAGCCCAAGCCAGTCTGCGTTTTTCCAAGGGTATTCTTGACATCAAAGAAGGTGATTTTGATCAAGGGTTGAGATTTCATCAAGCACAAGAACCCTTCTGCGTTTTTTATTGCTTGAAGAGAGAGAATAGCTACCAACTACACATGGGGGGCCCATCTTCCACGTTTTTCTTAAGTACCCCATGGTCCACATTTTTTGAAGGGTAGAATGGGAATTTAATTAATTCTTGAAGAAAGGAATCCCAGTCATCACACACTCTCTCTCTCCAGCGAATTTCCAAGAGCACTATGGGGATTTAACAAGTGATGGATATTTTGTGGGAAATATTCTCTCATCCTTGAAAGTTGAAAAGTCAAAGATTGAGGGAGGCTTGTTCACATTACTTGGAGAAGACACCTGCAAGAAAAAGGAAACATAAGAGTCAATTTGGAAAGCTCTCAATTGATAAAATAGAAGGTGTATTAAACTAGGATTTGTATATTTTTTACTTTCTATTTTCTATTTTTTCTTGGGATTCAAGCTTTGATGTAAAAAGAAGAAGAGATAAAAAAATCTTAGATTGAGTGAGCAACAACTCCAATGAATTTTGGAGGTGAGACCCACTCAAAATCGTGGAGGTTATTCTCTCCTCCCCTCTCTTCCTTCTCCTCTCCCTATATATACATAAGGGGGTTGGGCTGTTAAGGATGTTAATTTCAATTGAGAATTTTAGTCTTCTTCATGTTTTTGGCTTTTAGTTTTCTAGTTTATTATTTTGAATTTTTATTTCAATGGTTATAATTTCTTTTATGCAAGTTTAATTCAAGGATTGTTCTTCAATTGTGGTTGTAATTTCTCAATCTCTAGCTTCTAGTTTTTGTTTTAAGCTTTCTAGTTCTAGGTTTCTAATTCTTGTGAGAGGACTTAGAGATTTGGAAGAGGAAGGCATGCAAGTTAATTCAAGCAAAGTAGGCTTCATCAACAATATCGATCCAATGCTCATTCAATACATTTAATTGCAAGTTTGGTAGAAGGGAGTATCAATCCTAATTTTTTTTCTTTCGTTCTTTTATTTTTATTTTCTCTATTTCTTCCATTCTATTGGAATTTTAATTTTTTGTCTGTTCTCACTATTGCGTCAAGAAATCGCCTGACGGTCCCTTCGAGTGTCGTAACCTGCAAAAGGGCCTGGGTGACAAAGGAGAACCGATGTGGTTCCGGCCTAGGATTCTCCGATGCCTAAGTTAGATTTCTCTGAGCAAACAGATGAATAGTTAGAATTCAAGATGGACTAATGGGGTAGAGTATCTTCGCATTTATAGTAGAGTGTGGCGGTGTGGAGAGTCCCAATTGATGACGAGTAACCCTCGTAGTAGATAGACGTTCCTAGGTAGTAGGATTCTTCTCTTGGTTGGTTGCTCTCCTATGAGAGATAGAGTCCCAGTAGGATGGATGTTCCTAGTAGATAGACATTTATACGTCTTAGTGTGTTGGATAAGGTCCTTGGTGCTTGAGTTCATCTGGGACTATGTTTCTGGTAGGCGGTACCCTATACCCATGAGATGATGTATATCTTGTTGTTGAAGGTAGTACCTTGTGTGTAGTAGCTGGACTTGGTCGTTGATGGTAGTAGCCTGTAGTACCAAGACTTGTGTTGGTCAAACGGGTCATAGGGATCAAGCCATGGTTCCCTGGGGAAACCAATATACTACAAAATTAGGGATTTGCACGCCCTGGGTTATCCCATGGTGTCCCATGGGTGCCTCATTACTTTTTGGGGTTTCCCATGGTCGCCCATGGGAACCCTGGTGCATCCCTATTAGGGTTTCTCCTTCCCTATTGCGTCCCATAAAATTAATTATCACAATAGGGACGGAGAAATTCATCTCTAGTCCATCACATGGCAAGAGAGATCCATCCCATACGCGAATGCGCAGCGGAATTAAATCGATTCGAGTTTCTTTCGCATCCCATAAATATTAATAATCAATAAACTAAAGGAATTAATAAAGAACTGCTAACCTGGTGAGCCTCAAGTGCTGCTCCTCCAATAGACAGTGGTTCTTCCACCAGTGAGCGCTCCAAGCAAACAGATCTGAACCTCCAATGGTGCTACCAAGGTTCGACACACCAATCCCATATGCCCTCAAACTCCTTAGCATAGATCTAGGGTTTCACAAACCCTAACTCTCAAACACAGGTGAGAGAAGCAAGAAGAAGAAGAGAGATCACAAGAGGGAGAGAGAGTAACCAAAAATGTAGGAGAGAGAGTGTCTGCTCAAAAATGTGGAGAGCTTTCCTCTTCTGCGTTTTATGGTCCCCTATTTATAATAATTGAATTAATTAAATCCCAGTAGGATTTAATAAATCCCCAGTGAGAGTCTGACTCTCTCTCTCTCTCTCTCTCTCTTTGTTTGGCAATTCTGTTTAAACTCAAAGTGCTTCAAAGGTGAAGAAGCAGAATCTAATAGGGAAAGTATTAATTAGCTACTTTATTTAATTATTAATGGATAATTATAATTAGCACGAAATCCATTAATTAAATAAAGAGCCAATTAAATTAGCAAATTCCAAATAACTCCCTATATGATAACAATTTATCATATACAACCCCCCACTAATCAACACCATCATTATAGAATCTAGGGCATATACACATGTACTGCCAAACCCCAATCCATAGTACATGTCCATATACGAGCGTCTGTGCATCTGATCGGGTCCCGCAAAACTCAATAAAATACTTTGTTCAAATAATTATAAATAATGTATCATTTTATGTAAAATAGATTTTTGCAAAACCATTTCCAAAATGGCACTGGATCTTGATTCTGATCTGACCATGCACAGATAGTCTCTATCTTAGTGTTCCTCAATCGGGCAGTGGTGACCGTGTTGGATAACTCCTTCATTCACAAAGTGTTCACACATTCCCAGAACTCCGGCTTTGACTTGCTTGAGTCTCAGTCATTGATGAACCAAAGAATGCGATCACACTTTGCAGTGACAGGGTTCCCTCAGGTACAGGGTGTTGGTGACATATGTCTATCCCTTCTTACATCTTGCAGTAATACATAAGGGAATCGACAAAGTAGATTCTTCGCCAATGCACACATCAAACATGTGAGCACTCGCATTCGTATCCTGACATCACATGTCTAGGCATACCCAATGCGATGACCATATGATAAGGGTGCCCAGCCCAAACCCTAGTCGTGACTACCATTTTAAGTATAACTTATGGACACATAATGCTCAAAAAGTTTATATCGCATGTGACAATATTAAACTAAAATGTATAAATGTTCAATACAAAGATGAACCGGGTTGAACCAGACCGAACCGGGTTTGATGGACACACACTTGTCCAACAATCTCCCACTTGTACATCAAAGCCAATTCCCCATACATTTTAAACCCATGCCCTCCATGTGTTTCTCAAACACACCTGGTGACAAATCCTTTGTCATGGCATCAGACACATTTTCAGTTGTGTCCACTTTGGAGATACTCACGTCACCCTGCTGGATAATCTCTCTGATGAGGTGATACTTTCGCTACACTTGCTTGTTCCTCTGATGAGCCTTAGGCTCCTTAGCTTGTGCAATGGCCCCTCTGTTGTCACATAACAGGGGAATAGGGCCCTTGACAAGATCAGGGACTACCTCCAAATCTGATAGGAATTTTCTCAGCCAAACACCTTCTTTTGCTGCATCATAAGTTGCAAGGTATTCTGCTTCGGTAGTAGAATCGGCTGTAGACTTTTATTTTGCACTCCGCCACACAATGACACCTCCACCCATTAGATATACCATCCCGGACGTGGATTTTTTATCATCCCCGTCAGTTTGGAAATCTGAATCTATGTATCCCAATACTGACAACTGATCAGATCCAAAAACCAAAAAATATTCCTTAGTCCTTCTCAGGTACTTGAGGATATTCTTGATAGCACTCCAATGCTCGCGTCCAGGGTTAGATTGATAACGACTTACCATACCAACTGCATAGTAAATGTTCAACCTTGTACACAACATAGCTTACATAAGACTCCCTACTGCTGAGGCATAGGGAATCCTCTTCATCTCTTCAATGTCTGTCTAAGACTGAGGACATTGAGATCTTGAAAGACTGACTCCATGTGTGAAGGGAACACTTCCCCTCTTGGAGTTCTCCATACTAAATCTGGCCAGGACTTTATCTATATAGGTGGCCTGTGACAAGTCTAGCATTCTTTTCTGGCGATCTCTTACTAGTTTGATCCTAAGGATATAGCTAGCTTCACCAAGGTCTTTCATTGAAAACGTTGTGGATAACCACTGTTTTACTGACGAAAGAAAACCTACATCATTATCAATCAGTAATATGTCATCTACGTATAAAATAAGAAAACATACTGCCCTCCCATTGATCTTCTTGTAAACACATGGTTCATCCATGTTTTGATCAAAACCAAATGATTTGATTGATTGATTAAACCTGATGTTCTAGCTCCTGGAAGCCTGCTTCAGCCCATAAATGGACCTTTGCAATTTGCACACCTTTCTTTCTTCCTCTAAGGAAGAGAACCCCTCTGGCTGTTCCATGTAGATTTTCTCTTGAAGGAACCCATTTAGAAATGCAGTCTGCACATCCATCTGCCAGATCTCATAATCAAAGTGTGTGGCGATAGCCAATAAAATCTTGATGGATTTCATCATCGCTACTGGTGAAAAGGTTTCCTTATAGTCTATACCCTCTTTCTGGGTGTAACCCTTTGCCACCAGTCTCACTTTGAATCTCTCGACCTTTCCATCTGCGCCCTTCTTCCTCTTGAAGATCCATTTACATCCAATCGGCTTGACGCCAAGTGGTGGATCGACTAGAGTCCAGACCTTGTTGGAATGCATCGAATCAATTTTAGAGCGCATTGCTTCCAGCCACCTAGTGGCATCAACATCCTTTAGAGCCTCAGAGTATGTCATCGGATCATCATCCGATTCAACCAATACCATGTGGAATTCTTCCACTGTTTCCTCTTCGATTAGAAGAGTAAGTCTGGTGGGTGGTCTGATAGTCCTCCCACTGCGTCGAGGTTCTTCAGGTGTTGGTATTTCAGTGGGTATGTCAATTGGTCTCACTTCAGGAAGTGACGTTTCTGAGCCATCTGATAGCTCCTTAATGACTACTGGTTCGGACCTCTGGGTCATCATTTCTTCCTCCAGAAATGTGACGTGTTTGCTTACAATGACCTTTTGGTCAACCGAGTCATAGAAATAATAGCCTATCGTGCCTTTGGGGTAGCCTAAGAAATAGCATCTCGAAGTCCTGAATTCTAACTTGTCTGTTTGTTGCTTTCGCACATTTGCTATGCAACCCCATACCCTAAGGTGTTGAATACTGGGCTTTCGCCCTTTCCACAACTCAAAGGGTGCCTTGGCTACAGACTTAGATGGGACCCTATTCAAGATATATATTGCCATCTCTAAAGCGTAGCCCCAGAAAGAAAGAGGCAGCTCACTATAAGTGAGCATCGTCCGGACCATATCCAATAGGGTCAGATCGCGTAGTTCCGATACACCATTTTGTTGTGGTGTACCTGGATTAATTAATTGACTAACTATCCCTTGAGATATGAGATGATCTTTAAATTCATCTGATAGATACTCTCCTCCACGATCTGATCGTAAGGACTTGACGTGTTTGTCGAGCTGTTTTTCGACCTCGGCTTGGAATTCTTTGAATTTATCAAATGCTTCCGATTTCCTACGCATCAAGTATATGTAACCATATCTAGAGTAATCATCGGTGAATGTGATAAAGTACTCATATCCATATCTTGCTTGTATGTTCATGGGTCCACACACGTCAGTATGTATCAACTCTAACAGATCTGTGGCTCTAGCACTTTTATTGCTAAAGCGTTTCTTGGTCATTTTGCCCTGCAGGCATGACTCATAGGTGGGGAATGGTTCCACCCTCAGACTCTCTAAGGGCCCATCCCTCACCAATCTACTAATTCGGTCCAAATTAATGTGACCTAATCTTAGATGCCATAGATATGTTGAGTTCACTGGACCTGCTTTCCGTTTCAAATCAACATTCGTTCTAATAGGGCAATCTAGAAAATACAAACCACTTTGCATATATCCAGATGCCACAAAGGAATTATTAAAACAAATAATTAACTTAGAATTAAAGGAAAAACTATATCTGTCCAAAACAAGTTTTGAAATTGAAATTATCTTCCTCTTGAAAGAGGGTACATAATAGCAATCCTTTAAAACTAACAAGCAGAACTAAAATTTAAAATAAAAGTTCCCACAGCCATCGCGATGGTCTCAGCTCCAGTGCCCATCTAAAGACATACCTTATTTCTTTCCCAGTGACCCTCCTTCTTGCAATAGAAGCACGTGCCTTTGTCTTTATTGCCAGACTTCCCACCCTCGGGTATCAGGGTCTTACCCTTACTTCCCTTTTTCTTCTTTTTCCCACTTGAAAAAGGCTATGCCTCAATTGCATTGACCTCAGCCTTATCCTTTTTCAAGGATGCTTCAGCCTCTACTAGTGCATTAGCAAGCTCGGTGAGCTCCACCTCCTTCTCGGATATCTTGTAGGACATCCTAAAAGGTGCGTAGGCAGAAGTGAGTGACGCTAAGACCACATCAGTCTTGTATCGCATGCTTAAATTAGTCCCCATGGATTCCAATTTTTCAAACAGATTGATCATTTTCATTACATAATCCATCACTGGAGTCCCCTGGGACATCTTGGAGTTATGGGTTTGACTCACCGTATCAAAATGTGCGTGTGTCAACTGCCTGTTGAACAATTCAGCAAGCTTATCCATTTTACACCCAGCAGTGCGTATATCATTGACTGAGTCTACAACTAACTTTTTCAACGATCCTAGGATATAGAGTGATGCCTTGGAATCCCTTATGAGGAACTCCTGCATCTCTTCATTTGCCTCAAAATCGCTCGGGTCGAGTTGAGGAGGAACTTGTTCATCTAGAACTGTGTACAGTCCTGCAGCAGTCAGGAACAACTTAATGCTCCGGTACCAATCGACATAGTTTGTACCATTAAGTTTGTATTCGCTAATGAGTGTTAATAGGTTGGAATTAATGGCAACCATCGTATATTAATCTACACATGCACAAGTAAATAACCACATGCCAATTAATGACCATTGAAAATAATAAATTGAGCACATACACATCAATGGTCTTTCTTTATTTGGGTTTCCCTCATAACCCAAAAGATGAATTGGATACCTACAACCCTTGCATGCATAACTTACTTTGTCGGGAGTCAATATACACACTGTGGTAGTGTGGACTAGGTTGTCCGCCTCATGGGCTTCCAATATTTTCGGCCACCTAGGTGCCATGTCCAGATCCTGTCGGTTGACATACACCCAAGTCATTTACTTACCTATTGCATTAGTTAGAATCATGGAATCATGAAAAATGGTCCACTGTCGCAGTGCCCTCTCACTATCCATACCCTAACGTATCTAGATAGAGGTAAATATAGATAAGTATATGACAATGGTCCTGGTAATGTCCTGTCAGCGTATGTGGGGCATATATCTTCAATAGGAGGTCATGGTCATGTCTACCGATTAAGACTAGTCCATATCATACATGTATTATGATTAAAGAGGGATTAAACAACTCTCACATACATGGATAGATTTAAACAACATAATTAATCAACATTAATTAAAAGTGATTATGGGATGACGGCATTTTTATCAGAAGCAATTAAAGAACCCTCCCAATAAAAATAAAACTAATAACTTTGGGTGCATTTATCATGCCATGGATGCAACGCCTCAATCATCTCCTCCACCCGATCACGTCTTCAAAGTAGGTGACTTGCATCTCCATAAATTTTGAGCGCCACATGTGGATCACCATCTACATGCTCTGGGAGTCCTAACTCCTCTAAAATTACAATGGAAACCTAGGAAAAATTCTATACACTTTCCTTTCCATAATAATAAAGAAACCCCGCATGGAGAAACCAACCCACCATTTGGGCTGCCCATGGGGTGGAGTACATTTGTTTATAAAAAAGATAGGGGGAGAGAGAGAAAGAGAGAGAAGCATCACATCCACCCATAATCCTATGTATCACATACATAAACAATCCATCCATTTATTAGAATGCCATTCCCATAATCACATCATAATATAATTTCATGCATGGGCATTAAAGCAAGTAAACCAATAAAAATTACATGGATTCCTTCAATTATTGAACCATCACATCACATGTGATAACATGTATCCAAGCTCAAAAATTAAAATCATATTATAATTGTAAGTGAGTGGAGGGAGGGATCCCTTCACCCATCTTCTTCCTTTAAAATAAAAAATTCTATTTTTCCCATAGGCAGTAGCCACTGGCACCGTAGGCAGAACCGACTGGCACCGTAGGTAGTAGCCATTGGCACTGTAGGCAGAAGCGACTAGCACCGTAGGCAATAACCCATTAAAAAAGAAAATACGCAAATGGGCAGGGAAAAAGGGGAAGGGGCGTGCATAAAGGCTTGGCAGCGTGCACTCCCCCTTTCCCCACACATGATTAAAATTTAAAAAGAATAAATAACAATCATCTATTTGGATACATGCTTCAATAATTGAAATAAATAAATCAATAATCAAATCCATCATACATGGGTAGGTTGTTACACCAACAACCTTGTAACTACCCATGTGCACATGGGAAGGTTGTTACAACAATCATATTCTAACCACCCATGTGGCAACTTGCATCCCACTCATGATAATCATATTAACCATTAATTATTCAATATTCATGGGTGGGAAATGTGGCTCTCATACCACACTGTTGGTCAAACGGGTCATAGGGATCAAGCCATGGTTCCCTAGGGAAACCAATATACTACAAAATTAGGGATTTGCATGCCCTGGGTTAACCCATGGTGTCCCATGGGTGCCCCATTATTTTTTAGGGTTTTCCATGGTCGCCCATGGGAACCCTGGTGCATCCCAATTAGGGTTTCTCCTTTCCTATTGCATCCCATAAAATTAATTATCACAATAGGGATGGAGAAATTCATCTCTAGTCCATCACATGGCAAGAGGGATCCATCCCATACTCGAATGCGCAGTAGAATGAAATCAATTCGAGTTTCTTTCGCATCTCATAAATATTAATAATCAATAAACTAAAGGAATTAATAAAGAACTGCTAACCTGGTGAGCCTCAAGTGTTGCTCCTCCAATAGACAGTGGTTCTTCCTCCAATGAGCGCTCCAAGCAAACAGATCTGAACCTCCAATAGTGCTACCAAGGTTCTGCATGCCAATCCCATATGCCTTCAAACTCCTCAGCATAGATCTAGGGTTTCACAAACCCTAACTCTCAAACACAGGTGAGAGAAGCAAGAAGAAGAAGAGAGATCACAAGAGGGAGAGAGAGAAACCAATAAAGTAGGAGAGAGAGTATCTGCTCAAAAACATGGAGAGCTTCCCTCTTCTGCGTTTTATGGTCCCCTATTTATAATGATTGAATTAATTAAATCCTAGTAGGATTTAATAAATCCCAGTAGGATTTAATAAATCCCCAGTGAGAATCTGACTCTCTCTCTCTCTCTCTCTTTGTTTGGCAATTCTGTTTAAACTCAAAGTGCTTCAAAGGTGAAGAAGCAGAATCTAATAGGGAAAGTATTAATTAGCTACTTTATTTAATTATTAATGGATAATTACAATTAGCACAAAATCCATTAATTAAATAAAGAGCTAATTAAATTAGTAAATTCTAAATAACTCCCTATATGATAACAATTTATCATATACAACCCCCCCACTAATCAACACCATCATTATGGAATCTAGGGCATGTACACGTGTACAGCCAAACCCCAATCCATAGTACATGTCCATATACGAGCATCTATGCATCTGATCGGGTCCCGTAAAACTCGATAAAATACTTTGTTCAAATAATTATAAATAATGTAACCTTTTATGTAAAATAGATTTTTGTAAAACCATTTCCAAAATGGCATTGGATCCAGATTTTGATCCGACCATGCACAGATAGTCTCTATCTTGGTGTTCCCCAATCAGGCAGTGGTGATCATGTTGGATAACTCCTTCACTCACAAAGTGTTCACGCATTCTCAGAACACCGGCTTTGACTCGCTTAAGTCTCAGTCATTGATGAACCAAAGAATGCGATCACACTTTGCAGTGACAGGGTTCTCTCAGGTACAGGGTGTCGGTGACACATGTCTATCCTTTCCTACATCTGGCAGTAATACATGAGGGAATCGAAAAAGTAGATTCTTCATCAATGCACACATCAAACATGTGAGCACTCGCATTCGTACCCTGACATCACATGTCTAGGCATACCCAATGCGACGACCATATGATAAGGGTGCCCAACCCAAACCCTAGTCGTGACTACCATTTTAAGTATAACTTACAGACACATAATGCTCAAAAAGTTTATATTGCTTGTGACAATATTAAACTAAAATGTATAAATGTTAATACAAAAGTGAACTGGGTTGAACCAGACCGAACCGGCTTTGATGGACACACACTTGTCCAACAACTTGGTCGTTGATGGTAGTAGCCCATAGTACCTAGACTTGGTCGTTGATGGTAGTAGCCCATAGTACCTGGACTTGGTCCTTAGACTTCCTTGTTGGTCCTTTCCCATCTGGGCTAATCAAGTGAGATGTAAGGTGGCTAGCCTTGGGATGGTCTTCCTACTTGAGTCGAGACATGTGGTGGCTCACGATTGGCCGGTGTGATTTTGGGTTTATCACTTGCCCCTCACTCTCTTGGACAATGGAGTGTCCAAGAGAGTAGTTTTCCCATTTTTGTATCAGTGAGGGGCTTGCTGTAAGTAAGCTCTTTTTGGAGGATGTTCCCACAAATTCTTTAGTGAAGTGGGAGAGGTTAAGGGTTCCAATCCCTCCAACCGTACTTTTTGCCTTTTCTTTCTTTTTCTTTCTCTTCTTTTTGGCTACATCTCCTTTTTTCTCTCTCCGTTCATCACTTTTGACTTCTCTCGTCTCTCTCTTACTTTCTTGCTGTGCCTTGGCCTTCTCTTCTCTTGGTCTAGCCCTCATTTGGTCTTGTGCCTCTTAGATTTTGGTCCCACTCATGGTCTCAGTCACACGACCTCGGTCACGATCATTGCTGCATTCACTTGTTCACGCATCCACTTGGTCATCGTCCGCATTCATGTGTGCTTGTCGCTTATCATCTCTGCTCCCGTAGGTGTTTCCCTCTCGCCCGAGCCGCACGCCTGCCCCTTGTTGGTTTGCCCTCGTGCCCGCGCTTGAGCTGCACGTCCGTTGTCGCCCGTCGGTTTGCCTTTGCACCCGCTCCCGTAAGCTCGCTCACCTGTCGCCCTCGGTGTCGCCTTGGCGCCATTCGGCCAGTCACCCGTCGTCCACTGCCGGCCGTTTGGCTTCGATCACGCTGCCATGGCCCTTGGCCGTCATATATATGATTGTTTTTGGCCGATACGAGACCGATACTTCAATCCATCCTAACAAGTAGTTCATCAAAGTCATAAAACTAGTAATTGTAATTGTAATATCTTCCATTCCATGTTGTTCTGCAGCTTGGGATCGTTGTAACTATCCAGCCTAAGGATGAGTCAGTTGATGGTTGGAAGGAGCAAAAGCTAATAGCATCACTAATATTATACCTAAATAAATGTTGCAATCGATGATGCTTAGGGTTTACTGATGGAAATATAATTATTTTCAAACTCTGTTAAAAGATGATCAAGGCTTGCTTGCTGTTTGCCATTTACTCTTAATGGATCTAAATTTGAGTACGTTTGCTTATATATATTATGGATCGATCTGGTTCAGAGCTCACATGGCTAGCTGGGTTTAGTGTGTTGAGTTAAAAATTTCTTTTAACATTCAAATGCAACTAATTATACAACATAGAAGAAAGTTAATTAAGGGAATAACTTCTTTCTTTTTTACTCGGAAACTAGTTCCAGAAGGAAAACTCATTTACAGAGAAATGAATTATCGATCACGTACTTGTAGGAAAATCCTTACTTTGGTTCAACCTACTGGGATGTTCAGTATCATTTCACCGATAACCCAGATATCATCTAATGTTGGAGGTGCAGGAGAAGACTTGAAGTCCGGTGAAGGGGTAGTGTGAGCGATGCAACACCAGCTTCAGGGGAAGAGATCGCCCATGGAGAGAGAGGGATCGGTGCAATTTTAGGAACAAAATTGTCCAATTCTTAGGAGGTTATGTATAGAAATTACTGGTTTGATTATTTTTGTAATATCAATCTTTGTTGTTGATATATTAGTTAAATGAAAGATTAGGGAGATAGTTTCGTAAAGTGAGGGTAAATATATATATATATTTTACTTTTCCCTCTCTTCTGTATTTTCTTTCTTCTCTCTCTTACTTTTTCCTCTTCTCTTTTTCTTTTACTTTTTCTTTTCTCTTTTTTTCTCTCTCTTACTTTTTCTTCTTCTCTCTCTTACATTTTCTCTTCTCTTTTCTTCACTCCTTGTTCTCTCGCCCAAGACTTGTAGCCTATTGATTTTTTTTTTCATGCTCTCACCCCTTTGTGGGTAGCCCCTTGGGTTCCCTTGGGGTTCTTGCCTTCTTTCTTTCTTTTTTTGTTTTTTGTTTTTGCTCTAGCCCCTTTGTGGGGTTCTCGCCCTGTCAAACTTGCCCCTAACTGGCTAAGAATTTGATTGAAGGACAGGAACCCCTGACATGGCATCCAAACACACTGTGGAGAATCACCCCAGTGATTTAATTTAATGGACAACCCCCGAGGATGTCCTCCTACATACCTGTCAGAAGTTGGATTACAGACCCATGTAGTTGCACAGCCCACTGCTTAATGTACAACATGGACTCTAAGTAATCTCTCTCCTCCTTAAAAATGTGGGGCCCACACATGAAATGGGGTGCATTTGACCCTAGGTGAGGTTTAGGTGTAAGGCCTAAGCCCTGGGCCAAGCCCCTGTGCAAGCCCCACTGAGAAACAGCTTTGCTGTATTCTTTGGGTGATGCACTGGGCGATGCACACATCACCTAGTGAATCGCCCAGAGTGGTAAAAAAGAGTATTTTAATCAACAAAAGTGTGGGGACCACCCATACTGGCCATGGACACCCTTCAGAGGCAGATGGGAGTCGTAGGCACCATAAATTACCTTTAGACCCTTGTGGACCCCACCAGAGTGGCCAGAATGACCCAGAATCAGTTCCAAAATGCATTCTTGAAAGTGGACCCAGGCTGCCAAACAGGCCTTAGTTGAGGCTGATCTATAAATAGGGGACCCCAGCCCTAAAATAGAACTTTAAGTACTATTCAAATCGTGGGAGAGAAAGAAGAGAGAAAAGAGAAGGAGAAGAAAAGGAAGGAAGGAAAAGAAAGGGAAGAGCTTACCCCTGCTTCCAAGCTCAGCTCTAGTAGCCTACTAGACCAGGTTCAGGTATAAAAATCTATCCCTTACCTACTGCCACTATTGGTTCTCTGTTCTTTAGCTTGGATCTCAGTGTTTTGAAGGTGTTTCTAGTCATGGACAACCCAGATCACGTGGAGGCTGCCATGTACTGCTCCAGATCTGACGTGCAATCTGATTGCATGGAAGATCTGAGCTTTTTCATGGTGTTGTTACTGCTGTTTTATACCTAGGACCAAAATCTATCCTTGTGCCAGATTGCACTGCCCTGTTGCACCAAGAACAGGCAGTCTGGGCTTGGATCTGTGCACACAGGCTGCTCTTGGCCTAACCCTGTGTTGCAGCAGCCTCAGACCACCCTATCTTACGTAGGATCACCCTTGCCTGCAGCCCAAACCATGGCCATATGCTGGAACATAGTTGGGTTACTATTCCCTGGGCTGTCTGGGCAGGTCCTGGCTGCCAAGTGGTGGGCCCAGGTCATGATCCATGTAGACCCCTGCAAACTACTCCACATAGGGTCCACAATGACCTAACATGCATAAGGGATCGACTATGGCACTGCTTATGGTGCAAAAGCCAAGAATTGGAGCCTGTTCAAGTTCTAAACAGGCTTTGGGCGATGCACACATCACCTAGTGAATCACCCAGATAATTAAAAATGGCTATTCTATAGATTTGACTTTGAGGGCTTCCACCAATGGACTATGAACAGTGTAAGGAGGTGATAAATGACCAAAATACCCCTCCTCACATCTGTCCACATTTATTTTTACCTTGAGTACCCAAGTGGGCCCCATAGGGCTTGGAAACCCTGTTTGTGTTGGTCCTACAACACTGGTGACCTAAGGATTGTATTATAAGACTACTGGGACCATGAACCATGTACTACAGTGGTAAAATACCATATCTAACCCTAAACCACATTCTCCGGATGATGCACCGGGACATGACCCAAAGCCCAGTGCAAGACCAAAAGAATTCCAAGTGATATCAGATTGAGCATCGAGTCTGACCAATGAGTCTAGACCAACACTAAAACACCCAAAAATAGTTTGAACATTAAATAACACATGCTTGATTTGACACTTTAGGATTTGATCCCGCGCTCGAGGTGCACTGCCAGACTGAAGTCGGAACTGAAATAGCAACTGATCTTATAGAACCAGGCCAAGGTGAGCGGAATGTCATCGTGTATGTATGTGTAACATGAATAATATGCTGAAATTAAACTTTTATAATATTAATACTGTGTTATATGTTTAATTCAAATCTTACAAATTCATTACAACACTGTGTTGATTGTTGGACAACTCTACTTGAATATTTTATGTTGATTGTGAATGCTAGACTAGATGCCGTAGCCGGCTTGGAAATGAGGCCTGTGGTAGCTCAAAGAATGGGATGCGGTTGACACCACCCGACTCATATGATACCATATAGACATAGAGTTAGAGTTTCATCACTCGTGCTACGCACCCTTGCCAACAGGGGTTAAGGTGTTGGATGCCTGTGGGAGTGACCGTATATATGAGAAAAAGAAAAAGAAAAGAAAAGAAATGAAAAGAAAAAAAATGTGATTATGAGCTATATGCCGGGCTATAAGCCAGAAAAGAAAAGAAAAGAGAAAAAGGAACGGATGCCTCACAGGTTAATCACAGAGGGCTGGTCGGGCTGACCTTGGTGAACGAATACGGGAGCTGACTGGTCCTCTCCGACAACTCAATGAGTGTATCGCGGGAAGGGGTTAAAAACCCGTACTAGGGATACATATATTGGAGATTGTAGTAGCACTAATCTGCCCTAGCTGTGATGTTAGGTAGCTAATAAATAACTGAACTGCATTTTCATGTAGGATCCATATGATTGTGGTTGCATATGCATGCATGATGATATCTTTCATTCATGGGCTCAGTGGGGCTCACACTCTGTTATATATGCTTTTCTATTAGATGATTGTACAGGTGGATGTCACTGTGGCGGGGAGGCTCATTACGTGGAGGAGAGCCTTGGTGGTTATGACCATATTGGTGTAGACCCCGACGGAGGTTGTGCCGATGGTCCGGGTGTTCTTGGTGACTACTGAGAACTGACCCGTGAAGGGTGTTGACGTGGATGCTAATGTTGCTTTTTATCTTGGGGACTCCTTTTTGACTTTGTCAGGAGTTTATCCCTGTCTCTGCTTTTAGTTTTTTTCTTTCTTTGTTTTTGGGGCTTGAGTTATCTCGTCCTGTGTATATTTTCTTTTTATCTTAGTTGATGTATATATTAACTTTCACTATTCTGTGTGTGGGTGTGAGAGAGGGAATGATTAAGCTTACTTATGAATATAATAATCATTTCCAGTACTGCTAAGATTCCTTATCTTTTAATGTAATTATAGTTTCTGCAGCACTCTGAGTTTACATGTGGTAATACTATGGATGTGTGTTTGTGAATGTATTAACTGCTTCTAGATCCGTGGGATTTGGCGGATTGGTGTTATGCAATTCGAGTCACCTACCTAATTCTCACAGGGGGTGGTTTGGGGTGTGACATGCCCCCTTCTTCTTCTTCCTTTTTTTTTATTTTTTTTGTTTCTTCTTCTTTTTGCTGGCCCATAGCTTGGTCGCCCTTTGGCCGTGGCTCCTTCATCCCATTTTTTTTTCCTTCTCGCCCGTGGTATGTCGCCCGTCGCCTCGGCCACTCGCCCACTTGGCCTCAGTCACTTGGCCTCTTGGTACCTTGGTCACTTGGCTTCTTGGTACTTTGGCCTCGGTCACTTGGTACCTTGGTCACTTGGCCTCTTGGTACCTTGGTCACTTGGCCTCTTGGTACCTTGGCCTCTTTTTCACTTGGTACCTTGGCCTCTTGGTCACTTGGTACCTTTGTCTCTTGGCACCTTAGTTACTTGGCCTCTCTTGGTACTTGGTCACTTGGTACCTTGGCCTCTTAGTCATTTGGTACCTTAGCCTCTTGGTCACTTGGTACCTTGGTCACTTGGCCTCTTGGTACCTTGGCCTCAGTCACTCAGTCACTTAGCCTCGGTCACTCGGTCACTTAGTCACTTGGTCCCTTGGCCTGTGCTTGCTTGCAATCACTTATTGCCTGGTCGCCCGTGGTAGGTTGCTCATGGCCAGTAACCCATGCCCATGGCCTGTCGCCTACGGCCCTTGGCTGTGGTAAATTCTTTTTTTCTTTTTTTTTTATTGACTCAAATTGGTCTTTGGCCATAGACACATCTTTACTCGAACCTTGACCTTGACCCCTCGCGAACTTTGACCTTGGACCTCGGACCTTGAACCTGTGAATTCACTTAGAGGGGGGTGAATAGGTGAAGGTAGTGGAATATAAAAAAATTACGAAAATAAAAATGTTATCAATGAAAGACAAGTAAATTGCAAAGATAACACAAGGATTTATAGTGGTTCGGCCAAAACTTGCCTGCGTCCACTCCTCTTACCTTAGAGAGAATTCCACTGAAAAGAATCTTGAGATTGAGCAAGAGAACTCATACAAATCTTGAGAATGAGCAAGAGAACTCAACACTAATAACTACTCTTGATTTCAAGCAAGAAGACTCAACCAATCTTGATTCTGAGCAAGAGGACTCAATTAACACAGATAATGAAAATTTACTAGGAAAAGGATTACCTCAACCTTAGTAAGTGTGTAAGCTACCTTCCACCCTTGGAGCTTCAACCTAAGTGAGGTAGAGGAGCTTAAGTGTGTGAGCTTTTTGATGAATTGATGCTTACAATCAATAAAGGGCTCACTTGAGGCTATTGCAATGAAGGCTTGTGATGAAGGCTCTTAATTATGATTAGTAATAGTGCTTAGAGCCTTAAATAAGAGCCTATTTATAGGCTAGGTATCTCTAATAATTATAGAAACTATCTTAAGATCGGATTGGATTAGACAGTAATAATTCGGTATATCGATTCCTAATCCGGTATGCCGGTTCACCAAATTTCCTTATATGATCTAAGGTATAACGATCAAATTCCAACAGTCATATCTGATCCGGTATGCTGGATCACTATCCAGCGTGTGCTGGAAAGCTACTGTAGGCTATTTCCTGAGATCAACAATGATCCGGTATGCCGTTTAAGGATCCGGTATACCGGATTAGTTGATTTCTGCTGAAATGAACTAATTCCTTTAATGGGGTACCTTGGGGGTTTCCAAATCAATTTGATCACATGAATTGGGGTTATTTTAACCTCCTAAAGTCATTCTATATGAATGTATGCATGTGTGTGTGCATTACATTAATTGTGACTTTAAACAAAAGATTTTACAAAATTGTACAACTTGAAATCTTAACTTGAAAGTCTTTAAAGTAAAATCTTCTATCTTGACTTGGTCTTTATCTTCAAAGCTTAATTCTTCATTTCACTTGAATTGAGTGCGTGCTCCAATTGAGTGCTTGCTCTCCGTCACTTAGTGCTACGCTCTTATCTAAACAACTTAAACAAGAGTTAGTCCAAAAGTGGTTTTATTTGTTATCATCAAAACCTCTATATCATCATGATGGATGACTTGGAGCTTATGTATGAGGTCTTTTCCTCAACAAAACTTTGACCTCAGACCTTGACCTTAAACCTCGACCTTCTTGGTACGTTTTCCTTGTGTTGTTGCTATTGTCCACTGTGAATACCTTTACCATTTGATCTTTAAGACACTTCCTTGGTTGTGTGTTTGTGCATGTGGCCGGACACTACTTGGGGTGTTTAGCATGGGAGCCTAGGAGTGTTGCCCAAGTAAGTCCCCCTTCTCTACGATTATGTCCAGTGATTCTGATCCTGACACCTCTCATAAGGTTATGCCTTTGATGGGCCGAACTCTGGCTCATCCACGTCCTCGTCTGCGTCGGGCATAGACATTGTCCCACCTTTGCCTTCTCCTAGGCCTACTTCTAGTGACGGGGAGGATGTTGTTGATAGTCCTAGCCCAAATGGTAGTCCTCCTAGAGATGATGCTGGGGTGGCACCCCCAGTCATGGACCCCAATAGTAGGATGGGACAGTTCTCAAGCATCTTGACCGCATTGGAGTTGGTGTCTTTTCCTCGATTGTACCACATATCTTTTGAGATTATCCTTCGCGCCCTTGGGGGAGTCGATCGTGCCTTCTCCCACCGAACAGATGAGGTCTGCCTTTATGAGGTTTCCTTCTCCTACAGCCTTCTTTTTGGATTTTTGTGGTTGGATCCTTGCTCCTTTGTGTATTGCTCTTCATCATTTGTGTATATGGCCGACATGCCTTGATGATTGTTAGACCTTGGTGGCCTTATGCCTTGGTGATCCCTACACCTTGGTGGTCGTTAGGTCTCGGTGGCCTTGCGCCCCGGTGGTCCTTAGACTTTAGTGGCTTTACGCCTTGGTGGTCATTAGACCTTGGTGGCCTTGCACCTCAGTGGTCATTAGACCTTGGTGGTTTTAAGGCTTGGTGGTCATTAGACCTTGGTGGCCTTACGCCTTGGTGGTCCTTGGACCTTGGTGGTTTTACGCCTTTGTGGTTAGTAGACCTTGGTGGCTTTAAGCCTTGGTGGTCATTAGACCTTGGTGGCCTTACGCCTCGGTGGTCCTTGGACCTTGGTGGCATAATGCCTTGGTGGTCATTAGACCTTGGTGGTTTTAAGCCTTGGTGGTCATTAGACCTTGGTGGCCTTACGCCTCCGTGGTCATTAAACCTTGGTGGTCATTAGACCTTGGTAGCCTTACGCCTCGGTGGTCTTTGGACCTTGGTGGCCTTACACCTTGGTGGTTAGTAGACCATGGTGGCTTTAAGCCTTGGTGGTTAGTAGACCTTGGTGGCTTTAAGCCTTGGTGGTCATTAGACCTTGGTGGCCTTATGCCTCGGTGGTCCTTGGACCTTGGACCTTGGTGGCCTTACGCCTCAGTGGTCATTAGACCTTGGTTGCTGTAAGCCTTGGTGGTCAGTAGACCTTGGTGGCCTTGCGCCTCGGTGGTCATTAGACCTTGGTGGCCTTACTCCTTGGTGGTTCTTGGACCTTGGTGGCATTATGCCCTGGTGGTCATTAGACCTCGATGCTTGAAAGTGTTCGATCGATGACCGAGAGGTAGACGGATGTAGCCTAGAACCAAATATTTACTTCTAACTTCAAAAAATTGTAAATTATCCTTGAAAATGGAATACTGCTACTGTAATGCAAACTATTGCTGAAAGCCGATTACTACTACTCTACTGGTAGTATTTCTTCAGATGCTCTGAGTTCCAAGCACGGTCTATCTTCTTGCCCCCCAGAGTTTTCAAGCGGTAGGTCCCTGGGCATATCTGCTTGGAAATTATGTAGGGTCCTTCCCAGTTGGCCGATAGCTTCCCCTCCTTCCTTGGCTATGATGCTCGAGCCCTCCTTAGAACTAGGTCTCCCTGGTAGATCCATCTTGAACCATCTCTGTCTCCTCAAACTTCTCGAACTCCTCAAACTTCTTGAACTCCTTGAACTTCTCGAGCTCCTTAAACTTCTGGAACTTCTCGAACTCTACCTCTAAACCTCGAGCTTGCATCAAGTATGACACCATGCATTCATCCTTTACCTCATACTCTTCATTTATTTGGTTTACCACGGATTGGGAGTCACTTCGTACGATTAGGTGGGTGACCTGGATGGCCCTTGTCGTTCGCAGTTTGGCAAGTAATGCCTTATACTCGGCCTTATTGTTAGATGCATGGGAACTTTTAGGACTGGTGGTCATGAATCCAGCCTTGCTCTTAGCTGCATTACTCGATCCTTCCATGAACATCTCCCATGACTCTCGACTCGATCATGCTCCTCACTCATCCCGTCCATGAACATCTCCATATTGCACTCGATCTGTTCCTCGAACATCCTGTTGACCATTCTCTGATAGGTCGCTCCTGCATTTTTTAGCCCAAACGACATGACTCGGTAACTGTAGTTATCCTTGAGGAATCCCCCAACATGTACTACCTTAGTGGGGTCATCCTCACTAAGGGGATATGGGACGAGGTCCTCCATTGGCCTTCCTCTTCTCTCCGTCAGTTTGTCTCTTTGGTCACTGATAAGGTTCTCCACGCACAGCGCCATTCCACAGGTATTGCCATTGTTCTTCTTGACAAAGGTTGCATAACACTCCCTGGCTTTCTTTTGGTCTCCTCACACTTCGCCCACCCCATTCTCTGTTGGGAACTTTGTCTTCAGGTGGATGGGTGATACAACTCCTCTAAGGGCCATTATAGATGGTCGCCCTAGGAGGCCGTTGAAGGATACCACAAACTTGATGACCATAAAGTTCACCATGATTTTCATCTGTCGAGGGTGCTCTCCAAAGGTGACGGGCAACTCTATTGTTCCTCTGATGGAGGCGGTAGTACCCAAGAACTCGTGGAGGTAGGTGAGCTCTAGTTTGAGTTGGTCGTCGCCGAACCCGAACAGCCTGTAGGCTTCTAGTGAGAGCATGTCCACGGATGCCCCAGTGTCTATCAACATCCTGTGTACTGGTCGGTTGGCTACCTCCACTTGTACTACCAGGGCATCCTCAAGTGGAAACCTCAGTCCTTCTAGGTCGGCATCTGAGAAGGAGATTACCGTCTTGGTCTTGGCTACCTTGCTTGGCTTCTCTGCTACTCCCACGAACCTGGCATGGGCTTTGGCATTTCGGGTAGACTCCTGCCCTGGTCCTCCCAGTATGGTGAGGATGGGGGTTCCCTTGGCTCTGCTCCATCTCTCCTCTCTTCTGGGCGGTCTCTCTCTTTCTCTCGACCCCGATTTGTTCCCCTTTCTTCGCGCCGTGGCTCCTCTTGTTCTTGGTCACGGTCCTTGCCTCCTTGGCCCAAACGACCCTCTCATCTTCCTCTCACAAATCTATTTAGGCTCCCCGCCTTTACAAGTTGTTCTATCTCCCTCTTCAGCTGGAAGCAGTCTTTCGTGTCATGTCCTGTGTCCTTATGGAAGAGATAGTACTTTTTTGGGTTTCGCTTCCCGGGTCCTGCAAGCATGGGCTGCGGCTAATTGAGCAAGCCACGGTCTTGAATCTGCATGAGGATTTGTGACCTTGTGGTGTTCAGGGTAGTGTAGTCGGGACTGCTTGCTCGGTCATTCCTCTCTGGGTGACATTCAGCCTCCTATGGTTGGCGATCACATTTCTCCTGTCGGTGCTCGGTTCTCGATCTCTTGCCCTCTTGACGATCCTCTGACGTCGATCTCTTATTATCCTGTGGTTTAGCCTCGATCACCTTCCTCCGAGCCTGCAGTAGCTCGACCATATTGGCAAACTCGTTGCACCACTTTAGAAGTTCCTTCATTGTCTTGGTCTTATATCGTGCCAGGTCCTTGATTAAGTCTAGGTCTCTGATGCCCCCAGCCAAGGCTGCATGCTGGGTTTGGTCGTCTAAGTCTCGGACCTCCAAGGACTCCTTGGTGAACCTGGTGATGTACTCCCTTAGGGACTCCCCAGCGTTCTGTACCATGTTCAACAGATTGACCATGGTCTTCTTCTGCTTAACGCTACTTTGGAAGCGGGTGACAAATTACTCGCAGAGTTCTGTGAACGAATCTATCGATCTAGGTTGTAGCCTGGAAAACCATGAGGTAGCTGCACCCTTGAGGAATGTAGGGAATGCTCGACAGGAGACCACGTCTGATCCCCCATAGAGGGTCAACATCCCATTGAAGTAGTTGATATGGTCATTAGGGTCTGTGGTACCACTTTAGAGTTCAAAGGTTGGTAGCCTGAACCGAGAGGGGAGTGTGGCTGCCATGATCTTTACCGAGAATGGGTGTTGTCTTGGTACTGAGTGTGTTTCACCCTTTGTCTGCTTCTTTAGCTCTTCCAGCTTCTCCTCCAAATCTCAGAGTTTCTTATCTATCTCCTCTTCTCGCGACTGTCCTTCACGCCTGGTAGGACGTTCGTTGCGACCTCGCTCTCAATCTCTCCTTGAAGTTCCCTCCCGCCATGAGTTTTGACGGGATGGTGAGTGGTCACGACATGACGAACCTTGGCGTGAACGTGAGGGCCTTTCTTCTCGGTAGGTCCGACTCCGCCTTGGTGTGTGACTTCCTCTTAGTCGACCTTGGAACACCAACCTCCTGATCGAACCTTCTAGACTAGGTACCACGGACTTGTGTGTTGGTGATGCCCCTCGTCCTGAACGTACTAGTAGGTCCACCGTTCTCTTGGGATGCTGCAAAGGATCTCCCTACTGGTGAGTGGGATTTGCACGCCTTACGAGTCTCTCTGACCTCTCACCCCTAGGAGGCGACCTCCGAGGGTTTTGCTCTTATCGAGGGATGGGCTCTGTCCTTGGTGGTGGCAATGCCCTACGGTGGTGGGACGTCGCCCGCTATCTCAGATAGTCTCGAAAGAGTCGCTGGTCATTGAGGATTTGTCGTTGCAAGTTATTGACTTGACCCACAGTTGCTTGTGCATTAGGGTCAGGCATGGGCTCCACCACTACTTCGGGGTTAAGGTCGACTACCTCAACCTGGTCATTCTCTGGGATCTCCCTCTCCTGAGAGACATGGTCGTTAGCTCTGCGACGAGAGCTCTCTGGAGGAGGTGACCCATCCCTCTCCCTCGCGGCATTGTTGGTGGAGGGAGCAGTCTTCCTACCCCGTGGTGCCATTGAGTAGTTAAGGGATTCGAGCTAGTAGGTACATTGGCTAGCATCGTTCCCACAGATGACACCAATCTATTGTGTCAAGAAATAGCCTGGCGGTCCCTTCGAATGCCGTAACCTGCAAAAAGACCTGGGTGACAAAGGAGAACCGGTGCAGTTCCGGCCTAGGACTCTCCGATGCCTAAGTTAGATCTCTCTGAGCAAACAGATGAATAGTTAGAATTCAAGATGGGTTGATGGGGTAGAGTGATGAACACATTTATGTGTGAAATCTTAGGGCATAAAGCATACATTTTACCACATTGGACAGAGTTACTTGGTGCTTTCTTGCACGTTTTAGGTTTTTGGACTATTTATTGCTATTCTGGACTACCAGAGGCTACATCTCCAAATTTACACGTAAAGCTGCCCAATATTTTTATATGGGTGTAAAGAGGACTAACTTTGGAGAAGGTTGGACATGATGAAATGCAAGTACGCATTCGTCTAGGCCACCGTACAGTCAATTATTCTTTTTAGCCCAGGAAATGATATTGGGCCAGAAATGAGCCGAAACGCAAGCCCGGGCCAGTTTGAATTTTTGGAGATTTATATTTGGCATCGAGGAAGATGATTATGATCAAGGGTTGAGATCCTCTCAAGCATTTACCTCTTTTTACATTTTTTCACTATTGGAGGAGAGAGAAAAGCCACGTGGGACCTACACCTGTTCACATGTGACTGAGGGTAGGATGGGAATAATTCTCACTGAAGCTACCAAGGACAAAGGAGGAATTTCATATCCAAATTAAAAATTTAGTGGGCTGCAAGCAAGGATCGGCCAAGATGGGAGAAATAGTAGGAGAGATAGGAGGAAAAAGAGATTAAAAAAAAAAAAGAAAAAAAGAAAAAAAAAGAAGAGATAATCTCTCTCCCTCTTTCCTAAGCCATCTTTCTCTCTCCCAGTCATGGCCTCTCTCTTTTTTTTTCTTTTTCTCTCTTTCCTAATCCATCTCTTTCTCCCTCCTACTCACGGCTCTCACCACCTCTCCCCTATTTATTTATTTTTTCTCTCTCTTCCATCTCAATTCCCACTCACATTCCATCTCTCACTCTGCGATTCTCTCTCCCATCTCTAGTTCTTCTCTCTACTAAAATCCTTTTACTAATATCTCTCCCTTAAATTTCCCTATTTTATCTCCTCCCTCCCACGTTATCCTATCTCCCATATTTTTCTTTTTTATTCTTTTCTATTTTATCTCCTCATTTTCTTCTCTCTCCTAAAATCTCTCCCACTCTTTTATTTTTCTTGGGACTTTGCACTTTGTAAAGAACAAAAATAAGGATAAGAGAATATTTTATGAGGAGATTCTCTCCACCTTCCACGATTTTAGGAGGGACTCCTCCCAAAACGTGGAAGCCCCCCCCCCCCCTCTTCTCCCCTTTCCCCTATAAATACCCCCTTCTTCTCTTGTAAAATTATTCATTCACTTAGTGAAATTTCTTCTCTTCTTCTCTTTCTAATTTGTGATTTTTTGGCTTTTCTAAGTTCTAGTTTACTTTTATGATTTTTAGTTAATGGTTATAATAGGTTTAGTTTATGCTTTAATTTCAATTTAAGTCTTCAAGTGGATTGTAATTTCTTAATTCTAGTTTAGGTTTTAAGCCTTCTAGTCTAAGTTCTTAAGTTGATGACAAGGCTTGAAGATTTAGAAGAGGAGGCCATGGTAAGTTTATGCAAGTATTCAAGCTCTTCAATTACATTCATGCAAGCACATCCAGGTTTTACTATCTAAACTCTCAATCTCATTCTCCCTCTCCTCTATCTCTCTCTATCTTCTTCTTCTCCCTCTATTTCTTTTAATTTTTTTTTAAATGGTTGTGGTTTGTGGATGCACTTTTATTCCCTTATTTCTTTTTATGTGGTTAGTATGTGTGGCTGCATTTTTATTCCTTGCAATTCGCTTTAGTTTGATAGGTTAGATGCTCATGTGTTAGGACGCCAATTTAATCCCTTAATCTTGTTAGATGCTTATGAGTTAGGATGCATTAATTTTCGTTAGTTTAATTAGTTTAATTTAACACTTAAATTTGGTTCACTTTGCATTACTTTTAAGTTAGTTAAATAGAGTGGCGTATATCTCCTCATGTTCGACCGGTCCGTAGCTACGATTGACCTGAACGCTTGCGGTTTTATTTTAACTCAAACAAGTTTTTGGCACCGTTGTCGGGGAGATTATTGTCCATTTTATTTTTTTTATTTTTTAAGTAGTTCGAAGTGTTTTAGTTTATTATTTTCTCTTCTTTTTTTGAAAAAAAAAAAATCAGTTTTTGAAAACCTCTTCTTGTTTCTCTTCTGTTTCAAATAGTGTGCGCCCAATCTAAAGTCCTTCATATGCTCCAACCCTCCATCTTTTGGTGTCCCTCATAGGATTAAGTTACCTATGACGCTACATCTTGACCTGGTGGGGTGGATTGGCATGTGACTTATCTTTGGAGGTGACCACTCTTGATAACAGGAAAGCGACATAGTGAGAGCGTTGAAAACATAAATGTATAGTAGACCTCCACTCTACATCAGAATCCGCTTGGAGTCACCCATATGTGGCTATAGAAGACTATACAGGTTCCCTTGTTGTCAACCTATATGGCATCCTTACAGCTTGTGAACCATTGTTTCGATTTTTGAAGGATAGATGCACTATCTACCTTGGGCCCCCTCTTGTTTTTAGTATTTTTTTTTAGTCGTTTATTTTTCTTTAATTTTTCTAAAGGAGACCTCATATCTAGGTGGCTACGGTGTGGACCCGTGATTCAAGTAACCGTCTTATTAGAAGACCACCTTCTCCACCACCTTTGACCATGGGTGACCAATAACCTAAGACTTTTAAGGAATGGTTTTACCCTGCTAGGGTTGCACAGCCCTTTTGCATCAATCTGCCTGTTGCTACAGGCAACAACTATGAACTCAAAACCAATTTCATTAGCATACTACCCCACTTCCATGGGATGACCAATGAAGATGCATATATCTTCCTTAGGGAATTTGAGGAGGTCTATGTTCTAATTAAGGTTAAAAATTTAACTGATGATGCAGTTAGGCTGAGGTTTATAAACTTTGTCCTGAAAGACCAGGCCAAGAAGTGGCTCTATGGACTGCCAACAAACTCCATTAATACATGGGAAGAGTTCACCATTGTCTTTCTAAGAAAATTCTTCCCTCTTCACGAGACCAATAAGCTTAAAAGTGACATCCTCCAGTTCAGGTAGAAACCACATGAGTCTTTCTCTAAGTTCTTGGAGAGATTCAAGGACCTCCTTTAGAATGCCCTCACCATGGTATTGATTTATGGCAGCTTTGCCAAATTATTTATGAAGGCATAGAATTTTAGACCAAGCAGCTTTTAGAATCTATGTGTCCTGCAGGCTTTACCTCTTTTTCTGATGAGAATGAGGCCTGGACATTCTTGAACAACTTGGCTGAAAAGACTAGGGAGTGGGAACCTTCCCAAGAGGCTGAAAGGACCACTAAGGGGTATCTCATAGAGGGTGTTCCAGCCAAAGAGGCCAAACTTGACTGCCACATCAAAAGGTTGGAGTCCCTAATGCCTAAAGAGCCTATGCCAGTTAACCAGGTCAACCATGTGTCAATATGCAGTTGGTGTCAAAACCCTGGACATCTTTTGGAGGAATGCCCCAACACCTTTGTGGGTAATTCCAATACTGAGAATGTAAGTGCCCTCTACCAAAACAATCCATATAGCAACACTTAC
The DNA here is from genome assembly GCF_018873765.1 of Telopea speciosissima. NCBI lineage: Eukaryota > Viridiplantae > Streptophyta > Magnoliopsida > Proteales > Proteaceae > Telopea > Telopea speciosissima. Next base: position 47,204,256 of record NC_057916.1, read on the forward strand.
AACCCAGGATGGAGAAATCACCCCAATTTCTCCTGAACTCAAGGGAACCAAGCAGACCCATCCAACTTTCACAATCAAGGCCAGCTTGGTCTCCAAAGGCCCAACTATGCACCACAAAGCCAAGGTATGTCTCCTCGGCCCTTCCCCCCTCGTCCTCATCTAGGACCTTCCATTAATTCTTCTAGGTCACCTCTCCTTACTCCTTATCAGCCACCCCCAGGGTTTATAAATACAAGAGAGGCAACAAGAATGAGTGAGATGGAGAACAAGATAGCCCTTCTCATGATAGGTCAAAATAATATAGAGAAGCAACTTACCCAGCTTGTCACAATCCTGCATGAGAGGGAAATAGGAAAGTTACCTAGCCAACCTGAGCCAAATCCTAGGCATCAGGTTTGTATTCAACAAGGTACCCAAGCTCCTCCACTCAATGTTGCAGCACAAGGCCAACAGCATCAAGGGCCCTCCAATCAGGTAAATGCAATATATGCTTTGTGGAGTGGCCGTGAGTATCAACAAGTTAGTAAACCTCCATCTCTACCATCTTATACTCCTGTTGATTCTCCTCCTTCTGATGAGACCATTGAAGTTCCTACGGTTCCTGTTTGTCTGATGAACCTGAAGTAATTCTAGATGATTTGGTTGAGGAAACAAAAAATGATTCTATTGAGAAAGTGAAAGAGATCACCCCTGAGAGAGTTTATACCCCACCTGCCCCTTTTCCAAATAGGTTGGTTAGCAAGAAGTTTCCTTCTGTGGAGAAAATTTTGGATGTTTTTAAATAGGTTCAGGTGAATAACCCTTTGTTGAATGCCATTGGCCAGATCCCCGCTTATGCTAAAGTCCTCAAAGACTTATGCACACAAAAGTGGACCATCAATGTGCCCAAAAAGGCATTCTTGGCTGCTAACATTAGTTCTCTCATCTCACAACCAGTAGCAGCCAAGCATAAGGATCCTGGAAGCCCCACCATCTCTTGCACTATAGGTAGTACCACTATTGATCATGCCTTATTGGACCTTGGTGCAAGTGTGAACCTCTTACCCTTTCATGTCTACCAACAATTGGGACTGGGAGAGCTGAAACCAACCAAAATCACTTTTCAGCTTGCAGATTAGTCGGTTAAAGTTCCTAAAGGAATGATTGAGGATGTCCTGTTGAAAGTTGGAGAATTTATTTTTTCTGTGGATTTTATTATTTTAGATACCCAACCTACTGCCACCTTTAAGGACCAAATCCCTATCATCTTGGGTAGGCCATTCCTAGCTATCAGTAATGCTCTAATCAATTACAGGAATGGTCTCATGAAGTTATCTTTTGGCAATACTTCTGTTGACTTTAATGTATTTAGGTTGGGCAAGCAACCTGTAATGGATGAAGAGGTACATATGCTTCAGGGATTTTCTGATGATATTGATACTTTCTTTGAAATTGATTTTGATTCGGGGTTTCAGGATTGTATGCAGGAATTGGAAGGTGTTGATGATACCTCCATATCTGAGGTCTGGAGCATCCAACCACCTTTGGAGCCCCTTGGACCCCTATCCACCTCCATTCCCAAACCCTCTATTATTGAGCCCCCCACATTAGAGTTGAAGGCATTGCCCTCCAACCTTAAGTATGCCTTCCTAGGACATGATCATACTCTCCCTGTTATTATTTCTTCTGATTTGACTTCTATTCAGGAAGAAGAGTTGATTAAGCTTCTAAAAGACCATAAGGAAGCCATAGGTTGGACCATTTCAGACCTCAAAGGTATTAGTCCCTCCATTGTTCAACATCATATTCATCTGATGGAGAGTTCCAAACCTTCTAGGGAACCCCAAAGGAGGGCTAATCCTATTATGAAAGAGGCAATTAAGAAAGAGATCCTAAAGTGCTTGGATCATGGCATAATTTATCCTATTTCTAATAGCCAATGGGTGAGTCCTGTGTAGGTTGTGTAAAAGAAAGGAGGAGTCACTGTAGTTGAGAATGCCAATAATGAATTGATTCCAACCCGTATCCAAACGGGGTGGAGAGTATGCATTGACTATAGAAAATTGAATACGGTAACTTGGAAGGACCACTTTCCCTTGCCTTTTATTGATCAGATGTTAGAGAGACTAGCTGGCCATGAATATTATTATTTTCTTAATGGTTATGCAGGCTACAACCAAATCCCTATTGCTTTAGAGGACCAACACAAGACCACTTTCACATGCCCTTATGAAACTTTTGCTTACCGACGTATGCCTTTTGGACTTTGCAATGCCCCTGCTACGTTCCAAAGGTACATGATGAGTATCTTTTCTGATATGGTAGAGCATTTCTTAGAGGTGTTTATGGATGATTTTTCTATTCACGGCTCTATCTTTTCTAATTGCTTGCATCATCTCTCTTTGGTTCTTAAAAAATGCATAGAAAAGAACTTGGTCCTGAATTAGGAGAAGTGCCACTTTATGGTGAAGCAAGGCATAGTTCTTGGTCATATTGTGTCCAAAGAAGGGATCAAGGTTGATAGATCTAAGGTGGACCTTATTACCAATTTACCCCCACCCAAGAGTGTGAAGGACATTAGATCTTTTCTTGGCCATACAGGTTTTTATAGAAGATTCATCAAGTTTTAGCCAGATAGCTAGACCTCTCACCTCTCTTTTGGCAAAGGACTATCCATTTGATTTCTATCCTGATTGTCATGAGAGTTTTGAGTAATTGAAAAGAGCATTGACCTCAGCCCCCATTATGCAAGCTCCAAAATGGACAGTGCCATTTGAGCTTATGTGTGATGCCTTTAATTTTACTATAGGGGCTGTTCTTGGGCAAAGAATCAACAAATTGTCCCATATGATTTATTATGCAAGTAAGACTCTTAATGATGCACAACATAATTATACCACCACTGAGAAAGAATTTTTAACTGTTGTGTTTACTTTAGAGAAGTTTAGGCCCTACTTGGTTGGATCACATGTGATTGTTTATACTGACCATGCAACTATCAAATATCTTGTGCAGAAAAAAGATGCTAAGGCTCGCCTCATTAGGTGGGTCCTTTTGTTGCAAGAATTTGATCTTAAAATTAGGGATAAGAAAGGGTGTGAAAATTTGGTTGCAGACCATCTATCTCGGCTGCCTAATTCTTTGACTGTTGATTCTCCAGTCAATGAAAACTTTCCTGATGAGTATCTGATGGCAGTGTCTAGTGAACCATAGTTTGCTGATATTATCAATTATCTGGTTACGGGTGTGATACCTGCACATTGATCCACCGAAGATAAGAATTGTTGCTTTTCATAGGTTAAATATTTCTTTTAGGACGATCCTTATCTTTTTAAGACTTGTCCGAATCAAGTAATCTGGAGATGTGTTCCTGATAATGAGCAACAATTTATCTTATCTTTTTGCCATGATCAGGCTTGTGGAGGCTACTTTGGGCCTAATAAGACTGCGGCCAAGGTTTTACAGTGTGGATTTTATTGGCCTAGTCTGTTTAAAGACGCTTTTACTTATTACAAGGCGTGTCCTTCATGCCAATCCTTAGGGCGTCTCACTAGGAGAAATATGATGCCCCTCAACCCAATTCTGGTGGTTGAGGTGTTTGATGTATGGGGTATTGATTTCATGGGGCCTTTCCCTAACTCTTTTGGTAACCTGTACATATTGCTTGCTGTGGACTATGTGTCCAAATGGATTGAGGCAGTTGCTTGTAAGACCAATGACCACAAGGTGGTTGTGAAATTTCTGAAGGAGAACATCTTCTCCCGTTTTGGTACTCCCCGTGCTATCATTAGTGATCGGGGCAAGTATTTTTGTAATCGACCCTTTGAGGCTCTCATGCGAAAGTATGGTGTCATCCATAAGTTGGTCACACCCTATCATCCCCAGACTAGTGGCCAGGTTGAGGTTTCAAATAGGCAGATAAAGCAAATTCTTGAGAAAACCATAAACCCGAACCGCAAGGATTGGTCTAATCGGTTGGAAGATGCTTTGTGGGCCCATAGGACAGCCTTCAAGACCGATCTTGGTCAATCTCCATACTGTCTTGTGTATGGAAAGGCATGTCACTTATCTGTTGAGCTTGAGCACAAGGCCTTTTGGGCTATCAGGAAGCTTAACTTTGACCTACACACTGCAGGTGCCCATAGGAAACTCCAACTATTTGAGTTGGAAGAGCTTAGGAATGAGGCATATGAGAATGCCCGGATTTACAAGGCAAAAACCAAGGCTTTCCATGATAGGAATATTTTGAAAAAAACTTTTGAGGTAGGTTAGAAAGTTTTGTTGTACAATTCTCATTTGCACATCTTTCCAGGTAAGTTACGCTCTAGATGGGATGGCCCCTATATAGTTCAGACTGTCTATCCTCATGGGGCTGTTGAAGTCCTCAATCTAAGTACAGGAGCTACTTTCAAGGTAAATGGCCAACGTTTGAAGCCATACATTGAGATGCCTACTCCAGTTGAGGAGGAGATGAGAAAGTGAGAAAAACCTAACCAAAACAAAAATAAATAAATAAATAAAAGAAAAGACCTAATGTAGTGAAAGTGACTAAAGAATCTTACCTAGGCTTGCGTGGATTCACGGAAGACCTGAAGAAATGCAAGGATTTGGTGTGGAAAAGGTCACATAAGCCCTCAAAGGTCTGCCCTAGGAGTTTAGAAGAGTTTAGGAAAAGAATAGAATGAAATGGGCCCTCTCGGACTAATATAACTGAGTCCCGATTCTCAGGGCAATAGCATTGGGCGGTGCGTCTAACGCCCAGAGACATCGCCCAGAGATTATTTTGCTGCTGTTTTTGTGTAACAACTTATAAAAACTTTGGTATTGCCTTAGATAACCTCAATAAACATGAAAATATAAGTTTTTTATAAAATAATCATAACTTGTATAAAAAAAAAATTTTAATTAATTATTTTAATTAAATAAATAAATTCAAACACCACCTAAATAGCCTATTTAGGAGAATATAATCACTATTTGGGGGTTCTAGTATAAAACACATAGGAGTTTGGAATTTTTCTCTCGTGATAGATAAATATATATATGCCTATAAGAAATAGTGTATGTGTAAATATTCATTGTTATGTGCCTAATACTGTGTATGTATGAACTGAGTGGTGTGATGCTATGCAAATCCAAACATAGATATGTAAGTATGTTGTAATACGTATTTATGACGTGCAGTGAGCGTAGGTCTTACCACACCCATAGCCTAGGCTAACCAAGACTAAGGTTCAATAGGTTGTCCAGTCAAGTTGAAACCCTAGATGCTAAGATGCCTCGAGCCAACCCATTTATATCTCTATTGATTGTAGTCGTTTAGATTCCTGTAGACATGTACTTAATTCTTTTAATTAAGTATGTATAGTAACCTGATGCTTAGAAACTTTTCCTGACAGGACCATACTACCCTATCCAATCTGGAGACCTCGGCAGCATGCGGTATATTAGACAACTGAGGAGAAGACTGATCAAGATACATGAGATACGAGCTCGTGTTGAGAACCAATTAGTAGTCTACTTAGCTCTTGCGGGTGCTAGCAAACCTGAATATCGAGCCATTTACTTATCCTTAGCTGACGAAGTTAGAGGTGATATAGCCTACCTTTACGTGCAGAACATTGTGACTAGTTGGCAGTTACAGAGACATGCCTATTAGACTCAAGTAATATTTAAAAGCTTTTGGCTATCATATAGTGTCATGCATAGTTATCATTGCATAAAATACTTAAATAATAAGAACATAAATAAGAGAAACACTTTAAAGGGAAAAATATATATACATATAAACAATAACAGACACGAAGATAATAATCCAACTTGTTGGGATGACAACTGAATTTCACTAGAACTGTGGAATAGGTAGGTACATGTCATAACTAGGAATTATTTTGTTGACCTCAAAGGAAGTGTTGGATTACTGAGTGTGTTGCTCTTTTTAGAAAAGCAACCATGTTCGTCAACACAAGAAGTTCACGAGGTGGTCGTCAGGGAAAATGCCCTCGTGTTATACCGGAGGTTGAATTGCCAAATGGAACTGAGGCTCAAAACTCTGAAGCATCGGCTGCACAAACCACTGCTGTGGCACCTCATCCGAATGTGGCAGCCGACAATGTAACTACATTCATGACTACTATGATGCGAACCATGCAGCAACAACAAGAATTGCTAGGCTAGATGTCTACGCAATTTGCAACCATGATGCATGAGCGTGCAGCACCACCTTCACTACCCAACCGGCCCATACTTTTCCCACCACCTATGCCTCAACACTTGACGGAAAACTCTACTGCCAAAGTGATGGAGAGATTCAAGAAACTCCAACCACCCGTGTTTTCCAAATTGACTTCCGAGGCAATGCAGCCGGAATGGTGGATTAGTGCCCTAGAGAAGGCATTTGAAGTGCTCGAGTGCAAGGATGTACAAAAACTGATATGTGCGGGTTATCAGCTACAAAATGAGGCTGAAGCTTGGTGGAAGGCTACTAAGCCCAATCTGGAAGCCACTCATCCAAATCCCACGTGGGAACAATTTAAAGAAGTCTTCTTCAAGAACTACTTCCCAGAGAGCTTCAGGGACAGGAAAGAAGCTGAGTTCACGGCATTGGTACAAGGGACCAAGTCAGTGTTGGATTACCAACAGCGGTTTGAAGACCTGTTCCATTTCACTCCAGAACATCTGAGAGGGGAAGTTAGTAAGGCGAAGAAGTTTGAGAAGGGACTCAAATTTGAAATAGGATCAGTACTGCCAATTATGGATATTCGGGATTATGCTCAGATGGTCGACAAGGCGAAGACCATGGAAGATAGATTTAAAGAGAAGGAAAAAGAGAAGGCTACAATGTCACCTGGGTTGAGCAAAAGGCCAAATAATTTTCAGACTTTTTGGTGGCCAAATAAAGTTTATCGAGGAACAAGTTCAAGCCCTAGTCCGGCTCCATACCGTAGGCCAAACGTGGGTCAGAATCCTTTCCGCCCTGCTTTCAATCGACCTATTCAACCGGCTACAAGTCAAGCGACAACAGCAGCATTGCCAGCTCGACCAGCCACAAGTCAAGTGAGCCAAGCCTCAACACCAGCTGTTCCACCCTATAAGTGTTACCTGTGCAACAAGGAAGGGCACATGGCTAAAGAGTGCAGATCGCGTGGGTACAACAACAACTCGCCGAACCAGCCCTACGCTAGACCTTTTTAGCCATGGGACAATCGAATGCGAGGAAAGGTGTTTGCAATGACAACTGAGGAAGCTGAGGCAAACCCCGATGTATTGATAGGTAAGTCTACTAAACAATACTGAGTTGTAGGGAACAACTGGTTTATTTATGTGACGTAAATCATATACGAACCCTAGGTACCCTGAGAGTCTCGACCATACCTGCGCGAGTGTTATTTGACTCGGGAGCATCCCACTCTTTCATTTCTATCACTTTTGCGAGTAGGATGAAAGATCAACCAAGAGACATCGGGCACGAGTTAGTAGTCAGCACACCGATGGGTAGTGTCGTGAGCTTGAAAGAAGTCTATGACCCCTGTCAGGTAGAAATTTGTGGGAAGAATTTAACCGCACGGCTAATAAAGCTCGATATGAAGGATTTTGACATAATATTAGGCATGGATTGGTTGTCTGCCTATGGAGCAAACGTCATGTGTGCGGAAAAGAAGATAGTATTCAAGTTGGAAGATGGGTCAGTTTTCACCTACCAAAGTGAACAGAAAAGGAAACCCAGAAGGATAACCTTATCCGCCCTTCAGGCGTGAAAGTTACTGGATGAAGGATGTCAAGGCTTTTTAGCCACAATGATAGACACCGAGGCAAAGATAAAGCCCTTGGAGGAACTTGACGTTGTCAGAGAATTTCCTGATGTCTTTCCAAAAGATCTGACATAGCTACCGCCTGACTGCGACATAGAGTTCACGATTGATCTAATTCCTAGTGCAGCACCGGTATCTAAGGCACCATATCGAATGGCACCTATTGAAATGAAGGAGTTGCAGGTTCAATTACAAGACCTACTAAAGAAAGGTTTTATACGACCCAGTGTATCACCTTGGGGAGCACCCATATTGTTCGTGAAGAAGAAAGATGATAGTATGCGGCTGTGTATTGACTACCACGAGCTAAATAAGCTGACCATCAAGAATCGATACCCGTTGCCCCGCATCGACTACCTATTTGACCAACTGCAAGGAGCAAGAGTTTTCTCCAAGATTGATCTCAGGTCTGGATACCATCAATTGAAGATCAAAAGCGGTGATATTCACAAAATGGCGTTTAGAACTCGATACGGACATTATGAATTTCTAGTCTTATTGTTCGGGTTGACCAACGCCCTGGTAGCGTTCATGGACATGATGAACAGAGTTTTCCATGACATGTTGGATAAGTTCATCATTGTGTTTATTGACGACATTCTGGTGTACTCCAAGAGTGAAGAAGAGCACGCTCGACGCCTTACCTTTGTGTTGCAGTGGTTGTGGAAACATCAGCTTTATGCCAAATTTAGTAAATGTGAATTTTGGCTTCACCAAATTGGATTCCTGGGACATATCGTCACTAAGGATGGTATAAAGTGAAGGCGGTTCTCGAGTGGGAGACACCAAAGAGTGCCACTGAGATCTGAAGTTTCTTGGGTTTGGCTGGTTATTACCACCGATTTATTGAAAATTTCTCGTGCATCTCGGCACCCATGACAAAACTTACAAAGAAGGGCGCCAAGTTTGAGTAGAATGAAGCATGCGAGAAAAGCTTTCAGGAGTTAAGAAACCGGTTAGTAACGGCTCCAGTCTTGACCATTCTGGATGGAACTGGAGGAATGGTAGTGTTTACTAATGCATCCAAGACAGAGAGGTAAAGTGGTCACCTATGACTCCAGGCAATTGAAGGAACACGAAAAGAACTACCCCACTCATGACTTAGAACTGGCAGCGGTAGTTTTCAAGTTGAAAATATGGCGACATTACCTATACGATGAAAAGAGTGAAATCTTCAGCGACCACAAAAGTCTGAAGTACTTCTTCACCCAGAAGGAGTTGAACATGAGACAGAGGCGGTGGTTAGAACTGGTAAAGGATTATAACTGTGAAATCTAGTACCACCCCGGTAAGGCCAACGTTGTAGCAGATACGTTAAGCAAAAAATTGTAGGCTGCATCTCTCGTTTCCTTGGTCGTAAGCGAGCAGTTGATAGAAGAAGCTCGAAAGTTTGATCTAGAACTTATGATCGAAGGAACGGCTACACAACTAGCAGCCATGGATCTACAGCTGTCGATACGAGAAGAAGTAATTGCGAAGCAACCATTGGACCCTGAGTTGGCCAAGATTATTTGGGAAGTACAACCAAGAGTCAACAAGGACCTAGATTTTTCATTGGCCCATGATGGTGCATTGAAGTTTCGAGACAGATTGTGCATGCCTGATGATTATGATATCCAGGACCGAATCCTTAAAGAGGCACACAACTCACCCTATACAATTCACCCCAAAAGTACGAAGATGTATAAGGACTTGAAGAAATACTACTGGTGGATTGGAATGAAAGAGACCATAGCAATATACGTGTCCAAGTGCCTCACCTGTCAACAAATAAATGCAGAGAGACACCGGCCGTATGGATTGTTGCAACCACTCCTATACCTGAATGGAAGTGGGAAAGGATTACTATGGATTTCGTGACAAATCTACCCAACACCAGGAAAGGGATGAATGCGATATGGGTAATTGTAGACGGACTGACAAAGGCAGCCCACTTCGTACCAATCAAGGTAAGTTATCCAATGGAGAAGCTCTCCCAACTGTATATAGAGAATATAGTTTGCTTACACGGCGTGCCTGTCAGTAGTATGTTTGACAGAGATCCTTGATTTACCTCAAGGTTTTGGAGAAGTTTACAAAAGACATTGGGATCTCAGCTGAATCTTAGTACAGCTTTCCATCCACAGATGGACGGACAGTCAAAAAGAACTATCCAGACTCTGGAGGACATGCTCAGAGCCTGTGTTTTAGAAATGAGTGATAGTTGGGATACCCACATACCTCTGGTGAAATTTGCATACAATAATAGTCATTACTCCACCATTGGCATGGCACCGTTTGAAGCACTTTATGGCCGAAAGTGCCGAACCCGTTATATTGGGACGAGGTCGGCGAACAAAGATATCTCGGGCCAGAGATGATACAAGTAACATGTGACAAGGTGGATGTCATAAGAGAGAAAATCAAGGCGCCCAGTTAAGATAGAAAAGTTATGCGGATAATCGAAGGAAGGACATTGAATTTGAAGTCGGGGAAAAAGTGTTCCTCCGAGTATCTCCAACAAAGGGATTGCTACGTTTCAACAAGAAGGGCAAGTTGATCATAAGATTCATCGGTCCTTATGAAATCCTCAACAAAGTAGGACCCGTAGCATATCGGCTGGCATTATCACCATCTTTGTTGGGCGTCCACGATGTCTTCCATGTGTTGATGCTAAGAAAGTACATCAACAACCTGACACATGTACTCTCAATTGAACCTGAGCAGTTGGACGCGGATATGACTTACGAAGAACAGCCTACGGGCATATTGGACAAAAAGGAGCATAACCTCCGTAACTACATGGTTTTCTTTGTATAGGTTCGTTGGGGAAACAATCCAATAGAAGAAACTTCTTGCGAGCGTGAGGAAGAAATGAAAGAGAAATATCCTTAACTCTTCGAACTACAAGCTAAGCAAATTTTGAGAATGAAATTTTTGTAAGGTGGGGAGAAATGTGAAACCCTGCCCCTGACTGACTGGAATCTTGACTGAAGGATAGGAACCCCAGACATGGCCTCCAAGCACACTGTGGAGTATCACTCCAGTGACTGAATTTGATGAAGAAACCCTGTGCATTTCTTCCTACATACCTGTCAGAAGGTGGACAGCTGATCCCTGCAATTGTACAGCTCACAGCATAATGTATTGCCTGGACTCCAGGTATTCTCTCTCCCCTCCATAAATATGGGACCCACATTTGAAAATGTGTGTAAAAGACCCTAAATGACATATGGGTACAAGGCCCTGACCCTGGGTCATACCCCCTGTGTAAGCCCATAGAGTTTCAGCCCTACTGAATTCTCTGGGTGATGCACTGGGCGATGCAGACATCACCCAGAGTGCAAAATTGCATTATTTTAATGATTTAATATATGGGGACGACCCATATTAGACATGGGCACCCTCCATAGGTTGAGGCGAGTTTGAGGGACCACCTCATACCCCTGGATCACTGTGGACCCCACCTGAGTGCCCAAAATGGCTGAGAATGCAGTCAAGAATGCATTTTGGAAATAGGCCTTAGCAGCCAAACAGGCTCTAGTCATGGGCTGGGCTATAAATACCAGTGCCTTGGGTTCATTTTAAACCCTTGGCTACTGTTCAAATCATTGGAGAAGGGAAAAGAAAGAAAAGATAGAAAAGAGAGGAAGAAGAAGAAGAAAAGAGAAGAAGGAGGAAGGAGGGAGCAACCCCACATCCTAGGCCCTGATTTTGTGCCTTCTCAGACCTGTGCAGGTATAAACACCCTTGCTCATACCTGCTATCTTGATGAATCACTGCTGTCCTCTTTGAATCTCTGAGGTTTTGATGAGTTTCTGGCCATTGGCAGCCCAGAACAGCTAGGGGCTGCCATGGACCATCTCAGATCTACCATGCAAACATGAAGCATGGAAGATCTGAGGTTTTTATGATGATGTTGACATCTATTTTCGCCTCTAGAATCGAAGACAGAGCTGTGCTTGGCTGCACTGCTGTGTTTCACTGAAAATAAGCTATTTGGAGTCCTGATTTCATGACTTGGCTGCATGGAACCTAACCCTAAGTGGTAACAGCCTTGGATTATCATTTTACACCTAAATCCAGCCTTACATGTAGCTAAAACCAAGTTTTGTAAATGAAGAAACCGCGGGTTTCTATTCACTGGGCTGTCTAGGCAGCCTCTGGCAGCCAAGTGGTGGGCCCAACTAAAAATCCATAGGGACTAGTGCAAAGGGTACCCCTGGGGGTCCAAGATGACCTAACATGCATTGGAAGAAGGTCCATGCACTGCCCATGGTTCAAAACCTAGGAATCTCAGGCTGATTCCGATTTTGTAATCTCTGGGCGATGCAGACATCGCCCAGTGTGGGAAATTTTGCTGTTTAGATGATTTGACTTGGGGATCCTCACCCTAGGGCCATGATATAGTGTAGGGAGGTGGAAAATGACTAGAATACCCCTCCCCACATCTGTCCATGTGTATGAGTGCTTTGGGAACCCAAGTGGGCCCCGTAGGACTTGGAAACCCTGCCTGTGTTGATCCTGCAACATTGCCAAGTTGGGGACAGCACTGTAAGACTAATATAACCTAGGAACATGTACCAATGTAACAAATGACCATTCTGCCCCTAGGCTACCATCTCAGGATGATGCACCGGGACATAGGCCTAAGGCCCAGTGCAAGGCCCAGAGAATTCCAAGTGATGAACAATTGTACATCGAGTCAACCTAGTGAGCTTAGATCAACCCTAGGACCTTCAAAAACAGTTTGGAATATTAAATGACAATTTCTGATTCATATCTAGGGTTTGATCCCACGCTCGAGGCCTACAGCCAGACTGCAGCCAGAACTAAATTTGTAACTGAGTTCCTAGAACCAGACCCAGGTGAGTGAAATATTATCGTGTATGTATGTGTAACTGTATTATTATGCCGGGAATTAAATTCTTAAATTGTAAATGCTGTGTTATTTAAATTCTGTTCAATTACTCAAAATTATTACACATTGATTGTCAATTGATCAACACTGTGATTTTTACATGATGATTGTGAATGTTAGACTAAATGCCGTAGTCGACTTGGAAATGAGGCCGGTGGTAGCCCGTAGTATAGGATACGGTTGACACTGCCTGACTCATACAATGCCATATAGACATGGGGATAGAGTTTTATCACCCGTGCTACGCACCCTTTCCAACAGGGGTTAAGGTGCTAGATAACTGTGAGGACTACCGTAAAACCCTAGAGGCGTTTACGTTGGGAAGCCTTAGCATAGCTGGGATGCCCAGGGCAAATTTACCGGGAAGCCTCAGGCTACAAGCTTGGGAAGCACCGAAAGGTGAATTTTTGGCTATATGCCACATATAAAGATTATGCACCGGTTTGGGTGGAAATATATTGAGTTGGTTACCTCACAAGAGTTAATCCAGAGGGTCGGTCAGGCTGACCTAGGTAGGGAGATGCTGGAGCCGGCTGGTCCTCTCCGACAACTCAATGGGTGTATTGCAGGAAAGGGTAACCAAACCCACACCAGGGATACATGTATTGGGGATTGTAGTAGTACTAACTTGACCTAGTTGTATTATTAGGTGGCTAATTAAATAATCTGGACTTGCATATCATGTAGGATCATGTGGAGTGTGGTTGCATATGCATGCATGATTATATGTTTTGTTCACGAGCTCAGTGGGGCTCACACTCTGTTATATATGTTTTCTTTTAAATGATTTTACAGGTGGATGCCGTTGTGGCATGGTGGCTCATTACGAGGAGGAGAGCCCTAGTTATTATGATGATATTGGTGTGGACCCCGACGGAGGTCGTGCCGATGATGCGTGCATTCTCGGTGGTCATTGATGAAGACCAGTGAGGAGTGCACTTGATGCTTTTTGTCTTGAGGACTCCTTTTTGTCTTTGTTAGGAGTTTGTCCCCATCTTGCTTGTGGTGCAGTTTTAGTTTCTTCCTTTTTGGGGTTGAGTTATCTCGCCCTGTATATATATGTACTTTTCCTTTACTTATGTATATGTCAGTTTTACTTTTCAGGTGTGGGTTGTACTGGGGAATGTTTCAGAACATATGTATATATTTATATATCACCATCATTCCTGTATCGCTACGTTTCCCTTTGTCATTATAAATGTAGTTTATCTGTAGCACTCTGATCTTACTTGTAGTAATGTGATGAATGTGGAACCATGAGTGTATTAATAGGTTCTAGATCCATGGGATTTGGCGGATTGCCGTTATGCAATTCGGGTCACCTACCTAATCCTCTCAAGGGGTGGTTTGGGGTGCGACACAGCATGGGCCACTCTCCCGAACAGAGAATTTTCTCCTTAAAGATATTTACGTATCATTAACATAGTTAGTAAGTTCACGTATTGTAAGTATCACGGTCCTCGGGGACGATGTTCCACCCAGCCTTTTGGCGATAGGGATTAGTCTTCATGATGTTGACGACATGTCATTTGGACATGTTATCATGGGGATGGGGGGGTCATGCTTCATAGGGATGGAGTCGCCACCTAGGATTAGGGCCTAGGACCCAATGGGGGTAGCCCTATCTAGTGGGAGTGGAAATGGGCTACAAGATTCCATATGATCCGGTTAGAGATCGGGAAAGGGGTCAGATTACAAGTATGGGAAAGTGTTAGGCACCCATCTTGTCTGATTGAATTGGTCTTTTTATTCTAGATGCTAGAGGTTGAATATTCTCTCCTCATAAAGTATGTTGAAAATGACTGTACGGAATGCATTCTATTTACACTATATACACTAAAACAGGAATGGAAAAACACAAAAGACTACATTATAATGATGACAATATAATGATTATACCTTCATGTGAGAATTCCTTGACTATCGGTGGTCCCCTGGCTCAGGTGGAGACGGATGGGCGTATCGTCACCCGTTCTTCGGACAGAGTCATGGCCTGGTGAGGGTGTTTCTTGTTATCCGTACACGAACAGAATAATGGTTATGAAAGGAGATTCTTGTTACCCATACACGGATGGAGTAACGACTAGGTTAGGAAGGGAGCACTCATCGCTTAAGTGGGATAATCAAAGGATCTATCAATTCTCTGGGAGAAGCTGCTCAGAATTACTCAAAACGGACCAAAAGAGGGGAAACAAATGAGGAATCAATTTGGAGGGTCTCCCTTACTCTATTTTTCCATGAAAATAGAGGTAGGGGGCCCTCCTATTTATAGGGGTGCCCCATAAATCACAGTGCCGTGGTGGCGCCATGGAAGATAACCACGACGTCATAGAAGATTTTTCCACTTCTACGGCTCCGTGGATGATGTCACTTTGGTGACTTTCGTCCTTTTCCACGGTGCCATGGTAAATCACCACGGCGCCGTGGACTATCTTTCATGGTGGTGTGGTGAATTACCACAACACCGTGTTCTTTGGGCCTACCTAGGTTGGTTTGGGCTTACTTTGGGCTTTATTAGGGGGTAAGGGTGCGACGTCTTCCATCTGAGTCCCGTTGTCATCATCGCCAGGGGTAATGGTAAAATTTTAATGTCTACAGTTTGCCCCTCTTTGGCTGAGGCCTATACCAACAGCTGTAGGGCAAAGACAAAAGAACAACTAATTTTGTCACTAAGAGCATATACTGCTGACGCTTTGCTCAAAGGCGGCAGAGTTGCAAGCGGTTAATCACGATGAAATCTTTAGACAGACTCTAAAAGAAAACTCGGACAAAACCAAATCATTCGAGGGTAATGTGATATTTCTCAACCAAGCATTTAACATGTGAGGGTGATGTGGCACCACTCGACCGGAAATCAAACAATTAAGGGGGATGTGGCACCACTCAACCAAAAATCAGACAATAGAGGGTGATGTGGCACCACTCGATCGAAATCAAACAATTGAGGGTGATGTGGCACCACTCGATCAAAAATCAAACAATTGAGGGTGATGTGGCACCACTCGACCAGAAATCAAACAATTGAGGGTGATGTAGCACCACTCAACCGTAAATCAGACAATTGAGGGTGATGTGGCACCACTCGATTGAAAATCAGACAATTGAGGGTAATGTGGCACCACTCGATCGGAAATCAGACAATTGAGGGTGATGTGGCACCGAAAATTAGACAATTGAGGGTGATGTGGCACCACTCGAGTGAAAATCAAATAATTGAGGGTGATGTGGCACCACTTGACCAAAAATCAAATAATTGAGGGTGAAGTGGCACCACTTGATCGAAAATCAGACAATTGAGGGTGATGTGCCACCACTCGAGTGGAAATCAGATAATTGAGGGTGATGCGACACCACTCTACCGAAAATCAGATTATTGAGGGTGATGCAACACCACTCAACCGAAAATCAGATAATTGAGGGTGATGCAGCACCACTCGACCAGAAATTAGGTGATGTGGATCCGGACGGCACCACCTAAAAAAAAGAGAATTTTTATTTTTAATTTTTTGTTTTTTCTTAGGTCACGTCACCGTGGAGGTTGTTCACGGCACCGTGAAATGGGCGGAAGAGCCTATTCACGGCACCATGGTCACCCCATCGTGGTTAAAGACACGGCGCCGTGGACAAGTATCCACGGCGCCGTGGAGAGCTTTCCATGGCACTGTGACCGCCTTCACGGCGTCGTGGTCACGAATTGCCATTTCTATAAATAAAGGGTCATTTTCAACCCTTTACACCTCCTTTCCTCTTAGCAAACCTCTGCTTGTCCTCCTTCTCATCTCAGACTTTCACTCCCTGATGGCTCTTCATAGATGCCCCCGATACTCCACTGATGGACCCCTCCTGGGCACGACCAACGAGGACACATGGGCCAGATGGTAAATGACTGGCGACATGCTGAGGGATACCGATCGTCACATTTACGGCCACATATGGGGGCAGTCCCCACTGGTACGTGTATCATTCTCGTGACCAAAATTTATTAAATATTATTGTTTATTATTATTTTTTTAAATTTTATGCAATTACTTTTAGACTAGATACCCTTTAGTTTAAAAACAAAGTAGGGCCAGTAGATACCACGTTAGGCATCTTTCGGCATGTAAAACGAGACATGACCATTAGGCACCAACCTAGGCACCCCTTGGCACACAAAATAAGGCAAGACCTCCAGATACCAACCTAGCCACCCTTTGGCATGCAAAACGAGGTGAGACCTCCAGACACCAACTTAGGTATCTTTTGGCGCACAAAATGAAACAAAACCATTAGATACCACCTTAGGTACCCTTTGGCACGCAAAATGAGGCAAGACCTCTAAACACCAACTTAGGTATCCTTTAACGCGTAAAACGAAATAAAACCATTAGATACCACCCTAGGTACCCTTTGGCATACAAAATGAGGCGAGACCTCCAGACACCTACTCAGGTATCCTTTGGCACGTAAAATGAAACAAAACCATTAGATACCACCCGAGGTACCCTTTAGCACATAAAATAAGGCGAGACCTCCATACACCAACTTAGGTATCCTTTGGCGTGCAAAATGAAACAAAACCATATCTTAAGACTTTAATTAATTATTTTCTTTTATGTTCTTGTTTAGTTTGGTACTAACAAAGATTCTTTTGTTTTGTTTTTGTAAAAAAGGCCACTTTCTGACCTGAAGAAGCACTGCTGCATCGATAAGGTGCTCTCCTGGTACAAGGACCTCTGCCCTCAGGTTTGATCGAGAGTACAGTGGACCAGCTTAGGGCACATAGCTGCCCATAGCTCCCAGGATCTGGACAGCGTGACTGCTCGCGTTCTCGTGGAGAGGTGGTGGCCGAGCACCGACTCCTTCCACCTACCAGTAGGAGAGGTGACCATCACACCTCTCAATTTTTATATGATTACCAGGCTGTCCTTTGGAGGAGAACCCGAAACATTGACAGCAGTGAACTAGCTTGAGACTTTCGACCACCTCGACTACTACCATGACATGTTAGGGATCTTTGTGACCAAACAGGGGATATCCACCAACATGCTTCTATTGCATTGGAGGGAGAGGGTGGGGATTGATGAGTCATCTCCCCGGGAGTAGGATCAGCTGGCCAGGTGTTTCCTGCTCTTCCTACTGATAGAGGTCATGTTTAGCTACATGATCAAGCCAATCTCTGATCTCGCTTACTACTGCTTCTTCGAGGACTTTGATCAAGCGGCAGAGTACGACTGGGGAAGCTCCACGTAAGCACACTTCTTGTGCATGATGGACTTCTTGGTTGTGGGGTCTCTGAACCTCATTGGCTGCGCCTATGTCCTCTCGGTAAGTAAATCAACACATATCCTTCTATTTTACATTATTTGATCATTTTCTTCTTATTTATTTTTACATGTATTTCTTTTGTAGACATGGAGCTATGAGGTTCTCCGATTCCAGATTCCCTCCTTCTAGCCAAGCGATGATCCTGGCCCTTCCTTCCCTCGAACAACACGTGGGTCAAGGGGATCTGCCCCAAGAGCAGTCGACACAAGGACCTATCCTCAATGCGCATCCTATTGAATGAGTTGAGGTTTGAGGAAGTAAGATCCCAAAACATTAGTCCCTAGTCTTCTCCTCCCTTTCATTTATTTTGATTTTATTAACCTTCAATATTTCCCTTGCAGGTTGCCTTCCAGCCTTACCTCCCATAGTACCTCCCCGAGCCCGAGATGTATGACAGGGCTGCCGCTCTCTGATCACGGTGGACATTGTTCCAGGGGCCTTGGGGGTACCCTTTTTATTTGGGGGAGCGAGTGTCGCTCCAGTGGTCTGAGGTGAGGTATGTCCCCTACCTTCCACTAGCTTGGATGCATAATCCCGAGCTTCTCCCTCTTGAGGAGATTATGCACTGGAGGGTGGAGGAGGAGGTGGCCCACCTGATCCTTGATGAGGGCCACTATGGTGCCTTCCTTGTCAGGAGACCATCTACCTTCCCTTACTACTGGAGGTCCTCAAGTATGGTAAAAAACTTAACATTTCTCTCTTTTTTCTCCCTTTTATTGTTATTAATCTGATTTCTCTTTTGTAGTACCCTGGCCATACCCTCTTCCCAGGGAGGTTTGGTGGCAGGCAGTCGTCCCATACTTTCGGGACTACTGCCGATCATTCTAAGGCTGGGACTTCAAGGGGGAGCCTCGACGTCGGATAGCCCATATGGATGACCATATCGAGGGTTACCGCCCTTGGACTATCCGATCGATCGAGTCTAGGAGGCCCGATATGATACTACATCCTCCCCAGACTCCCGATGGTGATCTCGGCCTTCCTCTCCCGTATGATGGGGTAAGAATCCTTACTCTTCGCTCTTCTTCCTTTGTTTTATTTTAGGTTAAAGACTAATTTGTTGAGGTTTCAGGTTAGCGCTACGAGATACGCTAACATGCGGCGCATGATGTGCAGCATGGGCGAGGCCATCATCTCGAGGGTCTAGATGACCCAGTATTGGGTAAGGCTTCAAATGAATTTCCTTCATTTCTTTTCTTTTTGATTATTATTTTGTTACTTGGCTCATCCTCTTGCATGTTTCCCTTTCTTTCACAGCGGGATAGTTTGCCTTCTATCAGGGGGAAGCTAAGAGATATCGGGCTGAGTTTGAGAGGTATCAGGCCAACTTGGTGGAGGCCAGACTGGTGATAGAGACCCTTTGGTTGCAGGGGATGGATTTGGGAGCGGTCGAGTAGATGGCAGTCTCTCAGTTAATAATCTGGACCTCTGACTCATTTTTCCTTTCCTTGTTTATTATCTTGTAAAAATACAAATTGTTCATCATTTTTTTTTTGTATTTTATGTTTATATGTACATTCCTTTCTTTTTTTTGGGTATATTGTTAGACAAACAAGCATGGATGTAATTAGAACTTCCTTCTTCCTCTATAGACACACAATTCCTAAAACCAATGTATTCTTTCTCTTGAAATTTTGATTACATGGAAAAGGGAAGCAAAAGGGCCAAATATTAAACCGTCATCACTTGTTTACAACATAGTTCCACCATAATTCGGATAAAAGGATCACCAACTCTTTGGTCAGAACCTATGGAGCCTTGAAGTTCCCCAGCTCAACCTGCCCTTGTTCTTGAGATATTAGAGAAGGTATATAGAAGCTGGTATGAGTCAAACCCATTAGTCTCACATAGTTACACCCTTGTGTTTTTGGTGCCTTCAATTTTTCCTTCATCCAATGGCAATCCCACTAGATTTTCTAAGCAGTTCACTTATCCAAATAATCCTCCCAGTCTTAGATTTCATAAAACCCTGGTGTTTTTCTCTTCGTTTGGTAATGTATGGACTGAAGATGATTGCATAGAATAGGTTGTACCAGTCGTAATTTTTCCAATAACCACATCTGGAATACTGCTGGAGACCTATAAAAGAAATCTGTCCCATATTTCTGTGAATGACACATGAAGTCTAAACCCTTGAAAGTTTCTGCCAAAACTATGGGAACAATGTCACATCCTTCTTCAATCTGCTCTATCACCTTTGCTAACATGGGAAGCATGCCTTTCCCTGGAGCTCTCAAGAGATATCTTCCGATCATACAAAAGAGATAAGCCCTCTTCCTGCATTGGACTCGAGATTCTTCTTCCAACCTGCTATTGGCAAAGATCTTGATCACTTTCATTGCATCCACCTTGTCATAGTGGAGAACTTGCTTAATTTCCTTCTTACTTAGTTTGAAGAAGCTTTCTAACTCCCCATGGGATTGGCCTTTTTGCATTGTTGGGTGAAACAATCTTCCCTATGGAGGTGATAGCATGCAAGCTCAAAATTCTTTAATAATTGGGGCTATCTTGACTCTTCCGAAATGAAAAACATGCAGTTGAGGGTTCCAACATCTTGATGCTTTCTGAATTAAATCGTGATGGAGTTTGAAACACTTAATTCTGCCTAGGATGGGGAACTTGACGTATTCTAGCAATGTAGGGCCATCCAAATGCATACAGAGAGTCGACTGACGCAACTGTTCGTCTAACCCTTCTTTTTTTGGCTCCCTTATGTTACCTGCATCAAAGATCCCATTAGTAACTTAGACAAAGGTTAGTCTTTTAGTCAGTAACCAACTCTTAGTAACCTCAAATAAACCCTAGGTCAAACACATGGGGAGGGATTTTGAAGGCCAATTGGCAGAATTTACCATTTTCATAGGGGAAACGCCAATTGGCAGAATTATGGAATGAACTGACACTATGCCCTTTATTCACTTTTTTTTTTATGAGACCGCATTTGGACATGCCAAGTTGCCTAGGTATCCCTTGGGAGGAATTAGGTTAAACATAGTTAAAGTTGATCAAAGGTTTAGATGAAGTATTTCTTTAATTGATCCATATTGACCAATCCCCAGAGGTCTTCTCCATCTATATCTGTGAGACGGACTACGGTACCTAGTAAGATCGCTTTCATCTTGTATGGGCCAATCCAATTAGGTCAAAACCTTCCTTGAGGGTCATGAATCAGAGCCCTTTGCTCCCTTAGCACTAAATCCCCTACCTCAATGCTCCAACTTCTTTATTGAATGCTCTGACCATCCTTTGCTGATATTTCTTGAGATTGTCCATGGCTTTCATCCTCCTCTCATCCTTCATTTCTTCATACTTGGCTCTCATCCATTCTCCTTCAAGAAGTCGATTGTTGAACAGTATTCGGAGAGAAGGTACTTATATTTCTATAGGTAAAACTAACTCTACTCCATAGACTAGAGAATATGGGGTTGCCCCGGTTGAAGTCCGGATAGATGTCCGTTAAGCCCATAAAGCTAATGGAAGCTTCTCTCCAATGTTTGTGTGTGTCAGCCATTTTTTGCAATATGACTTTTATATTCTTACTGGCAGCCTCTACTACACCATTGGTTTGTGGTCTATATATCGTAGACCTGTGCCTTTTTATACCAAATTTAGTGCAAAGTTCTCCTGCCTTTCCTTAGAATTGCTTTCCTTGGTCTGAAATTAGCTCATAAGGCACACCATATCTGCCAATGATGTTCTCTTTGATGAATTCTGCTACCTTGGCGGCAGTCAAGACTGCATAAGACTGATCCTCCACCCATTTGGTGAAATAGTTTATGGCGACCAAAATGAATTCATGGCCGTTAGAAGCCTTCGAAGTTATTTTCCCAATTACGTCTATCCCCCAAGTTGAGAATGGCCAAGGAGCATTTAACGAATGCAACTCTGTGGGAGGAATATGTATGACATTGGAAAATATTTGGTATCTGTGATACTTCTTGACAAAGGTGATAAAATTTGGTTCCATGGTTGCCCAATAGTATCCCAACCTGAGTATCTTTTTTATGAGCATTCTCATATTCATATGAGGTCCACAAATCCCCTAATGGATTTCTTCCATGATGGCTTCAGTTTGCTCTTCATCTATGCATAATAATTGAATGCCATCATAAGATCTCTTGTATAGCAGATTCTCTTGAAGAATGAACTGTGTGGCATGTTTCCTCAGTCGTTTATTTTCCCCAATTGTGAAATATTTGGGATATTTCCTTTCTCTGATATAATCAACCATAGGTGCAAACCAAGCCCTCCCATCTGCTGTTAATAAGTTTACGGGTTCTCCATATGCTAGACTAGCGCTTCTTTTGACAAAAAATGGTCGAATTTTGGTTTGGGAATCATATTCTACCATGGAGGCCAAAGTAGGTAGAGCATCTGCAAATCTATTAGTATCCCTTGGCAGATATTCAAAAGAAATTTCCTTAAAGCACTTGATCATCTGCTCTAGATACTCTTGATAGGGTTTTAATTTGTCATATCTTGTTTTCCATTTTGCCTGAGTCTAATAAATCACCACTGAAGAATCTCTGAATACTTTGACTCTTTTTGCACCCACAAATAGGGCCATTTCCAAACCAATGGTGCATGCTTCATATTCCATAATGTTATTGGTGCAGTTGAATTCTAGACGAAATGATATGGGAAAATGAGACCCATCAGGAGTGACTAGCAATACGCCCGCTCCATATCCCTTCTAGTTTGTAGCTCCATCAAAGTTTAACTGCCATCCGTCTTCTTGACCTTCTTTAACGAGACACAACTCTTCATCATGAAATGAATCTTCCACTGGCTATGAATCTGACACTATGGGATGTGCGGCTAAGTGATCTGATATCGCTCGCCCCTTATGGATTTTTCATTGACATAGGTTATGTCAAGTTCTGATAACAACAACAACCATCTGGCCATTCTTCCAGTCAGGGCTGGCTTCTTAAAAAGGTACTTGATCGGGTCCATTCTGGATATAAGCTGAATTGGGTGTGAGATCATGTAATGCCTCAATCTTTTAGTTACCCAGACTAAAGATGTGCAAATCTTTTCCAAGGGACTATAACGAGTTTCATACCCTTGTAACTTCTTGCTTAAGTAGTAAATCACATGTTCTTCTCCATTTTTTTGATTGAGTTGTCCTATCATTAATCCCATGGATATTTCTTCCATTGATAAGTATAGCAACAAGTGTTTGCCCGAAACTGGCGGTACAAGGATAGGTGGATTTACTAGATACTCTTTGGTTTTCATGAATGCATCCTGGCATTTGCCGTTCCACTCCTTTGGTTCTTCTTTTCTTAAGAGCTTGACAATAGGTCGCATATCATGGTTAATCGAGATATGAATCTACTTATGTATTGAATATGACCCAGGAATCCGCAGACCTCTTTCTCAGTCCTTGGTGCCGGCATTTTTGTGATGGCTTTTATCTTTTAAGGATCTACTTCCACCCCTCTCTTGTTAACGAGAAAACCTAGTAATTTGCCTGTCGTTGCTCCAAACACACATTTTTATGGATTCAACCTGAGGTTGTATTCCTTTATCCTTTCAAAGAATTCCTTCAATGCTATAAAATGTCCATGTCGATCCATTGATTTTACTATCATGTCATCGACGTATACCTCAACCTCCTTGTGTATCATGTCACGCAATATGGCTGTAGCAGCTCTTGGATATGTTGCACCTGCATTCTTCAAACCAAAAGGCATCACCTTGTAGCAAAATGTCCCCCACAGTGTGGTAAAGGTAATCTTCTCTTGGTATTTGGAACACATGCTAATCTGATTGTATCCAGAGAATCCATCCACGAATGATAGCAGCGCATGCGCTGTAGTGTTACCGACTAGTATGTCGATGTGGGACAGCGGGAAATCATCCTTGCGGCTCACCTTGTTCAGATCGTGAAAATCCACACACATCTGAACTTTCCCATCCTTCTTAGGTGTCACACCCCAAAGCACCCCCTGGGAGGATTAGGTAGGTGACCTGAATTGCATAATGGTAATCCGCCAAATCCCACGGATCTAGAAGTAGTTAATACATTCACAAACTCATACACATCCATATCATTACCACAAGTAAGATCAGAGTGTTGCAGATAATCTACAATTATAAAAAGAGAGAGAAAGCGTAGCGGTATGGGAAATGTTTGTGATATACATATATAAGTAAAACTTGTTCCATTCCCATTACACTTATAAACTGAACGGTAAGAACTAACATATACATAAGCTGAAGTAAAAGTAACTATATACAGGGCGAGATAACTCAACCCAAAAAGAAAAGAAGAAACTAAAGCAGAAACAAAGACGGGGATAAACTCCTAACAAAAGTCAAAATGGAGTCCCCAAAACAAAAAGCATCAAGGGCGTCCTTCACTGGTCCTCATCCATAACCACTGAGAATGCTTGTATCATCAGTGCGACCTCCGTCGGGGTCCACACCAATATCATCATAACCATAAGGGCTGCTCTCCTCATAATGAGCCTCCATGCCACAGTGGCATCGATCTGTACAATCATCTAAAAAGAAAAACATATATAACAGAGTGTGAGCCCCACTGAGCTCGTGAGTAAACATATAATCATGCATGCATATGCAACCACAATCCACATGATCCTACATGATATGCAAGTCCAGATTAATTATTAGCCACCTAACAATACAGCTAAGTCAGGTTAGTGGTACTATAATCCCCAATACATGTATCCCTGGTGTGGGCTTGGTTACCCTTTCCCGTGATACACCCATTGAGTTGTCAGAGGGGACCAGTTAGCTCCAGCGTACTTTCCTTGGTTAGCCTGACCAACCCCCTATGATTAAACTTGTGAGGTAACTGACTTAGTATCAAATTCACCTTTTCGGTGCTTCCCGACATGTAGATCGAGGATAAACTTTATTTGGCATATAGCCATGATTCACCTATCGGTGCTTCCCAAGCTTGTTGCTCGAGGCTTCCTGGCATATTTTCCCTGGGGCATCCCAGCTTGTAGCCGAGGCTTCCCAGCGTAAACGCCTGAGGTTTTACGATAGTCCTCACAGTTATCGAACACCTTAACCCCTGTTAGCAAGGGTGTGTAGCACAGCTGATGAATCTCTAGCCCCATGTCTATATGGCATCGTATGAGTCAGGCGGTGTCAATCGTATCCCATAGTATGGGCTACCGTAGGCCTCATTTCCAAGCCGGTTATGACATCCAGTCTAACATTCACAAACATCAAGATATATCCAACAAAGTTGATCAACAGTCACACGATGTGTAGAATTATGAAATTGAATTTAATTAAGTAACAAGCAATATAATTAAAGAAATTAATTGCCGGCATAATAACATTGTTACACGTACATACACAAGAATATTTCACTCACCTGGATCTGGTTCTAGGAATTCAGTTGTAGTTTTAGTTTCGGCTGCAGTCTGGCTATAGGCCTCGAGCACGGGATCAAACCCTAGATATAAATCAGAAATACGTTACTTTATATTCCAAACTATTTTTGGATGTCCTAGGGTTGATCTAAGGGGGGCATAGTTGGTCATCACTTGGAATTCTCTGGGCCTTGCACTGGGCCTTAGGCCTATGTCCCGGTGTATCATCCAGAGATTGTGACTTAGGGGCAGAATGGTCATTTACCACAATAGTACATGGTTCTAACTTCAAATAATCTCACAACATTGAATCCAACTTAGCAGTGCTGCAGGACCAACACAGACAGTATTTCCAAGCCCTACGAGGCCCACTTGCGTACCCAAGGTATTCATATTTATGGACAGATATGGGGAGAGGTATTTTGGTCATTTACCACCTCCCTACACTGTTTTATGGTCCATGGGTGAAGATCCCCAAGACAGATCAACAAAACTGCCAATTTTTATTCTCTGGGCGATGTCTCTGGGTGATGTCTGCATCGCCCAGAGCCTACTTAACAAGTGAACAGGCTCCAATTCCTAGGTTCAGCACCATGGATAGTGCCTTAATCATCCCCTTATGCATGTTAGGTCATCATGAACCACCTAGGGTGTACTTTGCACTGGACCCCATGGATTTTTTTACCTGGGCCCACCACTTGGCTGCCAGGAGCTGCCCAGACAGCCCAGTAAACAGTAACCCAGTGTAGCTTCAGCTACATACCATGGATTTGCCTGCATACAAGGGTTGATTCACAAGTAATATAGTAATCTAAGGCTGTTGTAACTCATGGCTAGGCTGCATGCAGCCAGGACCCACAGATCTGAGCCCAGACTGCTTGTTCTTGGTGTAACAGTGCAGTGCAGTCTAGCACCAACTGGGTTTCGGTCTCAGGTGAAGACCAGCCATCAAAACATGGTGAAAATGCTTAGATCCTCCATGCATCATGCTTGCAAGTTGGATCTGAGATGGTCCATGGCAGCCCCCAGCTGTTCTGGGCTGCCAATGGCCAGAAAAGCTTCAAGAACACAGAGATTTATGGCAATGAATGGAGAACAGCAACATAGCAGTATGAGAAACATGGTCCTTATACCTTGTAGCAGGTCTGGTAGCAGATTTGAGCCAAGGTGAGACCCTCTCCTTCTTCTCCTTCTCTTTCCTCTTTTCTTTTCCTTCTCTCCATGATTTCAATAGTGTCTAAGGTTCTAAAATGAGCCTAAGGCACCCCTATTTATAGGCCAGCCTCATACTGAGGTCTGTTTGCCTGCCTAAGCCCCTTTTGAGAATGTGTTTTTAAACTAATTCTTAGCCATTCTGGGCACTCAGGTAGGGTCCATAGGGGTCCAAGGGTATGAGGTGGTCCCCCAGACTCCCCTCATCCTATGGAGGGTGACCATGTCCAATATGGGTGGTCCCCACACATCTGTACATTAAAATATTGTATTTTCCCACTCTGGGTGATGTCTGCATCGCCCACTGCATCAACCAAAGATTTCAGTAAGGCTGATTCTCTTTGGGCTTACACAGGGGTTTGACCCAGGGTTAGGGCCTTGCACCCACATGTCACTCAAGGCCTTTTACACCTATTTTCAGGGGTGGGACCCATATGCATGGAGAGGAGAGAGAGTACCTGGAGTCCAAGCAGTACATGATGTTGTGGGCAATGCAACTGCAGGGATCAGCAATCCATCTTCTAACAGGTATGTAGGAGGACATCCTTAGGGGTTCTTCATTAAATTCAATCACTGGGGTGATACTCCACAGTGTGCTTGGATGTTATGTCAGGGGTTCCTGTCCTTCAATTAAAATTCCAGTCAATCAGGGGCAGGGTTTGACATTTCTCCCCACCCTACAAAAATTTTGTTCCCAAAATTTGCTTACCTTGTAGTTCAAGGAGCTGGGGATACTTTTCTTTCATCTCTTATTCACGTTCCCATGAAGCCTCTTCTATGGGATTGTTTCCCCATCGAACCTTTACAAAGGCGACCGTGCGGTTACAGAGGTTCTGTTCCTTCCTATCCAATATCTTCGTAGGTTGTTCTTCATAGGTCATATCCACGTCCAACTGCTCAGGTTCAGTTGAGAGTACATGTGTCGGGTTGTTGATGTACTTTCTTAGCATCGACACATGGAAAACATCGTTGGCGCCCAGCAATGATGGTGGTAATGCTAGTTGGTATGCTACGGGTCCCACTTTGTTGAGAATTTCATATGGACCAATGAATCTTGGGCTCAGCTTGCCCTTCTTATTGAAACATAGTTAATCCCTTTGTTGGAGATAACCGGAGGAATACTTTTTCTCTGACATTAAATTCAATGTTCTTCCTTTGATTATCAGCATAACTCTTCTGTCTTGATTGGGCCGCCTTGATTTTCTCTCTAATGATATCCACCTTGTCACAGGTTGCTTGTATCATCTCTGGCCCGAGATATTTTTGTTCTCCAACCTCGTCCTAATATAACGGGGTCTGGCACTTCCGACCATAGAGAGCTTCAAAAGGTGCCATACCAATGGTGGAGTGGTGACTATTGTTGTATGCAAATTTCACCAATGGTATGTGGGCATCCCAACTGTCATTCATTTCCAGGACATAGGCTCTAAGCATGTCTTCCAGAGTCTGGATAGTTCTTTCGGATTGTCCATCTGTCTATGGATGGAAGGCCGTATTAAGATTTAGTTGAGATCCCAGTGCCTTTTCCAAACTTCTCCAAAACCTTGAGGTAAATCGAGGATCTCTATCAGATACAATATTGACAAGCACGCCGTGTAAGCGGACTATATTTTCTATATACAGTTGGGCAAGTTTCTCCATTGTTAATTCACCTAGAGGGGGGGTGAATAGGTAAAGGTAGTGGAATATAAAAACTTATGCGGAAATAAAAAAAGTTATCAATAAGAGACAATAAAAATTACAAAGATAACACAACAAATTATAGTGGTTCGGCCAAAACTTGCATACGTCCACTCCTCTCACCTTAGAGAGAATTTCACTAAAATGAATCTTGGGTATGAGCAAGAGAACTCGTACCAATCTTGATTGAGAGGAAGAGGACTCAATACTACTCTTGATTCCGAGCAAGAGGACTCAACCAATCTTGATTCCGAGCAAGAGGGCTCAAACTACTCTTGATTCCGAGCAAGATGACTCAAACAAATATATAAAATAAAAAGTACTAAAGATTAGGATTACCTCAACCTTAGTAGAGTTTGCTACCTTTCAACTTTAAGGCTTAATGCTAAGTGAAGGAGCTTGTGAGAGAGTGTGCTTTGAATGAATGCTTGAATTCTCACATGAAAGTCACTTGTATTGGAGGCTCTTAATTATATTTTTCAATGGTGTTTAGAGCCTTAAACAAGTGGGTATTTATAGTCTAGATGACTTAATTTAATTATGAATCTAAATTAAGATTGGATTCTAAAAGCCAAATATAATCCGGTATGTCAGATCACCTAATTTCGTTATTCAATAAAGGAATAATGGTCAAATTATACTAGCCTTTTATTGATCCGGTATGCTGGATTATGATCCGGTATGCCGGTTCATGATCCGGTATGCTGGATTATAATTCGGCGTGGGCTGGATGGCCACTGCAGGCAATTTCCTGAGATT
Source organism: Telopea speciosissima (assembly GCF_018873765.1). NCBI lineage: Eukaryota > Viridiplantae > Streptophyta > Magnoliopsida > Proteales > Proteaceae > Telopea > Telopea speciosissima. Next base: position 47,233,262 of record NC_057916.1, read on the forward strand.
GCAACACTGATCCGGTATGCCGTTTCATGATCTGGTATGCCGGTTCACCTGATCTGGTGTGCCTTTTCCTGATCTGGTATACCTTTTCACCAAATTTTTGCTAAAATTTGTTAAGTCCTTTATGGACTTACTTGGATGATTCCAATTGGGTTTGGTCACATGGATTGGGTTTAATTTAAACCTCCTAAAGTCCATCTAAATGAATGCATGCATGTGTGTGCATTACATCAATTGTGACTTTAAATTATGCTACAACTAGATATAAGAATAAACAAGTTCTTGAGGTCTTGTATCTCAAAGAGTTGCTTGAATAGAAGTCTTGAAAATAGTTCTTCACTTCACAATATTCTTTGAAATCTTTGTCTTGGTGCATCAAGCTTTTACATGCTCCCCCTTACTTGATGCTCATCTCCTATGAAGTCTCTCTATACAATATAACACAGGTTAGTACAATTAACTTATTTTTTATCATCAAAACCATAATGGGTGATGTGTGGAATTTACCCCAACACATTGAGTAACTTATTTTGATTGGTATGAAATGGGCTGCCCTTGTCAGTTCGTCTACAATCACCCAAATTGCATTCATTCCCTTCCTAGTGTGGGGCAGATTTGTCACAAAATCTATAGTAATCCTTTCCCACTTCCATTCAGGTATAGGGAGTGGCTGCAACAATCCGTATAGTCGGTGTCTCTCTGCTTTAAATTACTGGCAGGTGAGGTATTTAGACACATATATCGCTATGGACTCCTTCATTCCGATCCACCAATAGTACTTCTTCAGATCCTTGTACATCTTCGTGCTTCTGGGGTGGATTGAATAGGGTGAGTTGTGTGCCTCTTTAAGGATTCGGTTTTGGATATCATAGTCATCAGGCACGCACAACCTGTCTCGAAACTTCAATGCCCCATCTTGGGCCACTGAAAAATCTAGGTCCTTATGGACTCCTTGCTGAACTTCCCAAATTATTTTGGCCAACTAGGGATCCAATGGTTGCTTCGCAATTACCTCCTCTCCTATCAATGTCTATAAATCCAAAGCTGCTAATTGTATAGCCATCCCTTCAATCACGAGTTCCAGATCAAACTTTCGAGCTTCTTCTAACAGCTGTTCGCTTACAACCAAGGAAGCGAGGGATGCAATCTGAGATTTTCTACTTAACGCATCTACTATAACGTTAGCCTTGCCAAGGTGGTACTGGATCTCATAGTCATAATCCTTCACCAGTTCTAACCAACGCGTCTGTCTCATATTCAGCTCTTTTTGGGTGAAGAAATACTTCATGCTTTTGTGATCGCTGAAGATTTCACTCTTTTCACCATATAGATAATGTTGCCATATCTTTAACACGAAGACTACCGCAGCCAATTCTAAGTCATGAGTGGGGTAGTTCTTTTTGTGTTCCTTCAATTATCTTGAGGCGTAGGCAACCACTTTACCCTTCGACATTAAGACGCCACCCAATCCCATTTTGGATGCGTCAGTGTATACCACCATTCCCCTAATACCATCCAGAATGGTCAAAATTGGAGCCGTCACCAACAGGTTCCTTAATTCTTGAAAACTTTTCTCGCATGCTTCATTCAATTCAAACTTGGCGCCCTTCTTCATTAGCTTTGTCATGGGTGCCAAAATGTGCGAGAAATTTTCAATAAATCGTCGGTAATATCCTGCCAAACCCAAAAAACTCCGGATCTCAGTGGCACTCTTTGGAGTTTCCCATTCAAGAACCACTTTCACTTTGTCTGGGTCCACTTTAATGCCGTCCTTGGTGACGATGTGTCCCAAGAATCCAATTTGGTGAAGCCAAAATCGCACTTACTGAACTTGGCATAAAGCTGGCACTCCCGCAATCACTGAAACACGAAAATAAGGTGCCGAGCATGCTCTTCTTCACTCTTGAAGTATACCAGAATGTCGTCAATAAATACAATGACGAACTTGTCCAACACGTCATGGAATACTCTATTCATCATGTCCATGAACGCTATCGGGGCATTAGTTAACCCGAATGATAAGACTAGGAATTCATAATGTCCGTATCGAGTTCTAAATGCTATTTTATGAATATCGCCGATCGTGATCTTCAACTGATGGTATCCGGACCTAAGATCAATCTTGGAGAAGACTCTTGCTCCTTGTAGTTGATCAAATAGGTCATCAATGCGCGGCAATGGGTATCGATTCTTGATGGTCAGCTTATTCAGCTCGCGGTAGTCAATACACAGCCGCATGCTACCATCCTTCTTCTTCACGAACAGCACGGGTGCTCCTCAGGGAGATACGCTGGGTCGTATAAAGCCTTTCTTCAGCAGGTCTTGCAATTGGACCTGCAACTCCTTTAATTTAATAGGTGCCATTCGATATGGTGCCTTAGATATAGGTGTTGCACCAGGAATTAGATCAATCATGAACTCTATCTCATGATTAGGCTGTAGTTGGGTTAGATCTTCTGGAAAAACATCAGGAAATTCTTTGACGACGTCAAGTTCCTCCAAGGGCTTTATCTTTCCCTCGGTATCCATCACAGTGGCCAAAAAGCCTTGACATCCTTTATCCAGCAACCTTCGTGCCTGGAGGGCAGATATGGTTATCCTTTTAGGTTTCCTCACTGGTTCACTCTGATAGGTAAAATCAGACCCATCCTTCCATTTGAATACTATCTTTTTCTCCGCACACATAATAGTTGCTCCATAGGTGGATAGCTAATCCATGCCTAATATCACGTCAAAGTCCTTCATATCGAACTTTATTAACCGTCAAGTTTGTCCCACAAATTTCTACCTGACAGGGGTCATAGACTTCCTTCAAGCTCATGACACTACCTGTCGGTGTGCTGAGTACTAAGTCATGCCCGATGTCTCTCGGTTGATCTTTCATCTTACTCGCAAAGGTGGTAGAAACAAAAGAGTGGGATGCGCCCGAGTCGAATAGCACTCATGCAAGAATGGTTGAGATACTCAGGGTACCTAGGGTTCGTATATAGTTTGGACCACACACATAGACTGGTTACTTTTATAACATTGTAGTGTTTAGTGGACTTACCTGTCATTACATCGGGGTTCGCCTCAGCTTCCTCGTTTGTTAACGCAAACACCTTTCCTCGCATCCAATTATCCAGTGGCTAAAAAGGTCTAGCATAGGACTGATTTGGCAACCGTACCCACGCTGTCTGCATTCTTTGGTCGTGTGCCCTTCTTTATTGCACATGAAACACTTATAAGCTGGAACAGCTGGTGTTGAGGCTTGGCTCACTTGGCTTGTGGCTATTCGGGCTGGCGAAGGTGCTGTTGTCGCTTGACTCGTAGTTGGTTGGGAAGGTCGATAAAAAGTGGGGCAGAAAGGATTTTGACCCACGTTCGATCTGCGGTATTGAGTCGGATTAAGGTTTGAACCGGTTCCTCAAAAAACCTTATTTAGCCATCCAATGGTCTGAAAATTATTTGGCCTTTTGGTCAGTCCAGGCGACGTCGTAGCCTTCTCTTTTTCTTTCTCTTTAAATCTGTCTTCCATAGTCTTCGCTTTGTCGACCATCAGAGCTTAATCCCGGATGTCCATAATTGACAGATCTGACCCGATCTCAGGTTTGAGTCCCTTCTCAAACTTCTTCGTCTTGCTAACTTCCCCTTTCAAGTGCTCTGGAGCAAAATGGAACAGATCTTTAGACCATTGTTGATAGTCCAACACTGACTTGGTTCCTTATACCAGTGCTGAGAACTCAGCTTCTTTCCTATCCCTAAAACTCTCTGGGAAGTAGTTCTTGAAGAAGACCTCTTTAAATTGCTCCCACGTGGGATTCGGATGAGTGGCTTTCCAGATTTGGCTTAGTAGCCTTCCACTAGGCTTCTGCCTCATTCTATAGCTAATACCCCGCACATATCAGCTTTTGCGCATCCGTACATTTAAGCACATCAAATGCCTTCTCTAATGCGCTATTCCAAATACGTATCTATGAGGTTAGGGAACGTAGATCTCACCATACCCACAGTCTAGATCAACCCAGAATAGGATTCATTAGGTTGTCCAGTCAAGTTGAACCCCATAGATGCTAAGATGCCTCGAGCCAACCCATTTGTTTCTCCTGCACATGATTACTTAAGTTCCTATAGCCATGTACTTAATTCTTTTAATTAAGTATTTATAGTGACTTGATGCCTAGAACCTCTTCATGACAGGACCTTACTACCTTATTTAAGCATGGAGACCCCAGCGCCATGCGATATATTAGGCAACTAAGGAGAAGACTGATCAAGATACAAGAGATATTGCCTCGTATGGAGAACCGCTTGGTTTTCTTATTGGGAGTTACAGCAAATAGTGAATCGGAGGACCGAGTTATTTACCTATCCTTGGCTTACGAAGTTAGGTGTGACATAGAACACCTGCAAGTACTAAAATTTATGCTTGGGAAGAGGCTGGAACTACTTGCCTATTAGACTCAGGTATATAATTAAAAGATTTATGTTAAAAATTTAAAATTTATTATTTAGTGACATGCATAGCAAAACATCGCATAAAATACCTAAAGGATAAGAACACAAGTACAAGAAACACCTCATAATAAGAAAAAAAAATATAATAATACACTTTACTGGTATGACTACATAAAATTCACTGGAACTGTGGAATAGGTATGTACATGTTTTAATTAGGAATTTTTTTGTTGACCTCGAAAAGGAGTGTTGGATTATTGAGTATGTTACTCTTTTCAGAAAAGCAACTATGGTCAACACAAGAAGTTCTCGAGGTGATTGTAAAGGAAAACGCCTTTGTGTTATACCGGAGTTTGAACTGCCAAATGGAACTGAGGCCCAAAATTCTGAAGCATTGACTGCTTCGTCAGGGGCACCAGTGGCTGCTCAAGGCACTACTGCGGCACCTCAGTTGGGTATAGCAATCAGTGAGGTAACTGCTTTCATGACTACTATAATGTGGACCATGCAGCAACAACAAGAACTGCTAGGTCAAATGTCTATGTAATTTGTGACCATGATGCATGAGCATGCAGCCCCACCTCCACCACCCAACCGGCCCGTACTTTTCCCACCACTTTTGTCTCAACACTTGGTGGAAAACTCTACCGCTAAGGTAATGGAGAGATTCAAGAAACTCCAACCACTTGTATTTTTCAGATTGAATTCTGAGGCAATGCACCATACCTAGATATCTATGTTCAAGTTTGCATAGCATCAAACCACTTGGTTCATACACGCATAGTACTAGGCACATAACAATAATTATTTATGTACACACTACATACATATAGTTATAGGCATATTTATTTACTATCGTTTATCCTAAACAAGGAAAGAAACTTCCTCAATCCTCTATGCATCAACTTTAACATGACAGCCTCCCAACACCGCTTTTCCTAGTCATAGGTGTAATATTGATTAAATATTTTTAATTAATTTTTTTTATTCCATCATTTTATTTATACCCACATATTTGTAAAATTCATATTTTTATGTTTATTAGGTCATTTCTAGGTAAAACCCACATATTTACATGTTTGTATGCTAAAACAGCAAAATTCCATTCACTAGGCGATGTCTCTGGGCGTTAGATGCATCGCCCAGAGAATTGGGGCCCAGCTATAACAGTCCGAGAGGGTCCCATTTCATCTCCTTTCTTTTCTAAAGCTTCCTAAACACCTAGGGCAGAGCTTTGGTGCCTAGTGTGACCTCTTCCACACCATTTCCTTCCATTTTCACGGGTCCCCCGCAATTCCACGCAATCTTAGGTAAGATTCTTTTACCTTTTTCCTTACTTTAGGTCATTTTCCTTGTTCTTCTTGTTTTAGCTAGGGTTTTATCAATTTCTCTTGCACTAACTATTTCTATTCTTCCCTTTTTGCAGCCTAATGTCTACTAGCCATAGAACGATGAGGAAATCCATAGCACGCAAGAGGCTACGGTCTGAGAGCGAGTATTCCTCATCTTCCTCAGCGCCACCTTCCTCACCGAGAGAGGATTCATTATCAGAGGAGCCAGAGTTTGATCGGTTCCTATTCTCTAGGTATGAGCAGTCCAGGGATTGGGACAAATTTAGGTCCCTAAAGATTGTGAATGGGAGGGTGGTACAAGTGGATGACTTCCACCAGTATAGCTTATATACTAGGTTCAACATCTTAGGTTGGGCTTCTATGCTATCACCCACCGAGTCATGTTACCCTAACTTGGTTCATTATTTTTACTGTAACCTAGTGCCATCTGGGGCACAGGAGTTCGGGTTAGAGAGTAGGGTTAGGGGAGTGGACACTAGACTTACCACTGCCACCTTAGCAGGGATCCTTGGGCTGCCTAACACTGGCGAGAGGTGCTACTATAAGCCCATGATTGACATCTCAGATATGTTTTCTTTGGAGACCAGAAGGAGGGTCTTCAAAGCATTGACCAGTTTAGAGAGTACTCCTAGGTCCGAGGCTTCCTATAAGCCTAGTGCTCGGATCATTAGTAGATGTGTCTCATATAACATCTACCCAAAGGGCGGGAATAGAGGCAGTATTTCTATGTTGAGAGCCTACATTACCAAATGTCTACTGGGAGTGGGCAAGGGGGTCCAGTTATAAACCTCCCCTATCTACTACTTTAGGCTATGTTGTATCATGCCCAAAACCATTCTGATGGGAACCTTCCATATGGGAAGTTCCTAACTTTTGGTCTTCAGACGAAGGTGCCAGGGGAGCCAGGGAGTGATCCTGAGGAGGGAGATTAGATGGAGCAGGGTGATGAGCAGGAAGAGATGCAGGGAGAGGAGCAGGGAGAGGAGGGCAACTTTGAGGGGGTTGGAGCACAGTTTTCTGATTTGCCCCCATATGAGGCAACCGGTGCCACCAGCTCACAGGTGCCAGAGTCCTTTGGGTGGTCACAGATGATGTCTTAGTTCCAGGGCCTCAACACCCAGCTCACCGAGTTGTCTACGAGGATGGATCAGGGCTTCTCATCCCTTGAAAGCAGAGTGGGATCAGTGGAGCGTCGCCTGGACTTTTGGGACACATTCTATCACGTCGACTCACACCAGTCTCAGCCTCCATCAGGTGACTTGCCTCCGCCAGAGTAGCATCCCAGCCAGCTTCTATTTATTCTATCCTGACATGATGTACTTGTGACCTTTGTCTTATCTTTTTTTTATTTTTATTTTTATAGTTTATGTATTTTCTTTTGTTCGTGGTGTATGTATATTTTTTTTGTCAGCTTATGTAAATTTGAAGGTAGTACCTTCAGTCAAACTTCTTGTAGTGGCTCGGCCACAGTTATCTTCATATTAATATAATTATGTGATTTACCTTTTTAATTTCATCTACCTCCCCTATAGCTTTTACTTTATAGCATGTTTTATTATTGGTAGCTTAAAGCTCTGTCACACCCCAAACCACCCCCTGGGAGGATTAGGTAGGTGACCCGAATTGCATAACGGCAATCCGCCAAATCCCACGGATCTAGAAGCAGTTAATACATTCACGGACTCACACACATCCATATCATTACCACAAGTAAGATCAGAGTGCTATAGATAATCTACAATTATAAAAAGAGAGAGAAAGCGTAACGGTATGGGAAACGTTTGTGATATACATATACAAGTAAGACTTGTTCCATTCCCCATTACACCCACAAACTGAATAGTAAGAACTGACTTATACATAAGCTAAAGTAAAAGTAACTATATACAGGGTGAGATAACTCGACCCCAAAAAGAAAAGAAGAAACTAAAGCAGAAACAAAGACTAGGATAAACTCCTAACAAAAGTCAAAATGGAGTCCCCAAAATAAAAAGCATCAAGGGCGCCCCTCACTGGTCTTCATCAATAACCACTAAGGATGCTCGCATCATTGGTGTGACCTCCGTCGGGGTCCACACCAATATCATCATAACTACAAGGGCTACTCTCCTCATAATGAGCCTCCATGCCACAACGGCATCGATCTGCACAATCATCTAAAAAGAAAAACATATATAACAGAGTGTGAGCCCCACTGAGCTCGTGAGTAAACATATCATCATGCATGCATATGCAACCACAATCCACATGATCCTACATAATATGCAAGTCCAGATTAATTATTAGCCACCTAACAATACAGCTAAGTCAGGTTAGTGCTACTACAATCCCCAATACATGTATCCCTAGTGTGGACTTGGTTACCCTTTCCCGTGATACACCCATTGACTTGTCGGAGGGGACCAGTTAGCTCCAGCGTACTTTCCTTGGTCAGCCTAACCAACCCCCTGTGATTAAACTTGTGAGGTAACCGACTTAGTATCAAATTCAGCTTTTCGGTGCTTCCTGACATGTAGATTGAGGATAAACTTTATTTGGCATATAGCCATGATTCACCTATCGGTGCTTCCCAAGCTTGTTGCTCGAGGCTTCCCGACATATTTGCCCTGGGGCATCCCAGCTTGTAGCCGAGGCTTGCAGGCGTAAACGCCCGAGGTTTTATGGTAGTCCTCACAGTTATCCAACACCTTAACCCCTGTTGGCAAGGGTACATAGCACGGGTGACGAATCTCTAGCCCCATGTCTATATGGCATCGTATGAGTCAGGCAGTGTCAACCGTATCCCATACTACGGGCTACCAGAAGCCTCATTTCCAAGCCAGCTATGGTATCTAGTCTAACATTCACAAACATCAAGATATATCCAACAGAGTTGATCAACAGTCACATGATGTGTAGAATTATGAAATTGAATTTAATTAAGTAACAAGCAATATAATTAAAGAAATTAATTGCCGGCATAATAACATTGTTACACGTACATACACAATAACATTTCATTCACCTAGGTCTGGTTCTAGGAATTCAGTTGTAGTTTTAGTTCCGACTGCAGTCTGGTTGTAGGCCTCGAGCGTGGGATCAAACACTAGATATAAATCAGAAATACGTTACTTTATATTCCAAACTATTTTTAGATGTCCTAGGGTTGATCTAAGCTCACTAGGTTGACTCGGTGCACAGTTGGTCATCACTTGGAATTCTCTGGGCCTTGCACTGGGCCTTAGGCCTATGTCCCGATGCGTCATCCAGAGATTGTGACTTAGGGGTAGAATGGTCATTTACCATAGTAGTGTTGGGTAACCTAGAGGGGGGTGAATAGGTTACCACTAGTGGATTTTGCCTCTTTTTCGATTGGTTGCACACTTATATTAAATACAAAAAGCAGAAGTAAATGAGGCACAAGATTTATAGTGGTTCGGCTAACTTAGCCTACATCCACTCCTCTCAACCTTGAGAGAATTCCACTAGTATTTCCCTTTCAATACAATAGGTGGGAAAATGACACCTTTACAACTCTTTTTAACAGGATAAGAGGATCCTTACAATCTTAGTTTCGGGACAAGAGTATCCTTTCAATCTCTTAAGGATGAGAGGGTCCTTGTACTAATCTAAGTACAGATCTAGATTAATACAACAATGCTTTATCAAATCAAAAGCATAAACAAGTAAATACAATAGAAGTTTGGTATAAATACCTATCAAAGAGTAGTGACACTTTTACCCTTTGAGTGATGGTGCTCAATGATATGAATGAGAGTGATGCACCTTGAGTCTCCTAGATGACTCTCCTTGATGGCATGAGTTGGAGAGAGTGGAGAGTTAAGAGCTTGGTAATGTCTCTTTGAAGAGCTTGAATTGAATAATTTAGCTCAATGACAAATTCTCACTTTTGTACTTTCTCAAATGTACAATGCACTTTTTCTATCAAGGATGTGTTTTGTTCCTTGTTTGGATGTGTTTTATAGAGCCAAAAGTTGGAGTTTGTTTGTTCTCCAACGGATATAAAGCTGTCATATTTTTAGATCGTCGGTCGACCTATCAAAGTTGTCGGTCGACCATCAAAAACTAGCCGTTGAAAACTAGCCGTTAAGCCCAAGTTTGGGGCTGTAGGTCGATTGTCGGTCGACCTATGGATCGACCTACGGTGTCGGTCGATCGATAAATCTGTCGGTTGCAACCGACAGGCACGGAAGCAGTGCGTATCTTTTATATTCTGTAGGTCGACCGACCGAGTGCGTAGGTCGACCAGACGAGATAGTCATCCTATTTTTGATTGTCTCGTCAAGGGGATTTTTGGTCCACTTGCTTGGGGACTTCATAGGTTTTTGTCTAACACTTTAATGGCCATGTTTCTTGAGTCTAGGGCATGGGAATGAGTTCCTCCTAGGGTCTCTTACATGTGAATGCAATGTGTGTGTAATGTGATATGCACATGTAAAGAAATATGTTCTAATGCACTTGAATCTTCTTGGAGAGTCTTTGTCTTGGCTTCCTTTAGAAGATGTTCCTCAATCTTCAAATTTCTTCTTTTCCTTAACTCTTCTGTTGTGAGCTCCGTTGATCAAGTCTTTCCTGGATGCTTGATGCTCCCAACGTCTGACTATGAAGTTTGCTTAAAGATTGGAATATTAGTATTAATCTTAATGTTTGTTATCATCAAAATTAGTTTATGGAGGAATGTGTTTTCCAACAAGTAGTACATGGTTCTAAGTCCAAATAACCTCACAACACTGATTCCAACTTAGCAGTGCTGCAGGACCAACCCAAACAGGGTTTCCAAGCCCTGCGGGGCCCACTTGGGTACCCAAGGTATTCATATTTATGGACAGATGTGGGGAGAGGTATTTTGGTCATTTACCACCTCCCTACACTATTTTATGGTCCATGGGTGAAGATCCCCAAGATAGATTAGCAACACTGTTTTATGTCTGCATCACCTAGAGCCTACTTAACACGTGAACAGGCTCCAATTCCTAGGTTCTACACCATGGGCAGTGCCTTAATCATCCCCTTATGCATGTTAGGTCATTATGGACCCCCTAGGGTGTACTTTGCACTGGACCCCATGGATTTTTTTACCTGGGCCCACCACTTGGCTGCCAGGAGCTGCCCAGATAGCCCAGTGAATAGTAACCCAGTGTAGCTTCAGCTGCAGACCATGGATTTGGCTGCATGCAAGGGTTGATTCACAAGTAATACAGTAGTCTAAGGCTGTTGCAACTAATGGCTAGGCTGCATGCAGTGTCAAACCCTGCTCCTGACTGGTTGGATTTTTGATTGAAGGACAGGAACCCCTGACCAAGCAACCAGGATCACTGTGGAGCATCACACCACTCAATGAGATCAATGAGAATACTTTGAACAAGTTTCCCTATATACCTGTTAAAAGATGGATAGCAGACCCCTGCAACTGTGCAGCTCATAGCTTGCTATATGGTTTGGATCCCAAGTAATCTCTCTCCTCTTTATAATGGTTGGACCCACCTCTGAGGAAGTGTGTAAAATCCCCTATGTGGCATGTGGGGACAAAGCCCTGACCAAGGGTCAAACCCCTATGCAAGGCCCATTGAATTTCAGCTTACTGGAATTCTCTGGGTGATGGCACTAGGCGATGCAGCAAGGCCCAGTGACATTGCCCAGTGGGTGATTCTGAATATTTTATTAAATTTTATTTATAAGGACCACCCAATATGGACATGGGTACCCTCCACTGATAGAGGGAAGTCTGAGGGACCACCTCATACCCTTGGTTCACTGTGGACCCCACCAGTGTGCCCAGAAGCAGTCAAAATCAGTTTAAAAACTAATTTTTAAAAGAGGCCTTCACAGGCAAACATGCCTCAGTGAAGGGGGGGTCTATAAGTAGGAGGGGCTGAGCTCATTTAGAGCCCTTGACATATCTGAAATCCATGGGAGAGAAGAGAGGAAAGAAAGGAGAGAAAGAAGAGAGGAAGAAGAAGAAGGAAGGGGAAAGGAGAGAAGCTTGGCTGCCACCCATCCCAGCTAGAATCGAGCCTCTTCAGACCATTTCAGGTATAAAATACCTATGCACCTCTGCTGTCCCCATCTCTCTGTATTTGATATGATTCTGCTTACTGGGCAGCCCAGAATAGCTGGGGTTAGCCTAGAACTGCTCTAGATCTCCCATGCAGACCTTGCGCATGGAAGATCTATGATTTTTGTATAAATTTAATAGGCTTTTGTTCTGTTCCTTGGGCCAAAATCTGGCTGTGCACAGCTGCACTGCCAGTTTACCCTGTTGCCCTATGATTTGGAACCCTGGGTAGAAGCTAGGGTTACACAGACCTAAACCTAGGTAATCACAGCCATGAAACCCTGTTTTGTATCCATTTCCAGCCTTGCATGTGGCTGAAACCAGATTTCCAAGCTTGGTAAAACCCTGTGATACTATTTACTGGGACTGTCTGGGCTGCCATTGGCAGCCTGATGGTGGACTTGATGGAAGATCCATCTGGACCATGGTGTAGATCATTACTGGGGCTACCTTATGCCCTAACATGCATAGGCTGAAGGTTAGGACCCTGCCCAAGAAGCCCAGCCTTGGGAACTCAACCCAGCATCGATTTACAGCCTCTGGGCGATGCACTAGGCGATGTCAGAGGCATCGCCTAGTGAATGGAAAGTTGTGTATTACTGATCTGACTTTCGGGAATCTCACCCCTTGGCTTTTGGACACTGTGGGAGGTTAGGAAATGGCCAAAAAGCCCTTCCCCACATCTGTCCTTAATTGGAGAATGCTTGGGAACCCAAGTGGGCCCCGTAAGAGAAAGAAACCCTACTGTGCTTGGTCCTACAACACAGGCAACCTGTGGACCGCACTGTGGACTTGATCTGACCTAGGGTCAGGTATAACCATTAAAATGACTATTTTACCCTTTGTGCCACTGACACTGGTTGAGGCACCGGGACATGAGCCTAAGGCCCAGTGATCCCAAATGAATACCAACCAAGAACCGGGTCAACCCAGTAAGATTAGGTTAACCCTAGGAGTACCAGTGTTAGACTGAAACCCTAATATAACAACTTTTGATTTACATCTAGGAATTAATCCCGTGCTCGAGGACAACAATCAGACTACTGTTGGAACTAAGTTTGCTAACGAGTATCTAGAACCCAACTCAGGTGAGTGAATAATATTATCATTCGTGTATGTGTAATTATGATATGATGCCAGCTAATATGAATTGAAATTATAAATGCTGTGTTACTTACTTCTATTTCAAGTTACTCAAATCATTGTATAATGACTGTCTGTTGATCAACACTGTGAATTCTTATATGATGATTGTGATTGTTAGACTAGATGCCGTAGTCGGCTTGGAAATGAGGCCTGTGGTAGCCCATAGTATGGAATACGGTTGACACCACCTGACTCATACAATGTCATATAGACATGGGGCTAGAGTTTCATCACCTATGCTATGCACCCTTACCAACAGGGGTTTAGGTGTTGGATGCCGGTGGGGGCGACCATCAGAAAATGAGAAAAGAGAAAAATGAATGAAAGAACACCGGAATGGTGCATGAATAAAGAACACCGGAATGGTGATATTGAGCTATATGCCAGGCTATAAGCCAGAAAAGAAAAGAAAAGAGAAAAGAAATGGATTATCCCACGGGTTAATCACAAAGGGCTGGTCGGGCTGACCTTGGTGATGATGTGAGAGCTGACTGGTCCTCTCTGAAAACTCAATGGGTGTATCGTGGGAAGGGGTTAGAAGCCCGCACCAGGGATACATGTGTTGGGGATTGTAGTAGCACTAACCTGACTTAGTTGTATTGTTAGGTGGCTAATAATAAACTGGACTTGCTTATCATGTAGGATCATATGAACTATAAATTGTGATTGCATGTGCATGCATGATGATGTTATTTGCTCACGAGCTCGGTGGGGCTCACACTCTGTTGTACAATGTTTTCTTAGATGATTTTGCAGATCGATGCCAGTGTGGCATGGAGGCTTATCTCGAGGAGGAGAATCCTGGTTGTTGCGATGATGTTGGTGTGGACCCCGATGGAGGCCATACCGATCCTGCATACTTTCTCAGTGGTCATTGATGAAGACCGTTGAGAAGTGCTTCTGATGCTTTTTGTTTTGGGAACTCCTTTTTGTTCTTGCTAGGAGTTCATCCCCGTTCTGACTGTGGATCAGTTGTAGTTTCTTTTTACTTCTTTTTGGGGTTGAGTGTGCTCATCTTGTATATGTCTATGTATGTAGTTCTGTTCTTATCAGTTTTGTACTTATGCTTGTGGGTTAGTGGGAAATGTACCAAAACAATCTTTCTTATGTATATATTATCATCATTTCCATGTATCGCTATGCTTCCTTTTATTATTGAAATTGTAGTTTATCTGCAGCACTCTGATCTTACTTATGGTAATGAGATGAATGTGGTTCTGTGAATGTAAGCATTGCTTCTAGATCTGAGGGATTTGGTGGATTGCCGTTATGCAATTAGAGTCACCTACCCAATCCTCCTAGGGGGTGGTTTGGGGTGTGACAGAGCTTGGTATCAGAGCGTGAGGCTCTTCTTACATTCATGGAGTGTAGACCAGGACTAATAAGTTTAAAATAATAAAATATGTAATAATCAAAAGCTACAGGGGAGGTAGTTACAATTAAATAAAAGGTGCACAATTTCCATTAAATAAAAGATAACCGTGGCCAAGCCACTACATAAGTTTCCTTGAAAAACTGAAAGTTTAACAAAGTACATAGCTGATAAAAAAAAAAAAAGAAACACTAAAATTTGAAACATCCAAAAGAAAGAAAAGTACATAAGCATAATGGAAGGAAAATAGTCTAAAATACGTAGTATGGACTAGCAGGAGCTGATCAAGAACTACTCGGTGGGAGGTAAGTCATCTGGAGGAGGCTGTGTCTGGCAAGAGTTAACCCCATAAAATCTGTCCCAGAAATCTAGTCGCTGCTCAACAGATCCCACTTTGCTCCCCAAGGAAGCGAAGCCCTGGTCCATCCGAGTTGCCATATCAGAAAGCTGGGAACCGAGGCTTTGGAAGTGTGTCATCATCTGAGCCCACTCTGGAGGTCCTAGAACCTGAGAGCTAGTGGCACCGGTCATCTCATATGCAGGTAAGTCAATAAACTAAGTATCAAAACCCTCAAAGTCGCCTGGACCTATGCCCTGCTCCTCTATATGTATGCCCTGAGTGTCTCCCTGCTCCATCCCTTGCACCTCCTCATCTTGTACATCATCACCATGCTCCTCTCCCTGCTGCATCCCCATCTGCCCCTCATCCTCTGGTGGATCCTCCCCAGGAACCTTCATCTTCAGAATGGAAGTCTTGTCTATGGGCCTGGATCTGGTCTTATCAACATACTCACCCTCCAATGAAATCCCATAGTACTGCCCTTGTTCCCACCTTTAGGGTAAATATTATAGGTTATACACCTACTAATCACCCTAGCACTAGGCTTGTAAGAGGTCTCAGACTTAGGTGGGTCCGGAGAACCTGTCAAAGCCTTGAAGACTGTCCTCCTAGTCTCCAAAGAAAACATCTCAGATATATCCATGTGAGGCTGATAGTAAACCCTCTCTCCTGTGTCTGGTAAACCCAAAATTTCTGCCAATAGGGTAGTGGTCAGCCTGATATCCACTCCCTTC
This sequence comes from Telopea speciosissima, assembly GCF_018873765.1. Classification (NCBI taxonomy): domain Eukaryota; kingdom Viridiplantae; phylum Streptophyta; class Magnoliopsida; order Proteales; family Proteaceae; genus Telopea; species Telopea speciosissima. The sequence continues at coordinate 47,248,695 of NC_057916.1, forward strand.
ACCCTACTCTCCACTCAGAACCCCAGTGCACTAGAAGGCCCCAGGTTATAGTAAAAGTACCGAACCAAGTTGGGATAACAAGGCTCGGTAGGAGACAACATCGATGCCTAACCTAGGGCATTGAACTGGGTATAAAGGTTGTATTGGTGGAAGTCCTCTACCCGTACCACCCGGCCGTTCACTATTTGTATAGATTCAAAATTTTTCCACTCCTTGGCATATTCGTACCTAGAGAAGAAGAAGTGATTGAAGGTAGGCTCCTCCGAAGAAGAATCCTCCGTGGATGATGAAGGAGGTACCGAGGACGCCAAAGAATCCTCTGACTCAACCCGTAGCCGATTCTGGGCTACCAATTTCCTAGCGGTGCGATGGCTTGTAGACATTTTCTACAAAAGGGAAAGGAAATACCATAGTTAGGGCTAGAAAATTTGACAAAAACCCTAACCTAAGCAAAAGAGAATAGAAAGAATTCAAGAAAAGACAAAGTAACCAAGAAAACTTACCTAGGCACGTGTAGGATCGCAAACGACTCGAGGAAATGCCATGATTTGGTGTTGAAGTGGTCCCCTCACACTCCAAGGACTTCTTCTAAGTGTTTAGAGAGGTTTAGAACAAGATAGAAGTCAAATGGTGCCCTCTCGGATTTAAAACTCTGCGCCCCGATTCTCTGGGCGATGGCACTGGGCGATGTGGCAACGCCCAGAGACATCGCCCAGTGAGGGAATCTTGCTGGATTTTGGGTTTTAGCTTATGAAAACTTGGGGAATACCCAAAATGACTTCAGACAACACTAAAATACAGATTTTTATTATAAAAATAATAATAATAATAATAATAATAATATAAAAAAAATTAATATGATAATAAGTGATTTTACACTAATCAAGCACAATTTTCTTAAACCCAAAGGGGTGAAATTTCTCAATAAGGTTGAGTAAAACACATAGGGGCTTGGGAAATTTTGTTGTTATATTTATAATAAGTATTTAATATATGTAAATATAAATAGATGTGTATAATGACATATGGTGTGTACTATCTAATTATTACATGCTCGAATATTGTGATGTACAAACCAATTGGAGTGTTGCTGTGTAAACCAAACATAGTTACAGAGGAATGTTGTATTACTTATGTATTATGTGTGGGAAGCATAGGTATTACCCTAGTCACAAAGTAGGTCAGCCGAGAATAGGAATCTAAGAGGTGGTTTAGCTGTCGAGAACATCTAGACGTTAAGGTACCTCGAGCCAACCCAAAAGTTATAAATTTTATCTGCAGTTACTAAAATTTCAGTAGATATGTACTTAATTTTTTTAATTAAGTATGCCCTAATGCCTAGAACCATTTTCTGTGATAGGACCTATTACCTTGACTGAGGTTGGAGACCCCAGCATCATGATCTATATTAGACATCTACGAGAGAGACTGAGACGGATACAGTTAGTGTTGCCCCGAGCCGAGAACCGGTTGGATTTCTATTTAGCCATCGCTGCCATTAGTGGACCCGAAGAACGAGAGTATTTTATGACTTTAGCTGAAGAGGTAAGAGCTGACATGGAATTTCTACTTGCGATGGAGTTTGTGACCGAGAAGAAGCTGGAGATGCTAGCCTACTAGATCAGGTAAATAATAAAAGTCTTTATTTAAAAATTTGAAAATTTTCATTAGTGCCATGCATAGCATATTGACACATAAAATGCATAAGAAAGTGAAACATAAAGCATTCAATAAGACACATCACCTAATAAACCAAGATAATGAATCTAACAATCCACCTTACAGGGGTGACTCATGAAACTCATTGGAACTGTGGACTAGATTTGTACCTGCTCTAGCTAGGGAATAATTATTGATCTGTGTAGAAGATATTGGAATATTGAACACGCTCCTCTTTTCAGAGAAGCAACAATGGTCAACACTAGAAGTTCTCGTGGAGGTCATAAAGGTAAACAACCTCGAGTGGTGCCGGAGGTTGAGCTGCCTAACAGAACTGAGGCTCAAAACTCTAAGGCATCAGCTGCTTCATCAGAAGCACCAGTGGCTGCACAAGCTACTGTGGCAGCACCTCAGCCAAGTGTGGCAGCCGGTGACGTGACTGCATTCATGACCACGATGATGCGGACCATGCAACAACAACAAGAATTGCTTGGTCAGATGTCTACACAGTTTGCAACCATGATGCACGAGCGCGCTGCACCACCACCTCCTAATCGACCCGTATTGTTTCCACCACCAGTACCTCAACATCTAGTGGAGAACTCTACCACTAAGGTTATGGAGAGATTCAAGAAACTCCAACCGCCTGCATTTTCTAAAATAACTGCAGAAGCAATGCAGCCGAAACGGTGGATTAGTGCCCTAGAGAAGGCATTTGAAGTACTTGAGTGCACGGACACACAAAAGATTATATGTGTGGGTTATTAATTGCAGAATGAAGCCAAAGCTTGGTGGAAGGCGACTAGGCCTAATTTGGAAGTTTCTCACCCAAACCCCACGTGGGAGCAATTCAAAGAGGTCTTCTTCAAGAACTACTTCCCTGAGAGTTTTAAGGACAGGAAAGAACTGGAATTTATTGCACTGGTGCAAGGAACTAAGTCAATGCTGGACTACCAACAGCAATTTGAAGATCTGTTCCATTTTGCTCCAGAGCACCTAAAAGGGGAAGTTAGTAAGGCCAAGAAATTTAAGAAGGGACTCAAAACTGAAATTGGGTCAGTACTGTCAATCATGGACATTAGGGATTATGCTCAGATGGTCGACAAGGCGAAAACCATGGAAGATACATTTAAGGAGAAAGAGAAAGAGAAAGCTGTGACGTCGTCCATGGGCAAAAGGTCAAACAATTTCCAGACTTATGCCTGGCCAAATAAAGTTTATCACGGAACCAACTCAGGCTCCGTCTCGACTCCGTATCATAGGCTGAACGTGGGTTAGAACCCTTTCCGCCCCACCTTTAATCGACCTGCTCAACTTGCGATGAGCCAAGCGATAATAGCAGCTTCGCCAGCCCGACTAGCAACAAGTCAAGTGAGCCAAGCCTCAACACCTGCTGCTCCACCCTTTAAGTGTTACCAATGCAACAAGGAAGGGCATATGGCCAGAGCTTGTAAAATGCATGGGTACAGCAACAACTTGCAGAATCAACCCTACGCTAGGTCTTTCCAGCCACAGGACAATCGGACACGAGGAAAGGTGTTTGTGATGACGAATGAAGAAGCTGGGCCTAGACCTGTCTCTCTCCCAAACAACTTTTGATTGACATCTAGGAATTGATCCCACGCTCGAGGACAACAATCAGACTGCTACTGGAACTGAGTTTGCTAACGAGTATCTAGAACCCAACTCAGGTGAGTGAATAATATTATCATTCGTGTATGTGTAATTATGACATGATGCTGGCTAATATGAATTGAAATTATAAATGCTGTGTTACTTACTTCTATTTCAAGTTACTCAAATCACTGCATAATGACTGTTTGTTAATCAACATTGTGAATTCTTATATGATAATTGTGATTATTAGACTAGATGCGGTAGTCGGCTTGGAAATGAGGCCCGTGGTAGCCCGTAGTATGGGATGCGGTTGACCCCACCTGACTCATACGATGCCATATAGACATGGGGCTAGAGTTTCATCACCTGTGCTACGCACCCTTACCAATAGGGGTTTAGGTGTTGAATGCCTTTAGGGGTGACCATCAGAAAATGAGAAAAGAGAAAAATGAATGAAAGAACACCGAAATGGTGCATGAATGAAAGAACACCAGAATGGTGATATTAAGCTATATGCTGGGCTATAAGCCATAAAAGAAAAGAAAAGAGAAAAGAAATGGATTGTCCCATGAGTTAATCACAGAGGGCTGGTCGGGCTGACCTTGGTGATTGATGCGGGAGTTGACTGGTCCTCTCCGATAACTCAATGGGTGTATCACGGGAAGGGGTTAGAAGCCCGCACTAAGGATACATGTATTGGGGATTGTAGTAGCACTAACCTGACTTAGTTGTATTATTCGGTGGCTAATAATAAACTGGACTTGCATATCATGTAGGATCATATGAACTGTGAATTGTGATTGCATGTGCATGGATGATGATGTTATTTGCTCACGAGCTCGGTGGGGCTCACACTCTGTTGTACAATGTTTTCTTAGATGATTTTGCAGATTGATGCCAGTGTGGCATGGAGGCTTATCTCGAGGAAGAGAATCCTGGTTGTTACGATGATGTTGGTGTGGACCCCGACGGAGGCCATACCGATCCTGCATACTTTCTCGGTGGTCATTGATGAAGACCATTGAGAAGTGCTTCTGATGCTTTTTGTTTTGGGAACTCCTTTTTGTTCTTGCTAGGAGTTCATCCCCGTTTTGACTATGGATCAGTTGTAGTTTCTTTTTACTTCTTTTTGGGGTTGAGTATGCTCACCCTATATATGTCTATGTATGTAGTTCTGTTCTTATCAGTTTTGTACTTATGCTTGTGGGTTAGTGGGAAATGTACCAAAACAATCTTTCTTATGTATATATTATCATCATTTCCCCTTATCGCTATGCTTCCTTTTATTATTGAAATTGTAGTTTATCTGCAGCACTCTGATCTTACTTATGGTAATGAGATGAATGTGGTTCTATGAATGTAAGCACTGCTTCTAGATCTGTGAGATTTGGCGGATTGCAGTTATGCAATTCGGGTCACCTACCTAATCCTCCTAGGAGGTGGTTTGGGGTGTGGCAGCCAGGACACACAGATCTGAGCCCAGACTGCCTATTCTTGGTGTAACAGTGCAGTGCAGTCTGGCACCAGCTAGGTTTTGGTCTCTGGTGAAGAATAGACATCAAAACATGGTGAAAATGCTCAGATCCTCCATGTATCATGCTTGCATGTTGGATCTGAGATGGTCAATGGCAGCCCCTAGCTGCTGTTCTGGGCTGCCAATGGCCAGAAAAGCTTCAAGAACACAGAGATTTATGGAAATGAATGGAGAACAGCAGCATAGCAATATGAAAAACATGGTCCTTATACCTTGTAGCAGGTCTGGTAGCAGATTTGAGCCAAGGTGAGACCCTCTCCTTCTTCTCCTTCTCTTTCCTCTCTTCTTTTCCTTCTCTCCACGATTTCAACAGTGTCTAAGGTTCTAAAATGAGCCTAAGGCACCCCTATTTATAGGCCAGCCTCATACTGAGGTCTATTTGCCTGCCTAAGCCTCTTTTGAGAATGTGTTTTTAAACTAATTCTAAGCCATTCTGGGCACTCAGGTGGGGTCCACAGGGGTCCAAGGGTATGAGGTGGTCCCCCAGACTCCTTTCATCCTATGAAGGGGGCCCATGTCTAATATGGGTGGTCCCCACACATCTGTGCATTAAAATATTATATTTTCCCACTCTGGGTAATGTCTCTGGGTGATGTCTGCATCCCCCAGATATTTCAGCAAGGCTGATTCTCTTTGGGCTTACACAAGGGTTTGACCCAGGGTTAGGGCCTTGCACCCACATGTCACTCAAGGCCATTTGCACCTATTTTCAGGGGTGGGACACACATGCATTGAGGGGATGGAGAGTACCTGGAGTCCAAACAGTACTTGATGCTGTGGGTAATGCAACTACAGGGATCAGCAATCCATCTTCTGACAGGTATGTAGGAGGACATCCTCGGGGGTTCTTCATTAAATTCAATCACTGGGGTGATACTCCACAGTGTGCTTGGATGCCATGTCAGGGGTTCCTGTCCTTCAATCAAAATTCCAGTCAGTCAGGGGCAGGGTTTGACATTAGGAATTGGAACAATATTGGACAACCATTGAGGATATTGGGTTACTTGAAGGAACCCTGCATTCCATTGCTTAATGACTTCTTCTCTAATCTTTTCACTCCACTTCAGTCGCATTCATCTCAGCTTTTGCTTGACTGGGTGGGCATCTGGATACGTTGGTAGCCTGTGTTGTCCGATTTCTGAATCGATGCCAAGCATATCCTCATAAGACCATGCAAATTCTTCCTCAAATTCCTTAAGGAGAGAGGTCATTTGGTGGATCTCTTCGTTGTTGAGATCATTCGAGGGCATTGGTCAATTCCTAAATTTATGAAATGGGTGTCCTCTAGGACGGGCTGGGATCTCTTTTGCTCAAATTTTTCTAAAAGATGTTGATGCTTGATGATGTCATCATCATCAGAAGAATAAGAGGAAGAAGCAGAAGAAATATGCTCAGAATTAACAATTTCATTCATGATAAAAGAAGGAGTACAAACGGACTAGACAGACTTGAAGTTTCTAACTTCTTTTTGGAAAGCACATGCAGACTTAGACTTGGACTGGATTACACTAGAGCTGGCTACGACTTTAGACTCTATGACATGGAAATCTTCAGCAACCCTTGCCCAGTTTCCTATGGATCCTTGAAGAGGTTGTATCAGGAGTTGAGGTGCTGGTCCTTCCTTTCCTTCAGTGATCATTGCTATCTTGAACATCTCATCAATCCCTTGATTATCATGTTCTTTTTTCATCTTGGCTTATTCCAACTCCATGGTTACCCAGTCTAATTCATCTTTCTCAAACCCAGGCTCGAAGCTGTCTATCTCTTGATTGAACCAAGGCTCAATGTTTTTGTAATACGGGAAGCTTTCTCCTTCTTTCATGAAGTAACCATTCCAAGTCTTGAAGTAAGGGGTGATCTCAATCTTCTGATTCTTCAATCCTTTGATGTTGCTCCTCCCTCCTACCGAGGCCTTTCTTTTTAGTGGGGTGAAACCTAGGCTGTGACAATTGGTGTTGGCTAATATCTTGAGGAACTTTTGTATTCCTTGTTGGTTCTTCCCCAATCCAAAGCCTGGGAAGTACTTCATCATCCTCAGCGAAGCCTTGCTCTACATGGTGGGGAATTTAGCTGGGATGGGTTCTTTCCTTTGAAAGGGGTTACACAGATTTTCCAAATTTCTAACCCTCCTAACTGTATTTCTAATGGAGTAGAACCTTACACATTTATGTTTGCAAGCATGTAAACCATTTTTGGGTCTCTGAAAATGGTGATCACCTTTTAGTCATAAATAAGTTTCAACTTCTGGTGAAGGTTGGATGTAAGAATGTCTATAGAATGTAGTCACGGCTTCCCTAGCAACATATTGAAAGGGGCTTGAATATAAATAACTTGAAAGTCAGTGGTGAACTAGGCTGGCCCTACCTTGATATCCATGGTGAGGATTCTGATCACTTCTCGTGTAGTATTGTCATATGCCCTGATGGTTTGGCTTGAAGGTTTCATCTTGTCAAAAGGCAAACCCATGCACTTTGCGGCTTTCAATGGCATGACATTGAGGGTGGAGCCATTATCAATCAATACTTGAGGGACTTGATTTTTGTTGCATTCTATAGTGATGTAGAGTGCTATGTTATGTCCCTTCCCTCCAGGTGGCAAATCCTCATCTAAGAAGATTAGCGACTGGATTGCATATGTGGCTCCTACTATGTGGGATAGTTCCTCCAGTCCCATTTCAATGGGCACTTGAACTTTGGTAAGAGCTTTCAGTACCACTTCTCGGTGAGTTGGTGAATCCATTAATAATCCCCAATTTAAAATATTTGCCTGGGCCTTCTTCGATTGATTCAACACTGGGTTCTTGGGGTCATTGTCTGGCATCGGGTGACTAGACTGATGTTTCTCTACTGTCAAACCTTTATTCTTGAAATCCTTTCCACTTTTGGTCTCCATCACCTCTGATTCTTCTCTTTTAATGATTAACTCAATTGGGCAAATATCTTCCTCTTCTATATTTGTTACATCTGTGCCCGAATTTACTATTAATTATAATTTCTCTCTCTTATGATCTATAGATTCTATCGCCGTGTATGCTAGTGAGCTATTTTTCCTTGTGGTGAAACCTAGCCATAAGATCATTGACCAGTTCACGGGCCTGCCTGTGGAGGAGAGGTTCCTTAACCGGTAGTGGGGAAGATTTATCGATGGTGACTTCGTCGATCATCCTCCTAGCACGAGTCCAAGGAGTGAAGAGTATCGAAAGAAGTTCCCTGTGTCCCCACACCTAGATGCCTCTTTTGGCAATGAGCTTAGCATCGCGATTGGAAAACTATTCGGGATCACGAAGGACACGTCGTGACGAGCGGGGGTAAGGTACTACCTTTGTGAATGATTAGTACACCTTTCCCTTATTGACCTTGATGTGTGGGCCAAAGCCCGACCAATTTTCTTGGGTTTTGCCCTTTATAGCAGCAACGAACGCACGAGCAAACTCACCAAGATCGAATCCACCCGCTAGTCTGCCCGTGCTGTTTAAAGACTTTGTGTGTTTTCTCGGGTGGGACCCACACCCCATGCCCTGGACATCCGATCTAGACACTTAGACGTGGTTTGGCCTCACCCTTGGTCTCCTTGGCTTGTGGGTGTACCGTATAGGTGGACCCATCGACCTAGAGGACTTTTAAATAGGTTTTGGCTATTAAAGCCCAATCCAAATAGGCCCTAAGTGGGAGATTAGTCTTAAGACCAAGGCTTAGCCTTCAAGTCTCATTTACTCCATTCACCTACTCAAAATGTTGGAGGCTTAGAGCATTGACGGCTTTGGTGGAGGAGAGCTTCGAGGGGCTGTGGAGGTGGAAAATCATCCATAAATCCAACCTTGAGGTAAATGACCTCACCTTTTTCCCTCTCTTTTCCATTTTCGGGCTTGGAGATCCCCTTGGGATCGATTCCAAGATTGGGGGTTCTTTTGGAAACCCATTAAACCCTATTGAGTGCTCCCTTTGAGACCTGTATTCCCTCCCCTTAATGCCTCCATGGATTTCTTAACCTAGATGTTGTTCAAGCATTGGAGACCTAGCTTAGGTTTGGGAAGAACCTTGGAGATGGATCCAATCCCTTAAATCTTTTGAGTCCTTCAATGGACTATGTGTATTGGACCTCCAACGAAGGTTTGGACTCACCTCCCCAACCCTAGGACCTTTATGGGTCCATGAATGAAGGGCTGGAGGTGGAGATCTTTGCAGCTTTCAAAGGAATGGTGACGGACAAACGACCAGACTCATTGTTGTGTATTCGCCCGTTAGTCTGTTCAGTCTAACCTGGCTGTTTAACCTGGGCGGAGCCACGAGCGAACCCACTCAGTGAATCCACCCATAGCTCAGGTCACTCTCGGGAAAATCTCAGGGTTTGGACAGATGCACGAGCGGATCCATGTCCACATCCGCCCGTGAGTCCATTCCCTATATTTTCTGGGTATGGCCTAGATGGATCCACGACTGGACTCACCTTGCTGCCTCCGTTCCTGCATCCGCCCCTGCTGTCTTGACCCAAACTTCAAGTAAATTATTGGGACCCTTCATGGGACCCACCTATACCCTCCTAACACTATTCTCATGCATCCACAGACTTTAGAATCTGTACAAAAGCGCATGCTTTAGAGCAAACCTCATCGAACGACAAGTAAACGAACGGTGAGTGGGCTTTGGGTGATGTTTGGGCTTGATATATACATATAGAGATATAACTATATAGATTACACAATGGTTTATGTACTTGCATTCATTCTTGTCATGTTGCATCCTTGTATATAAAACCATGTTGGTTATGAATTGATGAAATGTGGACATATTGCTTTACTTTAGTATATTGGGTTACAGTACCGGGTATACCGATGCCGAAACCCCAGATCTTCTTATTTTAATCATTGCTTGCCATCTTGGTCTATATGTGTTGTGCCGTGCTGGTACCCGGGTACTAGATGGAATGGGACATTGATGCACCCAAAATACCTCTCGGGATGATAGGAACTGCATGCAGTGTATCTGTGGCTAGGATTTATGCTCCCTTATGCTATGACCCTTGCCAATAGGGGTTTATGTGTTGGATAGTCCAAGCATCTGATGTCTGTGGAGGTGGGAGAGACCAGGTCAGGGGTAGTGACGGTTATCGGGGTCTGCCACTAGGTAGTTTATGGCTTCTACCGGCGTAGGCTCCCTCGTGATAATTGAGGTTTCACTAGGGTGATAGGATAAGTGACCCTCAGTGTCTCCCGAATTATCAAAGTAGCATATACCATGACTTAGACTGTTTGTTAGCTGACAACTGTATTTAACATTATATGCATCATAGACTATGTGTGATTGTGTGTATGTGCACTCCCCTTTCTTCTCACTAGCTCAGTGGAGCTAACCCCTTGTGTACACAACTTTTTAGATTTTGATGCAGGTGATGGTTGTACTTGGCTAGCTTAGAGGTTCAGTCAGCAGAATATGATAGTATCGGCGCAGAGGAGCCTGAATATGTGTCAGAGGAACATGGCGATGGTTGCCCCTGTGATGATTGTGCTTATGGGCACTAATGTTGTTGCGGAATTATCCCCTCCTTTTGATTCTTTTGGGCCTTGTGCCCATTATGAACATTTTCTATAATAACTTACTATACTTTTGGGTAGTTATGTCATGGTCAACTGGTGTCAGCACTAACTATTATATTATCACTTAGTCAGCTGAACATACTATAACTGCTTATGTAAATATTGCTTCCATTTATGATAACTCTGACAATGATTGGAATATTTACTTCCTTTTGCTCAAATGTAATTATTTGGGCGGGTCCTTAGTTATTGACTATGCTTTGGGACACTATGTCGTTGATCCTGGTAGGAATTGGGGTGACGTGTGTCATCCTAATCACCCTCTTAACTGTACTTATGGCATAAGCTTAGGATAGGGGCGTGATAGCGTGGTATCAGAGCGTGATGCTCTGCATCAAACACGGTCCAATAAGGGCTCTTGATTTACTCTACATAATAAGGTCTAAATTAAAAACTTTAACAGACATAATTGGAATGTGTGCAGAACCTAGGAAGAAGACTAGCTAGGGAGAAATTCGAGAGCCATAGCAAATAATAGGGATAACTTGAGAGTTTAAAAAATGTTAATATGTATATACAGCTATGTCAGTTCCAACTACATCTGGCTGTCATAATTCTTAGCCTCCTGTGGAGGCAAGCAACTACACATAATCCACAAGTAAAGTTACCAAAATTACAACCGGTAGAACCCTAACTGCATGTTCAAAAAAAAAAAGAAGAAGATAAAGACAAACCAAAATAAAAATATTGTTCACAGACTCCCAACCAAACCACAAAAGAAACTGAAACTAGAGAAAGTCAAATAGAAACTCCAACAGACTTGGGGTCTTATCCCCCATCTCGTCATCATTGCCCTCGTAATACAGGTATACATTGATGTCATGAATATCCTTCTCCATCGTTTCTAAGAGATGGTTGTAGGAGGCAAACTGTCCATGAACACCTGCAAAACCCTCTAGCATATCTAAGTTGAGCCTGGCCATGTTTATGTCCATCTGGCCCAGGGCATCTAAAACAACACCAAAATCTGAAGTCCTAGAACTTGAGGCACCAGCAGCAGCCTGCACTGGAACCCCTCCCTCATCCTCATCACTAGCCTCTGCAACCACATCTCCACCACCTGCTTGGACCACTGGCTCCCCATCACTATATGTGTCGACTATGATCTGCATGCGGGCTAGGGAGTTTCTCCTAAATGGTTCCTTGTAGCTCTCACAAGGTGGCTCATCTTCCAAGTTGACTTAGAAATGCTGAAAGATGCGGGTAAGAAGTCTTCCATACAGTAGGGTCTTCTCTATCTTGGACTTGAATTGAACTTGCTCCATGTGCTTGACGATGACATAGGGCAGACTTACTTGGGTACCCTGATGCAAGCAGTACCCTAGAGTAGCAGACATGAGGGAAGGCTCAGTGTTGTGCCCCTTGATTGGCACCAGATTGGACTTGGCTATCATAGTTAAAATTTGCTGAGAATTGCCGAAAGCAGTCATTTTAACCCAGTATTCAAACCTATCATTGGTCATGGTGTTATACAAACGCTGGTAATTTGTCTTAGGCATGCATGTCAAAGGGTTCCTCCTAGGTGGATGGTACACCCGGTCCCCCATCGAACTAATCCCTAAGATGACTCCCAACTCGATCTCATTAAATGAGATTCTGACTCCCTTCATAAAAGAATTGATTCGAAGTGTCCCTGCATCCTCTAGAACCACCATCATGTTGGAGTAGAAATGCTTGATCAGCTTGGGGTAGTAGTACCTGGGCAAGACCAACATGTTGAACCACCCCAAGTGCTCAAACCTTGGCCCCACTTTGAAGGCCACTAGCTCCTCCACTATGACATCTCTGCCCACCACAATCTTCCTTCAGTGAAGCTTTCTAGTGTATAGATCCTCTACCTCTACTGATACAAAGAAATTTGCATCAAAGCGGACTGGGACTGGGGCTGGAGCCGGTGCTGGTGGTGGTGTTGCTGCAGGAGCCCTATTTCCCCTAGTTCTAGGAGCCATTCTTTGACCTAAATGATATACACACACACCAGATAAAAACAAAGAACATAATGTGAGTCAGTAATTACTCCAATGTTAACGAAATAAGGGAATTCAAAACAAAAATATAACAAACCATTGATCTAAAATCATTAGGACAATAAAAGGGAATTAAAAGAAAAAGTAATCTATATATATATATATATATATATATATATACCCAAGACTAAGAATAAAATCCCTTCTCAAATGACAAAATTTGGGAATTTCTTCAAGTTTTCATAAAGACATTAGCATGGATGCCAAACAAGTAATAGCACATCAACAATTTAAAACCAACTCATGTAAGGTGGGGAGCATGAGCAATACATTTCATATTAAAAAAAAAACACCAAAACAGTGGGATATTTTCGGTTTTGGCAAGCGTTGGACTAACTCTAGCCCTAATCAATGGGTATTACCTGTTTAAACATGATCACAAATAGGTTTGGAACTTAAAGGAACAAGAAAAACAAGATTTCCACATCTTTCCAATCAACAAAACCCAATATTGAGAAAAAGGGAAGAAAACCTAGTTAAAAACCCTAGGAGAAGATCAAAAATAAACTCAAAAGATCCAAAATGGGAAGGGAAACACATACCTTGAAGTGAGGAGAGGAGATTTGGGGTTGGAGAAGTCTAAATCCACGATCTTGGGGCTGAGAAATTCGAGCGGACCAGGTCTAGGCTCTTCTTGCTTTGTTCCTTTGCCCTTAACCAACAAGCCAAAAACAAAACTGAACTGCACGGTTAGTATTCTTATGAAAATTTTTTGAGCGGACGTACGACCGGAGTCACTATCATGAATCCGCTGAGCATAAAAACCCTGACCTTTCATCTTCTAAACTTAGCGAACGAACAAACGGAACCACGATCCAAGGATCCATCCGTTGATCCCTTCAGCTCAGTCCTCTCGGCCAATAAACACCCTAAGAACGGACTAACGAACGGATTCACATTCCACATTCGTCCATTAGTCCGCCCAGTCTAATTTTGCAAACAGAGTCACGACCAGACTCAGAAGGTTAGATCCGTCCGTGGATCTGGCCATGTTCTAGAGGGCTATTGGCCTATATTTTTGGCTCAGCCTTACTCTTAGGGCCCCTAGTTCTTTACCATGCACTTGATTTCCTTGTCCATGTGCTAACATGTGATGCATCTTAAATATATCAGGTGCTAAATCATGGTCAATACTCGCAACCGGAATTGTTCCCCTCCTAGGGAAGACACCGATGATGTTTTCAAGGAAGGTTTGCCTACACTGCCTACCGTGAGCACTAATGCCGATGTTGCCGTGCTCTTAGGGAATATTTTGCGTGGTATGCAAAGGGAACACTGGGAATCCCAGCATGAGCAGTACACTTTCATGCAAAATGTGACTGCCTACTTCAAAATGTTGGTTGGGAAGGACCAAGATGTTGAGGAAAACACCTTATATACTCCAAACCATGGTTTGATGATAACAAATAAAGCCTCTCTTGAACAAACATTTGTGTAAGATGTTTAGATGAGAGCGTAGCACCAAGTGAGGGGGAACGTATACAAGAGCATATACAAGAGCGTATACAAATGCATGACGTTTTTCAAAGACATGGAAGTCAAAAGTCAAAGCTTGCAAACGAAAGGCTATGACTAACCAAAGAGCCTATTGAAGACTAAAGATAATTTGAAGACTATGTATTCAAATAGTTGTAATGATAAAGTCACAATTGATGTAATGCACACACGCACTCATACATCCATTTAGAATGTCCTTAGGAGGAGGTGTTTTGACCCCTTAGACATGTGACTATTGAGTTTTGGAACCCCCCAAACCAACCCCTTAATGGAATTGGACTATTTCCACTGAAATTGCCAAATCCGGCATACCGGTTCCCAATCCAACATACCGGATCAATGGGAATTTCAGAAAAATGGTCACAGTAGCCCTCCGGAGTACGCTGGATTATGATCCAGCATACCGGACCCTTTTTGGCCTTTGTTTTACCCTGATCCGGCATATCGGATAGGTATCTAGCATACAATATTAGTGTATTACTGGTATAATTTGACCTTTATTCCACTGTTCAATATGGAAATTAGGTAATCCGGCATACCGGATTGGAATCCAGCATATTGGATTATATATGGCTTTTGGAATCCGATCTTAATTTGAATTCCTAATTAAATTAAGCCATCTAGCCAATAAATACCCACTTGTTTAAGGCTCTAAACACCACTACTAATCACAATCAAGAGCCTCCAAAAATAAGTCACTCTCAAGTGAGAATTCAAGCACTCATTCAAGGCATTCACTCTCACTTAGCTTCCTTCATTCAACTTTGCATTAAAGCTTCATAGTTTGAAAGGTAGCAAAGCATTACTAAGGTTTGAGGTAACTCTAAACTCTTTAGTAGCACTTTTACTTTATATAAGTAGGTTGAGTTCTCTTGCTCGGAATCAAGAGTAGGTTGAGTCCTCTTGCTCATTAAATCAAGATTAGTTGTTTTTGAGTCCTCTTGCTCTTTATTTCAAGATTTGTACGAGTCCTCTTGCTCTTACTCAAGATTTGATTTAGTGAAATTCTCTCTAAGGTGAGAGGAGTGGACGTAGGCAAGTGTTGGCCGAACCACTATAAATCTCTTGTGTCACTCTTTAATTTATTGCTTGTTTATTGCTTGTCTCTATTTGGTTATTTCCGCATAATTTTTATTTTTTCAACCTTCACCTATTCACCCCCTTTCTAGGTGATTTCACATTTGGTATCAAAGTAGAAGCTCAAGACCGTGATTTTTATAATCCAATAAAGAGTTTAAGACCATGGGATCCTCTGCCAATTGTAAGATTGAAGGATATAACATTACCCGACCTCCCTTCTTTGAAGGTGAAGGATTCTCCTATTGGAAGAATTGCTTCAAGAACTTCGTGTGTGCCAATAACATTGACGCATAGAAAGTAATTGAAAATGTACCAAATACCATAGACAAACCTAAAGAAGAGTGGACCCTAGTTGAAAAAGCTAAGATTCAACTTAATTTTGTTGCTATAAGTTATATTCAATGTGCTCTAGGAGAAAAGGAGTACAATAGAACTTGCATGTGTGACTCCGCTAAGGAGATGTTTGATAAGCTTGTTGTCACCTATGAAGGTACTTCTGAAGTCAAGCAATCTAAGATTGATATACTTATAAATGAGTATGAGCTATATATGCTATCTAAGATTTAAAATGAAAAATGATGAAGACATATATACTATGTTTACTCGATTTACTAACATTATGAACAAACTAAAAGGTTTAGGAAAAGTCTACTCCAATGGAGAAAATGTTCAAAAAATTTTAAGATCCCTCTCAAAAGAATGGAGACCCAAGACTACTGCAATCAAAGAATCCAAAGACATTGACAAGCTAAGTCTAGATGAGCTGTTGGGATCACTCCAAACTCATGAGATGGAACTCAAACAAGACACCAAGGAGGATGATTCAAAAGAACTAAAGAAGAAGGTTATAGCATTCAAGACATATGACATTAGCGATGATGAATAAGAATTGTCTGATGACGAAATTGCTTATTTATCCAAGAAATTCTCTAAATTCTTGAAGAACAAAGGAAAAGTCACTTTTAACAAGAAGAGATTTTCAAGGGATCAAAAAGGTAAAAATACTTCTAAAGAAACTAATGATTCTTCTTCAAAAGATATTATGTGCTATGAATGTAGGAAACCAGGACACTATAGAGGAGATTGTCCAAAAATAAAGAATACAAGAAAGCCTACAATGTTGAACATTCTTTTGATTCAAGTGATGATGAAGATGAGGATGAAGCATCCCAAGAAGAAGAAGAACAAACTAATTTGGCACTCATGGCTACTATAGATGAAGAAACTCAAAATGAGGTAACCCCCACTTCTCCATCTCATAAAGATAAGAACTTTTTAGAATTGGAAGAAACTTTTGAAGACCTCTACCAAAGTAGCATGGAGTTAGCCACTACTAAAAAGAATTTCTTGAAAGAGATAAATACCCATAAAGACCAAAACACAACTCTAACTTCTCAAGTTAACATCTTGGAAGAAGAAAAAGAGAAATTGTGTAAAGCTTTAGAATCCTTTACTAACGAAAAAAGAACTCTTGACATCTTACTTGGAAATGCTTCCAAAACACCTCTAAACAAGGAAGGGGTAGGCTATGATGTGAACAAAGGTTCAAATCAATCAAGAGAGTCAAGTTCAAGTAAAATGATAAATAAGAAAGTCAACAAGAAGTTTTGTAACTACTGTAAGAAGAAAGGTCACTCTATTGAGGAGTGCTACTTAAGAAAGAAAAGCCCTCAATTTAACAAACCCAATCCCAAAGGAAAGACCACATATATCCCTCAAACTGTTGTATGCAATAATTACAACAAGAAGGGATACACTATTTGGGAATGCTATCACATGAAGCAACCTTTTCACCGTCCTAGAAGACCCTTTAATGGTCAAACTCCAAAAGATCTTTCAATGGTCAAAACAGGAGAAATCCACCTAAGGTGTAAAGACTACCCAAGAACCAAGGTTCATATAGAGTACCCCAAAACCAAAGACCTTGGAACCCCCAATCATACCCAAATTGGTATGGGAACCAAAAGGCAAATGGTAACCAAATGGTTTGGAGACCAAGGAAAATATATGATACTAACAATGATGGACCCAACATACAATGGGGACCAAAGTTTTATTAAGTATTTTTGTTTTGTAGGATATGAGCAACTTGGAATGGTACATCGATAGTGGTTGCTCAAAACACATGACTTCTAACCCAAAGGTATTTTCGGAGCTCAAAAAGCAAAAAAGAGGAGGGGTATCTTTTGGAGACAATAGCAAATGAAGAATTATTGGAAACGGATCCATAAAATTTGGAGGTACAATTATTTCCAACGTTAGTTTAGTTGATAATCTTAAGCATAATTTACTTAGTGTAAGTCAACTATATAACAATGGTTATGTTGTTAATTTTAATGCCTCTAACTATGAGATCAAGGACTCTAATGATAATATTATCCTTGAAGAAAGTAGAAAGAATAATATTTATACTTGTGTATTTCTCATAATGCATGTCTCTTTTCTAAGTTTGATGATGCAACCTTATGACATAGGAAATTAAGACATATTAATCCTAAGATTATTAAATCCCTTTCCTCTAAGAATCTTGTGAGAAATCTACCTAAGTTGAAATTTGATAAGCTACACACTTGTGAAGCATGTCAGAGAAGTAAACTTACAAAGGTAGCTCACAAAGCCATTAACTCTGTTGCTACTTCTAGACCTTTGCAACTACTCCATCTTGACCTGTTTGGACCAATTCAAACCACTAGTCTAGGAGGAAAGAAGTATACCTTCGTTATTGTAGATGACTACTCCCGTTTCACTTGGACCCTCTTCCTCAAGCATAAAAATGATGCATTTGAGGAGTTTGTATCTTTTTGCAAGAGAATACAAAATCAAAAGGGTTACTTGATCACTTCTATAAAAAGTAACCATGGTGGTGAATTTGATAACATAGATGAATTTGGTAAGTTTTGTCGAAAACAAGGTATAACTCATAACTTTTTAGCTCCTAGATCACCACAATCAAATGGTGTGGTTGAGAGGAAGAACAGAACTATCCAAGAAACTGCAAGGACAATGCTCAATGAGTACTCTTTGACAAAGTATTTTTGGGCGAAGCTGTTCACACGGCTTGTTATGTGTTAAATCGGATTTTGATAAGACCTATTTTGTTGAAGATCCCCTATGAACTTTTTCATAATAAGCTTCCTAAAGTTGATTACTTTAAAGTATTTAGTTGTGCATGTTTCATTCTTAACACTAAAGACAACTTAAGAAAGTTTGAAGAAAAGGCTGATGATGGTATTTTTCTAGGCTACTCCATAAATAGTAGAGCTTACAAAGTATTCAATAAAAGAACTATAGTTGTGGAAGAGTCTATGAACGTAAAATTTGATGAATCCATGGCCAAGGACAAGTACAAAAACTTAGAAGAAGATGATAAAGATGAAGTGCTTGAGATTAGGAAAAGAGTGAAAAAAGTCTCTTTAGAAGAACCTAATAATCAAGTACATCAACTTCCTAAAGAGATTAAGACTGTTAAAGACCATCCACTTGACCTTGTCATTGAAAACCTTGATAAAGGAATACAAACTAGAAGTAAAATCTAAAATGTTTGTTTCAATGTAGCTTTTGTATCTACCATTGAACCCAATAACATAAAGGAAGTCCTTTTGGATAGTAATTGGATAATTACTATGCAAGAAGAGCTTAATCAATTTGAAAGAAATCAAGTTTGAGACTTAGTACCGAAACCCTCTAACACCAAAATTATTGGGACCAGATGGGTATTTAGGAATAAATTTGATGAAGATGGTAACATAACTAGAAACAAAGCCAGGTTGGTTGCTCAAGGCTATAACCAACAGAAAGGTATTGACTTTGATGAATCATATGCACCTATAGCTAGACTTGAGTCAATTAGAATGTTGCTTGCTTTTGCCTGTCATAAGAATTTCAGGTTACACCAAATGGACATCAAAAGTGCATTCTTGAATGGCTACATAAATGAAGAAGTATATGTCATTCAACCGCCTGGATTTGAAGATTCAAAATACCTTGACCATGTCTACAAGCTGAAGAAGACCTTATATGGCTTGAAACAAGCCCCAAGAGCATGGTACTCTAGTTAATACTGGATTCTCAATGGGTAAGATAGATATTACTCTGTTTGTTAAGCATGATAAGAATGATTTGATTATAGTTCAAATCTATGTCAATGATATTATTTTTGGTTCTATAAATGAATCACTTTGCCATGAATTTAGCAAATGTATGAGTAGTGAGTTTGAAATGAGTCTAATGGGAGAATTGAATTTCTTTCTAGGACTCCAAATAAAATAGACCTCTAATGGGATTTTCATCTGTCAAACAAAGTATCTTAAAGAATTATTAAAGAAGTTTGACATCAATGGACAAAAGTCATCTGGTACCCCAATGAGTACATCTGTAACTTTGTCCAAGGATGAAGATGGAACCCCTGTTGACCCAACTGAATATAGAGGCATGATAGGTAGTTTACTCTATCTAACGGCTAGTAGACCTGACATTATGTTTAGTGTCTGTGCTTGTGGTAGGTTTCATGCAATCCCACTTGAGTACTGTGAAGAGAATCTTTAAGTACTTGAAGGGAACCCCAAGCATTGGACTTTGGTACCCTATGGACAATGACTTTGACCTTGTTAGCTTCTTTGACGCCGACTTTGCCGGGTGTCATGTTGATCGTAAGAGTACAAGTGGATCTTGTCACTTCTTAGAATCATGTTTGGTTTCGTGGTTTACTAAGAAGCAAAATTCTGCTGCTCTTTCTACCACCAAGGCCGAATACATTGCAGCCGAACGGTGTTGTGCACAAGTGCTATGGATGAGGCAAACTCTCCAAGACTATGGAGTTAAGTTTGACACTTCCTCTATCCAATGTCATAACATAAGTGCAATTAACCTTAGTAAGAATCCGATTTTACACTCAAGAGCTAAGCACATTGATATCCATCACCATTTCTCATGTGACATGGTGCAACGAGGTGAAATACGACTTGATTTTATTAAGACCGAGAAGCGACTTGTGGACATCTTCACAAAACCCTTGAGTGAAGAAAGATTCTGCACCCTTAGAAGAGACCTAGGCATTTGTGATCCTTTTGCCTAATCTTTCACATTGTTTTATTGTTGTTTTGCCTCTGTTTCTGCTAAAATGGCATACCGGATTGCCAACCGGTATGTTGGATCAGCAATTCTGGCTGTTTTTATAACTGTTGGGCCCATAATGGTATTCCGGATCGTGAAACAGTATACCGGATTGAATTTTTTGACCATTTTATGACTCTTATACAGACTTGTTTGCCTATTTAAAGCTACTTTTTTATCTTTTTCTCACTCACTATTCACTCTAATTATGATTTACACTTTGATTACTTTTTGTTAAATACTTCTCTCTCTATTTTACTCTCTCTCTCTCTCTCTCTCTCTCTCTCTCTCTTTCAAAATGAGTCGA
Organism: Telopea speciosissima; assembly: GCF_018873765.1. Taxonomy (NCBI): domain Eukaryota; kingdom Viridiplantae; phylum Streptophyta; class Magnoliopsida; order Proteales; family Proteaceae; genus Telopea; species Telopea speciosissima. The sequence goes on from NC_057916.1 coordinate 47,269,121, forward strand.
AGAGGTAAGGAGACAATGGCCGAGAATCCATCTTCTAAAAGAGGAAGGACTGGAGGAAGAGGAAACAGTTCAAGACCACCTTATGCTGAAGGAGAAGATCAACTTTTTAGGTCTAGGGAATGCCGTGCAAATTGGCATCTCTACCTTGCAAGAAAAATAGAAGAAGGACGTGAGGTTGACGTCTTCTCCTTCAATAGCATCCGTCTTGAAGAACGTTTCAAGGAGATCGGTTGGAAACCTCTTCTCAATAATTGGGACCCTTGTTATCCCTATCTTGTCAAGTACTTCTATGCAAACCTCTACTTCAGCGGGGCGGAACAAGGTTTGAAACTTCACTCCTATGTGAAAAGCACTCACATAGAACTCTCTCTTGATGACCTTACCCTCATTCTTGAAATCCCTAATGATGGACCTTGCATCTTTTGGACCCCAAAGAACACCAACTTTGGTGATTTGATCAACTATGAAGAAGTATATTCCTCCATTCTCAAACAATTTGACCCTAATGCGGGGACCATTGTCATTGGTCGCCTCCGGCTCATCCCTCATGTCATCTCTTACATAGTCCAACATAACTTCATTCCTAGGGGTGGTTATAGAAACAAGTGCCTTACTCCACAGGCCTACATCACTTATGGCATCTACACCAATAACCCTACTTGTCTTCCATACTTCATTATGAGGTATATGGAATCGTGTGCTCACCCACACAAGCACACTAATCTTCCTTATGGCCAACTTCTCACTCGCATTTTCTGGACCTTTGACATTGATCTTGATCGTGAGGAAGAATCCACTTTGTCTTTCCAATACATCACCCGTAATAGCTTTCACACCATAGCTATTCCTCCTCCTTCCGATGTGTTTGTTGAAGAAGAAGAAGTTTTGGATGAGAATGTACCCCCTCCTCGTTAAGCACAAGAAGGAATATCGACATCTCTACAAGAATGGGTCTCAATCATCGATGATTATATAGACGAAGCAAATAATCGGATCATGGAACTTGAATTCGGTTAACAAAGAATTCAAGATGATGTGACTTCTCTTCGCAACGACGTGAAGACCGGTTTTGATTCTCTAAATGTTCACCAAGATAAAATCCTTAATGCAGTTCATCAACTCTCTCTCAATCTTGGCTTTCTATCTCTTGGCACGCCGAGAGCCACTCCTCAAGGGATCACCCCTCAAGGAGTTAAACCATCATTTCCTGGTGCATCAAGCCCCGATGCCCCTCTTTTTGACAATGACAAAGGGGGAGAATATTTGAGAATAAAAATTTAATGTTTGGAAATGTTTGGAATTTTTATTAATATATCTATGTTTTGAACTTTTTGAAAAAATTTGGAATGTGCATGCATGTATATTTGGAACTCTTTGCTTGTTTTGCATTTGCTTACATGTTTTTGCTGTTTTGCATTTGCTTACATGTTTTTGCTCTATTATTATTTTATTCACTTGGATTATTTGTCATCATCAAAAAGGGGGACATTGTTGAGGAAAACACCTTATACACTCCAAGCCATGTTTTGATGATAACAAATAAAGCCTCTCTAGAACTAACATTTGTGTAAGATGTTTAGATGAGAGCGTAGCACCAAGTGAGGGGGAGTGTATACAAGAGCATATACAAGAGCGTATACAAATGCATGATGTTTTTCAAAGACATGGAAGTCAAAAGTCAAAGCTTGAAGACGAAAGGCTATGACTAACCAAAGAGCCTATTGAAGACTGAAGATAATTTGAAGACTATGTATTCAAATAGTTGTAATGATAAAGTCACAATTGATGTAATACACACACGCACGCATACATCCATTTAGAATGTCCTTAGGAGGGGTGTTTTGACCCCTTAGACATGTGACTATTGAGTTTTGGAACCCCTCAAACCAACCCCTTAATGGAATTGGACTATTTCCACTGAAATTGCCCAATTTGGCATACCGGTTCCCAATCTAGCATGTCGGATCAATGGGAATCTCAGGAAAATGGTCACAGTAGCCCTCCAGAGTACGCTGGATTATGATCCAGCATACCAGACCCTTTTTAGCCTTTGTTTTACCCTGATCCGGCATATCGGATAGGTATCCAACATATCGGATCAGTGTATTACTGGTATAATTTGACCGTTATTCCCCTGTTCAATATGGAAATTAGGTAATCCGACATACCGGATTGGAATCCAGCATACCGGATTATATATGGCTTTTGGAATCCGATCTTAATTTAGATTCCTAATTAAATTAAGCCATCTAGCCTATAAATACCCATTTGTTTAAGGCTCTAAACACCACTACTAATCATAATCAAGAGCCTCCAAAAACAAGTCACTCTCAAGTGAGAATTTAAGCACTCATTCAAGGCATTCACTCTCACTTAGCTTCCTTCATTCAACTTTGCATTAAAGCTTCATAGTTTGAAAGGTAGCAAAGCATTACTAAGGTTTGAGGTAACTCTAAGCCCTTTAGTATCACTTTTAGTTTATATAAGTAGGTTGAGTTCTCTTACTTGGAATCAAGAGTAGGTTGAGTCCTCTTGCTCATTAAATCAAGATTAGTTGTTTTTTAGTCCTCTTGCTCTTTATTTCAAGATTTGTATGAGTCCTCTTGCTCTTACTCAAGATTCGATTTAGTAAAATTCTCTCTAAGGTGAGAGGAGTGGACGTAGGCAAGTGTTGGCCGAACCACTATAAATCTCTTGTGTCACTCTTTAATTTATTGCTTGTTTATTGCTTATCTTTACTTGGTTATTTTTGCATAATTTTTATTTTTCCAACCTTCACCTATTCACCCCCCTCTAGGTGATTTCACACAAGAGTGCCACCTCTGGTGCACGTAGTCCCAAATCTCATAGCTAACACTACTCCTATCATCCCTCCTCTTGGGCCAGCTTCAAATGAAGTCCCTATAGTACAAGTGAACCAAAATCCTTCTCCTCCTTCGGCTGCCTTACCGGTCAGAAATGTGGTACCAGAATGGGCCAATGCCTCCAAACTTTTTGAGAAGTTCCAGAAGCATCATCCTCCTACTTTTTATAAGTTGATCCATGACTCTATATTCCTGGCTACTTGCATACGGGATCTCGAAAGGATCTTTGAGGTACTACCATGTAGTGATCTCGAGAAGATCCGATGTGCTACTTTCCAACTTCATGGGGACGCTGATGCATGGTGGCGTCCTCAAAGGAACATTTCTGGGTCAAATACCCAAATGCAACTTGGGCTCAATTCAAAGAGGCCTTTCTTGAGAATTACTTCCCAAGGAATTTTAGGGAAAAGAAAGAAATTGAGTTCATGAGCCTCAGCTAGGGATCCAAATCGGTCCTTAAATATCAATAGACCTTTGAGGAGTATTTTTACTTTGCTCCGACACACTTAAAAATTGATGATGCGAAAGCAAGAAGGTTTGAAAGGGGGCTTAGAGCCAGTTTGAGTACTTCTGTGGTACTACACAAGTACCCCACTTATGCAGAAGTGGTTGAAGCCGCCAAGTTGATAGAAGATTAGCAAAGGGAGAACTATAGAGCTATACAAGAGGGCAAGAGGCTAATGCCATCTCATGACTCTAGGGGACCTAATAAGTTCCAAAGGAGAGGGGCCTACACCAATATAGCTCCAATTCAGTCTCGTAGACCTGATGTGGCCCAAGTGTCTAAAGCTACATTTGCTCCTTATTATGGGACCCAGACCTTTGTTTGTTACAATTGCAAGGAGTCCGGCCACATGGCCAAGGATTGTCCACAGCCTCAACAACCGGGTTCATGGCCAGTTGTGACTTCCAAGGTGACCTAAGCAAAGACTGTTGTTCGCCCACTAATTTCTCCTTCGGCAAGCATGACTCAGGGGCGGGTTTATTCTGTTACTCATGAAGAAGCCCAGTTTGACCCTGGTGTTATCACAGGTATTGTACTCAACCACCTTAGTCAAATTATTTTTGTTGAGTTTATCATGTTTGGCTATTCGGTGTTTGTCAGGCATGATTTCTATGAGCTCCTTACCTACATATGTATTATTTGACTCAGGAGCGTCACACTCCTTTATATCACCTTCCTTTGCCAAGAAATTACCAATTGAATCGGCTAGTATGGAACAAAAGCTAATAGTTTGTACTCCAACTGGAAGCAAGGTCGAGCTTGACTAAGCCTTCAACTCTTGCCCTGTTCGAGTGAGCGACCATGGACTTGAGGCCAGTTTGATCATCCTAGATATGAGAGAGTTTGATATCATTTTGGGAATGGATTGGTTGTCCACTCACGGAACTAGCCTGATCTGTGCAGAGAGGAAGATACTCTTCAGAACAGGAGAAGACAATGAATTTATGTTCAAGGGTAACAAAAGTAAAAAGCCTAGAAAGACATTTATTTCAGCTCTCCAAGTTCAGAAGCTCTTAGCACAAGGCTGTCAATGTTACTTAGCCTCCATGCTAGACACTGAAGCTAAGGTTACACCTATGAAAGAGATAAGTGTAGTAAGAGATTTTCCTAATGTCTTTCCGGAAGACCTCACACGGTTACCACCGGATCGGGAAACAGAATTCTTAATTGACCTGGTGCCCGGTGCTACCCCAGTGTCTAAGGCACTATACAGAATGACCCCATCAGAATTGAAAGAACTTCAAGAGCAGCTTAATGATCTGTTGAAGAAGGGATTCATCAGGCCAAGTGTTTCCCTGTGGGGTGCACCTCTGTTGTTTGTAAAGAAGAAGGATGACAGTATACGTATGTGCATTGACTACCGAGAACTCAACAAGCTTATGACCAAGAATCAGTACCCGCTACCTAGGATCAATGATTTGTTCGACCAATTGCAAGGTGTAAGGGTTTTTTCCAAGATTGATCTCCGCTCGGGGTATCATCAGCTAAAGATCAGAGGTAGTGACATCAGCAAGACCGCGTTCAGATCGCGATATGGACACTATGAGTTTCTGGTTATGTCCTATGGGCTGACCAATGCCCCGATAGCTTTTATGGAGCTAATGAATAGGGTGTTTCACGATGTACTGGATAAGTATGTTATCATATTTATTGACGACACCCTAGTCTACTCTAAGAGTGAAGAAGAACATGCGGATCACCTTCGCTTTGTATTGCAACGCTTGAGAGAAAAGCAATTATATGCTAAGTTCAGCAAGTGCAACTTCTGGTTACAATAAGGGGCTTTCCTAGGTCATTTGGTATCTGAGAAGGGTACTGAAGTTGAACTCGGCAAGGTCCAGTCCGTAGTTGACTAGGAGACACCCAAGAATGTAGCAGACATTCACAGTTTTCTCGGTCTAGCCGGCTATTATAGGAGATTTATCGAGAACTAAATCTCTACTCTTATGACTCGACTGACCCAAAAGGGAGTGAAGTTCGAGTGGTCAGATGACTGCTAGAGAAACTTCCAGGATCTGAAGCAATGACTGGTTTCAGCTCTGGTGCATACCATTCCAAATTGTACCGGAGCGATGGTAGTCTATTGTGATGCATCAAAAATGGGCCTCGGTTGTGTTTTGATGCAAGATGAAAAAGTGGTGGCCTATGCTTCTCATTGAAGGATTATGAGAGAAATTACCCAACTCATGACTTAGAGTTGGCAGCTATGGTCTTTGCCCTAATGATCTGGAGACACTATCTATATGGAGAAAAGAGTGAGATCTATAGCGACCATAAAAGCCTCAAATATTTCTTTACTCAAAAGGAGCTTAACATGAGACAGAGGCACGAGTTGGAACTCATGAAGGACTATGATTGCACTATCCATTACCACCTTGGTAAGGCAACTGTTTTGGCAGATGCTCTTAGTCAAAAATCCCAGACCTTATCCATCGCATCCTTGGCTGTCAGTAAGGAGCTTATAGAAGAAGCTAGAAGGATGGATTTGGAGTTATTGGTAGAGGGTGTTACACTATCCCTAGCAACCTTATCGGTGCAATCATCCTTGGTTGAAAAGATTCAGACAGCTCAAGCTTCAGATGAACGCTTTCAGGAGATAATTGAAGCTATCCAGGATGACACACTACGAGATCTGGATTTCACATTGAGAGATAGCAGCGTTCTCATGTTTAGGGATCACTTATGTGTTCCTTAAGATGATCAGCTAAGAAAGAAAGTGTTGTCAGAGCCACATGAATCTTCCTATTCAATTCACCCAGGTAGTACTAAAATGTACAAGGACCTGAAAGGGCACTACTAGTGGAGTGGAATGAAAAGGGATGTAGCTAAATTTGTGGCTCGATGTCTCACTTATCAGCAAGTGAAAGCAGATAGACAATGGCCCCATGGTCTTCTACAGTCATTGCCCGTGCCAGAATGGAAGTGGGAACATGTCACCATGGACTTCGTCACTGGACTACCTCGTACGCCTAGGGGTGTTGATGCTCTATGGGTTTTATGGATAGGTTGACAAAGATAACTCATTTCATTCCAATCAAGGTCACCTATTCTATTGATAAGCTAGCCCACCTATACATTGATAGCATGGTTTGCCTGCACGGATTTCCAGTTAGCATTATCTCAGATCGAGATCCCAGGTTCACATCTAAGTTTTGGGGTGGATTCCAGAGAGCTATGGGTACCCTATTGAGTTTTAGCACTGCCTTCCATCCACAGATCGACGGGCAATCGAAAAGGACGATACAGACATTAGAAGACGTGCTTCGAGCCTATGCCATTGATATGCAGGGTACTTGGGATGAGCATATCTCGCTTATCAAATTCGCCTACAACAACAGTTACCAAGCTACTATAGGAATGGATCCATTTGAGGCTCAGTATGGGAAGAAGTGCTATACTCCATTGTGCTAGGATGAAGTAGGTGAGCGGCATATCCTTGGGCCGAAATTGATCCAAGCAACCTATGAGAAGGAAGACTTGATCCGCAAGCGAATCAAGGCTGCCCAGTCTAGGTAGAAGGGCTATGCAGATCAAAGACAGAAGGACCTAGACTTCCTTATTTGTGACAAAGTATTTCTTAAGGTATCACCTACAAAGGGCGTGATGCGGTCCAGCAAGAAGGGCAAGCTAAGCCCGAGATATATTGGGCCCTATGAGATTCTTACGAAGATTGGATTGGTGGCTTATCGGCTGGCGCTTCCACCCTCTTTGGATGGTGTGCACGATGTCTTCCACATGTCTATGCTACGGAAGTATGTGCATGACCCCAGTCATGTTCTATCTCAGGAACCACCAGAGCTGGCAGCAGATATGTCTTATAAAGAATAGCCTGAGAAGATTTTGCACAACAAGGTGGTGAATCTCTGTAGTAGACCTATTCATTATGTGAAAGTGAAGTGGAGCAACCACACAGAAGAAGAAGACTCTTGGGAAGCCGAGGTCAAAATGCGAGTAAAGTACCCTTCCCTTGGATTCCTACAAGGTAAGATAATTTTGAGGATAAAATTTTTGTAAGGTGGGGAGGATGTTACATCAGTGCCCAGATTTACTATTAATTATAATTTCTCTCTCTTGTGACTTGTAGATTCTACCACCGTGTATGCTAGTGAACTATTTTCCCTTGTGGTCAAACCTAGCCACAAGATCATTGACCAGTTCACGGGCCTGCCTATGGAGGAGAGGTTCCTTAACTAGCAGTGGGAAAGATTTAACGATGGTGACTTCGTCGATCATCTTCCTAGCACGAGTCCACAGAGTGAAGAGTACCTGAAGGCGTTCCCCGTGTCCCCACACCTAGATGCCTCTTTTGGCGATGAGCTTAGCATCACGATTGGGAAACTATTCGGGATCACGAAGGACACATCGTGACAGTCGGGGGTAAGGTACTGCCTTTGTGAATGATTAGTACACCTTTTCCTTGTTGACCTTGATGCGTAGGCCAAAGCCTGACCAATTTTCTTAGGTTCTGCCCTTTGCATCAGCAACGGACGCACGAGCGGACTCACCAAGATTGAATCCACTCGCTAGTCCACCCGTGCTATTTAAGGACTTTATGGGTTTTCTCGGGTGGGACCCACACCCCGTGCCCTGGACATCCTATCTAGACACCTAGACGAGGTTTGGCCTCACCCTTGCTCTCTTTGGCTTGTGGGTGTACCGTATAGGTGGACCTTAGAGGACTTTTAAATAGGTTTTGGCTATTAAAGCCCAATCCAAATAGGCCCTAAGTGGGAGATTAGTCTTAAGACCAGGGCTTAGCCTTCAAGTCTCATTTACTCCATTCACCTACCCAAAATGTTGGAGGCTTGGAGCATTGAAGGCTTTGGTGGAGGAGAGCTTGGAGGGGTTATGGAGGTGGAGAATCATCCATAAATTGAACCTTGAGGTAAATGACCTCACCTTTTTCCCTCTCTTTTCCATTTTTGGGTTTGGAGATCCCCTTGGGAAAGATTCCAACCTTAGGGGTTCTCTTGGAAACCCATTAAACCCTATTGAGTGCTCCCTTTGAGACCTGTATTCCCTCCCCTTAATGCCTCCATGGATTTCTTAATCTAGATGTTGTTCAAGCATTGGAGACCTAGCTTAGGTTTGGGAAGAACCTTGGAGATGGATCCAATCCCTTAAATCTTTTGAGTCCTTCAATGGACTATGTGTATTGGACCTCCAACGAAGGTTTGGACTCACCTCCCCAACCCTAGGACCTTTATGGTTCCATGAATGAAGGGCTGGAGGTAGAGATCTTCGCAGCTTTCAAAGGAATGGTGATGGACGAATGACCTGACTCACTGTTGTGTATCTGCCCGTTAGTCCGTTCAGTCTAACCTGGCTATTTAACCTGGGCGGAGCCACGAGCAGACCCACTTATTGAATCTGCCCGTAGCTCAGGTCGCTCTTGGGAAAATCTCAGGGTTTGGACGGATGCACGAGTGGATCCATGTTCCACATCCACCCGTGAGTCCGTTCCCTATATTTTCTGGGTATGGCCTGGATGGATCCACGATCGGACTCACCTGGCTGCCTCCGTTCCTGCATCCGCCCCTGCTGTCTTAATCCAAACTTCAAGTAAATTATTGGGACCCTTCGTGGGACCCGCCTATACCCTTCTAACACTATTCTCATGTATCCTCAGACTTCAAAATCTCTACGAAAGCATGTGCTTTAGAGCAAACCTCACCGAACAACAAGCAAATGAAAGGTGAGTGGGCTGTAGGTGATGTTTGGGCTTGATATATACATATAGAGATACAACTATATAGATTACACAATGGTTTATGTACTTACATTCATTCTTGCCATGTTGCATCCTTGCACATAAAACCATGTTGGTTATGAATTGATGAAATGTGGACATATTGCTTTACTTTAGTATATTGGGTTACGGTGCCGAGTATGCCGGTGTCGGAACCTCGGATCTTCTTATTTTAATCATTGCTTGCCATCCTGTCTGTATGCGCCGTGTTGTACTGGTACCCGGGTACTAGATGGAATGGAACGTTGTTGCACCCAGAATACCTCTTTGGATGATAGAAACTGTATATAGTATATCTGTGGCTAGGATTTATGCTCCCTTATGCTATGACCCTTGCCAACAGGGGTTTATGTGATGGATAGTCCAAGCACCTGATGTCTATGGAGGTGGGAGAGGCCAGGTGAGGGGTAGTGACGGCTATCAGGGTCTGCCACTGGGTGGTCTATGGCTTCTACCGACATTGGCTCCCTCATGATAATTGAGGTTTCATTGGGGCGATAAGATAACTAACCCTCAGTGTCTCCCAAGTTATCACAGTAGCATATACCATGACTTAGACTGTTTATTAGGTGGAAAATGTATTTAACATTACATGCATCTTGGACTATGTGTGATTGTGTGTATGTGCACTCCCCTTTCCCCTTACTAGCTCAGTGGAGCTAACCCCCTGTGTACACAAATTTTTAGATTTTGATGCAGGTGATGGTTACTTGGCTGGCTTAGAGGTTCAGTAGACAGAATATGATAGTATCGGCGCAGAGGAGCCTGAATATGTGTCAGAGAAACATGACGACGGTTGCCCCTGTGATGATTATGCTTATGGGCACTGAAGTTGTTAGGGAATTATCCCCTCCTTTTGATTCTTTTGGGCCTTGTGCCCGTTATGAACATTTTCTGTAATAACTTATTATACCTTTGAGTAGTTATGCCATGGTCAGCTGGTGCCAGCACTAACTGTCAAACCCCGCTCCTGACTGACTGAAATTTTGATTAAAGGACAGGAACCCCTGACCAGGAAACCAGGAACACTGTGGAGTATCATTCCGGTGACTTGGATTAATGAGGAAACCCTATGCATGTCAACCTATATACCTGTCAGAAGGTGGATAGCAGACCCCTGTAGCTGTACAGCTCACAGCAAGATGTATGGCCTGGACACCAGGTAATCTCCCTCCTTCCCATAACTGTGGGACCCACCTCTAGAAAAATATGTAAAAAACCTCTAAATGGCATGAGGGGACAATGCCCTAACCAAGGGTGAAACCTTTGTGCAAGCCCCACTGAGATTCAGCCTTGCTGGAATCTCTGGGCAATGGCACTGGGCGATGCAGACAAGGCCCAGAGACATCGCCCAGTGTGCAAAATAACTGATTAAATTAATTTTGAATTATGGGGACCACCCATAATGGACATGGGCACCCTCCATAGATAGAGGGGAGTTTGAGGGACCACCTCATACCCTTGGTGCACTGTGGACCCCACCTGAGAGCCCAGAGTGGCTGTAAATGCAGTTAAAAAAGCATTTTGAGAAAGGGTCTTAATAGCCAAACAGACCCTAATGGGGGTTGGGCCTATAAATAGGTGAACCATGGGCTCATTTTGAGCTTTAGACACTGCTCATTTTGTGGGAGAGAAAAGAAGAGATAAAGAAGAGAGGAAGAAGAAGGAAGAGAGGAAGGAAGGAAGGGGGGGAGCTGCTCTCACACCTGGGCCCTGATTTTTGTGCCACCCAAGCTCTGCTCAGGTATACATCTCCATGCCTATACCTGCTGCCTCCGTCTAATCATTGTGTTTTGCTTGTGTTTCAGCTCTCTCGCAGCCCAGAATAGTTGGGAAATGCTATGGATGGCTCCAGATCTGCCATGCAAGCATAGAGCATGGGAGATCTGAGATTTTTAATTAATTTTATAAGTTTGATATGCTAATCTTGGAGTCGAAATCTGGCTCTGCACAGCTGCACTGCCAGATGCTCAGTTGCTTGGCTGTTTAGAACCCTAGATGCAAGCCTTGGCTGCATAGGGCCAAGCCCTAGGTGGAAGCAGCCCTAGAACACCATTTTACATCTGTTTCCAGCCTTGCATGTGACCAAAATCTAGATCTGCAACTGGAGAACACCCAATGATACTATTTACTGGGCAGTCTGGGCAACCTCTGGCAGCCAAGTGGTGGGCCCAGTGGAAAATCCACATGGACCATATTGAAGATCAACCCAGGGGTCACCTTATGCCCTAACATGCATGGGGTGATGATTTGATCACTGCCCATGATCTGCAACCTAGGGATCTCAGCCCATTGTCGATTTAAAGACTCTGGGCGATGCACCCAACGCCCAGAGACATCTCCCAGTGAATGGAAGTTGGCAGAATTGTTGACCTAGCTTGGGGAACCTCACCCAATGGCCATGGTACTGTGTGGAAAGGTGGGAAATGACCTAAAAGCCCCTCCCCACATCTGTCCTTATGAAAGTTTGGCTTAGGAACCCAAGTGGGCCCCGCAGGTGATGGAAACCCTGCCTGTGCTTGGTCCTGCAACACTGCCAAGCTGAGGACAGCACAGTAAGCCTATTAGATCCTAGGGTCAGGTACAATTACTGAGAATGACCATTTTACCCCTAGACCACCATCTCTGGATAATGCACCGAGACATAGGCCTAAGGCCCAGTGCAAGGCCCAGAGGATTCCAAGTGAAAACCAACTGAACACCGGTCAACCCAGTGAGCTTAGGTTAACCCTAGGACTACCAGAGATAGATTGAAAACTTACATATAGGATTTGATCCCACGCTCGAGGTCTACAATTAGACTGCTGTTGGAACTAAATTTGCAACCGAGTTCCTAGAACCAGACCCATGTGAGTGAAGTATTATCATATATGCATGTGTAACTGTATGCCAGAAAATAATTGTTAAATCTTAAATGTTATGTTATTTAATTCTATTCAATTACTCAAATTACTGAATAATGATTGTCTGTTGATCAACACTATGAATCTTATCTGATGATTGTGATTGCTAGACTAGATGCTGTAGTCAGCTTAGAAATGAGGTCTGTGGTAGCCCGTAGTATGGGATGCGGTTGACAGCACCTGACTCATACGATGCCATATAGACATGGGGTTAGAGTTTCATCACTCATGCTACGCACCCTAGCCAACAGGGGTTAAGGTGTTGGATGCTTGTAAGGGTGACCATATGTGTATATGAGAAAAGAAATGTGTTTGCACTGGAATGGTGATTACGAGCTATATACCGGGCTTTATGCCACAGAAAAGAAAAGAGAAAGGAAATGGATTGCCCTATAGGTTAATCATAGAGGGCTGGTCGGGCTGATCTTGGTGAACGAATGTGGGAGCTGACTGGTCCTCTCAGACAAATCAATGGGTGTATCGCGGGAAGGGGTAACCAAGCCCGCACCAAGAATATATGTATTGGGGATTGTAGTAGCACTGACATGACTTAGTTGTATTGGTAGGTGGCTAATAATAAATCTAGACTTGCATATCATGTAGGATCATGTGGAATGTGGTTGCATGTGCATGCATGATGATATGTTTTGCTCACGGGCTCAGTGGGGGCTCACACTCTGTTATACATTATTTTTCTTTAGATGATTTTGTAGATCGATGCTGCTGTGGCATGGAGGCTCATTACGAGGAGGAGAGCCCTAGTTATTATGATGATATTGGTGTAGACCCTGACAGAGGTCGTGCCGATGATGCTTGCATTCTCGGTGGTCATTGATGAAGACCATTGAAGAGTGCACTTGATGCTTTTTATCTTGGGGACTCCTTTTTGTTTTTATTAGGAGTTTATCCCCGTCTTGCTTGTGGTTTAGTTGTAGTTTTCCTACTTTCTTTTTAGGGTTGAGCCAGCTCACCCTGTATATATATATATATATATATATATATATATATATATATATGTATGTATTTTCTTTGGCTTTTGTTCTTGTCAGCTTTACTTTTCAGTTTGTGGGTAGTTGGGAAATGTATCTGGACAAACATATGTATGTATGTATTATCATCATTTCCCGTATCGCTACACTTCTTTTTGTTATTGTAATTGTAGTTTATCTGCAGCACTCTGATCTTGCTTATGGTAAAGTGATGAATGTGGATCAATGAATTTAATAACTGCTTCTAGATCCGTGGGATTTGGTGGATTGCCGTTACGCAATTCAGGTCACCTACCTAATCCTCCCAGGGGGTGGTTTGGGGTGTGACAGAGCTTGGTATCTGAGCGTGAGGCTCTTCTTACATTCACGGGGTGCAGATTAGGGTTAATAAGCTATCAACACTAAAACAAGTAATAATTAAAAGTCATAGGGGAGGTAGATGCAATTAAATAAAAGATGCATAATTTCCATTAAATAAAAGACAACTGTGGCTGAGCCACTACATAAGTTTTGACTGATAGTACTACTCTCAGATAATTACATAAGGTGATAAAAAAAAAGCTAAAACTAAATACATCTCGAACAAAAGAAAAGTACTCCGGTGGAGGTAAGTCGTTCGAAGGAGGCTGAGACTGGCGTGAGTCAACACGATAGAATCTATCCCAAAAGTCCAAGCGCTCTCAACAGATCCTACCCTGCTTTCCAATGATATGAAGCCCGATCCATCCTAGTCGCCATGTCAGAAAGCTGGGTACTAAGGCCCTGAAAATGTGACATCATCTGCGCCTACTCAGAAGGCCCTGGAACCTGAGAATTGGTAGCACCCGTTGCATCATAGGCAGGTAAGTCTGTGAACTGTGTGCCAGCACCCTCGAAGTCGCCCTGACCCACATCCTGCACACCAACACCCTGCTCCTCTCCATGCTCGCCTGGGATGTCACCCTGCACCTCCTCATCATACTCATCATCACCCTGCCCCTCAGCACCCTGCATCTCTATCTGCTCCTCATCCTCTGGTGGATCACCCCTAGGCACCTTCATCTTCAGTATCGAGGTCTTATCAATAGGCCTGGATCTATCCTTCTCCATGTACTCTCCCACCAAAGGAACCTCGAAATGCCGAAAGACTAAGGTAAGGAACTTCCCATATGGAAGGTTCCCATTAGATGGGTTCTGTGTATGATATAACATAACCTGGAGTAATAGGTATGGGAGGTTTATGATTGGACCCCCTCTGCTAGCTCCCAGTAGACAGTATGTTATATACGCCCTCATCATAGAGATGCTACCCCTATTTCCGCCCTTGGGGTAGATGTTGTAGGTAACATACCTACTAATCACTCGAGCACTAGGCATGTAGGAAGCCTCAGACTTGGGAGTGCTCTCAGACCTTGTCAGTGCTTTGAAGACCATCCTCCTAGTCTCCAAAGAAAACATCTCCAAAATATCCATCCTAGGTTTATAGTAGCATCTCTCTCCAGTGTTGGGTAAACCCATTATCCCTGCTAGTGAGGCAGTGGTCAAACTAAAATCCACCCCCTTCACTCTACTCAATAATCCAAACTCTTGTGCCCCAGATGGCACCAAATTGTAGTAGAAGTACCGAACCAAGTTAGGGTAACAAGGCTCGGTAGGTGTCAACATAGAAGCCCAACCTAGGGCATTGAACCTAGCAAAGAGACCGTACTGGTGAAAGTCTTCCACCCAAACAACCCGGCGATTTATAAGTTTTAGGGATTTAAAGTTGTCCCACTCCTTAAAATGCTCAAACCTATAGAAGAGGAACCGGTCAATCTCAGGTTCCTCCGAAGATGAATCGTCCCTAGGTGAAGATGGTGGCACTATGGATGATGATGATGAAGAATGATCACTCTCCACTCGTAGCCTCTTCTGTGCCACGGACTTCCTAGCCGTGCGGTGACTTGTAGACATTTTGCTACAAAAGAGAATGGGAAAAAAATAGTTAGGGTAAGGAAATCTAACAAAAATCCTAGCCAAAACAAGATGGAATAAAAAGGAAACCTATTCTAGCAAAATAACCAAGGAATCTTACCTAGGCACGCGTGGATTCGTGAAGAACTCGAAGAAATGTGAGGATTTGGTGTAGGAATAGTTACACTACCCTCCAAAGAGTCTCTCCAAGTGTCTAGAGAAGTTTAGAAGAAGTTAGGATTGAAGTGGGCCCCTCTCAGACTCATATACCTGCGCCCCGATTCTCTGGGCGATGCATCCAACGCCCAGAGACATCGCCCAGTGAATGCAATTTGCTGGTTTTGAAGTTTTGACACATGGGAACTTGGATATCACCTGTAATAACCTTGTTAAACATAGAAATATAAATTTTCATAAATGTTTTATAAAAATTATATATAAAGAAAAAAAAGAAAAATAATTAATTAAACTAAATAATTAAGCAAACACAAAAATTTTATGACATCAAGGGAATACAACTTCTACTTGGGGATCTTAGTAAAACACGTAGGGAATTGAAAATCCTTATTTATATGTTTAATATAAGTACCTAAAATATATAAATATATATACATACTTATGAGAATTGGTGTGTGTAATATTTAATTATTATGTGCTTGATATTGTGATGTACGAATTGAGTGGAGTGTTGCTATGCAAAACTGGACATAGATATGTAGGTATGTTGTAATACGTATTTACTACGTGTAGGGAGCGTAGATCTTACCCTATCCAAAGTCTAAGTCAGCCAAGAATAGGATCTCATAAGCTGTCTAGCCAATCAAAACACTTTAGATGCTAAGGTACCTCGAGCCAACCCAAGTATATTTTATTGATTTTTAGTCATTTAAATTCCGGTAGGCATGTACTAAATTCTTTTAATTAAGTATAACCTGATGCTTAGAACTAATTTCTATGACAGGACCCATTACCTTAGCCAAGGCTGGAGACCCCAGCATCATGATCTATATTAGACAGCTGCGAGAGAGACCGAGACGGATACGACTGGTACTACCCTGAGCCGAGAATAGGTTGGACTTTTATTTAGCCCTTGCTGCCATTAGTGGACCGGGAGAGCGAGACTTTTATATGTCCTTAGCTGAAGAAGTAAGAGCCGACATAGAGTACTTACTTGCGATGGAGTTTATGACAGGGAGGAAGCTGGAATTGCTTGCCTGTTAGACCAGGTAAATAATTAAAAGCCTTCTATTTAAAAAATTTAAAATCTCTCATATAGTGTCATGCATGGCATACCATTACATAAAATATTTAAGAAGAGAAACAAAAGATAAAATGAAAGATAACACTTCATAATGAACAAAGATAACATATCTAACAATCCACCTTACTGGTGAGACTCATGAAATTCACTGGAACTACGGACTAGGTTTGTACTTGCACTAGCTAGGAAATAATTGTTGACCCTGTTGAGCGATATTGGAATATTGAACATGCTCCTCTTTTCAGAGAAGCCACAATGGTCAACACAAGAAGAAGTTCTCGTGGTGGTCGCAAAGGGAAACAACCTCGTGTTATACCGGCGGTTGAACTGCCAAATGAGACTGAGGCTCAAAATTCTGAAGCATTAGCTGCTTTGTTAGAGGCACCAATGGCTGCACAAGCCACTGCTGCGGCACCTCAGCCAAATGTGGCAGCTGGCTATGTAACTGCATTCATGACCACTATGATGCGGACCATGCAACAACAACAAGAATTGCTTTGTCAAATGTCTACACAGTTTGCAACCATGATGCATGAACGTGCGGCACCACCACCACCACCCAACTAGCCCGTACTATTTCCACCACCTATGCCTCAACACTTAGCGGAGAACTCTACCGCCAAGGTTATGGAGAGATTCAAGAAACTCTAACCGCCTGCGTTTTCCAAAATAACTTCTGAGGCAATGCAGCTGGAATGGTGGATCAGTGCTCTAGAGAAGGCATTTGAAGTACTTGAGTGCACAGACGCACAAAAGCTGATATGTGCGGGTTATTAGTTGCAAAATGAAGCCGAAGCTTGGTGGAAAGCTACTAAGCCTAACTTGGAAGCTACTCACCCGAACCCCACGTGGGAGCAATTTAAAAAAGTTTTCTTCAAGAACTATTTCCCAGAGAGTTTCAGGGACAGGAAAGAAGCTAAATTCATCACACTGGTGCACGGAACCAAGTCGGTATTGGATTACCAACAGCGATTTGAAGACTTGTTTCATTTTGCTCCAGAGCACCTGAAAGGGGAAGTAAGTAAGGCAAAGAAATTCGAGAAAGGACTCAAGACTGAGAACGGATCAGTACTGTCAATCATGGACATCTGGGATTATGCTCAAATGGTCGACAAGGCGAAGACGATGGAAGATAGATTTAAGGAAAAGGAGAAAGAGAAGACTGTGACATCGCCTGGGTTGAACAAAAGGCCAAATAATTTTCAAACTTTTGGGTGGCCAAATAAAGCTTATCGAGGAACAAGTTCAAGCCCTAATCCGACTTCGAATCGTAGGCCAAACATGGGTCAGAACCCTTTCTGCCCCACATTTAATCGACCTGCTCAACCAACTATGAGTCAAGCGACAACAGCAGCTTTGCCAGCCCGACCAGCAACTAGTCAAGTGAGCCAAGCCTCAACACCTGTTGCTCCACCCTATAAGTGCTATGTGTGCAATAAGGAAGGGCATATGGCTAGAGATTGTAGATCGCGTGGGTATAGCAACAACTCGCCGAATCAGCCCTATGCTATACCTTTTCAGCCACGAGACAATCAGACACGAGGAAAGGTGTTTGCGATGACAAATGAAGAAGCTGAGGCGAACCCCGATGTATTGATAGGTATGTTTGCTGAACACTACTAAATTATAGGGAATGACTGGCTTACTTCATGTAACCTAAATTATGTACGAACCCTTTGTACCCTGAATGTCTTAACCATACCTACACGAGTATTATTCGACTCGGGCACAATCCACTCTTTCGTTTCTACCACTTTTACGAGTAGGATGAAAGGTCAAACGAGAGACATCGGGCATGAGCTAGTAGTCAACACACCGACGGGTAGTGTCGTGAGTTTGAAAGAGGTCTATGACCCTTGCCAGATTGAGATTTGTGGGAAGAATCTAACCACACGGTTGATAAAGATGGATATAAAGGATTTTGACGTGATACTAGGCATGGATTGGTTATCCGCCTATGGTGCAAACGTCTTGTGTGCGGAAAAGAAGATTGTATTTAAAATGAATGATGGGTCAATCCTCACCTATCAAAGTGAACAAAGATGGAAACGCAGGAGGATAACCTTATCAGCCCTCCAGGCGCGAAGATTGTTAGACAAAGGATGTCAAGGTCTTTTGGCCACTGTGATAGACACGGAGGTAAAGATAAAACCCTTGGAGGAACTAGAAGTCGTCAGAGAATTTTTTGATGTTTTTCCAGAAGATCTGACGTAGCTACCGCCTGACCACGACATAGAGTTCGCGATTGATCTGATTCCTGGTGCAGCACCGATATCCAAGGCACCATATCGGATGGCGCCAATCGAACTGATAGAGTTGCAGGTTCAACTTCAAGACCTGCTGAAGAAAGGGTTTATATGACCCATCGTATCACCCTGGGGAGCACCCGTGCTATTCATTAAAAAGCAGGATGGTAGTATGTGGCTGTGTATCGACTACCACGAGCTGAATAAGCTGACTATCAAGAATCGATATCCATTGCCGTGCATCGATGACCTATTTGATCAATTACAAGGAGTAAGAGTTTTCTCCAAAATCGATCTTAGGTCGGGATACCATCAATTGAAGATCAAGAGCGGTGATATTCACAAAATGACGTTCCGAACTTGATACGGACATTACGAATTCTTGGTCTTGTCATTCGGATTAACCAACGCCCCGACAGCATTCATGGACATGATGAATAGAGTGTTCCATGACGTGTTGGATAAGTTCGTCATAGTATTTATTGACGACATCCTGGTGTACTCCAAGAATGAGGAAGAGCATACTCGACACCTTACCTTCGTGTTGCAGCGATTGCGAGAGCACCAACTTTATGCCAAGTTCAGTAAATGTGAATTCTGGCTTCACCAAATTGGATTCCTGGGACACATCATTACTGAAGATGGCATTAAAGTGGATCCAGGAAAGGTGAAAGCGGTTCTTGAGTGGGAGACTCCGAAGAGTGCCATTGAGATTCAAAGTTTCTTAGGTTTGGCCGGTTACTACCGATGGTTTATTAAAAATTTCTCGCAGATTTTGGCACCCATGACAAAACTTACAAAGAAGGGAGCCAAATTTGAATGGACTAAAGTGTGCGAGAAGAGTTTTCAAGAATTGAGAAATCGATTGGTGACAGCTCCAGTCTTGACCATTCCGGATGGAACCAGACGAATGGTG
Organism: Telopea speciosissima; assembly: GCF_018873765.1. NCBI lineage: Eukaryota > Viridiplantae > Streptophyta > Magnoliopsida > Proteales > Proteaceae > Telopea > Telopea speciosissima. The sequence goes on from NC_057916.1 coordinate 47,288,486, forward strand.
GTATACACTAATGCATCTAGGATAAGATTAGGTGGCATCCTGATGCAAAAAGGTAAAGTAGTCACCTACACCTCCAGACAATTATAAGAATATGAGAAGAACTACCCCAATCATGACTTAGAGTTGGCAGCGGTAGTCTTCGTGTTAAAGATATGGTGACATTACCTATATGGTGAAAAGAGTGAAATTTCTAACGATCATAAAAGTCTGAAGTATTTCTTCACCCAGAAGGAGCTGAACATGAGACAGAGGCGGTGGTTAGAACTGGAAAAAGATTATGACTGTGAAATCCAGTACCACCCTGGTAAGGCCAACGTTGTAGCTGATGCACTAAGCAGAAAATCTCAGACTGCATCTCTCGCTTCCTTAGTTGTAAGCGAGTAGTTGATAGAAGAAGCTCGAAAGTTTGATCTAGAACTCGTGATCGAAGGAACGGCTATACAATTAGCGACCATGGATCTACAGCCATCGATACGAGAAGAGATAATTACGAAGCAACCATTGGACCCCGAGCTGGCAAAGATCATTTGGAAAGTACAACAAGGTGTCCATAAGGACCCAGATTTTTCTTTGGCCCAAGATGGTGCATTGAAGTTCTGAGACAGATTGTGCGTACCCGATGATTATGATGTCCAAGACCGAATCCTTAAAGAGGCACACAACTCACCCTATACAATCTACCCCAGAAGTACAAAGATGTACAAGGATTTAAAGAAGTATTACTGGTGGATGGGAATGAAAGAAACCATAGCAATATACGTGTCCAAGTGCCTCACCTATCAACAGATAAAAGCCGAGAGACACTTCCTATACCTGAATGGAAGTGGGAAAGAATCACTATGGATTTCGTGACAAATTTGCCCAATACCAGGCAAGAAGGGCATGAATGCGATTTGGGTAATCGTAGACGGACAGAAAAAGGTAGCTCACTTTATACCAATCGAGATAAGTTACTCTATGGAGAAGCTTGCCCAATTGTACATAGAAAATATAGTCCGCTTATATGGCGTGCTTGTCAGTATCGTGTCTGACAGAGATCCCCAGTTTACCTCAAGGTTTTGAAGGAGCTTACAAAAGGCATTGGGATCTCAACTAAATCTTAGCACAGTTTTCCATCCACAGACGGACGGACAGTCAAAAAGAACTATCCAGACTCTGGAGGATATGCTTTGAGCCTGTGTTTTGGAAATGAATAGTAGTTGGGATGCTCACATACCTTTGGTGGAATTTGCATACAATAATATCTATCACTCCACCATTGGCATGACACCATTTGAGGCTCTATATGGATAGAAATGTAGAACTCCGTTATATTGGGATGAAGTTGGCGAATGAAAATATATCGGACCTAAGATGATACAAGCGACCTGCGACAAGGTGGATGTTATAAGAGAGAAGATCAAGACAGCCTAGTCAAGACAGAAAAGTTATGCGGATAATCGAAGGAAGGACAATGAGTTTGAAATCAGAGCAAAAGTATTTCTTCGAGTGTCTCCAACTAAAGGATTGCTACGTTTTAACAAGAAGAGCAAGTTAAGCCCGAGATTTATCGGTCCTTATGAAATACTCAGTAAAGTGGGACCCATAGCATATCGACTGGCACTACCACCATCTTTGTCAGACGTCCACGATGTTTTTCATGTGTCAATGCTGAGGAAGTACATAACCTCTGTAACCGCACTGTCACCTTTGTAAAGGTTCGATGGGGAAACAACCCAGTAGAAGAAGCTTCATGGGAACGTGAAGAAGAAATGAAGGAGAAGTACCCTCAACTCTTCGAATTGCAAGGTAAGCAAATTTCGAGGACAAAATTTTTGTAAGGTGGGGAGAAATGTCAAACCCTGCTCCTAACTGGCTGGAATTTTGATTAAAGGATAGGAACCCCTGACCAGGCAACCAAGAACACTATGGAGTATCACTCCAGGGACTTGGATTAATGAGGAAACCCTGTGCATGTCATCCTATATACCTGTCAGAAGGTGGATAGCAGACCCCTGCAGTTGTACAGCTCACAGCAAGATGTATGGCCTGGACACCAGGTAATCTCTCTCCTCCCCATAACTGTGGGATCTACCTCTAAAAAAATGTGTAAAAAACTTCTAAATGGCATGAGGGGACAATGCCCTAACCAAGGGTCAAACCCCTGTGCAAGCCCCATTGAGATTCAGCCTTACTGGAATCTCTGGGCGATGTAGACAAGGCCCAGAGACATCGCCCAATGTGCAAAATAGCTGATTAAATTAATTTTAAATTATGGGGACCACCCATAATGGACATGGGCACACTCCATAGATAGAGGGGAGTCTGAGGGACCACCTCATATCCTTGGTTCACTGTGGACTCCACCTGAGAGCCCAGAGTGGTTGTAAATGCAGTTAAAAAAGCATTTTGAGAAAGGGCCTTAACAGCCAAACAGACCCTAATGAGGGTTGGGCCTATAAATAGGTGAACCACGGGCTCATTTTGAGCTTTAGACACTGCTCATTTCGTGGGAGAGAAAAGAAGAGAAAGAAGAGAGAAAGAAGAGAGGAAGAAGAAGGAAGAAAGGAAGGAAGGAAGGGGGGGAGCTGCTCTCACACCTGGGCCCTGATTTTCGTGGCACCCAAGCTCTGCTCAGGTATACATCTCCATGCCTATACCTACTGCCTCCTTCTTATCATTGTGTTTTGCTTGTATTTCAACTCTCTGGTAGCCCAGAATAGCCAGGAAATGCTATGGATGGCTCCAGATCTGCCATGCAAGCATAGAGCATGGGAGATCTGAGATTTTTAGTTAATTTTATAAGTCTAATATGCTATTCTTGGAGCCAAAATCCGGTTGTGCACAGTTGCACTGCCAGATGCTCAGTTGCTTGGCTGTTTAGAACCCTAGATGCAAGCCCTGGCTGCATAGGGCCAAGCCCTAGGTGGAAGCAGCCCTAGAACACCATTTTACATCTGTTTCCAGCCTTGCATGTGACCAAAATCCAGATCTGCAACTGGAGAAAACCCTGTGACACTATTTACTAGGCTGTCTGGGTAGCCTCTGGTAGCCAAGTGGTGGGCCTAGTGGAAACTCCACATGGACCATATTGAAGATCACCCCAGGGGTCACCTTATGCCCTAACATGCATGGGGTGATGATTTGATCACTACCCATAATCTACAACCTAGGGATCTTAGCCCATTGTCGATTTGAAGACTCTGGGCGATGCACCCAAGCCCAGAGACATCACCCAATGAATGAAAGTTGGAAGAATTGCTGACCTGGCTTGGGGAACCCCACCCAATGGCCATGGAACTATGTGGAAAGGTGGGAAATGACCTAAAAGCCCCTCCCCACATCTGTCCTTATGAAAGTTTGGCTTAGGAACCCAAATGGGCCCCGTAGGTGATGGAAACCCTGCCTGTGCTTGGTCCTATAGCACTGCCAAGCTAAGGACAGCACAGTAAGCCTATTATATCCTAGGGTCAGGTATAATTACTAAGAATGACCATTTTACCCCTAGACCACCATCGCTGGATGATGCACCGGGACATAGGCCTAAGGCCCAGTGCAAGGCCCAGAGGATTCCAAGTGAAAACCAACTAAACACCGGATCAACTCAGTGAGCTTAGGTTAACCCTAGGACTACCAGAAATAGATTGGAAACTTAATATGACAATTTCTGATTTACATCTAGGATTTGATCTCGTGCTCGAGGTCTACAATCAGACTGCTGTTGGAACTGAATTTGCAACTGAGTTCCTAGAACCAGACCCGGGTAAGTGAAGTATTATCATATATGCATGTGTAACTGTATGCCAGAAAATAATTGTTAAATCTTAAATGCTGGGTTATTTAATTCTGTTCAATTACTCAAATTACTGAACAATGATTGTCTATTGATCAACACTATGAATCTTATCTGATGATTGTGATTGCTAGACTAGATGTCGTAGTCGGCTTGGAAATGAGGCCTGTGGTAGCCCGTAGTATGGGATGCGGTTGACACCACCTGACTCATACGACGCCATATAGACATGGGGTTAGAGTTTCATCACCCATGCTCCGCACCCTTGCCAACAGGGGTTAAGGTGTTGGATGCCTGTGAGGGTGACCATATGTGTATATGAGAAAAGAAATGAAATGAAAAGAAATGTGCTTGCACTGGAATGGTGATTACAAGCTATACGCCAGGCTTTATGCCACAGAAAAGAAAAGAGAAAGGAAATGGGTTGTCCTACAGGTTAATCACAGAGGGCTGGTCGGGCTGACCTTGGGAATGAATGCTGGAGCTGATTGGTCCTCTCTGACAACTCAATGGGTGTATCGTGGGAAGGGATAACCAAGCCCGCACCAGGGATACATGTATTGGGGACTGTAGTAGCACTGACCTGACTTAGTTGTATTGCTAGGTGGCTAATAATAAATCTGGACTTGCATATCATGTAGGATCATGTGGAATGTGGTTGCATGTGCATGCATGATGATATGTTTTGCTCACGGGCTCAGTGGGGGCTCACACTCTGTTATACATTATTTTTCTTTAGATGATTTTGCAGATCGATGCCGCTGTGGCATGGAGGCTCATTACAAGGTGGAGAGCCCTGGTTAATATGATGATATTGGTGTAGACCCTGACGGAGGTCGTGCTGATGATGCGTGTATTCTCGGTGGTCATTGATGAAGACCATTGAAGAGTGCACTTGATGCTTTTTGTCTTAGGGACTCCTTTTTGTTTTTGTTAGGAGTTTATCCTTGTCTTGCTTGTGGTTTAGCTGTAGTTTTCCTACTTTCTTTTTGGGGTTGAGCCAGCTCACCCTATATATATATATGTATGTATTTTCTTTGGCTTTTGTTCTTGTTAGCTTTACTTTTTAGTTTGTGGGTAGTTGGGAAATGTATCTGGACAAACATATTTATGTATATATTATCATCATTTCCCGTATCGCTACGCTTCTCTTTGTTATTGTAATTGTAGTTTATCTGCATCACTCTGATCTTGCTTATGGTAAAGTGATGAATGTGGATCCGTGAATGTAATAACTACTTCTAGATCCGTGGGATTTGGCGGATTGCCGTTACGCAATTCGGGTCACCTACCTAATCCTCCCAGGGGGTGGTTTGGGGTGTGATACTAACTATTATATTATCACTTAGTCAACTAAACATACTGTAACTACTTATGTAAATATTGCTTCCGCTTATGATAACTCTGACAATGATTGGAATATTTACTTCCTTTTGCTCAAATGTAATTATTTGGGCTGGTCCTTGGTTGTTGACTATGCTTTGGGACACTGTGTCGTTGATCCTGGTAGGAATTGGGGTGACGTGTGTCATCCTAATCACCCTCTTGACTGTGCTTATGGCATAAGCTTGGGATAGGGGCATGACAATATCACTGTCCATGATAATGATGGTTCCTATAGTAGGACTGCTCTGCTTTGCCACTTACTTCTCGACCTTAATTTCCATGACAGAGATGGACTTCCGAGTCTAAGTCAAGATCTTTGCCAAAGATTCTTTCTTTTCAATGATTTGTTGCATTAGATGAAAATGTTCAGGGTCACTTGGGTTCTCAGGGATCATCTGATGTAACTGGTGGAAGGTTTCTAGGGTTTGTCGATGCATTTCTTTTGCTTCTACCAAGGACTTGTAGAAGTGGCCAATTTCCTCACCTTGGGAACTGAGGCTTTTAGAGTTAAATTCCCAACATTCCTCTACATTGGAGACAAATGGATAGATGTTTCCCATGGGATCATCAAAATGGTCTTCTTCATTCACATTATTGAGAAGGAAGTCATCATGTACTTATGCCCATTCATGGTACTCTTCACTACCGCGATCAGGGGAAGAAGGGGGTGTTCCACACAAATCTTGTGTCAGAATAAGTGTCAATTTCACCAAATTTTCCAAGTTACATATAGCTTATGGCAGAACCCACTATTTCCTAATTGTTTCCAATTGTTGAAGTTCCTCTTGATACTTATCATCTGAAACCACAATCTTCATGAGCATTTCTTGGATTTTATCAATATCTCTGTGGACCTTGCTTATTTGAAAAAGTAGATCCCAGGGTGTTGACCCACAAATATTTCTACACTTGTCCGTCTAATGTCCCTTTTGGTCATGATAGTGACAGTACAGATTAGGCTTATACCATGTCTGTAGATTGGCCATGTCCACATGTTGAGGAGGAACGGTGTTGATCATTCCTTCCCTCTTGAGCTTGGTGAATAGCACAATCGGTGTCATCCCCCCAAAATTGAAAACTCTTTTAGGAGGTTCTGGTTCTGCCTGGATTACAAGTGGTGGGGCAATTACGAAAACCATTTGTACTTCTACCGCTTAGCGACTTGATCCCACAACGTTCATTCCTTTTGGTTTCGAAACCTTTCTCCTAGAGTAAGACCCAGTCGTCTCCTTGGTTACCATTTATACTTGCCTTTCTTTGAAGATCTTGTCTTCAATCTTCTTTCTGATGGTCATGAGGGCATCGAAAGTTTTGATGTATTGATAATACAACTTATCATGATACTCCCCGTAAAAATTCTCTAGCAGAATCTCCACCTGTTCTTCTTCAGTAGGATGGTCCCACATCTTTGCAGCATTTTCTCAAAACCTCACGATGAAATTTGAGAATTCCTCACTTGACTCTTGCCTCAAGGTTTCCAGTTCTCTTTTGGTAATGTCCATCTTAGTATTGTAAGAATACTATTTAGTAAAAGCTTTCATCATAGAGGACCATTTTTTGAGTCTGAGTTTGGTCTAACTGAGTTAACCATCTTAGAGCCGATCCGGCCAGAGAGTAAAGAAAGGCCTGTCCAATTTGGTTTTCTATAAGATCCCAAGATTTGGCCACAGTAGCAAAGATCTTGAGATGGGCTTTAGGATATCCTGAACCGTCAAACTTGTCTAGCTTCCATTTAAAGTCATCGGGTATTCTTCCTTCAGGGAAGAAAACCAGCTCTTCTTCAACTTTCTCTTTGCCGTTGTCTTTGACTACAACTTCTAGTTTCTCAACCTCTTCTCTCATCTTCTTCTCCCTCTCAGTTTCGGGAGGGTCAGATGATAGGCTTGCCACAACATCTTGTCCTTCTTCTGATATTATTGTAACTGATGCCTTGGGATTTGTCGGAGTAGCCTTCCTCACTTCCTGTTCAATAGACACTGGTGTTGAATCCCCTTTGGAGGTCACTTGGACTGGTTGCAACACCTAGGTCCTGAGCTGTCTCATTTCTGCCACATATACTTGCAATTGCTCTACTTTCTACTCCAAGTGATTTTCAAAGTGATGATCTTCGGTGGGGTCCATGCTACTTCCAAGTGATTCTTCGGTCGAAGAATTAGATCAGGGGGAAGGTGACAGAGTGTTTGAAAGGAATGACTGGTTGATCCAAGTTAATCTCCCATCATTTCTGGTCCACACAGGTAAGGAAAACTTTCTCGGATAGGGAATTGTATCTCTACATAAGAAAGAAGAAAGAATCCCATTCAGATGTTTAGGAGAGGAGAAACGATTTACGATAGGACAAGCAAACAGTTAACTTTTGCCAGACCGTCGTTCTTGGATTTTGATTAGCTTATACTTAGGTAATCGAGGATGTGATCACGGTCCTTAACACTGGTGGTCAGGAAACCTCCCCTTTTTCAGAAGGATCAGACAACATGCCTTGAATACCATCCTCGTCTGATGTTTCTCGAGCCAAGAACAAATTTGTCGGGCGGACACAAAAAGGAAGCCCAATCCAAGATTTTACCTGATATCTCCTCTTTGTGAGGGACAAGTAGGATTCCAATGCGTGGGGACACACTTCCCCAAATTTTTTTTTTTTTTTGAGGGACTATGGCGGGACTACGGCATTCTTACTTTGGTCGGCATCTCATGTTAAAACAAGGTTAACCATTGATAAATTGGGCCTCGAACACGCTAATCGAAAGTTAGTTTATGTCGCATTCTTATCATATCTGGTCTATTTTCCTACATGATGCATGACATAGGTAGGCTTACAGGACAGAAAAGGTCACTCTTGACAAAATCGATATACCTGTCGCTTATGCGAGTCATGGGTACATGATTCTTTTAATATACCTAAGGAGTAGGTCACACGATCCAAGAATAACCATGCTAGTGCCTTCTTTGAGTGGCTGAAGCACCACACAACACACTAGTGGTTATCCTTGTCGGTGATTACTAATCCTGTAAAGTACATGTCAGGAGCTATAGCTTCACCGTGAATTACCCATGACTATACATGGGGTTCAAGGACTAACTACATGGCTAAATGTGTTCCCATGCTCTGTGTGTGTGCATGAAAGTGGTGTAGGAAGCGGCTATCATCCAATCTCAGAGTACTTAGTATGGTGTACCTCACCTCCCAGGGGGTAGAGGTACGACAGGGGGTACCCTCGACGTTTGATTTCACTTTAAACACTATGCATGACGCGGTTAGTACAATTCAGAAATTAGCCATACATGTTTTCACACAAAAGCGAAGAGAATATTCTTGCATTTATTGGTTGCATCTATTTTTGAAAGCTTGACCACGCATGGGCATTTTAACACCCACCATGTCCCCAGTGGAGTCGCCACTGTAAGTACCGTGGTCCTCGAAGATGAGGTTCCACTTGGCCTTTTGGCGACAGGGATTAGTTTTCATGATGTTGACGGCATGTCATTTGGACATGTTATCATGGGGATGGGGGGTCATGCTTCATAGGGATGGAGTCGCCACCTAGGATTAGGGCCTAGGACCCAATGGAGGTATCCCTATCTAGTGGGAGTGGAAATGGGCTATGAAATTCCATATGGTCTGGTCAGAGATCGAGCAAGGGGTCAGATTATAAGTATGGGAAGATGTTAGGCACCCATCTTGTCCAATTAAATCGGTCTTTCTATTCTAGATGCTGGATGTCGAATATTCTCTCCTCATAAAGTATGTTTAAAATGATTGTACGGAATGCATATACACTAAAATAGGAATGGGAAAACATAAAAGACTACATTGTAATGATGAAAATATAATGATTATACCTTCATGCGAGAATTCCTTGACTATCGATGGCCCCCTGGATCAGGTGGAGACGGATGAACGTATCGTCACCGATTCTTTAGATAGAGTCACGGCCTGATGAGGGTGTTTCTTGTTATTCGTACACGAACAGAATAACGGTTATGAAAGGAGATTCTTGCTAACCATACACGGACAGAGTAATGACTAGGTTAGGAAGGGAGCACTCATCGCTCAAGTGGGATAATCGAAGGATCTATCCATTCACTAGGAGAAGCTACTCACAATCACTCGAAAAGGCCCAAAAGAGGGGAAACAGCTGAGGAATCGATTTGGAGGGTCTCCCTTACCCTATTTTTCCATAAAAATAGAGGTAGGGGAGCCCTTCTATATATAACCATGGCCCATAGAAGATTTTTCCACGGCGTCGTGGACTACCTTTCACGGTGCCGTGGTGAATTACCACAGCGCCGTGTTCTGTGGGCCTTCCTGGGCTGATTTGGGCTTACTTTGGGCTTCATTAGGGGGTAAGGGTGCAATGTTTTTCATTTATGTCCCATTGTCATCATCGCCAAGGATGGTGGCAAATTTTCAGTGTCTACACGTATTAATTGTCGTATTAATTTCTATATCTAACTGTATGAATCAATAATCCGACTCTTACTGTATTCTATTAAGTAGTATAATTTTATATGCAACTAAAGAAACACCATATTAATTATCGTATGAGTCACGTATTAATCTATATTTATGAGTTTTAATTAAACAAAATAAAAAACTAAAACGTAAAAGCCTAAAAGTCATTGAGAAAACCCCCAAACCTGAAACCTGAAGACTCTCGTTCAGGTTTGGTTTTTTAAAACCGTTTGAAAAACCTATTGTATAAATTATAAAAACCTAATTAAACTATTTAAACTGAAACCATTTTAGTAAATGATTCTGGTTTTGGTTTTTAAAACATTTTAGTTGAATGGTTTGGTTTCGATTTCTACCCCTATGCATGCTTAACCAAACCTAATTGACTCGGATCAGTGAATCGGCCAAATCAGTTGTAATTGATCCTGATTCCAACCTAATAGATAAGCTTCACACCCAAAAACTAGGGGTGCAAGTTTGGCCCTGTCGCCTCGAACCCGCGCTGAGCTCCAACAGGGCCTGGGCTGAGATACCTGGCTTTAAGGGCAGGTTAGGGTGGGAAATTTCTGACCTTAAGTCAGGGTCGGGTCAGGCCAAGGTTGAGGCCTCGGGCTGAGCCCAACCTAGCCCAGCCCGCCCTATTTTAAGTTATACTATAAAATATGGGAAAAATATCTCTACTTGGTGGTGTTTCCTACGCCCTCTCATAGGGCACCATGAGATGATGCCTCTGCCCCTTGGGTAGATACCTAGGCGTGCTCACCTATTGGCCTAGATGCTTGTGTAGAGACCATGCCACCAAGTAGAGATCTCTTGCCCAATATGGGGAAAATATCTCTACTTGGTGATGTTTCCTATGCCCTCCCATAGGGTACCATGAGATGACGCCTTTGCCCCTTGGGTATATACCACCGTGCTCACCTATTTGTTCATTCTTCTCACCGTACTTTTAAGTGTTTATGAAGGCATCAGAGATTAGAATTTAGTTGCTAATACACTACTTTTTATGTGACCAATCTCTGTCTTACACGTGGCCTCCCTTGGGCCACAAGCAAACCAGTTCCCAAACCCGGATCCAGAGAGCCATGCTTGAGACGGTTATGCCAACCAGGATACATCAGTAGAGACGGTTATAAAACTTCCAAGTGGGAACACGCTACTAACCGTAACCCACATGCCACATTTGGAAGGATCCCAAGATTTACTAAGAGAATCTCGGTCCTTCACTATAGTTTCCTAATCCGAGCACATAGGGATCATCTTACCAAAAAGCAAAGGGGTTAGACCAAACTTGTATAAATAAGAGCCCTAGTGCTCAATGTAATTTAATTCCATTGTTACACACATTCTTTCATCAATAAGGAAATCAAGAGACTTCGCAATATTAACTTTGTGTTTCCCTAATTCATTCCTAGCCCAGCGCTGGCTTCTGAGTTGTACTACCTGAGGGATTTTCCTCCGAGAAATAATCTTTGTGCAACATTTTGGCACCATTTGTGGGAATCGGAGAACAGAGACCCGCGAAGTTCCCACCATGACTAACATAAGAAATCAGTCCAAAGTTACTAGGGCCGCCACTGTCGCTGCTGCAGCAGCTACTGCTCCCACTGTTCCTCCCACTGTCGCTCAGGAAGGAACCTTAGGCCAACCTACCGGCTCCTGTCAGGTGGCGGAGGATCCTATCCTCTAGGTCAATGAATCACAGCAGGAAGAATCTCATCCAAGACCTCCCAGAGACCCACCGCGGTATATGACGGTGGAATAATTCGACGCGCTACAGACTCACTGGCAGGACTAGATGGAGCAAATGATGGAGATGCAGCGTGATTTCTTGCAAGGGATCCAAATACCCAAGCCTCCACTGCAAGATAGAGAAAGATCTCCTTCCCTGGGACATAGCGAGAACCACAATAACACGAACAACACTAGGCCAAGGAACAAGGAAGTACCGGGGAACACCAAGAATCAAGGTTCTCAGATGACCAAAGTTGAACAAGCCCTGAACGACAAAGTCTTAGAACTCTAGGACCAGATCTAGAAGGTAATACGAGGAAAGAACCTAGCCTCTAGTCATGACTTCCACTTCACCATTGACCTGGTGTTTACAGATGAAATCCAACTGGAACCTCTACCGAAGGGGCTCAAGATGCCGACCATAGAGCAATACGTGGGCACCACTAATCCAGAAGATCACTTGGAAACCTTCAAGTCCCTGATGTTCTTTCAAGGTGCCTTGGACACCATCATGTGCAGAGCCTTCCCCTCCACCCTAAAGGGGGCGGCGAGACAATGGTTCTCACGTCTCTAGCCACGCTCCCTCTCCAACTTTGTGGGCCTGGGGCGAGCCTTCCTGGCTCACTTTGTGAGCAGCAGAGTCCAGAAGAAAATTGCCACCAATCTTTTGGCCATAAAGCAGCGCCCCAATGAGTCAATCCGAAGCTTTCTTACAAGATTCAACAAGGAAGCCCTAGAAGTGCTGAACCTGGATCAGATGGTGAAGTTTCAGGCATTGCGTAGTGGCATTTGAGATGTCGAGCTGAAAAAGTCCTTAATCATGGATGAACCAGGAGATATGTACGAGCTCTTTGTACCCTGTGAGAAGTACATTAACCTGGCTGAAGTTCTGGCCATCGAGCAAGAAAAGGAGGTTAAACCCGAGAAGAAGGGTCAAGAAACGAAAGATACCCAGGGGGAGAAAGTGGTGCCAAGTGCGGCAGAGATGAGAAGGATGGAAGGAGAAAGAGAGAAGACAAGAAAGCATGGGTCTCCTAGAGTGACATGGAACCAGAGCCTGTTTACACGACCCTCACCCACAATCAAGCGTACATCTTGAATGAAATAAAGGATCAGGTGACTCTATGCTGGCCAGCTAAAATGGTGAAACCTACACATGAGCGCAATAAGAATAAATATTGTCGCTTTCACTAGGACCATGGCCACGACACCAAGGATTGCAGACAACTGAAAGACGGGATAGAAGCACTCATCTAGAGGGGCCGTCTAGGCCGGTTTATCAAGAACGATGGCGGGGATAGGAAACAAGACTATCGCGCCCGAGAACCCGAGCTAAAGCCCGGCTCACCTACTCGGTCAAATAGGGAGGATCACACCCAAGGAAAGCAACATGCTGAGAATGCCCCTGTAAGGGAAATAGCCACGATCTATGGAGACCCTGGGCTGGGAGCTGAAACCTCCAATTCAAGAAAAAACCATGCTCAGAGCATATTCCAAACAAAAGTGCTGGAGAAAAAGAGGAGAACCAACATCAAATTACCTTCTCAGATGAAGATTTATCCGATATCTAGTCTCCCCATGATGATGCCCGGGTGATCAAGATGACTATCGCCAATTGTTCGGTGGGGAGGATACTCATCGACAATGGAAGCTCGGTGGACATCCTATACTATGATGCCTTTGAAAAGATGCTATTGAAACCTGAGATGCTGAAAAGAGTTGAATCTCCCCTGTATGGATTCAATGGGGCCCCAGTACATGTTGAGGGGTCGATTGAACTATTAGTGATAGTGGGGATGGAGCCCAGGCTCGCCACAGTAAGAATGAATTTCCTAGTTGTGAAAGTGAACTCTACCCACAATGGAATACTGGGATGATCGGGGCTTAATGCTCTGCAGGCTGTGGTATCCACCCCACATCTGGTGATGAAATTTCCAACTGAGCAGGGAATAGGAGAATGCTGAGGAAGTCAGATAACTACCAGAAGATGCTACGAGGGGTATCTGAGGGCCAGGGGAAAGGAACCACAGATGCTCTTGATCAACCTAGATGATAATCGGGACATTGCCGAGCACAAGAGAACAGAGCCAGCAGAGGATTTGGTCCCCATTGAGATTGTAGAAGGAGATGCAAAGCATACCGTACAGATTGGAGTAGGCTTGAGTGGCGAATGGAGGGTTGTGCTCATTAATTTCTTAAGGGCTAACACAGACATATTTGCGTGGTCAGCAACCGATATGCTGGGAGTGGATCAGGAGTTAGCTGAGCATAGACTCAGCGTATACCCAACCACAAAACCAGTTTTCCAGAAGAAAAGGACTTTCACCCCAGAGCGACAGGAAAAAGTGATCGAGGAGGTAACCAAGCTATTAGATGCAGGCTTTATAGAGGAGGCCATCTATCCAAAATGGCTTTCCAATGTTGTAATGGTGCCAAAGCCTAACGGCAAGTGGCGAATGTGTATTGATTTTACCGATCTGAATAAAGCATGCCCTAAAGACTACTACCCTTTGCCTCGTATTGATTTGTTGATAGATGCAACGGCTGGCCATGAAATGTTGAGTTTCATGGATGCCTATTTAGGATACAATCAGATCAGGATGTATGAATTTGATATTCTAAAAACTTCTTTTATTGCTAGAAGAGATACATATTGCTATACTCGTATGCCCTTCGAATTGAAAAACGCCGGAGCCACGTATCAACGTCTAGTGAAGTATATCTTCAAGAGTCAAATAGGGCATAATATGAAAGTGTATGTAGACAACATGCTGGTAAAGAGGTTAAAGGCAGAACACCATATCTCCGACCTGGATGAGGCATTTCAAGTCTTAAGAAAAAGCAAGATGAAGTTGAACCCAGCAAAATGTGCTTTCGGCGTTACCTCAAGAAAGTTCATCGGTTTTATGGTCTCTAAAAGGGGACTAGAAGCTAACCCCACTAAGATCAAAGTCATACTGGAAATGCATCCACCCGGCAGAGTCAAAGAATTACAAGAGCTAACGGGGAGAGTAGCGGCACTAGGGAGGTTCATCTCGGCCTCAAGTGACCGCTGCCTACCCTTCTTTAAGGCTTTAAAAAACCAGGCACGGGAGAGAGAAACAAAGGGGACCAAGCTCACCTTTGAATGGACGGATGAATGCCAGAAAGCATTCACAAAGTTGAAGAGGTACTTGGCCCAACCACCACTCCTAACCAAGCCAGAGCCGGGGGACATGCTTCAGCTTTATTTGGCCATTACCACAGTGGTAGTAAGCGTGGTGCTGGTCTGAGGAGACAAACGGATACAGAGACCCATCTATTATGTTAGCAAGGTACTCCTAGATGCAGAAACTAGATATAGCAATGTAGAGAAATATGCCTATACTCTGATAACAGCCACTCAAAAATTGAGACCTTATTTTCAAGCCTACACCATAGAAGTAATAACAAATCAGCCTCTAAAGAAAATCCTAGCCAAGCACGATCATTCTGGAAGGCTCGTGGCATGGTTGGTGGAGCTGGGAGAATTTGACATTCAATACAAGCCCTGCATGGCCATTAAAGCTCAAGCACTCGTGGATTTTGTCGTCGAGTGCACCCTACCCGAAGAAGAGATAGCCCCAGATACTAAAGCTAGGGAGGCAACAAAGACTTGGACCCTGTTCATGGACGGTTCATCCAATATAAATGGGTGTGGCGCAGGCCTGATACTAACGAGTCCAGGGGGATTCTTAGTGCAATATGCACTGACGTTTGAATTTCAAACCACCAACAACGGAGCAGAATATAAAGCCCTAATGGCAGGTCTGAATCTGGCCAAGAGTTTGATAGTAAGGAACATTACTGTGTATAGAGACTCCCAATTGGTGGTCAATCAAGTCAATGGAGAGTATGAGGCAAAGAAACCGTGCATGGCACAATACCTGAGCAAAGTGCATAACCAAATTAATGAGTTCTCCAGCTTTCGAATACTACAAGTACCTCAAGCACAGAATGCCTAAGTAGATGCACTTTCTAGACTGGACACCTCAAAATTTCAAGACCTCGACAAAACCGTGTAGATAGACGTGATCGGTACACCGAGCATGGAAGAAGCAGAGGATATACTACCTATTGATATGGAACCTTATTGGATGGACCCCCTGATAGCCTATCTCCAAAGGGGCTCACTCCCTACAGACAAGGAAGAAGCCAAGAAGATAAGGATGAGGGCAGCATGATACACGATGATAGGAGGACTACTTTATAAGAAAGTATATGCCATGCCCTACCTGAAATGTCTCCGGCAATCTGAAATAGAATATGTTCTAAGGGAAATTCATACAGGCATTTGCGGACAACACTTGGGGGGCATAGCACTCGCCCACAAAGTCATCAGGCAGGGATACTTCTGGCCATACCTACGCAAGGAAGCAATGAGTTTTATGCGCAAATGCCTCAAGTGCCAAACATTTGTACCAATCACGCGTCAACCAGCCACGGAGCTCACTTCAATTTCAAGCCCGTTACCTTTTGTACAATGGGGTATGGATATCCTAGGACCTTTCGCAAAGGCATCAGGAGGTAGGCAGTTCGTGGTCATGGCCGTTGATTACTTTACTAAATGGGTAGAGGTAGAGGCTTTGGCGGTAATTTTAGCTGGAAAAGTATGGAAATTCTTCCTCCATTTTGTCATCTATAGATATGGAATTCCAAGAACTCTCATCATTGACAATTTGAGCAAAAGTTCAAGAAATTTAGCGATCAATATGAAATTCAACTGAGAAAGACCTCAGTAGTACACCCTCAATCCAATGGTCTAGCAGAAGCCATGAATAAAATCCTACTGGATGGAATAAAAAAGAAGTTGGAGATAACTAAAGGATTATGGGTACAGGAATTGCCCAGCATTTTATGGGCATACCGAACAACAACAAGACTTCGACCAATGAAACACCGTTCATGTTGGCATATGGAACCGAGGCAGTAATCCCCGTGGAAAAAGGGGAAACATCAATGAGGGTGCAATTCTATAATTTTGAAACCAATGATGGGTAATTAAGAGCAACTTTAGACCTATTGGAGGAAATCGGAGAAACAGCTCGGGTAAATGCTGCTCACCAATAGCGAACGGCACACCATTACAACTCAAAGCTGAAGCTTAGAAAATTTCACCAAGGAGAGTTGGTTCTACGTAAGGTAGAAGCCTCCGATCAAAGATCCATGGGAAAGCTAGCACCCAATTGGGAAGGACCATGCAGAATCTCCAAACAAGTGGCGTTAGGAGCTTTTCATTTGGAGACATTGGAGGGAGTACCCATACCACGGTCTTGGAATGCAAAAAATTTGCACATAGCAGTTCCAATGCTACGCCTTGAACCACTCGGCCATCTCTCCTACATAATAATTATGACCCAGAAACCGAGTGAATAGCGAGTCATTCCTATTATTATAGGTATAGGTACAACCAATCGATTCTAAATATCAAAAAAATAGAAAAGAAAATTTTTGATCAAATCGGATTCCAAAGCCAACAGAAAGATTCGATTCTGACTTCATAGAGCCAGTGCTGCTGCTGCCTGTGCGTAGGGTCATCCCCCACTCTTGTCCCAGGGCGCTAAGGGGTTTTTGTTTTTGGAACAGACAGTAGTGTTTTGCTGACGCCTCGAATCAAGCTTTTGTTGCGACATGCTATGTTTTCTCCCCCATTGCTTGTAGGTTGATTCCCCCTAGCATCCAAGTCAAGGTCCACAACTGACAGCTTTTGTTGGCCTGCAGGGAGTCATTTCAACACTTAAATCCGCTTAGATCCCGGGCGAGCCCTAATAGAGAGGCTTTCTCATTCAGCTACATTAGCTAGAAAGTATAGTTGGCATTAGCATATTAACTCTGATTCCTATATGCTTTAATAGAGAGAATATCCCAGCTAGAATAGCAATAGGATATAGGAGAGACTAGGAAATGATTGGCCTTAGTGATTCTTTACTCCTTGTTCATAGCTAACCAAGAGCTAGCTTAATTAAAGAAAGAGATAGAAGCGAAAGCGAGTGAGTATATTAAGTAGGTTTGTTCTGGCTAGCAGACAGGGGAGTAGTGAGTAGAGCTAAGCGATCTACCATAGATCAAACGAGGTTAGTTCCCATTAGTTTTGAATCAAAATAGAAATTGTTTCCAAGTTTCATGTGGCTACAGCCAAGAAAGATGTCAGTACCAGTTCAGCAAATTATAAATGGTTTATTCTTGCAATAAAACTTTGGAATCATTCTTTTAAGAAAATATCATATGTTTTTACTAATGATGTGCCAATGAAGATCATGGTCATCCCACCATTGGTGAGTTGCACCATAGGGGCATTTCCCCAATGAAAATCATGGTCATCTGACCATAATGGTGAGTTGCACCATAGGGGCATTTCCCCAATGAAAATCATGGTCATCAACCATAAGGGTGAGTTGCATCATAGGGGAATTTCCCCAATCATGATCATGGTCATCCAACCATAATGGTGAGTTGCACCATAGGGGTGTTTTCCCAGTGAAGATAATGGTCATCCGACTATAATGGTGAGTTGCACCATAGGGGCGTTTCCCCAATAAAAATCATGGTCATCCGACCATAATGGTGAGTTGCACCATAGGGGCATTTCCCCAATGAAGATCATGGTCATTCGATCATAATGGTGAGTTGCACTATAGGGGCGTTTCCCCAATGAAGACAATGGTCATCCGATCATAATGGTGAGTTGCACCATAAAGGCATTTCTCCAATGAAGACAATGGTCATCCGACCATAATGGTGAGTTGCACCATAGGGGCTTTTCCCCAATAAAGATCATAGTCATCTGACCATAATGGTGAGTTACAGCATGGGGGCATTTTCCCAATGAAGATCATGGTCATCCGACCATAATGGTGAGTTACACCATAGGGGCGTTTCCCCAATGAAGACAATGGTCATCTGACCATAATGGTGAGTTGCACCATAGAGGTGTTTCCCCAATGAAGATCATAGTCATCCGACCATAATGGTGAGTTGCACTATAGGGGCATTTCCCCAATGAAGATCATGGTCATCCGACCATAATGGTGAGTTGCACCATAGGGGCATTTCCCCAATGAAGACAATGGTCATCCGACCATAATGGTGAGTTGCACCATAAGGGCATTTCCCCAATGAAGATCATGGTTATCTGACCATAATGGTGAGTTGCACCATAGGGGCGTTTTCCCAATGAAGAAAATAGAGAACTGAGTATGAAAAAGAATTGCACCACGAGCTATAGAAAAGGTCCAGAGTTCCTCTCATTACTACGGAGCTAAAAGACCGAGCATAAAAAGTAAAGCTCAACAGAAAGAATACAAGCAAAAACTAGTCAGAAACAACAAAGTTCTTTATTGACATTTTAAAATGCTAATACAAATACATGAGATTGTTACAAACAACCACCAGTGTAGCAAATACAAAGGTTAAATTGAGCTCGATTCCAAGTGAATTCTTCTCCTGGAAGACGAAAGCCGGGCAAGATCGAAATGCGCCTAACCCACAAGCCCGATGTGCCTTGTCTTGATCCTCCCGAGGAGAGCATTGAAGAATGCATGAACCAGGGGACAAGAAATATGAAACAAGCATAGCCATAATAAGAACATCAGGTAGTGCATGACCAACCCCAAAATTCATGATGCAATACGACCGGTTCCAAAATGACCCCGAGAAGCCAAGAGGGGACTACTTTACCAAATGGGAATCACCATCAGGACTTCTAGAGACTCCTCCAAAGCCCAAAATATCCCCCATTACTGGTCTCCTACATCTGCAAGAGACGAGGAGGTTGAAGACGACGAGCGTGCCACCGGTTTAGGTTCTCCAGCGTACTACTTGTGTAAAACCACCATACCTCGAATCCTGAAGAGATTAGGGTCGGCAGGAAACAGCCCCCTCAAGACTCTCATTCTCTCTACGATAGCATAACCCCTCCAAGCATCGACAAGGGCACACTTCACAGAGAGATGGCCCAAAAGCCAAGAAACCAAAAGACACTGTGTGTCGATTGAGGATTAAAGATGTAAGGGCCAATGTCGATCGAAGATCGCAGCCAAAAATAGTAGCATCTACAGTAGGATAAGCCTTAAAAAACATGCACCCTATGAACCCATAAAGGCAGTAGCACCCAAAACACTAGAGAAGAATGAGAGCTTCAACAGAACTACAGGAAGAACATATCTAGAGGGGACTCATGGCTTCGCTACGACTAGCAGAAGTGGAGAGTAGAGGCGCTATTTAAAGGGAAAATCGACAGTTCAATCCCAAAGGAGAAAACCAAAAGGCAACCACCAAAATTAAGGGAAATAACAACCAGGGCCACATGGCCAAGCCTTATTATGCCAATACCTTTTGAGAATGGGGAAAGGGTTTAATTACAGAGGCAGTGATTCGGCTCCAACTTAAGTTCCATTAATGGCGCAATAAATGAAGCATTAACTAAGGGATGGGCAATAAATGTTTACGTTGGGAAGTACAAACAAAATCTCCTGGAAAAAGATCTTCATTATAAAGATTTTTCTTGCCAAAAGAATGGGCAAGCGCCATAAAAATGAAGAGAATTGTTGGCTAAGATAAGGAAACCAAACAGCATAAGCCAGACAAATATCGAGCAAGTTTTCAATTCCATAGATAAAGTGTGATAGCTATCGCTACCCAAGGTATAATGAATTATTTACAAATATCTAAGCTCAGGACGTGGAGGATTAGGGGGCAAAGGTCCTAGAACATTTTGAGGAGGAGGGAAGAATGGTATCAAAAGGGAAGATGGATCTAATACCACCTCTCGTACAGGAATCCGGGGATTAAAATTGTCACACCCCAAACCACCCCCTGGGAGGATTAGGTAGGTGACTCGAATTGCATGACAGCTATCCGCCAAATCCCACGGATCTAGAAGCAGTTAATCCATTCACAGATATACACATCCACATAATACATCATATGATACTCAGAGTGCTGCAGAAACTATGATTTCATTAAAACATTTCAAAAGATAAGTAGTACAAGAAATGATAATATATACATAACTGTCTCTGATCATTCCCTCACCCATACCCACAGTGACAATAGTAAAACATATATCTACCATATACAAAAGAAATATATACAAGGCAAGGTAACCCGAGCCCCAAAAAGAAGAAACCTACAGGATGAAACAAGGAAAAACTCCTGTCAAAAACAAAAAGGAGTCCCCAAGATAAAAAGCATCAACAACACCCTTCACGGGTCATCTTCAGTAGTCACCGAGAACACTCGCACCATCGGTATGACCTTCGTCTGGGTCCATACCAATATAGTCATAACCACCATGGCTCTCCTCCGGGTATTAAGCCTCCCCGCCACAGTGACATCCACCAGCAGAATCATCTAACAGAAAACATGCGTGAATGAAACACATCATCATGCATGCATATGCAATCACAACCATATGAGTCCTACATGAGGTGCAGTTCATTTAATTTATTAGCCACCTAACATCACAACTAAGGCAAGTTAGTGCTACTACAATCCCCAATACATGTATCCCTGGTGCGGACTTTTAACCCCTTCCCGTGATACACCCATTGAGTTGTCAGAGAGGACCAGTCAGCTCCCACATCAGTCACCAAGGTCAGCCCGACCAGCCCTCTGTGATTAACCTGTGAGGTATCCATCCTTTTTTATCACTTTTCTTTTCTCTGGCTTATAGCCCATAATTCACCTTTTTGGTGTCATAATATTTCTTTTCTTTTCTTTTCTTAATCATATGGTCACTCCCACAGGCATCCAACACCTTAACCCCTGTTGGCAAGGGTGCGTAGCGCGAGTGATGAAACTCTAGCCCCATGTCTATATGGCATCATATGAGTAGGGTGGTGTCAATCGCATCCCATTCTACTGGCTACCATAGGCCTCATTTCCAAGCCAACTACGGCATCTAGTCTAATAATCACATACAACATACAGAATTCAACCATAAATTCCAGTAGTCAACATAATATTGGTTTCAGATTTTCAGATTCATAATTTAAGTGTACAGTATCATATCAATATGTTAAGGTTCAACCCAGTATATTAATCATGTTACATTTACATACACAATGATATTTCACTCACCTTGGTCTGGTCCAATAGGTTCAGTTGCTGGCTCAGTTCTGGCTGGTGTCTGGCAGTGCACCTCGAGCGCGGGATTAAATCCTAAAGTAATAAATCAGAAATGTATTACTTAATTAATCAAAATTGTTTTGGATAACCTAATGTTGGTCTAGGCTCACTAGTATGACTCGGTGCTCAGTCTGGTATCACTTAGAATTCTTCGAGTCTTGCATTGGGCCTTCGAGTCCATGTCTCGGTGTATCATCTGGATATGTGGATCAGGGCCAAATCTGGTATTTACCAGTGTATTTTACGTAGTCCTAATAGTCATACAAATTAGTCCTCAGGCTAGTAGTTCAGCTGGACCATCTCTGGCAGGGTTGCCAGGCCCTATGGGGCCCACTTGGGTACCCAAGGTATGAATATAAATGAACAGATGAGAAGAGGGGTATTTTGGTCATTTACCATCCCCTCACACTATATATAGCCCACTGGTGAAGGCCCACAGAGATAGGATAGTTGTACAACCCTTTTTAATTCTCTGGGGGACTCACTGGGTGATAGGGCAATCGCCCAGTGCATCGTCCAGAGCCTGTTTGAAGCGTGAACAGGCTCCAATTCTTGGATTTTTCTGCATGGGCAGTGCTTAGGTCAATTCTTCTTGCATGTGGGGTTATTGTGGGCCCCATTTGGAGTGGAATCCAATGGTCCTTATGGATCATGGCCTAGATCCACCATTTGGAAGCCAGGAGTTGTCCTCTCAGCTCAGAGAGCAACTGCCTAGCTATGTTCCAGCTCAATGCCACATTTTGGGCTACATGTAAGGATAGATTTACGTATGAAACCCATGGTAGTAGGTTGTTCCTACATAAATCCAAGCAAGGGCTAGCTTGTATGCACATGTCCAAGCCCAGATTGCCTGTTCTGGGTGCAACTACGCAGTACAGTCTAGCACGGAGACTGATCTCAGTCTCAGATATAAAATAGCAATAATAATGCATATAAAATGCTCTGATCTTACATGCAACAGGTTTACATGTTAGATCAGAGGCATCACAAGGCAGCCCCCAGGTGTTCTGGGCTGTCCCTCGCCAAGTTCACATCCATAGAGCAGAGATCCTAAGGAGAACACAGGGAACGGCAACAATAGCACATAGGGGTATAAATATATACCTGAGATGGACTGGGTTGCAGGGACAGAGCTGGATGCAAGGCAGTGCTCCCCTCTTCGTTCCTCTTCTTCTCCTTCTCTTCTTCTTCCTTTCCTTCTTCTCTCCTTTTTTTTTTCCCTCTTCTTTCTCCCCCTCCACTGTTTGAATAGTGTAAGAGTTCTAATTCTGGGCTGGGACTGCCTATTTATAGGCCAGCCCAACTTAGGGTTGTGCGGCAGCCAGCCCCCTCCTCAAGAATGTGTTTTTCAAACTGATTTTGGGCAATTCTGGCAACTCAGGTGGGGTTCACCAGGGTCCAAGGGTAGGTAAGGGTTTCCAAAATTCCCATCTAACCCTAGAGGGTGTTCATGGTCTGTATGGGTGGTCCCCACTTGTCTTGAGTCCAAAATAATCATTTTAGCCACTCTGGGCGATTCACTGGGTAATAGGCCCAATCGCCCAATGCATCACCTAGAGAATACAGCAAAGCTGTAAGTCTTCTATGCTTGTACAGGGACTTGGCCCAAGGCTTGGGCCTTGCACCAACATCTCACCCAGGGTCCAATACACATCTTTCCAGGTGTGGGGCCCACATTTTTGGATAGGAGAGAGAATACTTGGGATTTATGATGTACATTATGCAGTGTGTAGTACAACTGCATGGAGCTATAATCCACCTTCTGGCAGGTATGTAGGAGGTCATTCTCAGTGGTTCAGCTACTAGAGTGATGCTCCACAGGGTGTTTGGATGATTGGCCAGAGGTTCCTATCCTTCATTCGAAATTTCCAGCCAGTTAGGGGCAGGTTTGACATTTCTCCCCACCTTACAAAAATTTCGTCCTCGAAATTGGCTTACCTTGTAACTCAAATAGCTGGAGATACTTTTCCTACATTTCCTCTTCGCATTCCCACGATGCTTCCTCTATGGAGCAGTTTCCCCATTGAACCTTGATGAATGCGACCATGCAGTTACGGAGGTTATGTTCTTTTCTGTCCAATATCTCCGTAGGTTGTTCTTCATAGGTCATGTCTGCATCCAATTGTTAAGGCTCAGCTGAGAGTACATGTGTCGGGTTGTTGATGTACTTCCTTAGCATTGACACATGGAAAACATCATGGACACCTTGCAGAGATGGCGGTAATGCCAGTCGATATGCTACAGGTCCCACTCTATTGAGGATTTCATAGGGACCAATAAATATTGGGTTCAGTTTGCCCTTCTTGTTGAAGTGTAGCAATCCCTTTATTGGAGACACTTGGAGGAATACCTTTTCTCTGACTCCAAATTTAATATTTTTCCTTCGATTATCGGCATAGCTCTTCTGTCTTGATTGAGCCTCTTTAATCTTCTCTCTAATGATATCCACCTTTTAATAGGTTGCTTGTATCATTTCGGGCCCAAGATACTTTCGTTCTTTGACTTCGTCCCAATATAACAGGGTCCGGCACTTTCGACCATAAAGAGCTTCATACGGTGCCATGCCAATGGTGGAGTGGTAGCTATTGTTGTATGTAAATCCCACCAAAGGTATGTGGGCATCCCAATTGTTGTTCATTTCCAATATACAGGCTCTAAGCATATCCTCCAGAGTCTGGATTGTTCTTTTCGACTGTCCGTCCTTTTGAGGGTGGAAAGTTGTGCTAAGATTTAGTTGAGATCCCAATGCCTTCTGCAGACTATTTCAAAACCTAGAGGTACATTGGGGATCCCTATCAGATACAATGCTGACAGGCACGCCATGTAAGCAGATTATATTCTCGATGTATAGTTGGGTAAACTTTTCCATCGAATAGTTTATTCTGATGGGAATGAAGTGAGCTGCTTTTGTCAGTCCATCCACAATCACCCAAATTGCATTCATCCCTTTCCTGGTATTGGGTAAATTGGTTATAAAATCCATGGTAATTCCTTCTCATTTCTACTCGGGAATAGGGAGTGGCTGCAACAATCCATGTGATCGGTGTCTCTCTGCCTTTATTTGTTGGCAGGTGAGGCATTCAGACACGTATATAGCTATGGTTTGCTTCATTCCAATCCACCAATAGTACTTCTTCAAATCCTTATACATCTTTGTGCTTCCAGGGTGGATTAAATAGGGTGAATTATGTGCCTCCTTAAGGATTCGGTCCTGTACCTCAAGATTATCAGGCATGCACAGTCTATCTCTGAACTTTAATGCCCCGCCATGGGCCAATGAAAAGTCTGGGTCCTTGTGGACACCATGTTGCACTTCCCAGATTATCTTGGCCAGCTCAAGGTCATAATGCTGCTTTTTAATTATCTCTTCCCGAAACAATGGTTGTATATCCATAGCTGCTAGCTGTGTAGCCGTTCCTTCGATCATAAGCTCTAGATCAAACTTTTGATCTTCTTCTATCAGTTGCTCGCTTATAACCAAGGAAGCGAGAGATGCGGTTTGGGATTTCCTACTTAACGCGTCTGCCACTACATTGGCCTTGCCAGGGTGGTATTGGATCTCACAGTCATAGTCCTTCACCAATTCTAACCACCATCTTTGTCTCATGTTCAACTCCTTCTGGGTGAAGAAATACTTCAGACTTTTGTGATCGCTGAAGATCTCACTCTTTTCACCATAAAGATAATATCGCCATATTTTCAACGCAAAGACTACTGCAGCCAACTCTAAGTCATGAGTGGGGTAGTTCTTTTCGTGTTCCTTCAGCTGCCTAGAGGCATAGGCGACCACTTTACCTCTCTACATTAACATGCCACCTAATCCTATTCGAGATGCGTCGGTGTATACCACCATTCCTCCGGTGTCATCTGGAATGGTCAAAATTGGCGCCGTTACCAATCGGTTCCTTAACTCTTGGAAGCTTTTCTCACAAGCATCGTTCCACTCAAACTTTGTGCCTTTCTTTGTAGTTTTGTCATGGGCACCGAGATGCGTGAGAAGTTCTTAATAAATCAGTGGTAGTATCCAGCTAAACCCAAGAAGTTTCAGAAATCAGTGGCATTCTTCAGAGTCTCCCACTCAAGAACCGCCTTCACCTTGTCTGGGTCTACCTTGATGCCATCTTTGGTGATGATGTTGCCCAAGAACCCAATTTGGAGAAGCCAAAATTCAGACTTACTAAACTTGGCGTACAGTTGATGCTCTCGCAATCGCTGTAACACAAAGGTAAGGTGTCGAGCATGCTCCTCTTCACTCTTAGAGTACACCAGAATGTCATCGATAAATACGATGATGAACTTATCCAACACATCATGGAATACTCTATTCATCATGTCCATGAACGTTGTTGGGGTGTTGGTTAACCCAAACGATAGTACCAGAAACTCATAATGTTTGTACCGAGTTCTAAACGTCGTCTTGTAGATATCACCGCTTTTGATCTTCAGTTGGTAGTATCCGGACCTAAGATCACTCTTGGAGAAAACTCTTGATCCGGACCTAAGATCACTCTTGGAGAAAACTCTTGCTCCCTGTAGTTGATCAAATAGGTCATCAATGCGCGGCAATGGGTATCGATTCTGGATCATCAGTTTATTCAGTTCTTGATAGTCAATGCACAGACGCATGCTACCATCCTTCTTCTTTACGAATAGCACAGGTGCTCCCCAGGGAGGCACGCTAGGTCATATGAATCCCTTCCTAAGCAAGCGGATAAGGTTATTCTCTTGGTCTTCCTCATCGGTTCACTCTGGTAGGTGAAAACCGAGCCATCATTTATCTTGAATGTGATCTTCTTCTCCGCACACATGACGTTTATTCCATAGGTGGATAGCCAATCCATGCCTAGAATCAAGTCAAAATCCTTTATATCGAACTTGATCAGACGTGCGGCCAGGTTCTTCCCACAAATCTCTATCGGACAGGGGTCGTAGACTTTCTTTAGGCTCATGATACTACCAGTCAGTGTACTGACTACTAAATTGTGCCCGATGTCTCTTGGTTGTATAATCATCCTACTCGCAAAGGTGGTGGAAACAAAAGAGTAGGATGCGCCCGAGTTAAATAGTACTCGTGCGGGAACGGATGAGACAATCAGGGTACCTAGGCTTTGTATAGATTTTAAATCTCTTGCATATACTAGGGTATTTTCTACAATTTAGTAGTGTTCAATGGACTTACCTGTCATTACATCGGGGTTCACCTTTGCTTCTTCATTAGTCAGCGCGAATACCTTTTCTCGAGTTCGATTGTCCTGTGGCTGAAAAAGGTTGAGCGTGGGACTGGTTTGGCAAGTAGGTGTTGTATCCACGGTGCATGCATTCCATGGCCATATGTCCTGCTTTATGGCACATGTAATATCTGTTGGACAGCACGACTGGTGATGAGGCTCGGCTCACTTGGCTCGTGGCGGGTCGGGCTGGCAAAGCTGCCGTTGTCGCCTGACTTGTAATTTATTGGGTAGGCCAGTTATAAGTGGGGCAGAAAGGATTCTGGCCTACAACTGGCCTACAATACAGAGTTGAATTGGGGCTTGAACTAGCTCCTTGGAAAACCTTATTCGGCCAAC
Organism: Telopea speciosissima; assembly: GCF_018873765.1. Classification (NCBI taxonomy): domain Eukaryota; kingdom Viridiplantae; phylum Streptophyta; class Magnoliopsida; order Proteales; family Proteaceae; genus Telopea; species Telopea speciosissima. The sequence goes on from NC_057916.1 coordinate 47,315,544, forward strand.
CGATATTCTGGTAGCTGCTTGGCCTCTTGCCCATTCCAGGCGACATTGTAGCTTTCTCTTTCTCTTTCTCTTTCTCTTTCAACCTGTCTTCCATAGTCTTCGCCTTGTTGACCATTTGAGCATAATCCCAAATATCCATAATTGACAAGGTGGATCCGATCTCTGGTTTGAGTCTCTTCTCAAATTTCTTCATCTTACTAACTTCCCCTTTTAGGTGTTCCGAAGCAAAGTGGAACAGATCATTGAATTGCTGCTTGTAGTCCAATACTGACTTGGTTCCTTGCACGAGTATAGAGAACTCAGCTTCCTTCCTATCCCTAAAGCTCTCTGGGAAGTAGTTCTTGAAGAAAATATCTTTGAATTGTTCCCAGGTAGGATTTGGCTGAGCTGCTTCAAGATTAGGCTTGGTGGCCTTCCATCATGCTTCAGCCTCGTTCTGTAGCTGATAACCTGCACATATCAGCTTCTGTGCATCGGTACATTCAAGCACGTCGAATGCCTTCTCCAGGGTACTAATCCACCGTTCCGGTTGCATTGCCTCAAAAGTTAACTTGGAAAACATGGGCGGTTGGAGTTTCTTGAATCTCTCCATCACCTTGGCTGTAGAGTTTTCCGCTAGGTGTTGAGGCACAGGTGGTAGAAAAAGTATTGGCCGATTAGGTGGTGGTGGTGGTGGTGGTACTGCTCGCTCTTGCATCAAGGCCGCAAATTGTGTAGACATTTGGCCCAGTAGCTCCTGTTGTTGCTGCATGGTCCGCATCATGGTGGCCATGAAGGTATTCACCTCTCCAGCTGCTATACCTGTCTGAGGTGCAGCGGCAGTGGCTTGGGCAGCCATCGGTACCCTCGGCGAGGTAGCCGATACTTTAAAATTCTGAGCTTCGGTTCTGTCCGACAGCTCAACTTCCAGGACATTTTGAGGGCGTCTTCCTTGACGACCACCTCGGTTGGATCTAGTGTTGACCATGATTACTTTTCTGGAAGAAGCTACACGTTCAATATCTCCAACACTCTTAACAAGGTCAACAAATAATTTCTAACTATCACATGTATATTACCCATTCCATAGTTCTAGTGAAATCATGTTGTCATCCCAGTAAGGTATGTTATTTATTTAATGTTTTATTCTTGTTATTTGTTTTATGTTCGAGGGTGCTTTATGCTGTGATATGTTATGCATGATGTTACATTGAAATTTATTTTAAATAGGATTTCTAAATTTTATACTTGCATCTAGCATGCAAGTCTCTCCAACTTCGTCTTGGTGATAAGAGCCTGCACATAAAGGTATCCTATGTCACTTCTAACTCCGTCAGCTAGGGATAGGTAGATGGCACGACCCTCGGGTCCACTAGTATCTGTAAGTGTTAAGTAGACAATCAATCAATTCTCAGTACATGATTGTATCTCTCGTATCCAAGCTAATCTCTTCCTTAGTCGTCTAATGTAAAGCATGTTGCTGAGGTCTCCAAACTCGAACAACGCGATAAGGTCCTGTCATGGAGAATTTCTAAGTATCAGGTCACTATGGCTACTCAACTTAAAATTAAGTGCAACACTATAGGTAAATTAAGAAATATAGATAGGAAATTAAATTGGTCAGCTCGAGGTTGCACACAGTATTACAGTACCTACGAGGTTCTTATCTTATTCGGAAATCTATTAGGTCTAATCCTTGTTTGGCTAGGCTATAGGCATGGTAGGGCCTACTTACAGGCACAAAAATTTTGGTAATGCCTAAGTTTTCCCAAGATTCTACAGCCACACAATTTAATACGCCTATGTATCTTTGTTCAAGTTTGCACATCACACATACAGTGGTTTGTACACACATGTATATAAACATATAACATTTAAATAATTAAATGTATAAATTATGATTAAAATAAGCCATTTAAAAAAAAAATTTCTTAAGCCACTCACTCCTCATTTTAGTAGTTTGTTCCCATGTGGTTTCCTCCATTATTGCTTTGTTTTTATTAATTATTTTATATTATTATTATTTTTTTATTATATATAAATTTTTTATTCACATAATTATTTAAATGTTGCACTTGTGCTTATTATACTATTTAAGGGTGGAAACCATAGGCCCATAAGTATTTATCTCAAAATTGCTGAAATTTCCATTCTCTGGGCGATTCTCTAGGCTTAGGCCCCATCGCCCAGAGAATCGGGGCCCAGGCTATAATAGTCCAAGAGTTGTCATTTTCACTTCATTTTCAAATCTTAGTCTTTCAAGCCTCTAGGGCAGAGCTTCAAGGGCTTGTTTGACCACTTCTACATCAAATCCACGTATTTTCACGGGTCCCCCGTTCACCTACGCGAATCTAGGGTAAGCTTCTTACACTTTTCTCCTATTTTGGACTGCTGTCCATAGGTTCTCTTAACTTTTTGGGTAAAACTACAGATTTTCATGCCCTAATTTCATTTTTTATTTTCTAATCTTGCTTGTAGCACCATGTCCACAAGTGGTAGACATAGTACGGCAAGGAAAGCAGTAACACACAAGCGATTGCAGTCAGATCCCGCACCTTCTTCACCATCTACAGTACCTGCTACCTCACTAGGAGAGGATTCTTCATCCAAAGAACCAGAGTTCGATCACTTTTGGTTCTCTAGGTTTGAGCACTCAAAGGACTGGGCAAAATTTAAGTCCAAAAATATAGTGAATGGGAGGAGGGTGTAGGTGGATGACTTCCAGCAATACGGGCTGTATGCTAGGTTTAATGCCCTAGGTTGGGCATCGATGCTGTCACCCACACAGCCATGCTACCTGAACCTGGTTCGGTACTTCTACTGTAACCTTGTACCAGCCTCTGGGGTGCAAGGGTTTGGTCTAGAGAGTAGGGTGAAGGGAGTTGACATGAGGTTCACCCATGCCATCTTGGCAGAGATATTAAGGCTGCCCAACAAAGGTGATAGATGCTATTACAAGCCTCGGGTCGATATTTCCGATAAGTTTTCTCCAGAGACCAGGAGGATAGTGTTTAAGGCATTGACTGGGTCGGATGGGGTTCAAAAATCTGAGGTTGACTATAAGCCTACACCTAGGATCATTAGCAGATGCATCTCGTACAACATATATCCGAAGGGCGGTAACCGGGGTGATATGTCTATGCTCTGGGCTTACATTACTTATTGTTTGTTGGGGGTTTGTAAGGGAGCTCCGGTGATCGACCTACCATATTTGCTGATGCAGGTGATGCTCTATCACGCACAGAACCCATCTGATGGAAACCTACCCTATGGGAAGTTCCTAACCTTAGTGTTACAGTATTTTCGAGTTCCTCTAGCTGGAGAGTATACAGATGGGGATAGGTCAAGACCCATTAGGAAGACCTCGATCCAGATGATGAAGATGCAGGGGGAGCCTGAGAGCAATCTTGAGGGTGGAGAGGAGATGGAGATGGAGCAGGAGCAAGAGCAGGAGGTTGGCTTAGATGAGTAGGGTGGTCTAGAGGATACTGGGGCATAGTTTACAGATCTGCCCTCCTATGAGCCGACCGGTGCTACTAGTTCTCAGGTGTTGAAGTCCTATGGATGGTCTGACATGATGGCACAGTTTCAAGGCATCCGCACCCAGCTTACACAGATGTCGACGCGGATGGATCAGGGCTTCACTTCCCTGGAGGGGAGAGTAGGTTTTGTGGAGCAGCGCTTAGACTTCTAGGACTCCTACTATCGCGTCGACTCCCGACAGACTCAGCCTCTGCCAAGTGACATACCTCCCCAGGAGTAGCCTTCCAACACTAGGTTTATATTTAGCCTGACTTAATGTAGTTTCACCTTTTTTTTTTAATCATGGTTTCTGTAATTTTTCCTTTTTTTTTTTTTTTTTCTTTGTTTCAGCAGATGTGATTGGAAGTAGTACTTCCACTACAATTTTATGTAGTGGCTTCGGTCACAACTTATCCTTTATTAATGTTCAATATATGTGTTTTATCTTTTATTTACATTTACCCCCTGTAGCTTTTAATTATTGCATGTTTTATTTTCTTGCAACTTATTATTCCTATTCCACTATCTATGAATGTAGAAAGAACTTCAAACTCTGATACCTAGCTTTGTCACACCCCAAACCACCCCTTGGGAGGATTAGGTAGGTGACCCGCATTGCATGTCAGCAATCCGCCAAATCCCACGGATCTAGAAGCAGTTAATCCATTCACAGACATACACATCCACATAATACATCATATGATACTCAGAGTGCTGTGGAAACTATCATTTCATTAAAACATTTAAAAAGATAAGTAGTACAGGAAATGATAGTATATACATAACTGTCTCTGATCATTCCCTCACCCATACCCACAGTGATAACAGTAAAACCTATATCTACCATATACAAAAGAAATATATACAGGGCAAGGTAACCCAAGCCCCAAAAAGAAGAAAGCTAAAAGATGAAATGGGGAAAAACTCCTGTAAAAAACAAAAAGCAGTCCCCAAGATAAAAAGCATCAACAACACCCTTCACGGGTCATCTTCAGTAGCCACCGAGAACACTCACACCATCGGTATGACCTCCGTCTGGGTCCATACCAATATAGTCATAACCACTATGGCTCTCCTCCGGGTAATAAGCCTCCCCGCCACAATGACATCCACCAGCAGAATCATCTAACAGAAAACATGTATATTAGAGTGTGAGCTCCAACGATCCCGTGAATGAAACACATCATCATGCATGCATATGCAATCACAACCATATGAGTCCTACATGAGGTGCAGTTCATTTAATTTATTAGCCACCTAACATCACAACTAAGGCAGGTTAGTGCTACTACAATCCCCAATACATGTATCCCTAGTGCGGGCTTTTAACCCCTTCCTGCAATTCACCCATTGACTTGTCCGAGAGGACCAGTCAGCTCCCGCATCAGTCACCAAGAGCAGCCCGACCAGCCCTCTGTGGTTAACCTGTGAGGCATCCATCCTTTTTCATCACTTGTCTTTTCTCTAGCTTATCGCCCGACTTATAGCCAATAATTCACCTTTTCAGTGTCATAATATTTCTTTTCTTTTCTTTCATCAATCATTTGGTCATTCCCACAGGCATCCAACACCTTAATCCCTGTTGGCAAGGGTGCATAGCACAAGTGATGAAACTCTAGCCCCATGTCTATATGGCATCGTATGAGTTGGGTGGTGTCAATCGCATCCCATTCTACTGGTTACCATAGGCCTCATTTCCAAGCCAACTATGGCATCTAGTCTAATAATCACATACAACATACAGAATTCAACCATAAATTCCAGCAGTCAACATAATATTGGTTTCAGATTTTCAGATTCATAATTTAAGTGTATAGTATCGTATCAATATGTTAAGGTTTCAACCCAACATATTAATCATGTTACATTTACATACACGATGATATTTCACTCACCTTGGTCTGGTCCTATAGGTTCAGTTGTTGGTTTAGTTCTGACCGCTGTCTGGCAGTGCACCTCGAGCGCAGGATCAAATCCTAAAGTAATAAATTAGAAATATATTATTTAATAAATCAAAACTATTTTGGATAACCTAGTGTTGGTCTAGGCTCACTGGTCTGACTCGGTGCTCAGTTTGGTATCACTTGGAATTCTCTGGGTCTTGCACTAGGCCTTCGGGTCCACGTCCCGATGTATCATCCGGAGATGTGGATCAGGGCCAAATCTGGTATTTACTAGTGTAATCAATTGTACATAGTCTTGATAGTCATACGAATCAGTCCTCAGGTCAGCAGTTCGGCTGGACCATCTCTGGCAGGGTTGCCAGGCCCTGTGGGGCCCACTTGGGTACCCAAGGTATGAATATAAATGAACAGATATGAAGAGGGGTATTTTTTTTCATTTACCACCCCTCACACTGTATATGGCCTACTGGTGAAGGCCCACAAAGACAGGACAGCTGTACAACCCTTTTTAATTCTCTGGGTGATAGGGTAATCGCCCAGTGCATCACCTAGAGCCTGTTTGAAGTGTGAAAACGCTCCAATTCTTGGATTTTTTTGCATGGGCAATGCCTAGGTCGATTCTTCTTGCATGTGGGGTTGTTGTGGGCCCCATTTGGAGTGGAATCCAATGGTCCTTATGGATCATGGCCTGGATCCACCATTTGGAAGCCAGGAGCTGTCCAGATTTATGTATAAAATCATGGCAGTAGGTTGTTCCTACATAAATCCAATGCAAGGGCTAGCTTGTATGCACAAATCCAAGCCCAGACTGCCTGTTCTAGGTGCAACTAGGCAGTGTAGTCTGGCACAGAGATTGATCTCAGTCTCAGATATAAAACAGCAACACTAATGCATATAAAATGCTATGATCTTACATGCAACAAGTTTGCATGTTAGATCAGAGGCAGCACAAGGCAGCCCCCAGGTGTTCTGGGCTGTCCTTGGCCAAGCTCACCTCCATAGAGCAAAGATCCTAAGAAGAACACAGGGAACAGTAGCAGTAGCATATAGGGGTATAGATATATACCTGAGATGGACTGGGTTGCAAGAACAAAGCTGGATGCAAGGCAGTGCTCCCCTCTTCCTTCCTCTTCTTCTCCTTCTCTTCTTCTTCCTTTCCTTCTTCTCTCCTTCTCTTTATTTTTTTCCTCCTTTCTCCCCCTCCACAGTTTGAATAGTGTAAGAGTTCTAATTCGTGGTTGGGATTGCCTATTTATAGGCCAATCCAACTTAGGGTTTGTTTGGCATCCATCCCCCTCCTCAAGAATGTGTTTTTCAAATTGATTGGTCAATTCTGGCAACTCAGGTGGGGTCCACAGGGATCCAAGGGTAGGTAGTTGTTCCCAAAATTCCCATCTACCCCTAGAGGGTGTCCATGGTCTGTATGGGTGGTCCCCACTTTTTTGGAGTCCAAAATAACCATTTTAGCCACTCTAGGTGATTCACTAGGTGATAGGCCTAATCGCCCAGTGCATCACCCAGAGAATACAGCAAAGCTGTAATTATTCTGTGCTTGTAGAGGGACTTGGCCCAAGGCTTGGGCCTTGCACCAACATCTCACCCAGGGTCCAATACACATCTTTTCAGGTGTGGGCCCCACATTTTTGGATAGGAGAGAGAATACTTGGGATTTATGGTGTACATTATGCAGTGTGTAGTACAACTGTATGGAGCTACAATCCACCTTTTGGCAGGTATGTTGGAGGTCATTCTCAGTGGTTCAGCTACTAAAGTGATGCTCCACAGGGTGTTTGGATGATTGGCCAGAGGTTCCTTTCCTTCATTCAAAATTTCCAGCTAGTTAGGGGGAGGCTTGACAAAAATCCAATTTAATCTTCCCCCATTTGAAATGGGGAACAACTTCATTTATTTTATCGTATAAACGCTGGGCACCTTTTAATGCCTTATCCTCGCTAAAGCATTGAAAGGCCGCCGACTTCACCACATGCTCTATAGTAAGGTTTGCAGCAGCATACTTCTTGGCCCAGAGATAGTCAGCAACATTATCTGCAACATTCCGAGCAAATTCCAATCTTGCCAGCAAATCATTCTCCTAGCTCTCAAGGGACTTGTAGTAATCTAATTCACTCTCCAAACGAGAGTAGCGCTTTCTCAGCACAACATTTGTGTTTGCATACGCCGTTACCTGAGCTTCTAGTTCCTTCTCTCATTCTGCAGTGTTGGATTGTGTGATACCGAGCAGCGGGAGATTATCCTATAGAAAAGAGAAAGGTTATGGTTGGATAAATACAAAATCGAAGAAATCAACATGGAAGCACAGAAAAGAAGGAGAATATAATAGTTCTTCATTAAGAGCCCCAGAGGCAAAGTTACAACTTTCAAAAAAAAATAAATAAATAAATAAAAGAAGATAGCAACACACGACAAAGACTCGAAAAAAGTAGGAGAGCTAAACTACAGGAGCATTTTGGGGATCCTGGGCAGCCTAGGCAGGAACCGGGCCCTCTAAAGGTATAAATGGAGGATTTTCTTCTCCCAGCTCAACACTCTGCTCAATATTCTATTTGGTGACTTGCTCAGAAATGGGTACAACTACCTCAGTCTGCTCGGAAGCCAGACCCCCGGTCTCCACCACACCAGCTGAAGAAGTTGACCTCCCAACCTCAATACTAGCCACAAAGAGGAAACCTAAGGCAGGATGTGGCCGGGGAATCTCCAGTTGACCCTTAGACAAAGTGGGGATGTAAGCACCCGATTCTAACCCAGCAAGCATGGACTGCACCTCAGATATATCACCAAAATTGAAATCGGGCTGCTTTTCCTTCACTTCCCGCCAAATGGAATAAGCAGTTTTCAGAAAAACCTTCGAAGCTGTCTTCAGATGGTCTTTGGTATTAGCCTCCAAACTGATATATTCTTCTACGACCTTGGTGCAAGGATCCTCAAGCTGGGACTTCAAAGCGGTAATTTCATTCTTCTAATCCTTGGTCAGTTGCTCCTTCTCACGCAGCTTCTCCTTGGTCTTCTCATAAGAGGAGGAGAGAGACTTAATTTGTTTCTCCGCTACCGTAAGTTTTGCCTCTACCTCAGTGCAAGCCTTCTCCGTAGTCTTCTTCCCCGCCTTCAGGTTCTTCACCTCAGAATCTAGAAGGTAAATCCGATCATCACTCTCACGACTAGCCCTCTTCAGTTCGCGGCTCTCTTTATCCAGATCGGTATACATGGAGGCAATGTTTCTCTTATTGTCAAACCCTGCTCCTAACTGGCTGGGATTTTGATTGAAGGATAGGAACCCCTGATCAGACAACCAAGAACACTATGGAGTATCACTTCGGTGATTTGGATTGATGAAGAAACCCTATGTGGATCATTGGCCCTTGCGGCTGTACAGCTCACAGCATGATGTATGGCCTAGACTCTAGGTAATCTCTCTCCTCTCAATAAATGTGGGACCCACCTCTGGAAAAGTGTGTAACAATCTCCAAATGGCATGTGGGGACAATGACCTGACCAAGGGTCAAACCCCTGTGCAAGCCCCAATGAGATTCAGCCTTGATGCAATCTCTGGCCGATGGCACTGGGCGATGTAGACAAGGCCCAGAGACATCGCCCAGTGAGTGAAACAACATATTTTAATGGATTTTAATTATGGGGACCACCCAACATGGACATGGGCACCCTCCATAGGTAGAGGGGAGTCTGAGGGACCACCTCATACCCTTGGTTCACTATGGACCCCACCAGAGAGCTCAGAATGGCTAAAAATGCAGTAAAGAATGCATTTTGAAAATGGACTTAACCAGCCAAATAGGCCTTAGTGTGGGCTGGGCCTACAAATAGGAATGCCTTGGGCTCATTTAGAACCCTTAGCACTGTTGGAACCGTGGGGGGAGAAAGAAGAGAGAAAGGAGAGAAAGAAGAGGAAGGAGAAGATGAAAGAAGAAGAAGAAGGAAGGGGATCTGAAGGCTACCACCCATCCAAGCTTGGATCGAGTTTCTCACACCAGTGCAGGTATAAAATCTCATGAAAAACCTGCTGCCCGCTTAAGATCTCTAATTGTGATGATGTATTTATGCTCTCTGGCAGCCCAAAATAGTTAGGAAATGCTAGGAATGGCTCCAGATCTGCCATGCAAGCTTAGAGCATGGGAGATCTATGATTTTTATTAAATTTCATAGATCTGTTATGCTGTTTATGGAAGCCAAATCTGGCTGTGCACAGCTGCACTGCCCAGATTCACTATTGGCTGGCTGTTTGGAACCCTGGATGCAAACCATGGCTACATAGACCTAGCCCTGGGTAATTTCGGCCATGAATCCCTATATTACATCTGTTTCCAACCTTGCATGTGGCTGAAACTGAGATTCATGTATGGAGAAAACCCTGTGACACTATTTATTAGGCTGTCTAGGCAGCCAAATGCTAGGCCCAGTGGAGAATCCATCTGGACCAAAATGGAGATCACCCCAAGGGCTACCTAGCACCCTAACATGCATGGGGATCAGATTTGAGCACTGCCTATGAAGCCCAACCTTGGAATCTCAGCCCTTCGTCGATTTGCAGACTCTAGGCGATGCACTGGGCAATGCACCCAACGCCTAGAGCCATCGCCCAGTGAGGGATTTGCTGCAGTTTTTGCAATCTGACCTGGGGAACCTCATCGAATGGCCATGTGATAGTGTGGGAAGGTGGGAAAAGACCTAAATACCCTTTTCCCACATCTGTCCTTATGAAGGTATGGCTTGGGAACCTAAATGGGCCCCGCAGGTGATGGAAACCCTACCTGTGCTTGGTCCTACAGCACAAACAAGCTATGGACAGCACTGTGAACCTAATCTGACCTAGGGTCAGGTACAATCACTGAGAATGACCATTTTACCCCTAGACCACCATCTCTGGATGATGCACCGGGACATGGACCTAAGGCCCAGTGCAAGGCCCAAAGAGTTCCAAGTGAGAACCAACTGAACACCGGGTCAACCCAGTGAGCTTAGGTTAACCCTAGGACTACCAGAGACAGATTGGAAACTTAACATGATAATTTCTGATTTACATCTAGGATTTGATCCCGCGCTCGAGGTCTACAATCAGACTATTGTTGGAACTAAATTTGCAACTGAGTACCTAGAACCAAACCCAGGTGAGTGAAGTATTATCATATATGCATGTGTAACTGTATGTCGGCAAATAATTGTTAAATCTTAAATGCTGTGTTATTTAATTCTGTTCAATTACTCAAATTACTACACAATGATTGTCTGTTGATCAACACTGTGAATATTATCTGATGATTGTGATTGTTTGACTAGATGTCGTAGTCGGCTTGGAAATGAGGCCTGTGGTAGCCCGTAGAATGGGATGTGGTTGACACCACCAGACTCATACGATGCCATATAGACATGGGGTTAGAGTTTCATCACACGTGCCACGCACCCTTGCCAACAAGGGTTAAGGTATTGGATGCCTGTGAGGGTGACCATATTTGTATATGAGAAAAGAAAAGAAATGTGTTTGCACCGGAATGGTGAATATGAGCTATATGCCGGGCTATAAGCCAGAAAAGAATGGAAATGAGAAATGTGATGGATTACCCTACAGGTTAATCACAGAGGGTTGGTCAGGCTGACCTTGGTGAACAAATACAGGAGCTGACTAGTCTACTCCGACAACTCAATGGTTATATGGCGGGAAGGGATTAGAAGCCCGCACCAGGGATACATGTATTGGGGATTGTAGTAGCACTGACCTGACTTAGTTGTGATGCTAGGTGGCTAATAAATAATCTGAACTTGCATATTCTGTAGGATCATGTGAATTGTGGCTGCACGTGCATGCATGATGATATGTTTTGCTCATGAGCTCAGTGGGACTCACACTCTGTTATATAATGTTTTTCTTAGATGATTCTGCAGGTGGATGCCGCTGTGGCATGGAGGCTCATTTCGAGGAGGAGAACCTTGGTTGTTATGATGATATTGGTGTGGACCCCGACGGAGGTCGTGCCGATGATGCATGCATTCTCGGTGGTCATTGATGAAGACCATTGAGGAGTGCACCTGATGTTTTTTGTCTTGGGACTCCTTTTTGTTTTGTTTAGGAGTTTATCCCCGTTCTGCCTGTGGTCCTGTTGTAGGTTTTCTTACTTTTCTTTTTGGGGTTGAGTTAGCTCACCCTGTACATATATGTATGTATATCTTTCTTTCTTTAGCCTTTGTCAGCTTTGTTTCTTGTTGTGGGTTGTATCTGGGTGGGAATGTTTCAGAACACAATATATATGTATATATCACTTTCATTTTCATATTGCTACGCTTTCTCTTTATTTATAATTGTAGTTCATTCTGCTGCACTCTGATCTTACCTGTAGTAATGTTATGAATGTGGACCCATGAATGTAAGCACTACTTCTAGATCCATGGGATTTGGCGGATTGCCGTTACGCAATTCGGGTCACCTACCTAATCCTCCCAGGGGGTGGTTTGGGGTGTGACACTTACGCTCCACCAACTCAGAGATAAAAGCCAAAGCCTGGAACAAGAAAAGTTAGCAAGGATCGATTGAAAACCGAGCTTCGAGAAAAGAAAAGAGTATTACCTCATAAGTCCATGCTAGGGTAGATCTCTCCAACGTGTCATCATCCATCCTCGGAAAGCCAGTCTTGCTCAACTGGAGGAATGCAGTTCAGGGCCAGATTCTCAGTAGCAGCGGTGTTGCCAATCACTTTCTGGTCGGTATTGACCGACCACTTGGAGACAAACACATCTGAGCTCACTTTCTCCTTCCTCTTGTTCTTCTTGGTCGTATCTGAGGGTGGGGGATCCTTAAAAACTGAGATAGAGCCCTCCTCCTATGTGGACTAACCGGAAGAGGAAGTTGTCTTCTCCTTGTCTGGAGGTGGCTCTCGAATTTTGATACCCTGAGAAGGCGGGGGAGGAGGTTTCTTGGACCCCTTCTTAGGGAGACCCTTGTCATGCTCGGACGGAGGCACTTTTCTTTTCTTGCTCTTATCTGAGGAAGGAAGAACCACATCCCCAGCTACCTAGAGATTCTCGGTCTCTATGAACGTAGTGAGGGAATCCAAAGCAAATTCCACTACAACCAACATAAAAAAGAAAGTTAGTACTGCGCAAAGGTCTACAGGAAGAAAGCAGGAAAAGGCAAATCCCTGAGGTGCTCACCCCTCTCCAAATCATTCATATCCAAAGCATCAATAGCATCTAATTCCACATGCTCCTCGTCATTCATCATCTTCTCCAGAGTAGACTGATCCTCAGGATCAAGGAAAGGGATTCTATTCCGAGTAGTGATATTGGGGTAACCCCATATGGTGGGACACTTGGGCCCTTTATATGAAGCCCAGAAGAATCTCTGTTTCCAGCCATGAATGGCTGACAGGATCTTACCCCACAATAGGAACATCACGTTGATGGAGATAGTACCACCCCGGATGATCGCTATTTTGGTTCAGGGTGAAACATTTGATGAACAGAGCAGGAGATGGACGTCTACCTAATCGAGAATATCTAACAATAAAGGCTCCCACACACCTCCAGCAGTTGGGGACTAGTTGGCTTGGGGCAACCCTATAATGCCTAAGGAGAGAAAAAATAAAGGTAGGAAGAGGATAGCGGAGTCCCGCCTCGAAAGCATCTAGAATGAGACCAACCTCATTGGGTTGCAGTTGGTTTAATCTATCCTTGGGAGGTGGAACCCTGAGATCAACAGACTCCGAGATTGCATAGACATTTCGGATCTCCAATAGATTATACTCAGTCAGTATGGAGGGAATCTCATCCACCCCCTTTCCCGATGGTGGGATCCTGTTGGGGTTGACGAACATGATAATCCCTTTTGGCCGATGATTTCTTGGAACTACAGCTGGAAGTACTGGCAGAAGCGCTAGATGAACTTCGAGGATTTAATATGGGGATCCTGGAACCTGTAACCCCCTTTGTTGACGATCAGAGAGAAACCCTTCGATTATCTCTTGGGACCTCTCCATGAAACAATCTCTCCCCCTCATCTAACAGAGAGTCCACCTCTCGATTGGATTCAGGATTTGAATTTTTCTTAGATTTTCCCATCTCCCAGAATGAATAGAAAAGCAAAACAATTAAAGAGAAAGGAAAAGGAAAAAAACTTACTTGGGCAAGAAAGGATATGGTTGAAGAAAAAGGCACTAAGCAAAACGACTTCAGGAACTCAGGAACCCAAGAGTTTTTAGCCAAAAAGCTCGAAGACAATGGAGAAGGAAAAACAAGGAAAGCTAGAACGTTTTATACTCTTGGGGCAGTAGAACAAAACCTCCAAATCCAGCCTTTCGTTCTACTTGAACGGTCAGGATAGAGAAGAAGAAAGGACACGAATGTTGAAGGTGAGAAAAACTACCTTTACAAAATGCTGGGAAAGCAAGAAAGTTTAAATTTAAACTTTATGACATCCCATCAAGTGTCCCTCAAAAGGCGTGAAACTGGAAGATATTTTGCACCCACGTGCAAACATCGGCAAATGGTGGCGCGATTATAAAAGACCCACGGAGGGTAAAGTCATCCAAAGAAGAAATATGACCCAAAAAGGACAAAAAGAGTTGATTCACCAACTGCCAGCATCGCCGAACACATAATCCGAACTGTGTTCGAGTTAGCACGGGATACCGAAGAGATATGCTCCCCATACCTCACCTCAGGTAAAGGGAGTAGGGGGCAAATGATACACTACTTTTTATATGACCAATCCCTTGGGCCACAAGCAAACCAGTTCCCAAACCCGGATCCAGAAAGCCACGCTCGAGACAGTTATGCCAACCAGGACACGTCAGTAGAGACGGTTATAAAAATTTCAAGTGGGAACACGCTGCTAACCGTAACCCACGTGCCACATATGGAAGGATTCCAAGATTTACTAGGAGAGTCTCGATCCTTCACCATAGTTTCCTAATCCGAGCACGTAGGGATCATCTTACCAAAAAGGAAAGGGGTTAGACCCAAACTTGTATAAATAAGAGCCCTAGTGCTCATGTAATTTAATTCCATTGTTATACATATTCTTTCATCAATAAAGAAATCAAGAGATTTCGCAGTGTTAACTTCGTTTTTCCCTAATTCATTCCTAGCCCAACGCTAGCTTCTGAGTTGTACTACCTGAGGGATTTTCCTCTGAGAAATAATCTTTATGCAACAGTTGCAAAAAAAAATTAGTTTGCTCATTGATTTTTACTAGGATAAACCTGTATTTTTGCTCCCATATTTTTACAAAACAACCGTATTAAACACGTACCATATCATTGCCATATGTATTTTATTACGATGGATTTTTTAAAATGTATTATTACCATATGAACGAATGAATTGTCGTACGTACTCAGTTCACGTATTAATGCCGTACCCAAACTTAGTATCATCATTAATGTGCTTTCGCCTATTTTCATCGAGAGAACAGAACATGAAAAAGTGCACTAGTGGAAGGCATGAATGATGCACGTGATGGCAAAAAATTCAACTACTCATCTTCTTTTCATCCATATTGGCGGGCCACAGTTCTTTTGACCTCCAACCCCACACCCTCTTTGCTTGCAGACTTGATTTCTTTGTTTGTATCTTCATATTTTGGGCTGCTCATATGTAATTTGAGTCTGCAATTCCAAATTTCCAACTATATAAATTATAAATCATGATTAATGTGAATCCACCATCAAATAGTTTAACTATTAAATTTTCTCTTTAATTAGCCATCCAGATCCACATACATACATATAGAGAAGAAAAGCGTTAAACCCACACTAAACTCCAAGACAGATTCATTGATAATATAGCATCTACTACTTACATACGGATCTAAAACACTACTACTAAACTCTTTAGTCTAGAAAACAAGAAATCAAAAGGTACTCCCATTTGCTTTACCGGCAACTGGATAGCCGCCGTTCCGGTTAGCACAAGTAAGTTGATCCTTGTTTAACAGTAAGCAATACACTTCTTCTTGCAGTCGATGGTGCATCGGCCACCGCCACCACCGGCGCCGTAGTTCCTACCAGAGCGGCTGTAGGAGGTAAAGCACTTGGCCGGACAAGTCACCTTTTTCTTGTAACAAGGGCCCCGCTCCTTGCACACCACTGTTGGGCGTATAACGCCGCCTTTAGAGTAACCCCCACCAGGACCTCCGTAACCGGAACCATAGCCGCCGCTGATTCCACCGTTGCCCAACCCTGGAATCCCAAAACCGCTTCCTGCGGGTCCGAAGAAACTGCCCACTCCTCCAGCACCACCCTTGTTGTTGCCCTTGTCTTTGGTGTTCATCAGTTCGGCTTTGAAAGATCCATCCGATTCCGGGAGAACAGCGGCGGAGAGGGAAGTAGTTCCAAGCACAACTGCCAGCAGAAAAGAGCTTAAGAAGGAATTCATTACTCTGTGTTTATGGTTTCGCTGATGTTCGAACAAGTGAAAGATAAGAGGATTGGGACTTGGGGTTGGTATTTAAGCGGCGAGTTGGAAGGAAAGTATAAAAAGGAGCAATGGAGCATTTAAGGAGAGAGGATAAAGAGTTCGATGACAGTTGAGACGCACAGGAGAGAGAGATTGGCCTACCGTAGTGGCGTAGTCACTTCCTCACTTAGTGGTGTGCAATTATTAAAGCTCTTTTTTTCCTTTATAATTTATGATACAGTTCTTCCTCTTCGCTTACATGCATCATGCATGGTACAAATGCTTTAGATGGTGTATTCCACTATTGGTGTCGGGAGTCAACGGTGTTAATTGGTTTGGTTTGATTTGGTTTGATTCATTTCGATGAAAGTATTTTTTCGTAAAATTGAAATTGAATTGTTTAATAAATGATTTCACATGTTGAAATTGAAATCATTTATAAACAGTTTTTGTTTAAACTGTTATAAAGTCAGGATCATATCTCATTATTGAATCAATGCACCTATATATACACAATAAATGAGTTATAGAATACCATAGAACCATACACGTGGTTACACCTAATGGACATCTCTAACAGGTCCTCTCAAGCTCAGTGGAGGTGAACCAACAGTGAGCTTTGCCCTTTAGCCATGTAAAACGAACACGGGATAGACCCTTGGCGAGGACGTCGGCATACTGATCAACAGTGGAGACACACCGCACAACAAGATGACGAGAGACTACCATATCACGAACAAAGTGATAATCAATCTCAATATGCTTCATCCGTGCATGAAACACAGGGTTAGCAGAGAGGAACGTGGCCCCAACATTATCACACCACACAATAGGCTGTTGAGACCAAAAAAAAATGCCAAGTTCCTGAAGCAAAGAGCGAAGCTAGACCAACTCTTGGGCAGCAAAAGCAACAGCCTTGTTCTCAACCTCGGTAGATGACCTCAAAACAGTCTTCTGTTTCTTCGAGCTCTAGGAGATCAGAGCAGAGCCAAAGTAAATGGCATAGCCAGAGGTAGATTTGCGATCATCAGGGCACCCTGCCCAATCAGCAGTGGGAACTATGTCGGATATGAAAGCCGTCCATGCAAGAGTGCTGCAAGTATCGTAGCAGCCGCTTGGCTGCAGCCCAGTGGACATCCGTAGGTCAATGCATAAACTGAGTGAGACGATTGACTACAATGCTAATGTCATGACAGGTCATAAGGAGATATTGGAAGGCAACCACAACTCGCTGAAACTCTGTACCATCTGCTAAGGGAGTCCCCGAGGTCAAGGATAGAGGTTGCTCCGATGCTATCGGTGTCGTAATTGGCTTAGCATCCAACATCCCAGTGTTTTGAAGAAGTTCCGTGATATACTTACACTACAACAAGAAGAGACCAGTGGTAGAGCGAGAGACCTCTATTCCCAAAAAATAGTGGAGGTAGAGAGAGCGAAGCCTCAGTAGATAGGCTGCAATAGAATCGGAGCCTTTCTGAAGATAAGACAGACGATCTTTGAGATCAAGAATTCATGTGCAGGACGCAGGAGCATAGATCCGAGCCAGGGTTTCCCAGGCATGACGAGCATTCGAAGAACTAACCACCTGAGAAATCGCGGACTCAAAGATAGAGGAGATGATCCAGCTTAAGATAAGTTGATCATGACGATCCCATAGCAAAGCAAGACTTGTCGATGACTCATCAGACAAATCAACCATCGGACAATAAAAACTCCCATCAATGAAGCCGAGAAGGTCATAACCTTTGAGAAGCGGAAGAAACTGAGCTTGCCAGAGGAGATAGTTCGACGCCGAGAGCTTCAGCAGCAGATGTGGCAAAATGTTCAACGCAACAACAGAACCGGAGCACCGAGAACATTACAAAAAGATGAACTAGAGTGCGCCATGAGTGAAACAAAAAGCAAGAAGATGGAGTAACGCACAAGAAACAAGAAAAGCAAGAAGATGAAAAGGAAAAAGCATAAGAAACGAGGCACAAAAGGCCAAGACATGAATCACGGGACACAATAAGCGTAAGAAACGGATCGACACTCGTGAGAGCGGGTAATGCCACGGTGGCAATGATGAACACCTGTGATCCTGAACCTAAAATTTTATTATAAGTGTCCCCTTGAAGCCCTGAATGTATTGGTCAAAGCCCCACAACCTTCCTCGAGGTTTGGGCCTTGACAGCAGCAACGTAGTCACGAATGGACTCACTCAACTAGTTTCATTCGTAGATCCATCTACACTATTTCTTGCCTTTTTGAGGTATTTTCGCTTGGAACCCACGTCCCCATGTCTCGGACACCATAATTCGACCTTCGGATAAGATGGACCCCCACCCTTGCCATCAATTGGTTAGTTGGGCCATGAAAGTGGGCCCATAAGACTTAAATAAACAATGAGTTCTTTTATTATAGCTTGAACCAAACAAACCTTAAGAACTAATGTGCCTTATAGGACTTACGGCAGACCCAAACATATCCTAACTAAATGGACTAATTAGGTGGCGACCTTGGCCAAACAGGCCCTAAGGTTCAACTAAACCTAAAGGACTATCTTGTGTCGTAGAGACACTTAGGCAAACAAGCCCTAAGGCCTCTTTTGGTCCTTAAAAGATAAGGCATAGCCTCATATTCTCCTATCTCTCCCACTCCAAGCCAAACCGTGGAGGAGAAGAGACAAGGAAGAAGAAGAAGAAGAAGAAGTAGGAAGAGAAATGGGAGGGGAAGGGACGAAGATGGAAGGCATGCCAAAGGGGTTTGGCTGCCCTACCTCTCCCTCTCCTGTTGCTCGATCAAGGCTTGAAGAAAAGAAGAAAAAGGGAAGAAGGAGGAAGAAGATGGTGGATCTTCAAGGCTAGCTAGGGCTGGGATTGGAGCTCCACTCACCAAGGTAAGCTCTAACTCTTGGTACCTCCCGCTTCTCCTTGTACATTCTTGATTTGAAGCAGACTCCTTGAGCTTGAGCTAACTTAGGGTTCCATTTGGGACTCAAGGTGAAGCTCAGCCCTTAAATGGGGTTCTAATGGTGATGACCAAGCCCTAATAAAGGCTTCTATTAGTTGCATTGCATCCGTTGTTGCTAATTCCTTGATTTTAAAACCACCAAACCCTATCCTTGGACCAAATGGAGCCAAACCCTTATGTGATCTTGGATCCATGAGGTAAGCCTAGGTTCTAGTGACCCTAGGGAGACCTAGGACACCCCTCCATGACCCTGAGTGCCATGTGAACTCCAGGTTCCTGGAGGGGAAAACCCTAAGAAATCTCAGAAAAGAATTCTGATGGACGCATGAACAGAGTCACCATCGTGGTTCCGTCCGTAAGTTCATCCAATTTATCTTAGTGAAAATGATTCAAATGGATGCAGGAATGGATTTACTCTATTGCCTCCATCCGCGGATCCGTTCCCTCTCAGGAATGTCTCAGGGATCGAGCGGATGCAGGGACGGATTCATAAGGCGCTTTCATCCGTAGTTTCGTGCCCTCTCGGGTGTGTCTCAGGGTTCGAACGGATGCAGAAAATGGATCCAGGTGGAAGTTCCATCTTTGGATCCGTCCCTCGTGATTTGACCTTTTTAGCCTGAATGGAGTCAGGGACGGACTCACCTTGTTGATTCCGTCCATGAGTTCGTCCGTGCTATTTTGGTTTATACTTAAATTTAACTTTGGGGGCATAACATAAGACCCCTTTTTACATCTTTTGACATTTGCTCTTGCATTCGTAGGCTACCCAACTCGATGGATAGAAGGTGCACCGGTAAGATTCATGTCAACCACGCCGAGTGACACCCGAGTTCGGTGAGTGGGTTTTGGGTGATTTATTTGGGCTTGAATATATATATTAACAATCATTATCATGTTATTATATGAATTATAAGCATCTTGTGTATTTGCATTGTTTATCTCGAATGTGAATTGCTATGAATTTGATGTGATAATGTTCTCACTATTGTATCGGTATACCGGAACCCCAGAATTAATTATAAAACTTGTTAAATGTCATCCTGATCTATATGTGCCGTACTATGCTGGTACCCAGGTACTAGATGGAATGAGACGTTGATGCACCTAGAATACCTCTCGGGCCGATAGGACTTGCACGTAGTATATGTACGGCTAGGATTCTTGCTCCCTTATGCTATGACCCTTACCAACAGGGGCTTATGTGTTGGATAGTCTGAGCACCTGTTGCCTGTGGAGGAGAGAGGCCAGGTCAGGGGTAGTGATGGCTATTGGGGTCTGCCACTGGGTGGTCAAATGGCTTCTACCAGCGTAGGCTCCCTCCTGATAACTAAGGTTTCATTAGGATGATAAGTTAAGTGACTCTCAGAGTCTCCTGAGTCATCACAGTAGCATACACTTGACTTAGAATTTGTGTGCTAGGTGGAAAATGAATCTAACATTACCATGCATCATGAATTGGTTGAAATTACGTGTTTGCGTGTATGGGCATTCCTCTTTGCTCTCTCACTAGCTTGTGGAGCTAACCCCGTTGCACAATCACTTTTTAGTTGATATGCAGGTAACCTCTTGATGAGCACCTATGGATGCGAATCAAGTGGACCCGGTGGATGGGACTTGGATGTCGATGTACACCCAAGAATGGTGCCCTAGTGGTGTGATTTAATTATTTATTTCTGTGTTCATTTTTATTCATGTATAACTTCATATGTAAATATGTGGAGATAAATGGATGGTTACAGATATTACAATTGTATTACGTGTTATCATAGAGAATCGATGCTCTATATTTTCATGATTTAAATAAATTTCACTTCCGCTAATTCTGTAATTGGAACGATTTATTCCATTGGATACGTTCCTGATGTTATCATGACTTGATAATCGGGTGGACTGTGGCTCGGGACACTGTATCTATGATCCTGATAGGTAATGGGATGACACCTGTTGTCCCAGTCACCCCCTTTATTGTAAAATATCTTTCATAAGGTTGGGGGCGTGACAGAGTGGTATCAAAGAAATGATGCTCTGCACCGACCACAGTCTGGCGTAACCTCTTGATTTTCTCTCCACAATTTGGTTCTAAATTAAAAACCTCAAGAGCATAAATAGTTGTATGTAGACATAGAAGGAGACTGATTGTGGTGAAATTGAGAAAATAGGCAAGTATGGAATTTAGGGCTTGAAACATAAGTTATTGAGTGATAACTATGATACTACCCTGTTAGGTCCTAAGTGAGTGATAAATAGCCAATCAAATATAACAACCCACAATCATAAAAAATGATCCAAATGAGAGAAATAAGTAAATGTATAAAACCAAATCCAGCTGACAAATTGTTCCAAATTCCTTCTTTGATGGCAATTGTGTCCTTCCCAACTCAAAATACATACTTCCACTTGATGAGCCCAAGATTATCTAAGCCAATCAGAAAGCGCCATGTGTACCAGTGAACCAGCCCAAGGAGATGGACCCTGATAGGCCCAGAAGAAATCCGATGCAAACATGGGCGCGACCTCTACTATAGGTGCAGCCTCTCCACCTTGGGCGCGACCTCCACCTTGGGCGCGGCCCCTCCACCTTGGGCGCGACCTCCACCTTGGGCGTGATCTCTACCTTGGGCACGACCTCCACCTTAGGCGCAGCCCCTCCACCTTGGGCGCAACCTCCAACTTGGGCGCGGCCTCTCCACCTTGGGCACGACCTCTCTACCTTGGGTGTGACCCCCACCATGGGCGCAACCTCTCTACCTAGGGTACGGCTTCTCCACACGGGCGTGACCTTCAACTTGATATGTGTTCTACATTGCAAATGGGAGAGAAGGGGAGGATTTATGGCATGAGTTTTAATGCCTTCATTTTCCACTCCGTCCCTTGAGGATAGATTTTTCTATTGGATATTTCTCAGTTGTGCTTAACTTCTATATTATTTCTCGCTTTACTAAAATTCATGATCGAGTGTTTTCTTGTTCTGAAGCCCTTTCTACATTTGTCGGCCATGGATTGAGATTTTTTTTGATGCCCCAAGTACTTGTTGTAGAGCTCATGACTCTTCATGATCCTCTTTGTTGATTATATCTGGTAAGCCCCCTCAACTCCTCCCTTGTCCTTATTCTTTCTTTTATGCATGCATTGAGGACATTGCATGAATTAAGTGTGGGGGGTGTGTGAGCTTACTTATTTAGTAAATTTTGATTGTGGTGGTAGTTTGGTGTTGTGCATACGTCTCTTTGATTGCAAAGTGAGAGAAAGAGGGAATTAGGTGCCCTAGCATGTGAAATAATAAAGAAATCTCTTTTCAAGGATGGTAATTGGTTTGTATCCGGTGAGAGGGATTGAATTGGAAAGTATGAGCGTTATTTCATTTGATGGCTAGATTCCTCTAAGTGTTTTATGGATCCCTTGATCTTTTGGCTAGTAGTTGAGACCAATTTGTTTGTTGCAAGGCAAGGCATGAAAGTAAAAAAAAAAATGTGAAAAAAAATAAAGAAACAAAAAAGGAAAGTGGAATTCTTTGGGACTAGACAGGGCACTGTGCCTCAGGAAGCAGGGTGACTTGTTCGAAATTCTTTGGAAGGAAACTCAAAAAAAAACTCTTGCATCAATGCCTCAATGTCTTTATGGATATATGCAAAAAGCAAAACTACCAAGTATTTGGGTGTCTGGTGTATGCTCTATCATGTCATTCAAAGAACAGTAGTGAAGCAGAAATAGAGTTTGCTGTTGTGAAAGAAAAGCTTCTGCCTTAATGCCTGAAAAGAAAGTGTGGTAAAAAATACTCAAAGCCTAAGTCTTTGGTTCCATTGATATTATGAGTGGTTTACCTAAAGGTGAGTAGTGTTCAGAAAATATAAGGAGATCCCTTGACCTTGATGCATGCTTGTTACTTGAATTGATGTGGGGTGATAAAATTCAAGTGTGGGGGAACCTTCGACTCCTTCATCTTTAGTTGAGCACTTTTTGAGATTATGTGCACTGTCCTACTTATGCTATGATTAAAATTTACAGTATTCAGTTACAATTAAATTTTGGGTGTTTATTCACTGCAAACACCCACGAGACAAAACTCGTCCACTAGGGGTAACCTGGGCGTTCAAAGGCTTATTGTACATGCTAAGTGCATCCGTGATTCCTACGAAAGTGAGTTAGGATTTTTTACATTCTAGATTAGTTTTTCTTTTGCTTTACTTGAGGACAAGTAACATTCAAGTGTGGGGGAATCTGATGAACACATTTATGTGTGAAATCTTAGGGCATAAAGCATACATTTTATCACATTGGACAGAGTTACTTTGGTGCTTTCTTGTGCTTTTCAGGTTTTTGGCTATTTTGTGCTAGTCTGGACTATCGGGAGCTGCATGTCCCAAGTTACACATAAAGTTATCATTTTTCTTTCCATGGCTGTAAAGAGGACTAAATTTGGAGCAAGTTGGACATAACGAAACACAAGTATGCATTCATCTAGCCCACCATACAATTGATTATTCTTTTCAGCCCAAGAAAGGATATTGGGTCAGAAAGGAGCTATAGTGCAAGCCCATAGTCATTCTATCACTGTCCAAGGACATTTTTGACATTATAGAAGATATTTCTAAGAAATGGTGGAGATCTACTGCAAGTACAGGGCCGTTTTGATAATTTTGCATTCTTGAAGAGAGAGAAGGACTGCTACCCACATGGAGGAACCACCACTGCCACTAGATTCCATTATTTTTTAAGGCCCACTACTATCCACGATTTTTATTATGCTGCATTTAATGCTCCATGATTTTTAGAGGACACATTGGAGATTTTGTTATTTGATTGAGTGGAATCCTAGTCATCACTCTCTCTCTCTCTCCTCCAACTTTTCAAGGGCACTTTTGAAATTCTACTTGGGATAGATTTATTTTGAAAGATATTCTCTCACCTATGAAAGGTTAAAAAGTCAAAGACGTTTTGATCTCATTGCTTGGAGAAGATATCTACAATGAAAAGGAAGCTAGGATTGGAAGTTTACTTTTCTAGAAATAGAAGGTTTATGTAGTTAGGATTTTTTGTATTTTCTTCTTTCTATTTTTTTTCTTTTTCTTAAGAGCCAAGGCATTGTAAAGGAGGAAGGAGAAGAGAATCTTCTCCTATTTTTGGATTCCCTTCTCACACTCTCTCTCCTCTCCACAATTTTTAGAGGGAGAGCAGCCCAAAATCGTGGAGCTCCTCCCCCTCTTTCCTTTTCTCTCTTCTTCTTCCCTTTCCCCTATAAATACCCCTTACCTCTCTTGTAAAGTTTGCTCATTAATTAGTGAAATTTGTTCTCTTCTTTTCCTTCTAAATTGTGATTTTTGGCTTTCTAGTTTTTAATTTTAATTTCATAAGATTTGTTATTTGAAGTTCTTAGTTTTGATTTCAAATTCTTAGTTTTGATTTCATAAGTCTAGTTTAATGGTTGTAATAGGTTTAGTTTAAAGCTTCCTAGTCTAAGTTCCTATATTGATGACAAGGCTTGGAGATTTAGAAGAGGAAGCCATGGTAAGTTTATTCAAGTATTCATGCAAGCAAGTTCAATCCGGTTCAAGCACATCAAGGTATCTCATTCTCTAAACCCTTAATCTCATTCTCCCTCTCCTCTATCTCTCTCTATCTTCTTCTTCTTCTCCCTCTATTTCTTTTATTTTTTTATATGGTTGTGGTTTGTGGATGCACTTTTATTCCCTTATTCCTTTTTATGTGGTTATTATGTGTGGCTGCATTTCTATTCCTTTCAATTTGCGTTAGTTTGATAGGTTAGATGCTCATGTGTTAGGACGTAAATTTAATCCCTTAATTTTGTTAGATGCTTATGAGTTAGGATGCATTAATTTTTATTAGTTTAATTAGTTTAATTTAACACTTTAATTTGGTTCACTTTGCATTACTTTTAAGTTAGTTAAATAGAGTGGCGTATATCTCCTCGTGTTCGACCCGTAGTTGCGATTGACCCGTACGCTTGCGGTATTATTTTAATTCAAACAAGTTTTTGGCGCCGTTGCCTGGGAGATTATTGTCCACTTTATTTTTCTGATTTTTAAGTAATTAGAAGTGCTTTATTTTATTTTACCTTTTCTTCTAAAAAAAAAAATCAGTTTTTGAAAACCTCTTCTTGTTCTCTTCTATTTCAAATAGTGTGCGTCCAATCTAAAGTCATTCATATGCTCCAACCCTCCATCTTTTGGTGTCCCTCATAGGATTAAGTTACCTATGACGCTGCATCTTGACTTGGTTGGGTGGATTGGCATGTGACTTATCTTTGGAGGTGACCACTCTTGATAACAGGAAAGCGACATAGTGAGTGAGTTTGGAGACAAAAACGTATAGTAGTCCTCCATCCTACATTAGAATCCGCTTGGGGTCGCACGTAGGTGGCTATAGAAGACTATACAGGTTCCATTGCTTTCAACCTATATGGCATCCTTACACCTTTGGAACCATTGTTTCAATTTTTTAGGGATAGATGTACTATCTACCTTGGACTCCCTCTTGTGTTTGGTGATTCTTTGTAAGTCTTTTATTTTTCTTTAATTTTCTAAAGGAGAACTCATATCTATTTAGGTGGCTTTGGTGTGGACTCGTGATTCAAGTAACCGTCTTATTAGAATACCACCTTCTCCACTACCCTTGACCCCACCTTTGACCATGGGTGACTAACAACCCAAGACTCTTAAGGATAGGATTTACCCTACTAGGGTTGCACAACCTTCTTGCATCAACTTACCACCTGTTACAGGAAACAATTATGAACTCAAGACCAACTTCATTAGCATGCTACCCCACTTCCATGGGATGGCCAATGAAGATGCATATCTCTTCCTTAGAAAATTTGAGGAGGTTTGTGTTCTAATTACGGTCCAGAATTTGACTGATGATGCAGTTAGGCTTAGGTTTATACCCTTTGCCCTGAAAGACTAGGCCAAGAAGTGGCTCTATGGACTGCCAACAAATTCCATTAATACATGGGATGAGTTCACCATTGGCTTCTTGAAAAAAAATTTCCCTCTTTACAAGACCAATAAACTCAAGAGTGACATACTCCAGTTTAGGCAGAAACCACAAGAGTCCTTTTCTAAATTCATGGAAAGATTCAAGGACCTCCTCTTAGAATGCCCTCACCATAGTTTTGACTTGTGGCAGCTATGCCAAATTATTTATGAGGGTATTGACTTTCAGACCAAGCAACTTGTAGAGTCCATGTGTCCTACATGATGTACTTCTTTTTCTGTGGAAAATGATGCATGGACATTCTTAACCAACTTGGCTGATAAGACTAGGGAGTGGGAATCTTCCCAAGAGGCTGAAAGGACCACTAAGGGGTATCTCATTGAGGGTATACCAGCCAAGGAGGCCAAACTTGACAGCCTCATAAAAAGGTTGGAGTCCATAGTTCTTAAAGAGTTTATACCGGTTAACCAGGTCAACCAGGTCAATCATGTGTCAATATACAGTTGGTGCCAAACCCCTGGACATCTTTTGGAGGAATGCCCCAACACCTTTGTGGGTAATTCCAACACTAAGAATGTAAGTGCTCTCTATCAAAATAACCCATATAGCAATACTTACAATCCAGGATGGAGAGATCACCCCAATTTCTCCTGGAATTAAGGAAACCAAGCAGGCCCATCCAACTTTAACCATCAAGGCCAGCTTGGTCTCCAAAGGCCCAACTTTGCACCACAAAGCTAAG
Source organism: Telopea speciosissima (assembly GCF_018873765.1). Lineage (NCBI taxonomy): Eukaryota > Viridiplantae > Streptophyta > Magnoliopsida > Proteales > Proteaceae > Telopea > Telopea speciosissima. The sequence continues at coordinate 47,342,013 of NC_057916.1, forward strand.
GTATGTCTCCTCACCCCTTCCCCCCTCGTCCTCATCTAGGACCTTCTATTAATTTTGCTAGGCCTCCTCTCCTTACACCTTATCAGCAATCCCCAGGGTTTACCAATACAGGAGAGGCAACAAGACTGAATGAGATGGACAACAAGATAGCCCTTCTCATGACAAACCAAAATAATATAGAGAGACAGCTCACTCAGATTGTCACAATCTTATATGAGAGAGAAACAGGGAAGTTACCTAGCCAACCTGAGCCAAATCCTAGGCATCAGGTTCGTATTCAGCAATGTACCCAAGCTCCTGCACACAATGTTGTACAAGGCCAACAGCATCAAGGGCCCTCCAGCCAGGTAAATGCAATATATGTTTTGCGGAGTGGCAGTGAGTATCAACAGGTTAGTACACCTAAATCTCTACCATCTATTACTCCTGTTGATTCTCCCCCTTCTAAAGAGGCTGTTGTAGTCCCTTCTGTTCCTGGTTCGTCTGATGAACCTGAAGTAATTCCAAATAATTTGGTTAAGGAAACCAAAGATGACTCTATTGAAAAAGTGAAAGAGACCACCCCTGAAAGAGTTTATACCCCGCCTGCCCCTTTCCCAAATAGCTTGGTTAGTAAGAACGCTCCTTCTGCGGACAAAATTTTAGATGTTTTTAAACAGGTTCATGTAAACATTCCTCTATTGGATGCTATAGCCCAGGTCCCCGCTTATGCTAAAGTCATCAAAGACTTGTGCACCCAAAATTGGACCATTAATGTGCCCAAAAAGGCATTCTTGACTGCTAATATTAGTTCTGTCATCGCATAACCGATAGCAGCCAAGTATAAGGATCTTGGAAGCCCCACCATCTCTTGCACTATAGGCAATACCACCATTGATCATGCCTTATTAGACCTTGTGCAAGTGTGAACCTATTTCCTTATCATGTCTACCAATAATTGGTATTGGGAGAGCTGAAACCGACCAGAATTACTGATGAGCACATTTATGTGTGAAATTATTCCATTTAATTCTGCATTTTATCTGCTTAGGATGGAGCTACCTTGGGTATTTTCTATCTTTTTCAGGGTACAGGGGTATTTTCAACATATGGGAATAATTGGAGAAAAAGTGCATTTTTGGAGCCTAAATTGAGAAAACCAGGTTGGAGGAGTTCAATGCTACACAGGCATCAGTCTACCCATGGATCGAATCACATGTGATCAAGGGCGAGATGGGAAGAGGTTTCACTGAAGACCCAAGGGCATAATTGTAATTTTATAAAATTGGAAGATTTTCAGAAGCTATCCGATATTGGACTCATACCGTCCGGAGTATTAATTGGAGCAACTTTAATTCTCGGGTTGGGGCTACCCGGAGCCAAGAAAGAGAGATATTCTCAAAAAGAGAATATTGATCAAATTGATAATGTAGATTAAATTCTCTCTCCTCTCTAATATCTTTCTCTCATCTACTACGGATTATTTCTCTAATCCCTCTCCCTCTCTTTCTCTCTCTCTTAGTTTCCTAATCCAAACCTTATCTTATCTCTTTTTTTAATTTATTTTATTCACTTAATCTCCCACCTTTCCTAGTTCTATTCCACTTCTCTCTCTTTCTCTTATATCTCTTCTACTCAAAATCACCCACGGACTCTCTAATCCTACCTCTTTCCTATCTTTACCTCTTTTTTAATTCTTTTGTTAAAGCTAACAATATAAAAAACCCACGGACAAATTTGGGATCCCATTCAATTCTATAGCCATTAGCCATGCCCTCTTCTCTTCTTCTTCTTCTTATTTCATCTTCCTTCTTTTGTTTCTTTTTTGTTTTATTTTTGGATCTTGGGTTTGGCAAGAAGGAGAGGAGAAAGATCACCATTCCAGCTTCATGGATCATCATCACCATTGCTGTCCTTTGTCACCTTCCACCATGATTGGCTAAGTTCTTTCTATCTTTAGGTGTAGATGAACTAACGGTGTTTGTTATTTAAAAATTCTGGTTTGTATGCTTGATTGCTTGATGTTGAGACCCCATCCCTATTTGGATGATTTTAATTGATGTATTTAGTAGAAAAATTTTGTTTCTGTGATTCATTATTTTTCATTCAAGCAATGGTATTTTGTTCTTATGTGGTTGTACCGATGATGGATTATAGCTGAACGAACTAAGCGTGCCAAGCCCTATAAGCGAAGGACGATAGTACTCGTCAAGATAGTCCATACCTAGGAGGAACCCTACATTCTGTGGTATTATTAGGCCTATGGTTATAATAAATCGAAGCATGCAGCTGAATTGAATAGCAACCCATTGGGGATTCGAACCCTAAAGATAGTCTTCTCCCATATTTGCACAGCGTTGTTAGTTTAGATTTGTTTCTTTTGTTTTTAGTTTAACATTCAGATTTATTGTAATTTATTTTTCATCACTTTCACCTAATCATCTTAGTAATTTAGCCTTCCAGTTCCCCATAGATCGACCCCTTACTTGCTACTTGCTAGATTAGTTTAGGGTTTTATTTTTGACCGGTTAATGACACGATCAAATTTTGGCGCCGTTGCCGGGGAACCGCAGCACGATTGCTAAGATTGATTGAGTTGTTTTGTGTTACTTTGTTTTAGCTTTAATTTCATAATTACAGAATTTTTATTATTTGTAAGTACTTTAGTAGGTTAATTTTAGTATACTTAACATTCTCTGTGTTTGTGCAGGAAGCCAATTAGATCTAGTAGGACAAGCTGTCCATTTGGTTTATTTTTAATTCCTAGACTTTATGTAATTAGGATTATTTTATATAATTTTTTTATTTTATTTCAGTATTAGATTGGGTGTTTAGGTTTAATTTTAATTCCCCCTACCCCTTAAGATCATATGTGTAACCGTTCATCGGGGACAACACGTGGAATTGCGCAACCGCCAACACCAGGTAAGTATTTTCGTTAGTTTTAAATTAGTTATTTTTTTTTACTTTTTAGTTCAGATTTTTTATTTTTAAGTGTTTTTTTTTAATAATAATAAAATGGGTGACGAAAATCAGCCAGGAAGGCCGCTGAGTGAGCACTTCACTCCAAATGCCTATACCCCTGCATCTTGTATTCAGCTGCCTGCCATTCAGGCTGCTCAATATGAGATCAAGTCCATCATCATACAGATGTTACCATCCTATTATGGACTTGCTAATGAGGAGCCTTACAAGTATCTTGATGAGTTCTTAGAGGTGTGCTCTACAGTCAAAATCCAAAACCTCTCTAAAGATGCCCTAAAGTTACTCCTATTCCCAGTCTCTTTAAAGGACAAAGCCAAACATTGGCTTCATTCCCTAGATTTAGTTAGGATTTCTACATGGACGGGGATGCAGCAGGAATTCTTAAAAAAAAATTTCCCCATTGGCCGAACTAATAGCCTTAGAAGAGCCATTACTAGTTTTTCCCAATTAGAGGGCGAACAATTTCATGAAGCGTGGGAGAGACTCAAGGAATTACTTAGAAAGTGCCCCCACCACGCTGTCCCAAAATGACAGTTAGTCCAGTGCTTTTATGATGGCCTCCATGACTGATATAGGCAGATGGTGGACTCCTCTTGTGGTGAAACATTTATGCACAAGAATGAGATGAAAGCATGGGATCTTTTTGAAACCTTTAGTGAGAATTCCCAACATCATGCTTCGGCCTCTCGGACTAAGATTCCACACATAGGGCAACCAAAGAAAGGCAGTCTCTATGAGATCAATCCAACTGTAGAGATGACTGCTAAGGTTGATATGTTGTCCAAGAAATTGGACTATCTGATGTTTGTAGGATAGCACTCTATGTCCCCTTTCCCAATGAGTTTCTCTCCTCCTAATCAAACTGAAGCCTGTGCCTTATGTGCTAGCCCTAGTCATTATGTGACAGACTGTCCTTCAGTTGCACAATACCCTGAATTTGTTCAGGAACATGTACAAGTGGCTCAAGGTTTCCCTAAACCGGGTAATAATCCTTTTTCCAATACCTATAACCCAGGATGACGAAACCACCCTAACTTTTCATGGAGAAACTCAATACCTAATAACCCTCCAAACCCACCATATAGGCCACCATTTAATGTTCAATCTAATGCCTATAGGGGTGGACAACCACCATATCCTCAACCCCAACAAAATGAATCCTTTGAGAAAAAGATGCTAAAAGCATTAAGTGGACTCGAACAGAACACACAACTGCTTCACTCACATACTCAGTCCATTAATAAGCTAAAGAACCAACTGGGTCAGCTAGCCGATGCTATAAGTAGGAGGGAGGCTGGCCAATTGCCAAGTCAGTCAATAGGTAACCCAAATATTCAAACGGGTCGAGGGAAAGAGCAAGTCCAGTCGGTCACAGTCCTGAGGAGTGGCAAAAGAGTGGACAAACCTGGTACACCCTTAGCTACTAATGGGATGCTGCCCACTAGTTCTCAAGGTTAGGGAGAGGCTAAGCCAACCTGAGAGAAATCCGGTGATGATGTAGACACACATGATTCCATTACTGAAACACCACTTGTGAAACTCACTCATCAGTTCTCAAGGAAGGGGCTGCACATTCCTATTGTGGAGGGACCATCACCTGATTCTTACAGTCCAAAGGTCCCTTTTCCCCAAGCCCTTTAGACACCATCTTACTCCCTTCAGGGTAAACAGGGTGAAAAGATGCAAGAGATGATCAACTTGTTCCAATAAGTTCGCATCAATCTCCCCCTTTTGGATGCTATCAAACAAGTTCCTGCTTACGCTAAATTTTTTAAAGACCTCATACCCAAAAGCGTAAGTTGAGAACTCAAATCCCTAAGACCGTCCATTTGACTGAATAGGTTAGTTCAGTAATTTCCAGCCACCTACCCCCTAAGCTTAAGGACCCAGGTGCACCTCTTATTTCTTGCATCATTGGAGATCTCTCCATAAGTAGGGCACTACTTGATTTAGGGGCTAGTGTGCATATTTTACCTAGTTCAGTCTATGATAGATTTGGTTTAGGAGATTTGATACCCACTAAGGTCATCCTTCAGTTGGCTGATCGTTCAATCAAAACACCTCATGGGTTGTTAGAAGATATTTTAATAAAGGTGGAAGAGTTGTACTTTCCTATGGACTTCCTTGTCCTGGATATGGATATAGCCACCACAGCCAAGCTTCCCCCTATCATTTTAGGGCGCTCCTTCTTAGCTACTGCAAATGCTTGCATAAATTGTGGATTGGGTGCCATGGACATCTCTTTTGGGAATAAGAAGCTTAGGCTCAATATCTTCAATGCATCCTTAGGTTCCATTCGAGAGGAAGAGTGTTTTGCATTGGATTTATTAGATGAAGTGATGGCTGATCACACTTCTCATATGCCCATTGATGACCCTTTGCAACACTCTGTAATGCTTGGAGATGAGTCTGAGACATACACTGAAGAGGTGCATACTTTGCTACATTCCTCACCCTCTTCAGAACGGCTGCCTTGGACAGTTAGGTTTGAGCCATTTTCCCCTTTGGTTACATCTCCCCAACCTTCTTCTAAACCAACTCCTTGGTCTGAATTGATCCTTGACCCTCCATGAGTAAATCAGAGTCTGGCTGAAGACTCTAAACTTAGCGCTTTGTGGGAGGCAACCCACTATTTTTTCTTTAGTACTTTTGTTTTGTGTTTCTTTGTTTTTATTTTTTTTTTTAGGTAGCTGCTACTGATTGTTGGATGCACTATTCTGTCATGTATTGCTAATTTCTGGTACACTCCTTCCCTTATCCCTATTTTTATTCTTCTGCATGCATTGAGGACACTGTATACTTTAAGTGTGGGGGGTGTGAGACCGATTGGCAGATTTTTATTTTTTGGCTTCTGGTAAGTTTTACATGTCTCTCTGTTACTTTGATACGAAACACGAGAGAGAGAAACTTAGGAACCCTAATCTGAAGTAATGAAAACCATGTTGAGAGGACAGCAACTAGTATGTATCCTACGGTGGGTTTTGACTCAGACAATAAGAGCCCCATTTTGTCGAAGGGACAGACCACTTGACTGTCTTGTATTTCTTTGAGCTTTTGGTTAGGAGCTGAGACCAAGTTTAGTTTTGGCGTGACATACAAAAAAAAAAAAAAAAAAATTCATGAAAGTTTAGTTTTGTTGCTTCAACTTAGTAACCAGGGCATCTAGGCCACAAGCCCAGAGTCTCGCGTAAAACGGTTGGAGTGACCAGTTAGATTATTATTACTTGCATTCTTGAATCCAGTTTGGGCTTGTAGCCTTTTTTGTTTGAGTGAGTAAGCCCAAGGAGTGTTTCACACTCAATCCCCTAAAGCCATCTGGCTTGGGATTGGTTGGTTTAAAGCTCGTTACATGAGCCTTCTAGAAAGCTTAAAAGGCCAGAACATTGCACGGATCTGAGAATCATGTAATTTAAAAAAATAAATAAATAAATAAAAGTAAGATTTGAATTCCTTGGAGCTAGACAGGGCACTCCGCCTCAGGAAGCGAGGTGACATAATCGACACTTCTTGGGGTGAAATCTCTAGAAAAAGAACTCTAGCATCACTATCCTTGTAGATATATGTAAGAAACAAAGCTACCAAGTAGCTCGGGTGTCTTGTGTAGTGACCCTGCATGGCATTTGAGGAACAGTAGTGGAGTAACAAATGGAGTTCATTGTTTTGAAAAAAAAATAAAAAAAAGAAATGCCATTGCCTTGGTACAATTGTATTGTAAAAAATGCTCCCAAGCCTAAAGTCCTTGGTGCCCTCGACGTCATGAGTGGTCTCACCTTAAGTAATGTGGTGTTTGGAAGATATGGGAAGATTTTCTAATTAGGATGTGTACCTGTTGCTAGAATCAATACTGGGTAATAAGAGCTCAAGTGTGGGTGTACCTTTGTCTTCTTGATCTTAAGTAGGGCATCTTAGTTTCGGGTTTGGTGTGTGCTTCTTACCCATTGTCAAAATTTAAATTTGCAATCATGAATTTTGTGTGTATATTCCCAACAAACATTCACGAGATAAAACTCGTCTACTAGGGGTAACCTAGGGGTTTAAAGGTTTGTTGTACATGTTAAGTGCAACCGTGATTCCTACGAAAGTGAGTTAGGATTTTTGTTTTATTTATTTTCTTTTTGCTCAAGGACTAGCAAAATCTAAGTGTGGGGGTATTTGATGAGCACATTTATGTGTAAAATTATCCCATTTAATTTTGCATTTTATCTGCTTAGGATGGAGCTACGTTGGGTATTTTCTGTCTTTTTCAGGGTACAGGGGTATTTTTGATATATGAAAATAATTGGAGAAAAAGTGCATTTTTGGAGCCTAAATTGAGAAAACCAGGTTGGAGGAGTTCAATGCTACACAGGCATCAGTCTACCCATGGATTGAATCACATGTGATCAAGGGTGAGATGGGAAGAAGTTTCACTGAAGACCCAAGGGTATAATCATAATTTTATAAAATTGGGAGATTTTCAGAAACTATCCGATATTGGACTCATACCGTCCGGAGTATTAATTGGAGCAACTTTAATTCTCGGGTTGGGGCCACCCGGAGCCAAGAAAGAGAGATATTCTCAAAAAGAGACTATTGATCAAATTGATAATGTAGATTAAATTCCCTCTCCTCTCTAATATCTTTCTCTCATCTACTACGGATTATTTCTCTAATCCCTCTCCCTCTCTTTCTCTCTCTCCCTTAGTTTCCTAATCCAGACCTTATCTTATCTCTTTTTTTAATTTATTTTATTCACTTAATCTTCCACCTTTCCTAGTTCTATTCCACTTCTCTCTCTCTCTCTCTTATATCTCTTCTACTCAAAATCACCCACGGACTCTCTAATCCTACCTCTTTCCTATCTTTACCTCTTTTTTAATTCTTTTGTTAAAGCTAACAATATAAAAAACCCACGGACAGATTTGGGATCCCATTCGATTCTATAGCCATTAGCCGTGCCCTCTTCTCTTCTTCTTCTTCTTATTTCATCTTTCATCTTTTATTTTTTTTTTTTTTGTTTTATTTTTGGATCTTAGGTTTGGCAAGAAGGAGAAGAGGAAGATCACCGTTCCAGCTTCATGGATCATCCTCACCATTGCTGTCCTTTATCGCCTTCCACCATGATTGGCTAAGTTCTTTCTATCTTTAGGTGTAGATGAACTAATGGTGTTTGTTATTTAAAAATTCTGGTTTATATGTTTGATTGCTTGATGTTGAGACCCCATCCCTATTTGGATGATTTTAATTGATGTATTTAGTAGAAAAATTTTGTTTCTATGATTCATTATTTTTCATTCAAGCAATGGTATTTTTATTCTTATGTGGTTGTACCGATGATGGATTATAGCTGAACGAACTAAGCGTGCCAAGCCTTATAAGCGAAGGACGATAGTACTCGTCAAGATAGTCCATACCTAGGAGGAACCCTACATTTTGTGGTATTATTAGGCCTGTGGTTATAATAAACCGAAACATGCAGCTGAAGTGAATAGCAACCCATTGGGGATTCGAACCCTAAAGATAGTCTTCTCCCATATTTGCACAGCGTTGTTAGTTTAGATTTGTCTCTTTTGTTTTTAGTTTAAAATTCAGATTTATTGTAATTTAATTTTCATCACTTTCACCTAATCATCTTAGTAATTTAGCCTTCCAGTTCCCCGTAGATCGTCCCCTTACTTGCTACTTGCTAGATTAATTTAGGGTTTTATTTTTGACCGGTTAATGACACGATCAATTACTCTCCAACTTGCAGATAAGTCGGTTAAAGTTCCTAAGGGGATAATTGAGGATGTTCTATTGAAGGTTGGAAAATTTATTTTTCCTGTGGATTTTATTGTTTTAGATACCCAACCTACTGCCAACTTCAAAGACCAAATCCCTATCATCTTTGGTTGGTCATTTCTAGCTACCAGTAATGCTTTAATCAATTGCAGGAATGGTCTCATGAAATTATCTTTTGGCAATACCTCTGTGGATTTTAATGTGTTCAGGTTGGGTAGGCAGCCTGATATGGATGAAGAGGTACATATGCTTCTGGAATTCTTAGATGATGAGACTCTCTTTTTTAATTTTGATTCGGGATTTCAAGGTTGTATGGAGGAATTAGAAGGTGTTGATGATAGCACCTTATCTGAGGTCTGGAGCATTAAACAACCATTGGAGCCCCTTGAACCCCTATCCACCTCCATTTCTCAACCCTTCATATTTGATTTTCCCATTATTGTCCCATATGTTGATTGGTCCAAACCTCCTCGATTTGATGATTTTATTGAAGAGGACAATGTTAGTCATGATGCTCCCCAAGCATATTATCGTGATCCTGATTTGGACAACTAAGTTATGCAAAGGGCGGATAGTTTTATTGCTAGGATTGATTTGAGTAAACCTCCCATTTTTTATGATTATTTTGATGAGGTTATTCATAATCATTTTTATGCTTACTGTGATCCATTCTTGGTTGGTTTTTACGATAGTGACCTGCATTCTGTATTAACCTTGGGAGAAAATGGACGAATATATGGCCTGAGTTTTCATGCTTTCATTTTCCACTGTCTCATGTGGACAGAGTTTACTGTTGGGTATTACTCATGTGTGCTTAACCTCCATGTTATTTCTCACTTTACTAAAATTCATGGTCGAGTATTTTCTGGTTTTGAAGTTCTTTCTACATTTACCGCCCATGAACTGAAGTTTCTGTTGCTACCCCTAGTACTTTTGTAGAGCTCATGACTCTTCATGATCCTCTTTGTTGATTATACCTGGTAAGTCCTCTCATCTCCTCCCTTGTCCTTATTCTTTATTTTCTGCATGCATTGAGGACACTGCATGAATTAAATGTGGCGGGGGGGTGTTGGACTTTATTTGTGAATTTTATGAATTTTGATTGTGGCGATGGTTTGGTTATGTGCATAAGTCTCTTTGATTGCAAAGCGAGAGAAAGAGAGAATTAGGTTCCCTAGCATGCGAAATAATAAAAAATCCCTTTTCAAGGACGGTAGTTGGTTTGTATCCGGTGAGAGGGATTGAATTGAAAAATATGAGTGTTATTTCATTTGATGGCTAGATTTTTCTATGTATTTTATGGACCCCTTGATCTTTTGGCTAGTAGTTGAGACCAATTTGTTTGGGGCAAGGCAAGCCATGAAAGTGAATGAAAAAAAAAAAAAAAAAAAAAAAAAAGAAAGAAAGAAATGGAAAGGAAAGTGGAATTCCTTGGGACTAGGCAGGGCACTGTGCCTCATGAAGCAGGGTGACTTGATCGAAATTCCTTAGAATGAAACTCAAAAAAACTCTTGCATCAATGTCTCAATGTCTTATAGATATATGCAAAAAAGCGAAGCTACCAAGTATTTGGGTGTCTGGTGTATGCTCCACCATGTCATTCAGAGAACAGTAGTGGAGTAGAAATAGAGTTTGTGGTTGAGAAAGAAAAAAAAAAAAAAAGCTTTTGCCTTAATGCCTGAAAAAAGAAAGTATGGTCAACAATACTCAATGCCTAAGTCTTTGGTTCCATCGATGCTATGAGTGGTTTACTTGAAGGTGAGTAGTGTTCAGAAAATATGAGGAGATCCCTTGACCTTGATGCATGCTTGTTACTTGAATTGATGTGGGGTGATAAAATTCAAGTGTGGGGGAATCTTTGGCTCCTTGATCTTTAGTTGAGTATTTCTTTGAAATTATGTGCACTATCTTACTTATGCCATGAGAAAAATTTACATCATTCTTTTTGCTTTATTGAACTTTGGGTGTATATTCACTGCAAACACCCACGAGACATAACTCATCCACTAGGGGTAACCTAGGGGTTTAAAGGCTTGTTGCACATGCTAAGTGCAACTGCGATTCCTACGAAAGTGAGTTAGGATTTTCTGCATTCTAGGTTAGTTTTTCTTTTGCTTTACTTGAGGACAAGTACCGTTCAAGTGTGGGGGAATCTGATGAACACATTTATGTGTGAAATCTTAGGGTATAAAGCATACATTTTACCACATTGGACAGAGTTACTTTGGTGCTTTCTTGTGCTTTTCAGGTTTTGGGCTATTTTGGGCTATTCTGGACTATCGGGAGCTGCATGTCCCAAGTTACACGTAAAGTTATCATTTTTCTTTCCATCACTATAAAGAGGACTAAATTTGGAGCAAGTTGGAAGTGACGGAATCCAAGTACGCATTCATCTAGCCCACTGTACAGTTGATTATTCTTTTCAACCCAAGAAAGGATAATGGGTCAGAAAGGAGTGGTAGTGCAAGCCCATAGTCATTCTACCACTGCCCAAGGACATTTTTGACATTATAGAAGATATTTCTAAGCAATGGTGAAGATCTACTACAAGTACAGGGCCATTTTGGTAATTTTGCATTCTTGAAGAGAGAGAAGGACTGCTACCCACATGGAGGAACCCACACTGCCACTAGATTCAATTATTTTCAAAGGCCCACTGTTGTCCACGATTTTTATTGGGCTGTATTTACCACATTTTTTAGAGGACACATTGGGAATTTTGTTATTTGGTTGAGTGGAATCCTAGTCATCACTCTCTCTCTCTCCTCCAACTTTTCAAGAGCACTTTTGGAATTCTACTTGGGATAGATTTATTTTGAAAGATGTTCTCTCACCTATGGAAGGTTGAAAAGTCAAAGATGCTTTGATCACATTGCTTGGAGAAGATATCTACAAAGAAAAGAAAGCACTTGTTAGAATTGGAAGTTTACTTTTCTAGAAATAGAAGGTTTATGTAGTTAGGATTTTTTGTATTTTTTACTTTCTAGTTTTTTTCTTTTTCTTAGGAGCCAAGGCCTTGTCAAGAAGGAAGTAGAAGAGAATCTTCCCCTATTTTTGGATTCCCTTCTCACACTCTCTCTCCTCTCCACAATTTTTAGAGGGAGAGCAACCCAAAATCGTAGAGCTCCTCCCCCTCTTTCCTTTTCTCTCTTCTTCTCCCCTTTCCTCTATAAATACCCCGTACCTCTCTTGTAAAGTTTGCTCATTAATTAGTGAAATTTCTTCTCTTCTTTTCCTTCTAAATTGTGATTTTTGGCTTTCTAGTTTTTAGTTTTGATTTCATAAGATTAGTTCTTTCAAGTTCTTAATTTTGATTTCATAAGTCTAGATTAATGGTTGTAATAGCTTTAGTTTAAAACTTCCTAGTCTAAGTTCCTATGTTGATGACAAGACTTGGAGATTTAGAAGAGGAAGTCATGGTAAGTTTATTCAAGTATTCATGCAAGCAAGTTCAATGCGGTTCAAGCACATCAGGGTATCTCATTCTCTAAACCCTTAATCTCATTCTCCCTCGCCTCTATCTCTCTCTATCTTCTTCTTCTTCTCCCTCTATTTCTTTTATTTTTTTATATGGTTGTGGTTTGTGGATGCACTTGTATTCCCTTATTCCTTTTTATGTGGTTATTATGTGTGGCTGCATTTTTATTTCTTTCAATTTGCATTAGTTTGATAGGTTAGATGCTCTTGTGTTAGGACGCCAATTTAATCCCTTAATTTTGTTAGATGCTTATGAATTAGGATGCATTAATTTTCATTAGTTTAATTTAATACTTTAATTTGGTTCACTTTGCATTACTTTTAAGTTAGTTAAATAGAGTGGCGTATATCTCCTCGTGTTCGACCCATAGCTGCGATTGACCCGTACGCTTGCGGTATTATTTTAACTCAAACATCAACTTATGTAAATTTAAAGTAGTACTTTCAATCAAACTCCTTGTAGTGGCTCAGCCATAGTTATCTTCATACTAATGTAATTATACATCTTATCTTTTAATTACATCTACCTCCCTGTAGCTTTTTCTTTAATACATGTTTTAATATTGGTAGCTTTTTATTCCTATTCTGCATCCCATGAATGTAAGAAGAGCCTCATGCTCCGATACCAAGCTCTGTCACATCCTAAATCACCCCTGGGAGGATTAGGTAGGTGGCCCGAATTGCATAATGGCAATCTGCCAAATCCCACGGATCTAGAAGCAGTTAATACATTCATGGACTCGCATTCGTAACATTACTACAAATAAAATCAGAGTACTGGAGATAAATCTACAATTATAAGAAAGAAAGAGAAAGCGTAGCAATATGGGAAATGATTGTGATATATATACATAGGTAAGATTGTTCCATTCCCCAACGCAACCCACAAACTGAAAAGTGAAAGCTGACATATACAAAAGCGGAAACAAAATACTTATATATACAGGGCGAGATAACTCAACCCCAAAAAGAAAGGAAAAAGCTAAACAAGAAACAAGAACGGGGATAAACTCCTATAAAAAACAAAAAGGAGTCCCCAAGACAAAAAGCATCAAGAGCGCCCCTCATTGGTCTTCATCAATAACCACTGAGAATGGTCGCATCATCGGCACAACCTCCGTCGGGGTCCATACCAATATTATCATAACCACAAGGGCTCTCCTCCTCGTAATGAGCCTCCATGCCACAGTGGCATCTATCTGCACAATCATCTAGAAAGAAAAACATATATAACAGAGTGTGAGCCCCATTGAGCTCGTGAGTAAAACATATCATCATGCATGCATATGCAACCACAATCCACATGATCCTACATGATATGCAAGTCCAGATTATTTAATTAGCCACCTAACAATACAGCTAAGGCAGGTCTGTGCTACTACAATCGGCAATACATGTATCCCTGGTGTGGGCTTGGTTACCCTTTCCCGCGATACACCCATTGAGTTGTCGGAGAGAACCAACCGGCTCCAGCATCTCCCTACCCAGGTCAGCCCGACTGGCCCTCTAGATTAAACTTGTGAGCTAATCGACTTAAAATCAATTCACCTTACCGGTGCATAAACTTTGTTTGGCATATAGCCATGATTCATATTTGAGTTAAAATAATACCGCAAGCGTACGGGTCAATTGTAGCTACGGGTCAAACACGAGGAGATGTACGCCACTCTATTTCACTAACTTTAAAGCAATGCAAAGTGAACCAAATTAAATAAAGTACTAAATTAAACTAATGATGATTAAACTAACACATCCTAACTTATCACAAGCATCTAACAAAATTACGCATCTAAGGGATTAAATTGGCGTCCTAACGCATAAGCATCTAACCTATCAAACTAACGCGAATTGGAAGGAATAAAAATACAGCCACACACCACAACCATATAAAAAAAAACAAAAGAAGGAGATTAGAGAGGGAGAATGAGACCAAGAGAGGGGCTTGAACCGGATTGAAAATTGCTTCTCACACTTGAAACGGCCTACCAAATCTGAAATTTAAACAACAAAAAAAAAATAATAATTAAATTGAAATCCTACCATGATGCATAATAATAATAGAAAAAAAAAAATTTAAAAACCCTAAAAGCATGATTGAACTAGGTAGAGATAGAGAATGAGAATGAAAATAAAATAATGGAGACTGAAGAAGAATACAAAAATAAAAGTAAGAAATTGATACTCCCTTCTACCAAAGTGGAATTGCATGAACTAATTAGGCTTTGCATGAATGTAGTTGAAGAAGCTTGAACACTTGAATGATCCTACCATGGCTTCCTCTTCCAAATCTCCGAGTCTTGTCATCAACTTAGGAACTTAGACTAGAAGGCTTTAAACTAGAATTATTACAACCATATTGAAGACTTAAAATTAAAGCATGAATTAAACCTATTACAACCATTAGACTACTCGTATGAAATCAAAACTAAGAACTAGAAAGCCAAAAATCACAAATTAGAAGGAGAAGAAGAGAAAATTTCACTAATAATTTTAATAATATTACAAAGGAGAGGGTAGGGGTATTTGTAGGGGGAAGAGAGGGGGCTTCCATGTTTTTGGGAGAGAGTCCCCCTTCTAAAAATCGTGGAGACTAGTGTAGAGAGGAGAGAATCTCCAAAAATAAGAGAAAAAAATATATTCCTTATCTCCCTTTCCCTTTACATAAAGCTTGAACCCCAAGAAAAAAGAAAAAAAAATAGAAACTAAGAGAGATAAAAATCCTAGCTACATAAACCTTCTATTTTTTAAAAGGATAAATTACTGATCACCCCCTGGTTTTCAATCAAAACTCGGATCACCCCCTGATTTTTGAAAAAACTCGAATCACCCCTGGTTTAGACCCCAAAATGCCAAATTAGCCCTTGCCGTTAGTTTTTGGCTATTAAGTGATGATGTCACCCAGTTAAATAAATTTAAATCCCTAAACTACCCTTTAGCTGTGTTAATGTACAATTTTACCCTTGCAACCAAAAACCCCATCTATCTATCGTCTTCCTCACAGTAGTCGATCCCTCACACCTGCAACTCATTTCTTCTTCAACATTCCCTTCTTCTTCTTCAACGTTCCTTTCTTCTTCAACATGGAGATGCTTATCGAGATACACACGGAACCCTTCTGACATTTTACATCTTAAACAAATTCCCTTCATCTTCAACATTCTTCTTCAACATTCTTCTTCAACCTTCGTGTACAAATTTGGACAGAAAATCATTTCGGCAGGGCGAAGCATCTTGGCCACCGAAGGAAGGAGAACGTAACTTGCCCATATTTTCCATCTGTTCTCTGTTCTAATCTGTCCTAATTTCTCCAACCTGTGCTATAATTATTATAATTATTAAGCAATGATAGAGTCCGTACTCCCTATTACATTGTGTCTATGTTATGTGTTTAGAGTCATATTTTGAGTAGGAATGTCAATACAAGTCTGGTTAATTACTTGAACCAGAGGAATGGGTTTTGTGACATTAATGGGTCGGCCCCTGTTGTTCTGAACTATACTGGCCAGAGTTGTGGAATTTCAAATATGAATGGCACTGACTTGAACTTGCCTTCTATTATAATAGCAAAGCTAAACCAGTCTAAAACAGTACAAAGGATAGTTACTAATGTTGCTGGCAATGAGACATATAGTGTTGGTTTGTTTGCTCCCAATGGAGTATCAGTTTCAGTGATTCCCACTCACTTCTTCCTTGCAAGTGGGCAGAGACAGCTTTTGACGGTTCTCTTTAATTCTACGATGAATAGCTCTACTGCCAGCTTTGGAAGGATTGGGATTTTTGGAAATCAAGGTCATATTGCCAATATACCATTATCTGTGATCGTGAAAGTCTCATCCAACATCACTAACAGCTGATTATATACTGGTGATTCTTTTTTTCTGGTTTACCGCTTTTGTTGTTGACCCATTTTTTCGTTTGTTATCTTGTAAATTGTCAATGAATCTGTTTGATATGTAAATACACTAGTGATTAATAAGTTTATAAGTTAGTGCTGCTTCTTTTTGCTAATGCATTACCCTCTCAGAAATTTCCCCCTTGTTTCATTAATTCCTCTCATTTTTACCTTCATTATAACCAGGTTGATTGCATATTTAGTCAGTGATTATAGGTTGTTACTTGTGATTATTGGGTGTTCTAAACTGAATTATTATATGTAAGAATATTGTATGACTTATCTGCTGTAGAACACAGTATGTCACCAAATGCTTGTCTTGGTTGAAGCAGAAATCCGTAACAGGAATGTTCAAGCATGTTGAATCACAGATAAAATAGAATTGAGTCTTCTCTAATCGGTATGATTTTTTTTGGGTGTTCCTCTGCCCTGTGGGTAACCAGCCCACCCCATCTCATGCCATCCATGGAATGTGGGGAAGCCATCCATGGAATGTGATGGGGTGCAGGGGAGGGGATCCGGACCTGTGTGCTGTCATCAGAGACAACTATAGTTAAATTGTTAGGATTATTCATTACAAATTAAGTTCAAGTTGAAGTTGAAGTTGAAATTGTAACAAGGTACCATTACAAGCCATTTTTTCCCATATTTTCCATATGTTCTCTTTTCCTTTGATATTTCTTCTATTTCACGGTTGTGCTTTAATTCAAGTTCAAGTTGAAGTTGCTGAATTGATTACTGACAAAACTCTGGTGTTCATGCATGGGTATTTTCATACTTGCTCTTTGATTATAATTTATGTTTTAGAACCCAAAAGTAATAATGAAATTATAATGTCTTAGTTCAAGCCAATTTCTATGGAATTTTCTAAATCACATTCACTATGCTAAATCTGATTTCAGTAGGGTACCATATCATTTGTAGTCTCCCTGAATTTGTGATATCATTGATTGTTGACCCTATTTTCTATATACCATTTCAGGGTTGCCTTTCAAAGATACAACAATCAATGGATGTGAAGGCACCAGTATATTACTACTATAATGGGATTACATATGAGAAATGGATAGACCCAGACAGGTATGGGTATTTGGATGTAGTCTCTGATGTTTATAATTCAGTGATCAGAGATGAAGCACCTGTGGGGCATATAGTACATTTCTGTGTGAAGTGTATATAACCAGAAAATTCTCAAGAGATAGAGATTATAAGTGATGACTCTGTATTGCTGTCCTTGAGGATGCATAAGAAAGTAGAGAGGTTGGTTTATTTGGTTTATGAATTACAGGTGTCTGAGAATGTGGTTGGTTGATAGGAATAGAATTAATGGATTCCCTAGTTTATAGGTTCCCAGAGTATATGAACCAAGGATTGGGACAAGTAAGTTTGAAAAATAAATTGTGAGAAGAGGGGGTATTTCCATTAATGCTGGTATGGCATCCAGTGGTGCTAGAGAGGACTGGAGTATTGCCACTGCCTCTGTAAGTAACAAGAGTGACTTTACTGGGTTAAATCTGTCCAATATGTTTGATGCATCAGCTAGTGAAAGTGGTAGTACTTCAGGTGATGCAATGGCTACTATTAGGACAAAAACTGATGTTGGTGAAAGTAATAGGATGGCCCAAAATGATGAAGTCTTCAGAGGAAGTGAAAATGAAGGAAATGAAAAGGATTTTGGAATTCAAAGAAATGAAGAGGATTATGGTAATGAAGGAAATGAAAAAGAAGGGGGGGAGGCAGTTGAAAATAATGAAGTGGAAGAACAAGATGATGGAAGTGACTCTGAACTATATGATGACTTTGATAGGGAGCTTAATGATACATCAGAGGAAGAGGAAGGGGTGGAGGAAGCTGAAAATGATGAAGTTGAAGAGGTGCATGTAGGAATGGATGAAGAGGATTTAGTAGAATATGATTCTGATGAGTATCATGGCACATTTGATAAAGAGTTTAACATAAAGGATGAG
This sequence comes from Telopea speciosissima, assembly GCF_018873765.1. Taxonomy (NCBI): domain Eukaryota; kingdom Viridiplantae; phylum Streptophyta; class Magnoliopsida; order Proteales; family Proteaceae; genus Telopea; species Telopea speciosissima. The sequence continues at coordinate 47,360,073 of NC_057916.1, forward strand.
ACAGATGTTGACTTTGCCCTGAATTCATTGTTTAGTAATGTGTACCACTTTAGGGCTGCACTTGGTGAGTATGCAATCCGAAGGGGTTTTGATGTTTTGAAGACAAAAAATGAGAAGGACAGGGTAACTGCTATATGTGCTGCAGATGGTTGCCCATGGAGGGTACATGCATCAGTTTTGAAAGATAAAATAACTTTTTTGATCAAGACATATAACTCACGGCATACTTGTCAAAGACTTGGAAGAAACAGTAATGCTACAGCAGCTTGGATTGCTAAAAAACTTGAATCCAGGTTGAGGACAGACCCTGACATGCCAGTGCAGAGCATGGTGGACTTGATCAGAGAGTTGTATGGCCTAAAAGTATTTAAAATGCAATGCCACAGGGCAAGATTGATTGTGAAGGGAGAGAGTGAGATAATGCATAAGAAACAATATGCAAAATTGGTTGTGTATGGTCATGTGTTGACTGCTAGGAACCCTGACTGCTAGGAACCCTGGTACTACGTAGACCATGTGATAGATATGATTTTTCAGAGGCTCCAAAGTTTCAAAGGGTATTTATCTGTCTTGATGCATGCAAGAAGGGCTTTGTAGTTGGATGCATGCCTTTTATAGGTCTAGATGGATGTCACTTGAAGGATAGATATGGACGAATCCTATTATCTGCTGTTTCATTGGATGGGAGCAATGGGTTGTTTTCTATCGCATATAGTGTTGTTGAGGTGGAGAACAAAGATAGTTGGAGGTGGTTCCTCTACAATTTAGAAGATGCACTTCGAATGAACTAGAATGCAGTGGGCTTGACATTTATGTCTGATAAGCAAAAGGTATAATTTAGATTTCAGTGTTTTCTATATGAAGTTTACATGTGTTTTGTTAATATCTTATAATCCTAATATATTTCTAAATTGTATTATAGGGCCTACAAGATGCAATAGCTGAAGTCTTTCCTTACGCCAATCATAGGAATTGTTGTAGACACATGTACAGCAATTTCAAGGAAAGATTTCCTGGTTTATGGTTGAAGACTCAATTTTGGGCTGCAGCCAAAGCACCAAATGAGTTTCTATTTCAGAAGGCTATGCAGAGGATTAAGCACAGTGACAATGATGCATATAATTGGCTGATGAGGAGTCACCCTTCCACTTGGAGTAGGCATGCATTTGATCACTCTTGTAAGAGTGATCACATAACCAACAACATGACAAAGTCCTTCAATCAATGGATAGGACCACTGAGAAGTAAGACAATACTAACCTTAATCGATGAGATTAGGGTGAAATTGATGAGAAGGTTATGCAAGAGGTATTCAAATGCACAGACACTAGAGGGGATGGTGACACCTGCTATAAGGAAGAAGCTCGACATAATCAAGGATGAAGCAAGATCATGTAAGCCTACTGCAGCATCATCTGATGACTATGAAGTCATGGATGGGTTTACAAAACTTGAAGTAAATTTAAAAAACAAGACTTGTTCTTGTAAGGTTTGGGAAGCTATAGGAATCCCTTGTAGACATGTAGCAGCAATTGTGACATATAGTAGGGATACTATTGATGGCTACTGTGACCCATTTTATTTTGTGGAGAGATACAAACTAGCATACAGGGAGGTTATTCATCCACTCCCTAGTTTGGATGAACTAGAAGTTGTGCCTGGTACTGATGTGCTACAACCTCCACCCTTGAAGGGACTACCAGGTAGACCAAGGAAAAATAGGAGGAGGGAACCAAGTGAACTAGACCCTACAGATTTTAGAAAGAAGACTCATACTATTAGGTGTGATGTATGCAAAGAAGTGGGCCATAACAGTAGAACAAGTCAGGGTGGTGCAGTCAAGGTATTAGATTCAACACATCATCTTCTATATAACTTAATCAATTGTTCATTTTGTTATATTAGTTTTTTTTTATTCTAAATTGTTTTTTGACTTCTGTAGAGAAGGAGAATTGATGAAACAAGAAACTCCCAAAGAGTCACTGGTTCTCAAGTAGGTGCATCTAGCCAACTCACTGCACAGAAACTGCGAAGAAGACATAGAGCCGATAAGCAAACAAGGAGAAATGCAAGGAGAGGTACAGCAGTTGCTGGTGGTGGAGATGCAAGTGGTTTAGTGGGAGGAGCAGCAGTTGGCAGAGGAGCAAGAGGTGATGGTGTTAGAGGAGAAGGATCAGGAGCAAGTGGAAGAGGACCAAGAGGAGTTGGTGGCAGAGGACCAGCTGGAGCTAGTGGTAGAGGAGCAGCAAGAGCTACAGGCAGAGGAGCAGCAGGGGCAGCAACTGCTGGTGGCAGAGGACCAGCAAGAGATACAGGCAGAGGAGCAAGAGCAGCACCAGGAACTAGTGCCAGAGAAGAAGGAGAAGGAGAAGCAAGTGGCAGAGGTGCAGTAGTTGGTGGTGGCAGAGGACTAGCTAGAGCTGGTGGGAGAGGATCAGGAACTAGAGGCAGAGGTGTAGCAGTTGCTACGGGCAGACCTTGGTTGATTTAGGAGTTGGTTCAGCAATGATAAATGTACATGTGTTTTGGAAGTATATGAATGTACATGTGTTTTCGAAGTATATGAATATACATGTGTTTTGGAAGTATATGAATGTACATGTGTTTTGGAAATATATGAATGTACAATTGTTCTTGCTGTTTTTTTTATCTCCCAAAACATATGATGTAAGGTTGATGACTTAATACATAGCATGGTTGTTAATTAGTTGCTTTCATCAGGTATCATACTGTGTTCAATTACATACTTTTTTCCCTTGTAAATCCACACAAACTGATAAAACCCATAGCACCCCAAGTTCCTATGCAACATCAAGTCCCCAAAACAGATATGGTTTATGCCTTAAAACAGTGATCAGTTGGAGGATATAACAGCCTAACTATTGATTGGGCTGGGTTCCTATTTGCTGAAAATTCAAACCCATGGAGGTTGTGATGGACAGCCTTATATTGCTGCTCTTTCTCTTTTTATAATCTCTACTGAGTTGCATAGTGAGAGATAGAGAGAGAGAGGACTGGGGAACAGAGTCCCACACCTTCTCATTGTTTAATGACTTTATCCTCAACAGAAAAGCTCTGAAAGTCTTTCTCCTCAACTTATTTTTTTTTTAATTTTATATAGATATTAAGTACTACCTTGTTTGGTTTCTTCTTCTGTTCCAAAATCTAATACTTATATTCAGACGACAAATCTTGTAGAATCATAAAAATTGAACATTCCTTTCATGTGAAGTGCAAAGTTGCGGGCACTCAGTAAATTCATCTAAAGTATGTGGAAGTCAGTGTCTCAGCAAAGAAAAATTTGGCTTCAAAAGTGAATGTATACAGGTCACAAGTGTTAAATGTCACAATTCATGAAGGACAAACAAAGAAAACAATCCAAAACATGTGCAAAACAATGTCGATTGAAAACAGAAGCTAATTACTTGCTTGTTCAGATGGAGAGATGGTAGCTTGGAGAGCGATTTACCAATGATGCAACTGAAGGAGCTGTTCAATGTCAATCACTTTATTGTAAGTCAGGGAAATCCTCATATTACACCCCTATTGACGCTAAAGGAGCTTGTGAGAGCTTATGGGGGCAACTTTTCTGCCAAGGTATGTTCATAGCTATAACTTTGACTTTCATGGTCTTTTCTGGTCTTAGTTAATCTTTTTCTTTTTCCCCCAGTTTAGTTTACATGCTGATTTATGTTAGTCCCAATGTAATATCCATCTTTACTGCAGCCATTTGTCTCTTGTACAACTCAGCAGCAGAATGAAAATTTCATAAAGCATAAAAAGTCCTTTGCTTTCACTTTCATCTGCTTATCATCGCCTCCTTCACTGCTGTCCTCCCACCTTCAACAGTTGAATACTTGAATCCCCTGGCCCCACAAAAAAGAGTGTTGTGAAACAAGAATTAAGTAGTTTTTCTTTTCTTTTTTCATTATGTGGCTAAAGAGGAACTCAAAGAGGGGTATCCGAATTCAACTTTTGTTTCTCACTAACTAGGGATGCTTCATGTTTGAGCCATCCAGGATTTTTACCTACACCATATTATGCTTCTCCCTCCAATATTATTCATCTTAACATTCTTGCCCATTGAGGACAGCTGCTAGCACAGCAGGCTTGAGGCTAGTTCAGTTGAGCCAAGGCCCCACACCCACAGGAGGTTTTAAGTTCAAGACATTTTCCTCATGAATCCCACCCCCTCCCCACCAAAAAAAAAAAAAACATTCTGGAAATTTATATTTCTAATGGTGATTCCTACAATGTCCAAGTATTAAAGTACCATAATCAAGTAAAGCACTTAATCTTAATCAGTACATAAAACCTGAAGCAAAAATTTCAAAGAAATTCCAATATGAAGGGAAAGTACAAGTTGCTACCTACATAGACTTTCAAATGCTGATATGTATTAGAGAAGAACACCCTTGCAACTAAACTGGGTTAAATTGGAGCCCTGCTACAGTGTGAATACTTGAAAACCTTAGGAAAAAGGTAGAAAAGTGAGAAATTAAAATATAATGTCATCCTAAAAGAGCACTGCATCCATTTTTTTTCCAATATGATTATCATGTTAATTATTCCACAAGAAGCCACATGTTGAGTATTGATGCACTTGAACCATCATAGAATCTCCTTTTGAATGAAGGTGGAGGAAATGGAGCAGCTTGTATTTCATTACATTATAGGCATTAATGCCATCATATTTGAACATTATGTTAAGTTACTGCAGTGGATCTGTTACCTTGTGAGGCTTTTGCAGTCTCTTTTTCTGTCACTCCATGGTTATGGGGTTTTAAATTTTGACAAAATTTCTTTTGAGGGTAGCCATAATGAGTCTGTTGCAAACATTCCTATATTTCAAACCAAGTAGATAAAACAAATCAGAAATTAAAAAATAAATCGGAGAGAAAGAAATGGAGTAAAAAGGGGGAAGGAACTGATTTTTTTTTTTTTTTTGGTGAATAAAAAATTCATTACCAAAACCCCAAAGACAGGGGGGAAACACAGGGGAAAGAGAATGGGGAGGGGAGCTATACAAAACACAAGCCAAAGGCCTAGGGAGCCTGGCTAGGAGAATGAAAGAGAGAAGAATCTATGCCCGAGTTAAAGAAAGAAAGAACTGATAATATATCATCAGAATTCGGGTCCTGAGCCAGGTTGACACCAAATCCAAAGCCAGGTTAACTACGAAATATGTCAAATAGATAGTTGACCATCCATGAGAAGGTCCCTTTCAGTATTGTCTTTAAAAGAGGATAAAAAACTTGAAATGGTTTTGTTAGAATATTAGCATTCCATTAATCACAGAGGTTTAGGGATTACCTGAACCGAATGGAATCGCAGCGGAAGGGATGATCAAAGGCGGCTTGCAGTTAAGAGCACAACGCGATCTCTACAGTCTTCTCCTCGAAGAAGAACTCCACACCACAAAACCCTAGGCAACTGAATGGAAACCCTAGGATAACACACCCTTGAAGGAGGGAGAGATCTAATTAATTAATACACTCCTAGGGTTTAGCCTATATATAGATATAAGGCATAAACCCTTGGATCGACCAATCAGAGGAGGGATCGGTCACTTAAGTGACCGTCCCTCTCTCTCTCTCATTTTTGGCTCGGCCAGCCTGCCTGCCCCATGTGGGCAGACCAACTGGGCCTCAGGCCCAGGTCCGATTTGCATCTCCCACTCGCCCACACAGGGCGCATATATTATGCATTCAAGTTTCTCTCATTCTGGGTTATCCTCCATACAGGTAATGGGGCGTGCGACCTGTCGAGATGATACAAGGTAGGAGTACTATATCAAACTTCCATCTAGCCAACATAGTACATCACTCTCAAAAGTCTCGAAATACCCCAAACGATCCACTTGCACCCGATCTAACACTCTGTACCCCTCATGATGAGCAGTGTTAATCCTTGGTATGTAATGTACTAATGACTGCGCCGATCACAAATACGACTTGTCGCCCGGGCAATGAGTCACATAAAAAAGGTGCAACATCCAATGGTTTTCCCTGAGCCCCTTATGTCAATCCAAATATCCCCAACAGCTTTCCCAATCGCTTCCTGCTGGACCGCATCATCCATGGTCCTAAGGAGAACGTCAAAGTAGCGTCATTGGGTATCTTTTTCATGACATTGTCTCAGGTAATAAGGGTACTATGGGATTAATATAATCCACGTGGCTCACACTGTGACAAAGCAGGGATCCATTCGGTCACTCTCATCGGTCGTCATGAGCACATGCAATATGATGTGCATGCTATGGCGTAACTCCCACTAGGGTGGGCATGTCACTCGTAATAAATAAACGCCATACAGATCTTAGTCTAGTCGCTTCTCTAAGCGCCTAACCTGAGTCTCTAGCGCAGTCACCCTCATGGTTTCTGCCTAGAACCTCACATCTGGCTTCTAACAAGCTACTTGGAAGTGTGGTGTCTTCCAAGTTGGACCAAGTAAAGGTCTCATCTTAGCTCTAACTAAGGCGCCATAGAGCACACATGCTCATGGGCTCATCTCGCTCGCTACACCCCAGCGCCAAGGCGAATCACCGGTGTGAGTGGGTCGATTCTAAGCCTGGTGACATCTTTACAAACAATGAACGTATACACACAAGATTACTCAAACAAATATATGCTCATCAATAAATGTAAGAGAAATACAGATAAATGTCCATCACAAACAAAGTGTTCTCAAAGCAAATACATATCAGATCTGCCTGAGTCCCAAGTTCCTAACGTGAACTAGGAAAACATCTCTGGCAATGGGCTTAGTCAATGGATCAGCCAACATATTGCCAGTGGAGATATGCTGCAGAACCACTTCACCTTGTGCTACCATGTCTCGAATGTAGTGCTACCGTATGTCAATGTGCTTAGCTCTACCATGGAACTTGGGGTCCTTCGCAAATGCAAGCGCTGCCATGTTGTCACAGTGTATATGCGCAGCGTCGTCTGAGTGAGCAGAAACGCTAAGTCTCTTCAAGAACCTCCTGAGCCAAATGGCCTCCTGTACTACTACTGAACATGCGAAGTACTCCGACTCCATTGTGGATAGGGCAATGCAGGTCTGTTTCTTGCTACTCCAAGTGACAACCCCGCCTCCCAGGACAAACGCATACCCCGAAGTGGACTTGCGCTCATCTCTATCACTAGCCCAATCAGCATCACTATAGCCTCTCAGTCTCAAGTCTGAACCATTGAAGGTGAGCGAGAGGTCTGCAGTGCCACGTAGGTATCGAAGTATCCTCTTTATTGCCTGCCAATGAGCTGGCCCTGGGTTACTCTGGTAACGGCTCACTATGCCAATGGCAAAGTAAATATCTGGATGCGTGATCATCATCGCATACATCAGACTGCCTACTGCCACTGCATAGGATATTTTGGACATTTGGTTTCTCTCTTCATCACTCTTAGGGCATTGGTCTAGGCTCAAAGTGCATGCCTTGTCCATTGGAGTGTCAACGGGTTTCAAGTTGCTCATATAAAACCACTCCAGGACTTTCTTTATGTAAGTCTCTTGAGACAAATTAAGTAGTCTCCTAGTGCAATCCCTCACAATCTTCACGCCCAACACAAAGTTGGCCTCACCCATGTCCTTCATCTCAAAAGTAGAGGACAACCACTCTTTAGTGGCGACAATCATTTCAATGTCATTCCTAGCCAACAAGATGTCGTCAACATACAATGATAGGATAAGGAAGGCCTTGGACCATTTAACATACACACAGTGGTCCTCTTCAATCATGTCAAAACCCGCACTAGTAATGGCATGGTGAAATCTAATGTACCACTGCCTAGACGATTGCTTAAGGCCATAGATGGAACGTTTGAGACTGCATACTTTGCTCTTATGTACCTTCTTCTCAAAGCCCACAGGCTGAGCCATAAAGATCTCCTCGTCCAGTTCTCCATTGAGAAAAGTAGTTTTAACATCCATTTGGTAGAGTTTCAAATCCAACTTTGCGACAATGGCTAGAATGAGGCGTATTGAGGCCATTCTCACCACAGGGGAGAACGTCTCAGCATAGTCTATACCCTCCTTTTGGGTATATCCCTTCACCACAAGATTGCCTTATACTTGTCAATTGATCCATCTGCCTCTCGCTTGATCTTCAGGACCCACTTGTTCCCGATGGCCTTGCGCCTAGGTGGAAGATCAACTAACTCCCAAACTTGGTTCTTACTCATAGAACTCAACTCATCTTCCATAGCACCCTCTCTGGCGATCTCATGATGAATGTTTAATTCCTCACCCTCGCCAAGAGTAGGTGAGACGCTTTCATCAGTCTCTATCTCAAAGAGATCAAGGTCTCTGGTAGAATCACTAATGTTAGGGAAATCGGTCTCTAAAAAATCCACATCGCGGGACTCACTCTCTGTCATTCCTCCATCTTGATGTTCACTGTACACTACATAGTCTTTCGAGGTATCAGAATATCTTATAAAGATACTCTTTTTAGCTCTAGGGCCAAGTTTCCCAAACTTATGGGAGGTACTATGAACATAGCCTGCACATCCCTATGGTCGCATATCCCCAAAGTGGGCTTTGTGCCTTTCCATAATTCATAGGGAGTGGAGGGAACTGACTGTGATGGCACGCGGTTAAGGACGTAGGCAGCGGTCAATATAGCATCCCCCTAGAAAGATATTGGGAGGTTGGCCTGCACCATCATCGATATAACCATATCTAAAAGCGTCTTATTCCTCCGCTCTGCTACACCATTTTACTATGGAGTGTGGGGAATAGTCAGCTGTCTAGTGATTCCTTTTTCCTCACACATCTCTTTAAATTGGTTGAACAAATATTCACGTCCTCGATCAGTGCGCAGAGTTTTTAACCTCTTGCCTTGCTAATTCTCAACCTCTGCTACAAAGCGTTTGAAGCAATCTAGCGCTTCGTAGCGATGAGCGATCAGATACACATAACCATATTGTGAATAATCATCGATAAAGGTGAGAAAATAGGAAGCACCATGACATACTTTCACGTTCATTGGTCCGCAGATGTCCGAATGGACAAGCTCTAGGGTCTGGGTTGCCCGTTTAGCTTTTCCAAAAGGCTTCCGGTGGGCCTTACCCGCTAAACAGGCCTCACATGTCGGTAGGTTGACTTTAGCGAGTGAGCCAAGAAGGCCTTCTCGAGCTAGCCGTCCCATCCTATCTTGACCTATGTGTCCTAGTCTAGCATGCCAGGTAATTGAATCTAGACTTGTATTAGAATCAACAACAAAAGATGAAGAGGAAACAATAGGAATTATCAAATCTAATGTAATAAAACCATTCTCAAGTCTACAATATCCAAAACTACTACCATCCAAACGAATCTCAAAAGAGTCACCATAAAAAATAAAGGAATATCCTAAAGTCAATAATGCAGTAACGAAAAGTAGATTATGCTGGATTTCTGGTGCTTATAGCACATCATGAAGTAGCAAGATGCGCCCAGTGCGCAAGGTGAGCTGATAGGTACCAACTCCTTGAACTGCTTCACTTGTGCCATCTCCCATGTAGATACTTTGGGCGTCATCTGGAATCTTTCTATAATCTACGAACTCTCCTCGATCTCGCGCTATGTGTCTTGTTGCACCTGTATCCACACTCCAATTAGATTGGGTTTGGGCAACCAAAACGTGTGTACATACAAAAGTACATGGAAAGAGAGGCAGAAATGGTACCTGCTTCACTTTAGTGCAGTCACGAGCGAAGTGCCCCATCTTCTGGCAGTTATAGCACTTGACCTTGGTGATATCTTTCTTTCCACCTCGCTTGCCACGTTGACGCTTGGCGGCCTTATGCCCAGTTGGCGCAGCTTTTTGAGCTTGATCCTGATTCCCAGTGGTCCTTTGTCTCTTGCGCTTAGACCCATTCTTGCGCTGCCCCGCTTGGGCGACAAGGGCATGTGATTGGGTCGCCTCTAGGTGCTCCGCCTCTAGTTCCACATGAGCGACAATGTCATTAAATGTCTTGACAGTGTCGTTATGTGTCAGAACTATCTTCATCTACTCCCAGGAATCAGGTAACGTCCTGATGATAGCCTGTACTTGCTGCTCATCGGTAAGGTGTACCCCCGCATCATCCAATTTCTGGATCATGTCTTTCAAGACCCTGAGGTGTTCAACCATAGTGTGCTTGGGGTCCTTATTGTACATCTCAAACTTCAAGGTCATGGACCCAAGTCTGGTCGTGGATGTACTGCCACAGTCAAGCTTTACCTAGTCCCATATGGACTTGGCAGTTTTGCACTTCTCATACTGGTCGATAAGATCATCGTGCATCATGCTTAACATAAGAAAGCGCACAGTACGATCTCTCTTAAACCAATTGTTGTAAGCCTCTTTTTCTTGACGGTGAAAGGCGGTAGTACCCTCTTCGGGTGGGGCCATCTCAGTGGTCAGGAGTTCTAGGTAATCTTGCTCATTAAGCAAGAACTTGGCCTTTCGGTGCCACATGTCATAGTTGGTGCCATCCAACTTGTTGCCCTGGTTAAGGTCAGCAACAAGGCCATCACTACAATGGGCAAGGGATGAAAATTAGTATACATCCATAAATCCACAAATTTGTTCAAGAAACCCTAATTAAAATTAGTGGTATCCTTTCCTACACGGTGAGACCAAAAATTTCGCTAAGCTGGTAATCAAATCTCCCAATGTGTGGGTCTGGGGACGTATAACTTTAATTGATTTTGAACAAATGTAGGAGAAAAAACAAGAATCTCCTAACCACAGTTTAATGCGCCATACACACGGGTGCGTAAGGCACTCACACAAGAGACCCAAATTTGGTACTTGAAGTGACATGCCGAGTCGATACTAGGTTGTGATACGCAGTGTAGTAGCTCCCATTACATGGCTTCTCAAAAAAATTAAAATTATAACTGACTCTTTACATTCAAAATCCTACTACAAACTACCGGCGAGCACTGCACTTTGTATCGCTTCCAAGTACTAACTCTAACGCACATCTATCCAAGTAAACACGTCACTTGACAAGTACCAAATCCATCCCATAAGAAATAAATAATAAACACATGGTTGCATGGGATGGGGTGTTTGACAGCGATACCCTAATGGCAGCGTCTAACAAGGCTGTACCGCAATGGGGGGAATCAAATATTTCTTTATTAACAAAGTGACCTTGGGCGATCTCCAATACACATGGAAAAAATATGGAATGATTTGGGGCAACAACCTATCTCCCATTTTTCTCCCATAGATCTCACAAAATGATTTCTCACTAATGGGGGTGCACATGAAATAAAATACCCCCAAAAATGAGAAACCCTACAAGGGATCCCCAAAAATTTGTTAGGGGCCACAAGAATAAATCATAAACAATACATATATCAAATTACATGCATATAAAAAATTATGATTTATTCCTAGATCAAGAAATCATATAATAACCAACTCAATAACAATCCCCAATGCATGTACAACAAATCACTTGCAGCCGGCTGTAGTGCGCCTTGCACATGGCAGCAACAGCAGTCATGCCGTGCGCCAAGGCCACTGCCAAGGAGGGTCAATCGATAGGCGAAGGGGAAGAAAAAAAAACTGCGAACAACAAGCCCTAACGGGCTCTGATGCCACTATTAGAATATTAACATTCCATTAATCACAGAGGTTTAGGGATTACCTGAACCGAATGGAATCACAGCGGAAGGGATGATCAAAGGCGGCTTGCAGTTACGAGCACAACGCGATCTCTACAGGCTTCTCCTCGAAAAAGAACTCCACACCACAAAACCCTAGGCAACTGAATGGAAACCCTAGGATAACACACACTTGAAGGAGGGAGAGATCTAATTAATTAATACACTCCTAGGGTTTATGCCTTATATCTATATAAAGGCTAAACCCTGGGATCGGCCAATCAGAGGAGGGATCGGTCACTTAAGTGACTGTCCCTCTCTCTCTCTCATTTTTAGCTCGGCTGGCCTGCCCCATGTGGGCGGACCAGCTGGGCCTCAGGCCCAGGTCCGATTTACAGGTTTCATTGATGAAAATCTCTTCTAAAAGGTAGTCTGAATATATTAAAGTCTCTTTTCTGATCCATTCTAATTTTACCTTTTCATTTATTAATGAAGTTCTTTATCAATCAGAGCAAATGAACTCATTCTTCTAGTCTACAGCATTGTGATGTCCTCCGCAAAGCTGCTGAAGCAGGAGGCCTGCTTGTGGATGCAATGATAAACGTCCAAGATGGTTCAAAAGAGAATTCATCTTCAGTTCCTTTAATGGTTGTTGAGAATGGGTGTGGTAGTCCATGCATTGATTTACGGCAGGTCAGCTCAGAGCTAGCCGTTGCAGCAAAAGATGCCGACCTGGTAGGCCACCCAGCCATTTTTTGTTTCAATACAGATTGAAGCTTAAACATCAAATTTATCCTACTTCTGAACTGATCTCTGATTTTTCTTAGTCCATAGCTAGAAAGATTTTCTAGTCTGGTAATGGAGACTGAGCTTATTAAAATCCTCTACTTGGTATTTTTGTGCCATGCAGATAATCTTGGAAGGGATGGGTCGCGCTCTCCATACAAATTTCAATGCTCATTTTAAATGTGATGCTCTGAAGGTAATTTTTTACAGGTTGAGGGAAGCTGGAAATTATCACCATTGCCTGTGTTTCTGCATGTAATGCAGGATGGTTGGAACCTGGAATGCATAATTTGATGGTTCATAATCTTGGAGCTCAGGCAAAAGTTTGAGCCCATTACTTAAGTCTGGACTCTTTGTACTCATCTCGAGTTTTCCAGTCCAATAACCCATGGGGTACTGGAAGGGGGGGGGGTGTTCAATCGTTAACAACCAATTTAATTAGGACCATTTCCAAACACTAGATCAAGTTGGGGTTCCAGAAATAACAGATAATGTGCCACGCGAACTTCTGTATCTATTATGATTCTGAAGGTTTTGGTTAATCTATTTAAAAAATTATTTTGCAGCTTGCAATGGTGAAGAATCAGAGGTTGGTAGAAAAACTGATCAAAGGAAACATATATGATTGTGTCTGCCGATATGAATCAGCCAGTGGAGAGCTTGCATCATCAAAGTTCCAACACGTGCCCAAATGTTTGCATTTCTCTACTGAGATAGGAGGACAAGGGAATTATCAATTCAGAAGATCATCTTGCACATTGATGTTCAAGTTTTCCTCCTCCTGGATGAAAACAAAAATTGGTTTGGAACTTGTGTATCTCAGGAGCTTCAACAAATCTAGTTGCTGGCTTTAAACCAATCTCTGATCATAGATTTAAAAAGAGAAGAGATTCATTCAGTTTTACAGTTGACTGGCTTACTACGATGCATCAATGCTCTTTATGTACTTCTCATTGTTTTCCTAGTGCTTCTAGTTCTTTTTGTAATGGTGGTACAAGTCTGTCAAATTATGGACGACGTATGGGAAGGTCTATGTATACACACCTATTTGAAGTTACTGCATCAATAGATAATGCAACAGATGCAATACTGCAGAAAACCATAAGGACTGAATTTGTAGATTGCACTGTTATTGCAGTAGCCCACAGAATACCAACTGTAATGGACTGCACAAAGGTGCTAGCCATGAGTGATGGTAAGTAAGTCTCCCCTTCAGTCTTTTTAAACTTTGAAAGTCCCAAATATCAATTAAGAGGTTCTAGTTCACAAAATCCCAAATATCATATTCTTATAATGAACAAGCACATTTTCTTACAAAATAACATTGCTACTACCATAACAACCACCCTAAGTACAAAACAGGAACCCAAATGTCATTTTTTTACAATCAACTCAACACTGTTACTGTTAGAACAACCAACTCAAGTACACAATAGGAACCTAAATGTTATTTTCTTACAATCAACGCTATTACAACCAAAACAAACAAAGCTACTAGAAAATAACCCAACAGGTCTACTCTTGCATCTGACTTCTCCATCTTGTTAATCATAATATTCCTCAAACTTCGGATCTCTTCATTCATTTGCTGCAATCCTGTACTATGTTCAGCTACTATTGTCTGCGAATTATCTCTGATCAGAGACACCCCTCCTGGAGCACCCACAGGTTTACACCATGAGAAGTATCGACATCCTGCTGATGGTGCATCTTGATAGCAATAGTAGAGTTTGTGCTTATTATGGTGAGACTCTGATATTCTCACAGCTGCTCTTTTGTTACAGTTACAAGTCCTATTCAAGTAGTGCAAATCATCATCGCTGTAGCTGTCATTCACACTTGTGTATGACATTGTTTATCTGCAAAGGAAATATCAAGTAATGTAAATAGGGAATAAATTGCATACAGGACACAAGAAAGAGTTGTTAAATAACATATCAAGACATACCTAAAAATTGACTCAATATGAGGTGGGATTTCTTTTCTTTGTCCAAAAGATCACCTACTGGCAAGATTATAGAAATTTATCTTTTGAAACAATCTAAAATACAAAGTTTAATCCAGCTTATCTTCAAAGTTTAATCCAGCTTTCAGCTTTTGTTAATTAAGGATGTTGGAATGCACAAGGGTGCCATTGACTTCTAATAATGCCAAATGCAAGACAGACCTAAAAATTGAGATTTTCTTAGTTCAAATCAGCACTAGGTTTTCTTAGAAACAAACGCACACATTATTGGTGCTATAACTCTATTCAAATCTGATGCATAATAGAGAGAAGAAGAGGAGAAGAAGAGGAGAAGAAGGAAGACTGAGTAGGACTCACCATAGCAGAGCAGCTGAGAATGGCGTAGATGAATGAGTTCTTGCACTTGGAAAAGCCCTAGCAGCAGAGAATGCTCCCTCCAAAGGTAAAATCAGTCTTAAGTTCCCTCTTTTAATAGATTTAAAAGAAGGGTACATAATTTCATTTATTAGATAGATTTTAGTTAACACCGTTAGTGAAGAGGGGGACATTTGAGTTTTTTAAAAACCAGGGGGTGATCCGAGTTTCGATTGAAAACTAGGGGGTAATCAGTAATTTACCCTTTTCCAAAAGTAACTTTGTAATTCTAAACTTGTGCTTCCTTATCTTTGTAGGTGTCTTCTCCAAGCAATGAGATCAAGGCATCTTTGACTTTTCAACCTTCCATGGATGATGAAATCTTCTCCAAAAGAAATATTATCAAAAGTAGAATTTCAAAAGTACCCTTGAAAAGTTGGAGGAGAGAGAGTGTGGTGACTAGGACTCCACTTAAAAAAAATTAAATTAAACCCCATGATGTCCTTAAAAAACCGTGGAGACTTGGTTGCTCTAAAAAAAATGTGGAGGGTGATTAGGTGAGAGAAATAAAAAAAATAAGATAAAAGATAAGAAAAGAGAGAGAGAGAGAAAAAAAAATGAAAAAATCTAATTAAAAAGCGGGAGAGAGAGATAACATGGAAGGGGGGGAGAGATTTTAGGAAAGTAATCTTTTCTTTTGTTTTTTTTTTTTTTTTTTTTGTTTAAAAATAAAGGGATGAAACGTGGGGGAATGGTTTTGGTTTGGAGAGATGAAATAAAGAGGGAGAGAAGAATTAGGAAGGGGAGAAAGAAAAGAAAAAAGAAAAAGAAAATAAGGAGAGATAAAGTAGAAGAGGAGAGACAAAATAGGAGAGGAATCTCCTATCTCTTGAAGCCAAGAATCGTTGGACTAGGAAGCCACATCACCACACTCTCTACCAATAGCAAATCTCCAAAATAATATCCAATCATAATTCGGGAAGTAGGATCTTCTTGAAAGTAAAGCTCAATGAGAGAGGAGCCCACTTGGTCATGCTTGGCAACTTGTATCATGCTAGTTCAGCTTTAATTGGCTCACTTTAATCATTGGAGAAGTCAATCCATCTTGGTTCTGGGCTCGGGCTTGTATTTCAGCTCCTTTCTGGCCCATTATTCTTTCTTAACCTGAAAAGAATAATCAACTGCATGGAGGCCTAAACAGATGCGTAACTGAATTCCATCACGCCCATCTTGCTCAAAATTTAGCTCTGAACATAGCCATGCAAAAATATTGGGCAGCTTTACGTGTAAATTTGGAGATATAGCCCCCGATAGTCCAGAATAGCAATAAATAGCCCAAAAACCTGAAAAGCACAAGAAAGCACCGAGTAACTCTGTCCAGTATGGTAAAATGTATGCTTTTTGCCCTAAGATTTCACACATAAATGCGGTCATCAGATTCCCCCACACTTAAACATTACTTGTCCTCAAGTAAACAAAAAGAAAAACTAACCTTGAATGCAAAAAATACTAACTCACTTTCGTAGGAATCACGGTTGCACTTAGCATGTGCAATAAGCCTTTTAACCCCTAGGTTGCCCCTAGTGGACGAGTTTTGTCTCGTGGGTGTTTGCAGTGAATATACACCCAAAACTCAATAAGAAAAAACTCTGCAAGTTTTAATTATGGCATAAGTAAGATAGTGCACACAAGCTCTAAAAGTGCTCAACTCAAGATCAAGGAGCCAAAGATTCCCCCACACTTGAATTTTATCACCCCACATCAATTCAAGTAACAAGCATGCATCAAGATCAAGGGATCTCGTCATATTTTCTAAACACTACTCACCTTCAGGCAAACCACTCATAGCATCGATGGAACCAAAGACTTAGGCATTGAGTATTTTTTACCATGCTTTCTTTTCAGGCATTAAGGCAAAAGCTTTTTTCTTTCTCAACAACAAACTCTATTTCTACTCCACTATTGTTCTCTGAATGACATGGTGGAGCATACACCAAACATCCAAATACTTGGTAGCTTCGTTTTTTGCATGTATCTATAAAGACTTTGAGACATTGATGCTAGAGTTTTTTTTGAGCTTTATTCCAAGGAATTTCGAACAAATCACCCTGCTTCATGAGGCAACAGTGCCCTGTCTAGTCCCAAGGAATTCCACTTTTCTTTCTTGTTTCTTTTTTTTTTTCTTTTTCATTCACTTTCACTTTCATGCCTTGCATTGCCACAAACAAATTGGTCTCAACTACTAGCCAAAAGATCAAAGGGTCCATAAAACACATAGAGGAATCTAGCCATCAAATGAAATAATGCTCATATTTTCCAACTCAATCCCTTTCACCGAATACAAACCAACTACCGTCTTTGAAAAGGGATTTCTTTATTATTTTGCACGCTAGGGCACTTAATTCCCTCTTGCTCTCGCTTTGCAATCAAAGAGACTTATGCACATAACCAAATTATCGTCACAATCAAAATTCACAAATAAAGTCCAACACACCCCTCACACTTAATTCATGCAATGTCCTCAATGCATGCAGAAAAGAAAGAATAAGGACAAGGCCTGAGATGAGGGGGCTTACCAAATATAATCAATAAAGAGGATCATGAAGAGTCATGACCTCTACAAGAAGTACTAGGGGCAGCAACAGAAACCTCAATCCATGGCCGGTAAATGTAGAAAGAGCTTCAAAACCAGAAAATACTTGACCATGAATTTTAGTAAAGCGAGACATAAGATGGAAGCTAAGCATACATGAATAATACCCAACAGCAAAATCTGTCCACATGAGACAATGGAAAGCATTAAAACTCAGGCCATAAATTCGTCCATTCTCTCCCAAGGATAATACAAAATACATGTCATTATCGCAAAAACCAACCAGGAATGGATCGCAGTAAGCATCAAAAGGATCATGAATATCAGTAATCTCATCAAGATAATCATAAAAAATGGGAGGTTTACTCAAATCAATCCTAGCAATAAAACTATCCGCCCTTTGCATAACTTAATTTTCCAAATCAGGATCACGATAATATGCTTGGGGAGCATCATGACTAACATTGCCCTCCTCAATAAAATCATCAAACTTAAGAGGTTTGGACCAATCAACATCTGGGTCAATCATGGGGGAATCGATAATGGAGGGTTTAGGAATGGAGGTGGATAGGGGTCCAAGGGACTCCAATGGTGGTTAGATGCTCTAAACCTCAGATAAGGTGGTATCATCAACACCTTCCAATTCCTCCGTATAGCCCTGAAATCCCGAATCAAAATAAAAAAAGAAAGTCTCATCATCTGGGAATTCCTAAAGCATATGTACCTCTTCAACAAAATCAGGCTGTTTGCCCAACCTAAACACATTAAAGTCCACAGAAGTATTGCCAAAAGAGAGTTTCATACGACCATTCCTGCAATTGATTAAAGCATTACTGGTAGCAAGGAAAGGTTTACCCAAAATAATTGGGATTTGGTCCTTAAAATTGGTAGTAGGTTGGGTATCTAAGACAATAAAATCCATAGGAAAGATAAATTCCCCAACCTTTAGCAGAACATCCTCAATCATCCCCTTAGGAACTTTAACCGACCTATCTGCAAGTTGGAGAGTAATTCTAGTCGGTTTTAGTTCTTCCAATCCCAATTGTTGGTAGACATAATAAGGCAATAGGTTCACACTTGCACCAAGGTCCAATAAGGCATGATCAATAGTGGTGTTGCCTATAGTGCAAGAGATGGTGGGGCTTCCAGGGTCCTTATGTTTGGCTGCTACCGACTGTGTGATAAGAGAACTAATATTAGCAGCCAAGAATGCCTTTTTGGGTACATTGGTAGTCCGTTTTTAGGTGCATAAGTCTTTGAGGACTTTAGCATAAGTGGGGACCTGGGCTATGGTATCCAGTAAAGAAATATTCACCTGAACCTATTTAAAAACATCCAATATTTTCTCCACAGAAGGAGACTTCTTGCTAACCAACCTATTTGGGGAAGGGGCAGGTGGGGTATGAACTCTCTCAGGGGTGGTCCTTTTCACTTTCTCAATAGAATCATCTTTGGTTTTCTCAACCAAATCATCTAGAATCTCTTCAGGTTCATCAGACGAACCAGGAATAGTAAGCACTTCAGTGGCCTCATCAGAAGGGGGAGAATCAACTAAGATGGTAGAGATGGAGGTGTACTAACCTATTGATACTCATGGCCATTCCGCAAAGCATATATTGCATTTACCTGATTGGAGGGCCCTTGATGCTGTTGGCCTTATTCTGCAACATGGATTGGAGGAGCTTGGGTACCTTGCTGAATACGAACCTGATGCCTAGGATTTGGCTCAAGTTGGCTAGATAACTTTCCTATTTTCCTCTCATGCATGATTGTGATAAGCTGGGTGAGTTGCTTCTCTATATTATTTTGATCTGTCATGAGAAGGGCTATCTTGTTTTCCATCTCACTCATTCTTATTGCCTCTCTTGTATTGATAAACCCTGGGGGTGGCTGATAAGGAGCAAGGAGTGGTGGTCTAGCAGAATTAATAGAAAGTCCTAGATGAGGACGAGGGAGGAAGGGGTGAGTAGACATACCTTGGCTCTGTGGTGCAAAGTTGGGCCTTTGGAGACCAAGCTGGCCTTGATTGTGAAAGTTGGATTGGCCTGCTTGATTTCCTTGATTCCAGGAGAAATCGGGGAGATTTCTCCATCCTGGATTGTAAGTGTTGCTATATGGATTGTTTTGGTAAAGGGCACTTACATTCTCGGTGTTAGAATTACCCACAAAGGTGTTGGGGCATTCCTCTATAAGATGTCCAGGGGTATGGCACCAACTGCATATTGACACCTGGTTGACCTAGTTAACTGGCATAGGCTCTTTAGGCATTAGGGACTCCAACCTTTTGATGAGGCTGTCAAGTTTGGCCTCTTTGGCTAGAACACCTTCAATAAGATACCCTTTAGTGTCCTTTTAGCCTCTTGGGAAGATTCTCACTCCCTAGTCTTTTCAGCCAAGTTGGTCAAGAACGTCCAAGCATCATTCTCATCAGAAAAAGAGATAAAGCCTGCAGGGCACATAGATTCTAAAAGTTGCTTGGTCTGAAAGTCTATACCCTCATAAATAATTTGACAAAGCTACCACAAATCAATACCATGGTGAAGGCATTCTAAAAGGAGGTCCTTGAATCTCTCCATGAACTTAGAGAAGGACTCATGTGGTTTTTGCCTGAGTTGGAGTATGTCACTCTTGAGTTTATTGGTCTTGTGAAGAGGGAAAAATTTTCTCAAGAAGAAAATAGTGAACTCATCCCATGTAGAAATGGAATTAGTTGGCAGTCCATAGAGCCACTTCTTGGCCTGGTCCTTTAGGGCAAAGTTTATCAACTGAAGCCTCACTGCATCATCAGTTAAATTTTGAACCTTGATTAGAACACAGACCTCCTCAAATTCTCTAAGGAAAAGATAGGCATCCTCATTAGCCATCCCATGGAAATGCTAATGAAGTTGGTCTTGAGTTCATAGTTGTTCCCTGTAACAACAGGCAGACTAATGCATGAGGGTTGTACAGCCCTGGTAGGGTAAAACCTATCCTTAAGAGTCTTAGGTTGTTGGTCATCCATGGTCAAAGGTGGTGGAGAAGGTGGTCTTCTAACAAGACGATTAGATGAATCATGAGTCCACAATTGAGCCACCTAAACAGATATGAAGTCTCCTGTAGAAAAATTAAAGAAAAATAAAAGACTTAGGAAAAAAGTACTAAAAACAAGAGGGAGCCCAAGGAAGATGGTGCATCTGTCCCTCAAGAATAGAAACAATAGTTCTAAAGCTGGAAGGTTGCCATATAGGTTGACAGCAAGAGAGCCCGTATAGTCTTCTATAGCCACCTACGGGCGACTCCAAGTGGATTCTGATGTAGAGTGGAGGTCTATTATATGTTTCTGTTTCCAAGGCACTCACTATGTCGCTTTCCTATTATCAAAGTTGGTCACCTCCAAAGATAAGTCATATGTCAATCCACCCAACCAAGTCAAGATGCAACGTCATAGGTAACTTAATCCTACGAGGGACACCAAAAGAGGCTGGGTTTGAGCATAAGAAGGACTTTAGATTGGGCGCACAGTCTTTGAAACAGAAGAGAAACAAGATGAAGTTTTCAAAAAACTGAATTTTTTTTTTTTAAAGGAAAGAAAATAAACTAAGCACTCCGAATTACTTAAAAATCAGAAAAATAAAGTGGACAATAATCTCCCCGGCAACGGCACCAAAAACTTGTTTGAGTTAAAATAATACCGCAAGCGTACGGGTCAATCGTAGCTACAGGTCGAACACAAGGAGATGTACACCACTCTATTTCACTAACTTTAAAGCAATACAAAGTGAACCAAATTAATTAAAGTACTAAATTAAACTAATGATGATTAAACTAACACGTCCTAACTCACATGCATCTAACAAATTTACGCATCTAAGGGATTGAATTGACGTCCTAACACATAAGCATCTAACCTATCAAACTAACGCGAATTGGAAGGAATAAAGATGCAGCCACACACCACAACCATATAAAAAAAAACAAAAGAAGGAGATTAGAGAGGGAGAATGAGACCAAGAGAGGGGCTTGAACCGGATTGAAAATTGCTTCTCACACTTGAAACAACCTACCAAATCTGAAATTTAAATAACAAAAAAATAATAATAATTAAATTGAAATCCTACCATGATGCATAATGATAATAGGAAAAAAAAAATAAAAAAAAACCCTAAAAGCATGATTGAACTAGGTAGAGATAGAGAATGAGAATGAAAATAAAATAATGGAGAATGAAGAAGAACACAAAAATAAAAGTAACAAATTGATACTCCCTTCTACCAAAGTTGAATTGCATGAACTAATTAGGCTTTGCATGAATGTAGTTGAAGACGCTTGAACACTTGAATGATCCCACCATGACTTCCTCTTCCAAATCTCCAAGTCTTGTCATCAACTTAGGAACTTAGAGTAGAAAGCTTTAAACTAGAATTATTACAACCATATTGAAGACATAAAATTAAAGCATGAATTAAACCTATTACAACCATTAGACTAATCTTATGAAATCAAAACTAAGAACTAGAAAGCCAAAAATCACAAATTAGAAAGAGAAGAAGAGAAAATTTCACTAATAATTTTAACCATATTACAAAGGAGAGGGTAGGGGTATTTATAGGGGGAAGAGAGGAGAAGAGAGGAGAAGAGAGGAGAAGAGAGAAGAGAGGGGGTTTCCACGTTTTTGGGAGAGAGTCCCCCTTCTAAAAATCGTGGAGACTAGTGTAGAGAGGAGAGAATCTCCAAAAATAAGAGAAAAAAATATATTCCCTATCTCCCTTTCCCTTTACATAAAGCTTGAACTCCAAGAAAAAAGAAAAAAAAATAGAAACTAAGAGAGATAAAAATCCTAGCTACATAAACCTTCTATTTTTCAAAAAGTAACTTTGTAATTCTAAACTTATGCTTCCTTATCTTTGTAGGTGTCTTCTCCAAGCAATGAGATCAAGGCATCTTTGACTTTTCAACCTTTTATGGATGAGGGAATCTTCTCCAAAAGAAATCTTATCAAAAGTAGAATTCCAAAAGTGCCCTTGAAAAGTTGGAGGAGAGAGAGTGTGGTGACTAGGACTCCACTTAAAAAAAAATAAATTAAACCCCATGATGTCCTTCAAAAACCGTGGAGACTTGGTTGCTCTAAAAAAAACGTGGAGGGTGATAAGGTGAGAGAAATAAAAAAAATAAGATAAAAGATAAGAAAAGAGAGAGAGAGCGAGAAAAAAAATGGGAAAATCTAATTAAAAAGAGGGAGAGAGATAACGTGGGAGGGGGGAGAGATTTTAGGAAAGTAATCTTTTCTTTTCTTTTTTTTTTTTTGTTTAAAAAAAAGGGCTGATACGTGGGGGAATGGTTTTGGTTTGGAGAGATGAAATAAAGAGGGAGAGAAGAATTAGGAAGGGGAGAAAGAAAAGAAAAAAAAAAAGAAAATAAGGAGAGATAAAGTAGGAGAGGAGAGATAAAATAGGAGAGGAATCTCCTGTCTCTTGAAGCCAAGAATCGTTGGACTAGGAAGCCACATCACCACACTCTCTACTAATAGCAAATCTCCAAAATAATATCCAATCATAATTTGGGATGTAGGATCTTCTTGAAAGTAAAGCTCAATGAGAGAGGAGCCCACTTGGTCATGCTTGGCAACTTGTATCATGCTAGTTCAGCTTTAATTGGCTCACTTTAATCACTGGAGAAGTCAATCCATCTTGATTCTGGGCTCGGGCTTGTATTTCAGCTCCTTTCTGGCCCATTATTCTTTCATAGCCTGAAAAGAATAATCAACTACATGGAGGCCTAAACGGATGCGTAACTGAATTTCATCACGTCCATCTTGCTCAAAATTTAACTTTGAACACAACCATATAAAATTATTGGGCAGCTTTACGTGTAAATTTGGAGATATAGTCCCCAATTGTCTGAAATAGCAATAAATAGTCCAAAAACCTTAAAAGCACAAGAAAGCACCGAGTAACTCTGTCCAGTGTGGTAAAATGCATGCTTTATGCCCTAAGATTTCACACATAAATGTGCTCATCAATTCACCAATTGATGCTTCCCAAGCATGTAGCTCGAGGCTTCCCGGCATATTTGCCTTGGGGCATCCCAGCTGAGCTGAGGCTTCCCAGCGTAAACGCTCAAGGTTTTACGGTAGTCCTCACAGTCATCCAACACCTTAACCCCTGTTGGCAAGGGTGCGTAGCACGGGTGATGAATCTCTAACCCCATGTCTATATGGCATCGTATGAGTCAGGCGGTGTCAACCGTATCCCATACTGCGAGCTACCACAGGCCTCATTTCCAAGCCGGCTACAGCATCTAGTCTAACAATCACATTCATTAGGGTATATTCAAGCAGGGTTGATCAACAGTCACAAGATGTGTAATAATTATGAAAATTGTATTTGATTAAGTAACACAGCATTATAATTAAAGAATTTAATTGCTAGCATAATAATATTGTTACACGTACATACACGATAATATTTCACTCACCTGGGTCTGGTTCTATGAATTCAGTTGTAGTTTCAGTTCAGGCTGCAGTCTGGCTGTAGGCCTCGAGCGCGGGATCAAACCCTAAGTATAAATCAGAAATACGTCATTTAGTATTCCAAACTACTTTTGGATGTCCTAGGGTTGATCTAAGCTCATTGGGTTGACTCGATGTTCAATTGGTCATCACTTGGAATTCTCTGGGCCATGCACTAGGCCTTAGGCCTATGTCCCGGTGCATCATCCAGAGATTGTGGCTCAGGGGTAGAATGGTCATTTACCACTATAGTACATGATTGTAGGTCATCACAGTCTCATAACACTGTCCCCAACTTAACAGTGTTGTAGGACCAACACAGACAGGGTTTCCAAGCCCTGTGGGGCCCACCTGGGTACCCAAAGGTGTCCATCACTATGGTAAGATGTGGGGAGGGGTATTTTGGTCATTTTACACCTCCCTACACTATCTTATGGCCCTTGGATGAAAATCCCCATAGTAGATCAGCAATTCTATCACTTTTCATTCTCTAGGCGATGTCTTTGGGCGTTGGATGCATCGCCTAGAGCCTGTTTAGAACGTGAACAGGCTGAGATTCCTAGGTTTTTTACCATGGGTTGTGCTTGGATCATCCCCCCATGCATGTCAGGTCATCATGGACCCCCTGGGGTGTAGTTTTTTTTTTTTACCCCGAATATTCTCTGGGACCTGGGGTGGCCTCTAAGATTTTATTAGAAAACCACTAGAAGGAGAAACACGGGGGGGACTTAATCCGCCTTACCCCAGACCCAAAGTTACAATTCAAGAACTCTCTTGAGCACTCCAACCTCAGGAACCCCTTCCCATACATCAGAAAAGAAAGGAATAAAACCAAGCAGCCTAAAACCGAAACACAGGAAGACCTGCCTTATCCTCTCTTACAATGCAAGCGAGGCTATGAGGGAGGTCCCCTTGTGTCCGAAAAACATAGTTCCTAAGAGTTTCACAAGCCCTGTTCGCAAGGTAATCTGCCACATGATTGCTTTCTCTAAACTAGAGACTACACTCACACCCAAAGCCTCCACCAGACGAAGCACCTCATCAAGCCAGTACCAACACTTCCACACCTTACAAGTTCGTAAAGCAATAAACTACACAATGGATTTGGAATCTGAGCTGACTTGGCATCCTACCAGCCCCATGCTGTCACATAATCTCAACCCATCTAACAACACCCTCATTTTCGCCTCAGTGTTGGAGCAATGACCATAAAAATTGGAGAATGCCATGACCAGGTTCCCCCCTTGATTGGGAATGATTCCACCTCCACCACTCAGCCCCGGGTTGACCTTACTGGCGCCATCAACATTCAACTTCATGCCATATGGGGGTGGAGACCAGTACACAGGTTGTGGCAGCTTTTGCCTGAGCACTGGGGGGTTGAGTTTTAGGACTTGGAGCGCCAGTTCCTCCCTCAAATTGACCACTGCCATAGGGAGGGTGGGCAGGGGAATTTCCCGAATCCATTGCATGACCCTAGCGATGATCATATTAGCTGATCGACCTCTGTTCCCATGCCTCCTATTATTCCTTTCCCTCCATAGCTCCCAAATAATAAATGATGGGACAACTCCAACCAAGTAACTGAACACATTTCGAAACGAGCCCTTGGAGTGCCAAAAGCTCACCCTTGACCTGATTTCTTGAGTGTGGATCACCTGCACGTCAAACAACTTCACAAAAAAAGACCATACCTTCACCACCACGATCCCACAGACAAGGACATGTGTTGTTGTTTCCTGCTTTGGGTACTGGCAACAGAGGCATTTAGATGCCAGGGGGATGCCCAAATGCATAACCGCGTCATCCGTTGCAATGCTTCCACATAGCACCTGCCAAGAAAAAAACCTGATCTTGGAAGGGACAGACCCATTCCAAATCCATCTCGCATAAGGAACTAATGGGTGTGTCCTACAAATCGTATGCCACGCCGACTTAAGCGAGAAGCACCCATCTTTCGCTGAAGACCACACTAACTTATCCTCTCTTTGAGACAGCCGAAACACGCCCTTGGTTACTCTGTCGTGGATCACAGCACTATCAATTCTATCCACCATAGCCACATCCCAACTTCCATCCTCTCCTAGAGCATCCTTGACACACAGATCAGTATTGACATGCAGTGCGCCATCCACATAGTCAATCAGAGGGCCCTCCCCACTCCAATTATCAAGCCAGAACAACACCCTCCCATGGCCCAACAATCATACTGAATTGCCAACCAAAAAATCCCTTAAAGCCAGGGACGCCTTCCAGGACTTAGGGCCATGGGCCGGAAGGTGCGCTAATGTTATGTGAGCACCTTTTAGGAACTTCGCCTTGAAAAACCTGCTCCACAAAGTGGTTTCAGACACCACTTGCCAAAGGCCCTTAAGCCGCATTGCCACATTTAATTCACTTAGAGGCCGAACCCCCAAAGCCCCCTCCTTTAATGGTCTGCACACTTTCTGCCAACTCACCCAATGTCGTTTAGTGCCAAACTCCGAATCACCCCATAAAAAATTCGCACACATGGAGTTAAAGCGTTGCATGATGGTGCGAGGAATATCTAGACAGGCTAGGATATGAATAGGAATTGAAGATAACACATGCTTTAGGAGGATCACTCTACCACCTGCCGACAACAGCTTGCCTTTCTACCCTGCGATCTTCTTTTTGACCTTTGCCAAAATGTCTTCAAAATAAGAAACCTTGAGTCTCCCTGTGTACAGGGGCACCCCCAAGTAGGTTAGAGGCAGCACCTTCCTTTCAAACCCCGTGATGTCCTTCACCCTTCTGACCATCCAACTGGGCGCCTTGTCGCCCACCACAAAGCAGCTCTTGTGGCGATTCACAAGCTGCCCTGAATAAGCTTCATACTTCGAAATGCACCCCATAATGTTTTGGATAGACGACCTGCAGCCGTTAGAAAAAATAATTGTATCATCCGCAAAGAGGTTGTGAGTAATACCTAGGCACCCCCTGGGGAGGTAGAAGAAGCCTGCTCGGCCCTTCGTAAAAAGCTTTGTAAGGCCCCTACTAAGCACTTCTTCTGCCAGAATGAACAACAGGGGGGAGAGGGGATCTCCCTGCCTCAGCCCCCGTGTGGGCTTAAAATAACCAGCCGGCCCTGTGTCAAATAAAATGGAGAACCAGCAATTCCGAAGGGTCTTCTCTATGAGTCGAATCCACTCCGCGGAGAAGCCAAATTTGCTTAGAACCTCCACAAGAAATCCCCACTCCAACCAGTCATAGGCCTTAGCCATGTCCAACTTCATAATTACATTCCCACCCCTGGCTCTTCTATTAATTTCCTGGGCCACTTCTTGCACTAGAGCAATATTGTTGTGGATACACCGCCCCTTCACAAACGCCCCTTGCTCCTCAGAGATAACCCTTGGCAGCAGAACCGTCAACTTGGTTGCAATCACCTTGGCAATAATTTTATAAGAGAAATTACATAGGCTTATCGGTCTGAAGTCCGACATAGTCTCTGGAACCTCCTTCTTTGGAATGAGGGTGAGGTGTGAGGACGTGAAGCTTTTAGGGAAACACCCACCCTCAAAAAAACCCTTCACCGCCGCCCATACATCTACACCAACAATGTCTCAATAGGTCGTAAAAAAATGCCCCAGAAACCCATCTGGACCAGGTACACTGTCCTTGGAAAGAGCAAAAATAGCCTCCTTCACTTCATCGAACAGCGGCGCAGCTGCAAGCATAACATTCTCCTCTGCAGAAATAATAGCAGGGATGGCAGACAACAGCTCTACACAAGTCGTGGTCTAGCTTGAGGAGAAAATATCATAAATGTACCTGATTGCTTCCACTTGCACCCCCTCTTTGTCAAGAATCCACTCCCCTTGCCCATTTTTTATTTTGCCAATGCCACCCCATTTTCGCTTCACATTGACTACCGCATGAAAAAACTTGGTGTTTCTTTCCCCCTCCTTTAGCCATCTAACTCTGGATTTCTCTTTCCAAAAAATCTCTTCTTGCAACAGAACCAAATTTAAACGATTGCGAGTGCCATGAAGTTTACCCAACGCCTGCTCAGTAGGATCAGACTCGTAAGCCACTTCAGCTCTAGACACCTCATCCTCCGCATTCCGCACATTTTGGTGTATATTCCCAAAACACCCCTTATTCCACACTTTGAGACGGCCTCTCAAACATTTCAACTTCAAAAATAACACCATGAGGGGGTTACCCACAAAAGTTGATCTCCAACAGTCCGCCACGAAATCTCTGAAAGTTGGGTGAAGCGACCACATCTGCTAGAATCTAAAAGGGGCATAAAACTGAACCTGTGACATAGAGAAACCCAAGCACACCGGCGAATGGTCCGAGCAGGCCTTGTTCAAGTGTTGGACCCTGGACACCTGGAACGTGGAAAGCCAATCAAGGTTATAGAAGACTCTATCTAGCCTGGCCTTGGTCAAACTGGACACCATGGATTTTTACCTGGGCCCACCACTTGGCTGCCAGGAGCTGCCCAGACAGCCCAGTAAATAGTAACTCAGTATAGTCTCAGCTGCAAACTAAGGATTTGGCTGCATGCAAGGCTTGATTCACATATAATACAGTGATCTAAGGTTGTTACAACCCAGGGCTAAGCTGCATGCAGCCAGGGCACACAGATCTGAGCCCCAGACTGCCTGTTCTTGGTGTAATAGTGCAGTGCAGTCTGGCACCAGCTGGGTTTCGGTCTCAGGTGAAGAATAGCCATGAAAAATGTCATAAAATGCTCAAATCCTTAATGCACCGTGTTTGCATGTTGGATCTGAGATGGTCCATGGCAGCCCCCAGCTGTTCTGGGTTGCCAATGGCCAGCAATGCTACCAAACATCAGAGATTCATGGAGATGAACAGAGAATAGCAGTATAGCAGCTAGTGTTGGTATGGTTTATACCTTGTAGCAGGTCTGGTAGCAGATTTGAGCCAAGGTGAGACCTCCTCCTTCTTCTCCTTCTCTTTTCTCTCTTTTCTTTCTTCTCCTTCTCTCCACGATTTCAATAGTGCCAAGAGCTCTCAAATGAGGCTAAGGCACCCCTATTTATAGGCCAGCCTCATACTGAGGCCTATTTGCCTGCCTAAACCTCTTTTGAAAATGTGTTTTTAACCTGATTCTCCGCCATTCAGGGTACTCAGATGGGGTCCATAGGGGTCCAAGGGTATGAGGTGGTTCCTCAGACTCCCTTCAACCTATGGAGGGTGCCCATGTCCAATATGGGTGGTCCCCACACATCAAAATATTAAAATATTGCATTTTTCCACTCTGGGCAATGTCTCTGGGTGATGTCTGCATCGCCCAGAGATTACCAGAGATTACAGCAAGGCTGTTTCTCTGTGGGCTTGCATAGGGGTTTGACCCAGGGTTAGGGCTTTGCACCCACATGCCACTCAAGGCCTTTTGCACCTATTTTTAGTTGTGGGACCCACATTCATGGAGAGGAGAGAGAGTACCTGGAGTCCAAGCAGCACATAATGCTGTGGGCAGTGCAACTGCATGGATCTGCTATCCATCTTCTGACAGGTATGTAGGAGGACATCCTCGGGAGTTCTCCATTAAATTCAACCACTGGAGTGATATTCCAGAGTGTGCTTGGATGCCATGTCAGGGGTTTCTGTCCTTCAATCAAAATTTCCAATTAGTCAGGGGCAAGCTTGACAAATGAGGCCTGTGGTAACTCGTAGAATGGGATGCAGTTGACACCACCCGACTCATACGATGCCATATAGATGCATTGGGCTAGAGTTTCATCACCCGTGCTATGCACCCTTGCCAACAGGGGTTAAGATGTTGGATGCCTATATGAGTGACTATATGAAAGAGAAAAAAAAAGAAAAGAAAAGAAAAGAAAGAAATGTTATTGCACCGAAAAGGTGATTATGGGCTATAACAGAAAAAAGAAATGTGATATGAGAAAAAGGATGGATGCCTCATAGGTTAATCCCAGAGGGATAGTCGGGCTGACCTTGGTGAGTGATACGGGAGCTGAATGGTCCTCTTCAACAACTAAATGGGTGTATCACAGGAAGGGGTTAAAAGCCTGCACCAGGGATGCATGTATTGGGGATTGTAGTAGCACTAACCCGCCTTAGTTGTGATGCTAGGTGGCTAATAAATAAAATGAAATGCACCTCATGTAGGATTCATATGGTTTTGGTTGCATGTGCATGCATGGTGATGTATTTCATTCACGGGCTCGGTGGAGCTCACACTCTATTATATATGTTTTTCTATTAGATGATCCTACAGGTGGATGTTACTGTAGTGGGGAGACTTATCACCCGGAGGTGATCTATGGTGGTTATGATTGTATTGGTATGGGCCCGGACGAAGGTCATACCTTGGTGTGAGTGTTTTCTATGACGGCTAAGGATGACCCATGAAGGGTGTTGCTGCTGACTCTTTTTATCTTTGGGGACTCCTTTTGTTTTTGTTGGAGTTTTTCCCCATTTTATTTTATAGCTTTCTTTTTGGGGCTCGGGTTACCTTACCCTGTATACATTCCTTTGTTTAAGAGTTGTATATGGTAGAGGTAGGTATTGCTGTTGCTTTGGGAGTGATAGAGGGAAAGAACAAACTTAGTGCTGTATATATTTTCTTTTCCTGTTCTACTACTCTTTCTAAATGTTTCAATGAAAATATAGCTTTCTGCAGCACTCAAAGTTTACGTTATGTATTATGGTGGATGTATGTGTTTATGAGTGGAGTAATTTCTTTTAAATCCATGGGATTTGGCGGATTGCTGACGTGCAATTCGGGTCACCTACCTAATCCTCCCAGGGGGTGGTTTGAGGTGTGACATAAAGGCTTTTCTATAAAGTGTCCTTATCTCTTATGAGACATATGGATCTGATGTTGAGGGTTGAGACCTTCGTATCTATTCGTATTTCAACATAAGTTCAGTTTCGGTCCGAACCAGACCAGGTGGGTCATTTGGGCATTTTGGGGGGGCATTTCTGTACTTTTTGGGGTTAGGGCTTTTCTATAAAGTGTCCTTATCTCTTATGAGAGGTGTGGACGGTCGAGACCTTCAAATCGATACGTAGTTTGCCATATGTTCAGTTCTAGTCTGAACCAGACCAAGAGAGTCGTTTGGGCTTGTTTGGGGGAAATTCTATACTTTTTTGGGTTAGGGATTTTCTATGAAGTGTCCTTATCTCTTATAAGAGGTTTGGATGAGAAGTGGAGGATCGAGACCATCGAATTGATACGTAATTCAACATATGTCAGTTCCGGTCTGAACTAGATCGGGTGGGTCATTTGGGGTTATTGGGGGGGTATTTTTGAACCTTTTTAGGTTTGGGCTTTTCTAAAAAGTGTCTTATATCTTATGAGACGTGTGGATGTGATGTTGAGGGTTACGACCTTCGTATCGTATATATATTTTGATATATATTCAATTCAGGTCCGAACAAGATCAGGTGGGTCCTTTGGGATTATTGGAGGGCATTTCTGTACTTTTTTTTGTTAGGGCTTTTTTATATTGTGTCTTTATCTCTTATGAGACATGTGGATGAGATGTTGAGTGTCGGGACCTCGAATCGATACGTATGTCGACATATGTTCGGTTCTAGTCCGAAGCAGACCAGGTGGGTAGTTTGGGCCTATTGGTGTTGAGGTAAAGTCCTCACTCATCATCCATTATGGTTTTGATGATAACAAATAAACTCTTTGTACTAACTTGTGTCAAGTTGTATAGAAATACTACACATGAGTAGAGTATCAAATGAGGGGGAGCACTCAAAAGATTGATGCACTAAGTCAAGGTTTTCAAGACAATCAAAGTGAAGAACACTACTCGTGACACTTCATCAAACAAATTCATAGAATACAAGACTTTAAGAACTTGTTGTAATATAATATTGAGTTGTAAATGAGTTAAGGTTCATATTCAAATGTAATGCACACACTCACGCTTACATACACATAGTATGACCTTAGGAGGTTATATTAGACATATCTCACATGGACTAAACTAAAGGAAATTACCCAGACTTGTGCAACTAAGGACTTAATCATTTTCAGCAAAAATAGCTGATCCAGCATATCGAATCCAGAACCAGCATGCCGAATCCCATTTGGCCTACAAATACAATCTCAAGAATTTGCTCACAGAGACCAAACGGAATGTGCCGAATCATGATCCGGCATGCCGAATCATGATCCAGCATCCCAAATCATGTTATGACTGTTAAAATTTGGCCATTGGTCAATGGATATCTTCTGTGATCCGGCATACCGAATTGGGAAACGGCATACCGGATTAGGTCTAACTTGTATCCGAATTTAGCAATGATTCATGGATGCTTTGAGCACCTTTGCCTATAAATAGGTAAGCTTAATTGAGCTAAACATAATTAATTACAGCTAATCAAAGGCACTAAAAGACATTGCTACTTGATCATTCAAAGTATTGAAGTGTGCATTCATCCTCAAGCATTCAATCAAGCACATTCCCTCACAAGCTCCTTCAATTCACTTAGCATTAAGCTTTAAGTTGAAAGGTAGCATACACTACTAAGGTTGAGGTAACTCCTTCTTTAGTACCTTTTATTTTAAATGGTAGTTTGAGTCCTCTTGCTCAGAATCAATAGTAGTTTGAGTCCTCTTGCTCGAAATCAAGAGTAGTTGGTTGTGTGAGTCCTCTTGCTCTCAATCAAGATTTGTACGAGTTCTCTTGCTCATTCTCAAGATTATTTTTAATGTAATTCTCTCTAAGGTGAGAGGAGTGGATGGAGGCAAGTTTTGACCGAATCACTATAAATCTTGGTGTTATCTTTGCAATTTATTTGTCTTATATTTATTATATTTTTATTTTCACAAAAGTTTTTACTTTCCACTATGTTCTCCTATCCACCCCCCTCTAGGTGAATTCACATTTGATATTAGAGTGGGAGCTCAAGGCCTTGATTATTTTTATTCTTATTAAAAGTTAAAAGACCATGGGATCCTCTGCCAACCAAAATATTGAAGGATACAACATTATTAGACCACCTTTCTTTGAAGGAGAATGAATTTTCTATAGGAAAAATCACTTCAAAAATTTTGTGTGTGCTAATAATATTGATACTTGGGAGGTCATTGAAAATGGACTAAATAATAGACAAACCCAAAGAAGAATGGACAATCGCTGAAAAAGTAAAAGTCCAACTTAACTATGTAGTAATTAGCTATATTCAATGTGCTTTGGGAGAGAAAGAATACAATAGAACTTGCATGTGTGACACAGC
Organism: Telopea speciosissima; assembly: GCF_018873765.1. Classification (NCBI taxonomy): domain Eukaryota; kingdom Viridiplantae; phylum Streptophyta; class Magnoliopsida; order Proteales; family Proteaceae; genus Telopea; species Telopea speciosissima. Next base: position 47,393,067 of record NC_057916.1, read on the forward strand.
TAAAGAGATGTTTGATAAACTTGTTGTAATCTATGAAGGTACCTCGGAGGTCAAACAATCCAAAATAGATATGCTAGTAAATGAATATGAATTATTCAAAATAAAAAATGATGAAGATATCTATGTTATGTTTACTCATTTTACTAACATTGTGAACAACTTGAAAGGTTTGGGTAAGATCTATACAAATGGAGAAAACGTGAGAAAACTCTTGAGATATCTTTCCAAAGAATGGAGACCCAAAACAACGGCTATCAAAGAATCAAAAGATATCGACAAGTTGAGCCTAGATGAGCTATTGGGATCACTTTAACTCATGAAATGGAACTCAAGCAAGAGACCAAGGAAGATGAACCAAAAGAATCCAAGAAGAAGGTCGTGGCTTTCAAATCATGCTACAAAATTAGTGACGATGAAGAAGAACTATTTGATGACGAGATTGCATATCTCTCTAAGTAGTTTTCAAGGTTCCTGAAGAACAAGGGCAAAACCTCATTCAATAAGACGAGATTCTCTAAGGACCAAAAAGGTAAGAGTGTTTTCAAAGATAATACTGATTCTTCTTCAAAAGACATTGTTTGCTTTGAGTATAGAAAACCAAGACACTACAAGGGAGATTGCCCAAAAATGAAGAAATACAAAAAGACATACAAAGTCGAACATTCATTTGACTCAAGCAATGAAGAAGAGGAAGATGAAGAATCTCAAGAAGAAGAGCAAATTAGCCTTGCACTTATGGCTCTTGAAGATGAGGAAAACCAAAATGAGGTAACCCCTACATCTCCATCTAATAAGGATAAAGATTACTTAGAATTAGAAGAAGCATTTGAGGATCTATATCAAAGTAGCATGGAATTGGCAACCACCAAAAAGAATTTCTTAAAAGAGATTAATTCCGTCAAAGACCAAAACATGACTTTAATTTCTCAAGTTAACGATTTGGAGGAAGAAAAAGAAAAATTGTGTAAAGCCTTAGAATCCTTTACTAATGGTAAAAAGAACCTTGACATTTTACTTGGATCTTCATCTAAAGTAACTTTCAACAAGAAAGGGCTAAGCTATGATGTGAACAAGAGTTCAAATCAAACCAAAGAGCCAAGTTCAAGTAAAATAGCACGTAAGAGAGTGAAGAAGAACAAATACTGTAATCGTTGCAGAAAGAAGGGACATTCTCTTAAGGAATGCTATTCCAAGAAGAAAAGCCCTCAAGCTAAGAATCCCAATCCCAAAAGGAAGACTCTAAATCCAAATACCCCTCAAATTATTGTATGCAGTAACTGTAATAAAAATGGACATACAATTTGGGAATGCTATCATATGAACGAATCATTTTATTATCCTAGAAGACCTTATAATGGTCAAAATAGGAGAAGTCCTCCAAAGATGCAAAGACCATCTAGAACTCCACCAAATGTGCAAAAATCATATAAGAACCAAGGATCTTACAGAGTACCCCAAAACCAAAGACCTTGGAACCCACAATCATACAAAAATTGGTATGACAACTAAAAGGTAAATGGAAATCAAATGGTTGGAGACCAAGAGGAATGTATGATACTAACAATGACGGACCCAACACATAATGGGGACCAAAATTTTATTAAGTATTATTGTTTTGTAGGTGCACAAGAGCAACATGGAATGGTATATGACATCCAATCTAAAGCTTTTCTCCGAGCTCAAGAAGCAAAAAGGAGGATGGGTATCTTTTGGAGACAACAACAAAGGAATAATCATTGAAAATGGCTCAATCAAATTTAGCGGTACAGTAATCTCTAATGTTAGCTTAGTTGATAACCTAAAGTATAATCTACTTAATGTAAGTCAATTATGCAACAATACAAATTTTATGAATTTTAATGCCTCTAAATGTGTGATTAAAGATTCTTATGATAATGTGATTCTTGAAGGATGTAGAAGAAATAACGTTTATACTTGTATATTTAATGTAAACTCACATGATGCATGCCTTATATCAAATTTGGTGAGAAATCTACCAAAGTTAAATCCCTATCCTCAAAGAATTTGGTGAGAAATCTACCAAAGTTAAAGTTTGATAAGCAACACACTTGTGGTGCATGTCAAAGAAACAAACTTACAAAGGTTTCCCACAAGGTCATAAACTCAGTTGCTACTTCTAGACCTTTGGAACTACTCTACCTTGACGTATTTGGACCTATTCAAGCTAGAAGTTTTGGAGATAAGAAATATACTTTTGTTATAGTAGATGATTACTCTAGATTCACTTGGACCTTCTTTCTCAAGCATAAAAATGATACATTTGAGGAATTTATATATTTTTATAAGAGAATACAAAATCAGAAGGGTTATTTGATCACCTCTATCAAAAGTAACCATGGTGGTGAATTTGACAATATAGCTGAATTTAGAAACTTCTACAGAAAATAAAGTATAACTCATAACTTCTCAGCTCCTAGAACACCATAATCAAATAGTGTGGTTGAAAAGAAAAATAGAACAATCCAAGAAACTGCAAGGACAATGCTTAATGAGTACTTTTTGCCAAGGTATCTTTGAGCCGAAGCCATTCATACGGCATGTTATGTGTTGAACCGAGTTTTAATAAGACCTATACTTGTGAAAACTCTTTATGAACTGTTTCATAATAAACTTCTTAAAGTTGATTACTTTAAAGTTTTTGGTTGTGCATGTTTTATTTTAAACACAAGGGACAACTTAGAAAAATTTGAAGAAAAGACCGATGATGGTATATTCCTAGACTATTCCACAAATAGTCGAGCCTATAGAGTTTTCACTAAGAGAAATCTAGTTGTGGAGGAGTCTATGAATGTCAAATTTGATGAATTTATGACCAAGAATAAATATAAAGACATAGAAGAAGAAGATGAAGTACTTGAAATTAGGAAAAGAGTTGAAAATGTCTCTTTAGAAGAACCTAATGATCATGTACATCAACTTCCAAAGAAAATAAGGACTGTCAAAGATCACCCTCTTGACCTTGTTATTGGAAACTTAGAGAAAGGCATACAAACTAGAAGTAAAATTCAAAATGTTTGTTCAAATGTAGCTTTAATCTCTACCATTGAACCCAAAAATATAAAAGAATCCCTATTGGATAGTAATTGGATAATTACTATACAAGAAGAGTTTAATCAGTTTGAAAGAAATCAAGTTTGGGATTTAGTGCCAAAACCCATTAACACCAAAATTATTGGCACTAGATGGGTGTTTAGAAACAAACTTGATGAAGATGAAAACATAACTAGAAACAGCTAGATTGGTTGCTCAAGGCTATAACCAACAAGAATGTATTGACTTTGATGAAACATATGCACCTGTAGCTAGATTTGAATCCATTAGAATGTTACTTGCATTTGTATGTCATAAGAATTTTAAATTGCATCAAATGGATGTAAAAAGTGCATTTTTGAATGATTTCATTAATGAAGAAGTACATGTCATCCAACCCCCTGGATTTGAAGACTCTAAGTACCCAAACCATGTCTACAAACTCAAGAAGGCTTTGTATGGTTTGAAATAAGCCCTAATAGCTTGGTATGACAGATTGAGTAAGTTTCTTCTTGATAATGGTTTTTCAATGGGTAAGATTGGTACTACTTTATTTGTTAAGCTTAAGAAAAATGATTTAATTATTGTTCAAATTTATGTTGATGACATTATTTTTGGTTTGACTAATGAATTACTTTATCATGAGTTTAGTAAATCAATTAGTAGTGAATTTGAAATGAGTCTTATGGGAGAACTAAACTTCTTTCTAGGACTCAAAATTAAACAAACTCCTAATGAGATTTTCATTAGTCAAGCTAAATATCTTAAAGAATTCTTGAAAAAGTTTGACATTGTTGGATAAAAATTTTCTAGTACTCCAATGAGTACATTTGTAAAATTGTCCAAAGATGAAGATAGAACTCCTGTTGACCCTACAAAATATAGAGGTATGGTGGGTAGTTTACTTTACTTAACGGCTAGTAGATCGGACATAATGTTTAGTGTTTGTGCTTGTGCTAGGTTTCAAGCCCAACCTATGCAATCCCATTTGAGTACTGTAAAGAGAATCTTTAAGTACTTAAAAGGAGCTCTAAGCATTGGCCTTTGGTACATTATGAATAATGACTTTGACCTAATTAGCTTCTCCGACGCTGACTTTGTCGGGTGTCATGTTGGTCGGAAGAGCACAAGTGGGACTTGTTACTTCTTAGGATCTTGTTTAGTCTCATGGTTCAGTAAAAAATAGAACTCTGTTGCTTCATGAACCATCGAGGCCGAATACATTGCAGTCGGACAGTGTTGTGCATAAGTGTTATGGATGAGGTAAACTCTCCAAGATTACAAAATTACGTTTGATACTTCCTCAATCTTGTGTGATAACACTAGTGCCATTAACCTAAGTAAAAATCCGATTTTACATTCTCAAGCAAAGCACATTGACATTCGTCATCACTTCCTACGTGATACTGCTCAAAGAGGTGAAATTCGACTCGACTACATCGAGACTGAGAAGTAGCTTGCAGACATTTTTACAAAACCCCTGAATGAAGATAGATTTTTTATGTTGAGAAGGGAATTAAGCTTATGCAATCCTTTTGATTAAATTTTGTCAATTTGTTTTATTAAAAATCAAAATTCCTGGAAAAAGCTGCTGAAACAGAGACTGTTTTTTACTTATAGATATGAATTATTGCTATTAAATTTGGTGCACTAGATTATGATTTGGTATACCAAATCAGATCCAAATTATAGCCATTTATAGCCATTGGCCAGGAAACGGTATACCGGATCCTGATTCGGCATACCGAATCAGTCCCAGTGACTGTTTTCTTGACGTTGGAGAGTATTTTTGACTTATAAATACCCCAGTTTTTTTCCACCCTTTTGGCATATCCTTTCACTATTCATCAACCTCTATACCTAAGTGATTGTGAATTATTGAGATAAAGTCCTCACACATCATCCATTATGATTTTGATGATAACAAATAAGTCTTGTGTACTAACTAGTGTTAAGTTGTATAAAGAGACTTCATAAGAGTGGAGCATCAAGTAAGGGGGAGCACTTAAAAGATTGATGCACCAAGTCAAAGCTTTCAAGATATTTGAAGAGAAGAACACAACTGAAGACTTATCTTCAAACAATTTCGTGGGATACAAGACCTCAAAGAACTTGTTTAAATTTGAATCAAGTTGTATTTAGGTTAAAGTATTCAAATGTAATGCACACACTCAAGCATACATACATGTAGTGTAACCTTAGGAGGTTATTTTAGACACTTCCCACATGGATTAAAACCAAAGAAAATGGCCCGGACTTGTCCAACTAAGGACTTAGTCATTTTTCAGCAAATACAGCCGATCCGACATATCGAATCCAGATCCGGCATGCCTAGTCCCGTTTGGCCTGCTTAACATAGTCTCAGGGTTTGCTCACAAAGAGCAAACGGAATGTGCCGAATCTTAATCCGACAAACCGAATCACAATCTAGCAGGCTGAATCATGATCTAGCATATCGAATTGTGTTATGACTGTTATGAGTTAACTGTTGGTTAACGGATATATTTTGTGATCCGACATACCGATTTGAAAAATGGTATACCAGATCCGAACAGATTTGTGTCCAAAATTAGCAATGATTCTTAGATGCCTTGAACACCTTTGCCTATAAATAGGTAAGCTTAATTAAGCTAAACATAATTAAACAAAGCTAATCAAAGGCATCAAAAGATATAACTACTTGATCATTCAAGGCATTGAAGTGTGCATTCTTCATCAAGCATTCAAGTACATTCCCTCACTAGCTCCTTCATCTCACTTAGCATCAAGCTTCAAAGTTGAAAGGTAGCAAACACCACTAAGGTTGAGGTAACTCTATCTTTAGTACCTTTTTATTTTACATGGTTATTTGAGTCCTTTTGCTTGGAATCAAGAGTAGTTTTAGTCCTCTTGCTCGAAAATCAAGGTTAGTTGGCTGTTTGAGTTCTTTTGCTCTTAATCAAGATTCGTACGAGTTCTTTTGCTCATACTCAAGATTTGTTTTAGTGGAATTCTTTTTAAGGTGAGAGGAGTGGACGTAGGCAAGTTTTCGCCAAACCACTATAAATTTCTTGTGTTATCTTTGTTATCTGCTTATCTTTCATTGATAATTTTTTAATTTTGCATTATTTGTTATATTCCACTACATTCACCTATTCACCCCCCCTCTAGGTGATTTCAAATGAATTACTTCCATCTCTCCACTTTCATCACTTTCCTTCTTAACTCTCAAATTCTCAACATGAGTCAAAGGGGAAAAGAACCAATGGCGGGCGAAGAATAACCCTCCAAGCGTGGGCGACGAGGAGGTCGATTTACTCCTATTTGGGGAGCTTCTTCTCGATCCCAAGGGACTTCTCATGTCACACCCCTAGAATGACTAGACCTAGTGGGGCCCATGACACCAGATCTAGCTGGGGTCCAAGCATGTTTAACTTAAACATTCCCCAAAAGAGTATACTATGCATAGATCATAAATATTCATTAAGGTTAAAATTCCATGGCTATCATAGTATATTCATTCATTTGATCTATGCCATAATAACTATCAGAGTGTTAGCGGAAACTTTCACGGGTTAGGGACATCAAATTTAAACCATTAAAGCATAAACTATTCATCCACCCCATGTTCCCATCCATTGGATAGTAACACTATTGGCATCTAGCTTTGTATATTACAGTCATCCATATGGAAAACAATCTTAGAACGTCATTCTTATAACGGTCTAGTCAATCATAATAATGACCTTAACTACACTTGGAGAATAGTAAGGTCAACTTCAGTCTGAGTGAACCTGCTCGATCACAATTCCTTTTCCTTTATCTTTCGCTCCTTTTTCAGTAAAAACATTCATAATAATAGAATGAGCTTGACAGCCCAGTAAGTATGATAAACAATCCTTTATAACAACACTTATACATAATTCATAACTATTTACTAAGGTAACAAGCATCTTTCACTATCCCCATTATTTTTCGTATCAATCATATAATACCCGTCTTTTATTCTTAGCCTTAGCCTCAACTCCTCATTGGAAGTGGTATCCCCTCATGTCGGGCCGTGTCTTGGCTAAAGCCTCAACCCTTCTCAAAACTTTTGTGTCGGGTCAAGTCTTGGCCTTAGCCTCAATGCCTCTCAAAACACCTTTTTTTTTTTTACCACCCCGAGTCGTCTATCGGCTTAGGCTTAGATTTACGTTCTCACTTAAAACTTGATCTTTCATCATGCACAAGTGTACTTTTATAACAAATCTTAGGCCTATCATGAATACTAATATAATACATAGGAAGCATCATATAGTTGCAAACACTATATAAGCACATACTTTCTTTCCATTTCTAAACTCATTCGAATATTTAATCATGCACACATAAAATTCTTACTTCCATTATAACATACACATCTATCATATACTATGCATACACGACTTACAAGTGGCATATAACATATATTCATTTATCCAATTAATCATTAATACATATAAACACAAGTTAAGTAACTACACATTCCATTAGAATCATGTATCATTACTTACCGTCCGACGCTTCCAAGGCCTCCAAACTTTATTCCAGTTCAAGTAGTCCTAACTTCATAAATACCTTCTTGGTTCAAGCTATTTTTGAGTCATTTCTAGAGCATCTGGGTTGTTTATTCCTTCATAGAAAAGTTGTATTTTTGAGTCTTTTAAATACAAAATAAAAAATCAGTTCATTTTATTTTGAAATGACCAAGTTATACCCTTTTTACTGAGCTAGGGTCATTCTGCCCCTGTACCCAGAATTCTACCCGGGAGTTTACATACCCTGGCTTTGCATACAAGTTTGCCCCTATTTAGGAGTAGAATATGGGATTGAATCCTTCTCTAATATTTTTTCCCATGTGTCTAGTTTCCAACCCAACTTGAATCATTCAATTTCAATTTATAACAAAGTAGATATGCCCTCTGGACTGACCAAAGGTCATTCTGTCAGAGCAGGGTATCCGAATTTTTATGGGATGAAACAAGGGGTAAAGATCGGAGGTCTTAGCCTCACTCCATTACATCTATACCATTCTAATTCTAGAATACAATGGTTTACGATCAAATTCTTATTAATCTATAAAAGGGACACTTATGAAATCTAGTTAGAATATACAAGAAGGACAAACAACCAAACTTACCTTCACAAGGTCAGTTACACATCTATGGAAATCCAACACCTCTTTAGATTCATTCATTTTTCTTAATCTTTTCTTCAAGTTCCAAGAGTTCTTCACAAAGACCTTCAAATTTGCATTACAATTTCTTCAAAGAATTAGTAACCCATCATTAGAATTATGTAATCATGCTATTAACACTAACAATCCTCTAAAACCCTTTCTTGAGAACAAAATTAAACTATTAATATAGGCTTTCTTACCTCCAAATTATGTGCATGGAATTCCTCCTTCTATCAGAGCCTTAATCCTCCAATAGCCCCTTCAAAATCACCATGAAAATCATCAACTTCACAATCTTCTAACCAATTTCCCCTCTTTCTCTATTTTCCCTTCTTTGTCTTCTTTCCCTTCTTTCTCTCCTTTTTAGAAATGCTAAGGGAATCTTAGGTTATGGGCTCACCTCCTCCCCCTTCCACGATTTTTCCTTTCCTCTCCTTTCTTTTTTCATTTTTGATTTTCTCTAAATCCCTTTACTTTCTTCTTTTCTTTGACTACGCATATTTCTCTCCTCTTTTGTTGACTTACTAAGCCATGCATTTATTTCATGGGGAGCATATTTTCTCTCCATTTATTTCTCTTTTTGGCTCCTCTCTCTTTTCTTTGCTTACCCACCTTTTCTTCTAACTTTTGTTGACTTACTAACCCATTCATTTATTTTCTTTGTCTCTCATTTGTTTCCTCTCTATTTCTTTTCTTTTTGACTTAGCAAACCATGCATTTAAATCTCTGTCTCTTATCCATAATGTTGCTCCACAACTTCCATCAACCTCCTTTCAAAAACGTGGAAAGCTTCTTGGTCTTGTTATCTTATTTGTGCTTTTTTCTTTCTTGTTGACTTTCCAACTATGGAGAAGATGTAACCCATGTGGGTATGTTCCCTACTCCACTTTCTAGTAATCTTTCCATTTTATTTTTAACATTTAGAATGCGGGATTCACTAGATTTCTAGGTACAAAAATATACTTATTTGTTCCCAAAGGGCTTGATTCCAACATCCATAGCTTATGAGAGTAATTTGATGGCCATTAGGCTATTAAATCCCTTGGTTATTTTAAGCACATACTAAATATAAAAATCCTAACCAATTCCATATAAACACCTATATGTACCATTTTGCAAATACATATAAACACCTATATATATATATATATCATGCATTGTGCCTTACAAAATTTAATATGTTCACATACATATCATACTCTAGAATACCATTCATCTAGATGTACCCTAGCATGCATACATTAATATGGTTACTAGAATTCGGGGTATTACATCCTCCCCTCCTTATAAAAATTTTGTCCTTGAAATAGATGTACCTTGATCATCAAACAACTGGGGATACTCATCCCGCATGATGGATTCAAGCTCCCATGATGCTTCTTTGCTTGTAAGATTCCTCCAAAGGATTTTTACCAATGGGACAGCTCGGTTCCGCAAAACTTTATCCTTCCTGTCTAGAATTTCCACAGGTTCTTCCACAAATGATAGATCTTCATTCAATTGTAACGGTTGGTAGTTCAACACATGAGATGAATCACCAACGTACTTCTTCAGCATTGACACGTGGAAAACATTATGGACATTGGACAACTCCGGTGGTAAGGCCAGTCTGTAAGCCATTGGTCCAACTCTTTCAAGAATCTCGAAGGGTCCTACATATCTCGGACTCAATTTTCCTTTCTTCCCAAATTTCATAATCCCTTTCATTGGAGCTACTTTCAAGAATACTTTGATGCCTTCTTCAAACTCTAAGGGCTTTCTTCTCAAATCTGCATAACTCTTCTACCTACTCTGGGCAGCCTTCATTCTTTTCTGTATCAATTCCACCTTTTCACATGTCTGAAGTGCAATATCTGGCCCCAAAATTTGCCTCTCTCCTACTTCAGTCCAGCAAATAGGGGATTGGCATTTCCTTCCATAAAATGCTTCATAAGGTGCCATTTCAATTGTGGATTGATAGTTGTTATTGTATACAAATTCAATCAATGCTAAGTGATCAATTCAATTTCCTTTGAAATCAATCATGCATGCTCTCAAGATATCTTCCAAAATCTGAATGGGACTTTCAGACTGACCATCAGTTTGAGGATGGAACCCCATACTAAATTGTAACTGAGTACCCAAGGCCTTTTGTAAACTTTTCCAAAAGCGAGAAGTAAACCTTAGATCTCTATCAGAAATGATAGAAACTGGCACTCCATGCAACCGCACAATCTCTTTCACATAAAGCACTGCCAGTTTATCCATTGAGTAGTTAATTCTAATGGGGAGAAAATGGGCTGACTTGGTCAATCTATCTACAATCACCCAAACTGCATCATAACCTTGCGGAGTCTTTGGTAAGGCTGTAACAAAATCCATAGTAATCCGTTCCCACTTCCATTTGGGTAATGAGAGTGGCTTCAAAAGACCTGATGGTCGCTAATGCTCAACTTTCACTTGCTGACATGTCAAGCACCTCTATACAAACTCCGCTATCTCCCTCTTCATATTGTTCCACCAATAGACTTCCTTAAGCTTGTGATACATCTTAGTACCACCTGGGTGAACGGCGTACAGGCTGTAGTGTGCTTCTTCCATCAGAATCTTCTTTAGTTCAATATTATTGGGCACACACAGTCGATTTCTGAATCTCAAGGATCCATCATTCTCAATATGAAAATCCGCCCGCTTACCTTCACTAATCTCATTCCTTACCTTTCAAGGAATGGGTCCTTGAACTGTTCTTCCTTAATTCTTTTCATTGATGGAGAGTTGCACTTGTAAGTTTGCCAGTATCCCAGTAGCATTGGGTAGTGCAACTTCCAAATTTAGTTTCCTAGCATCTTCTATAATGTGAGGCTGGCTAGACAACAGTGCTGCTATATAACCTTGAGATTTCTTGCGTAAGGCATCTGTAGCAACATTTGCCTTACTAGGATGATAGTTAATACTGCAGTCATAATCCTTCAGTAGTTCTAACCACCTCCTCTGCCTCAAGTTAAGTTCCTTCTGGGTGAAGATGTATTTCAAACTCTTGTGATCTGTAAAAATTTCACATCTTTCACCATACAAATAATGCCTCCAAATTTTTAATGCAAAAATTACTGCCGCCAACTCCAAATCATGAGTGGGGTAGTTCTGTTCATGTGACTTCAGCTGTCTAGAAGCATAAGCCACCACTTTGCCATGTTGCATTAAGCACACAACCCAAACCTGTCTTTGAGGCATCACTATAAATAACAAAACCCCCTGTTCCTGAAGGAATCGTCAAAACTGGGGCTGTTACAAGCTTGTGCTTCAATTCGTCGAAGCTCTTTTCACATTCCTCAGACCATATGAAACGAACTCCCTTTCTTGTTAACTTTCTCAATGGAACAGCAATACTGGAGAATCCTTCAATGAACCACCTGTAATAACCAACTAGACCCAAAAAGCTTCTTATTTCTGTAACATTTGTTGGTCTTGCCCAGTCCATCACTGCTTGTACCTTTCCTGGATCTACCATTATGCCTTCCTTCGATATAACGTGGCCTAAGAAAACAACTCTGTCGAGCCAAAACTCACATTTCTTGAATTTTGCAAACAACTTTTCTTTCCTCAATGTTTGTAACACAACTCTCAAATGTTCAGCATGTTCCTCTTCACTCTTAGAATAAACTAAGATATCATCAATAAATACAATCACATACTGGTCCAATACATCATAGAACACTCTGTTCATTAGGTCTATAAATACTGCCGGTGCATTTGTCAATCCAAAAGGCATGACAAGGAACTCAAAATGACCGTACCGTGTTCTGAATGCCATCTTTGGAACATCTTCAACTCTAACTTTCAATTGATGGTACCCTGATCTAAGGTCAATCTTAGAAAAGACCTTAGCTCCTTGCAATTGGTCAAACAAGTCATCGATACGGGGTAATGGGTATTTGTTCTTTACCATCACCTTGTTCAATTCCCAATAGTTGATGCACATTCTCATTATACCATCCTTCTTCTTTACAAAAAGCACTGGAGCTCCCCACGGGGAAATACTTGGTCTAATAAAACCCTTGTCCAGTAGCTCTTGTAACTGCTCTTTCAACTTCTTTAACTCAATAGGAGCCATCCTATACGGTGCCTTTGAAATAGGTGTCGTGTCGGGTTAAAGTTCAATACCGAACTCTACCTCTCTGTTTGGAGGTATTCCGGGTAAATCCTTTGGAAATACATCTATAAAACCACATACTATAGGTACATCAGTTATCAAAAATTCTTTGGCTATAGTGTCATGAACTGCTGCCAAGAATCCTTGGCAACCCTACCTTAACAACTTCCTAGCTTGTAAAGCAGAAATCATCATTGATGGTGGTGCTCCTATATTAACTCCAGAAATTTTGACTTCTGGTTCTCCAATTGGTCTTAGAACCACCAACTTTTCAAAACATAACACACTGGCATGATAAGTTGCCAGCCAATCCATCCCTAGTATTACATCAAAATCTTTCATATCTAGTAACACTAGGTTGGCCTCAAGTCTTTTTCCATTAACATCTATGACACACAACTCATAGATCACATCAGTCTCTATAACATGTCCAGAAGGTGTAGACACACACAATGGACAATCCATATTCTTAGGTTCCATGTCCATCTTATTGGCAAACTCATAAGAAACAAAGGAGTGCGTAGACCCCGAATCAAATAAGACATAAGCAGACATACCAGAAACACTCATTATACCTGTCAACCATAAACATAGACAAGGAACATAACATCATTCATACATCACATTCTAACATATCATAGTATAGAACATGATATATACATATATATATATACAATAATATAATAATCATAAGAAAAAGTTATACCTGCTACCACTGAAGGTGAAACTTCAGCGTCCTTGGTAGTCAAAGTATAAACTCTTCCAGGAGTCTTTTGCTTCTAGTTTTCTTCCACTTTCTTGCCAATATGCTCAGTCTTCTTAGGCCATTGGTAACCACCACTAGACTTGCAGTCTCTTGCATAGTGTCCACTCTTACCACACTTGAAACAAGTTGTGGTACCCATCAAGCATTCTCCCTTGTGGCTCTTGCCACACTTGGGACATTCCACTCTGGATCCCTTATCTTGGGATCTCTTCTTTTGGTTCGTCGCCCACTTTCCTTTAAAGTTATTTGGCTTGAACTTTTTCTTCGGAGTCTCACCCTCAGGTTGGGTGTTCCCTTTGTCAGCTACTTCATAGATTTGGGCCTTCTGAACGACCTCAGTGTAAGTCTTCAACTGAAATGTAGCCACTGCTTTTCTCACATCAGGCCTCAATCCTTGCTCAAATTGTTCGACCCTCAGCTCCTCAGTAGCCACCATATGCGGAGCATACTTTGACAGTTCTTCAAATTTTCTTTCATAAGCCATCACAGATTGGCTTCCTTGTGTGAGTTGGCCATCGCAGATTGGCTTCCTTGTGTGAGTTGTACAAACTCCATCATTTTCTGTTTTCTGACACTGGGAGGAAAATATTCATTGTCGAAAGCCACCTTAAAATCTTCCCAGGTTATCACCTTCCCTTCAGCACCTAGAATGGTCTTTGTCATCTGCAACCATTGATCAGCTTCACCTTGTAGCTTATAGGCGGCACATAAAACTTTCTGGGCATCCGAACACACCAGGAACTCGAATAACTTCTCCATTTCATGGATCCACATCTTAGCAAGAGATGGGTCTGTACCTACACCTTTGAATGATATAGGATGTAGCTTCTAGAAGTCCTTCAGTACGCTCATATTTGTGACTGTCGGCTGTACTAGCATACTGCCACCACTTCCAGTGCCTAAATCAACAGCCTCGATCTTAGGGGATGCTTCTTGAGTAGGTACTTGTTCAGGTACCTCCTCCTCCTGAATAGGCCCTACAGCCGCCTGTCCTCTAGTTTTCTTTCCTTTAGGTATTTTCTGATCAATAAAATCATTTCATCTTAGAATCTAGTCAAAGTTCCTAAACTTCAAAACTTAGAGAATTTGACTTCAAAGTCCTATGCCAACAAGTTACAAGTCTACAGAACCCTTAGCTCCGCTCTGATACCAAGTTGTCACACCCCCAGAATGACTTGACCTAGTGGGGCCCATGACATCGAATGTAGCTGGGGTCCAAGCATGTTTAACTTAAACATTCCTCAAAAGAGTATACTATGCATAGATCATAAACATTCATTAAGGTTAAAATTCCATGGCTATCATACTAAATCCATTCATTTGATCTATGCCATAATAACTATCAAAGTGTTAGCAGAAACTTTCATGGGTTAGGGACATCAAATTTAAACCATTAAACCATAAACTATTCATCCACCCCATGTTCCCATCCATTGGGTAGTAACACTGTCGGCATCTAGCTTTGTATATTACAATCATCCACATGGAATACAATCTTAGAACATCATTCTTATAACGGTCTAGTCAATTATAATAATGACCTTAACTACACCTGGAGAATAGCAAGGTCAACTTCAGTCTGAGTGAACCTGCTCGATCACAATTCCTTTTCCTTTATCTTTCGCTCCTTTTTCTGTAAAAACATTCATAATAATAGAATGATCTTGGCAGCCTAGTAAGTATGATAAACAATCCTTTATAACAATACTTATACATAATTCATAACCATTTACTAAGGTAACAAGCATCTTTCAGTATCCCCATTATTTTTCGTATCAATCATATAATACCCATCTTTTATTCTTAGCCTTAGCCTCAACTCCTCATTGGAAGTGGTATCCCCTCATGTCGGGTCGTGTCTTGGCTAAAGCCTCAACCCATCTTAAAACTTTTGTGTTGGATAATGTCTTGGCCTTAGCCTCAATGCCTCTCAAAACACCTATTTTTATTTTTACCACCCCGAGTCGTCTATCGGCTTAGGCTTAGATTTACGATCTCACTTAAAACTTGATCTTTCATCATGCACAAGTGTACTTTTATAACAAATCTTAGGCCTATCATGAATACGAATATAATACACAGGCAGCATCATATAGTTGCAAACACTATATAAGCACATACTTTCTTTCCATTTCTAAACTCATTCGAATATTTAATCATGCACACATAAAATTCTTACTTCCATTATAACATACACATCTATCATATACTATGCATGCAGGACTTACAAGTGGCATATAACATATATTCAATTAATCATTAATACATATAAACACAAGTTAAGTAACTACACATTCCATTAGAATCATGTATCATTACTTACTGTCCGATGCTTCCAAGACTTCCAAACTTTATTCCAGTTCAAGTAGTCCTAACTTCATAAATACCTTCCTGTTCCAAGCTGTTTTCGAGTCATTTCCAGAGCATCTGGGTTGTTGATTCTTTCATAGAAAAGTTGTATTTTTGAGTTCTTTAAACACAGAATAAAAAATCAGGTCATTTTCTTTTGAAATGACCGAGTTATACCCATTTTACTGAGCTAGGGTCATTCTGCCCCTGTACCCAGAATTCTACCCAGGAGTTTACATACCCTGACTTTGAATACAAGTTTGCCCCTATTTAGGAGCAGAATCTAGGATTGAATCCTTCTCCAATATTTTTACCCCATGTATCTAGTTTCCAACCCAACTTGAATCATTCACTTTAGATTTATAACGAAGTAGATATGCCCTCTAGACTGACCAAAGGTGATTCTGCCAGAGCAGGGTATCCGAATTTTTATAGGATGAAACAAGGGGTAAAGATCGGAGGTCTTAGCCTCACTCCATTACATCTATACCATTCTAATTCTAGAATACAATGGTTTACGATCAAATTCCCATTAATCTATAAAAGGGACACTTATGAAATCTAGTTAGATTAAACAAGAAGGACAAACAACCAAACTTACCTTCACAAGGTCAGTTACACATCTATGGAAATCCAACACCTCTTTCGATTCATTCCTTTTCCTTAATCTTTTCTTCAAGTTCCAAGAGTTCTTCACAAAGACCTTCAAATTTGCATTACAATTTCTTCAAAGAATTAGTAACCCAGCATTAGAATTATGTACTCATGCTATTAACACTAACAATCCTCTAAAACCCTTTCTTGAGAACAAAATTAAACTATTAATATAGGATTTCTTACCTCCAAATTATGTGCATGGAATTCCTTTTTCTATTAGAGCCTTAATCCTCCAATAGCCCCTTCAAAATCACCATGAAAATCCTCAACTTCACATCTTCTATCCAATTTCCCCTCTTTCTCTATTTTCCCTTCTTTTTCTTCTTTCCCTTCTTTCTCTCCTTTTTTGAAATGCTAAGGGAATCTTAGGTTATGGGCTCACCTCCTCCCCCTTCCACGATTTTTCCTTTCCTCTCCTTTCTTTCTTCATTTTTGATTTTCACTAAATCCCTTTACTTTCTTCTTTTCTTTGACTGCCCATATTTCTCTCCTCTTTTGTTGACTTACCAAGCCATGCATTTATTTCATGGGGAGCATATTTTCTCTTCATTTATTTCTCTTTTTGGCTCCTCTCTCTTTTCTTTGCTTATCCACATTTTCTTCTAACTTTTGTTGACTTACTAACCCATTCATTTATTTTCTTTGTCTCTCATTTGTTTCCTCTCTATTTTTTTCTTTTTGACTTAGCAAACCATGCATTTAAATCTTTGTCTCTTATTCATAGTGTTGCTCCACAACTTCCATCAGTCTCCTTTCAAAAACGTGGAAAGCTTCTTGGTCTTGTTATCTTACTTGTGCTTTTTCATTTCTTATTGACTTTCCAACTATGGAGAAGATGTAACCCATGTGGGTATGTTCCCTACCCAACTTTCTAGTAATCTTCCCATTTTATTTTTAACATTTAGAATGTGGGATCCACTAGATTTCTAGGTACAAAAATATACTTATTTGTTCCCAAAGGGCTTGATTCCAACATCCATAGCTTATGAGAGTAATTTGATGGCCATTAGGCTATTAAATCCCTTGGTTATTTTAAGCATTTACTAAATATAGAAATCCTAACCAATTCCATATAAACACCTATATGTACCATTTTGCCAATACATATAAACACCTATATATATATATATATATATATCATGCATTGTGCCTTACAAAATTTAATATGTTCACATACATATCATACTCTAGAATACCATTCATCCAGATGCACCCTAGCATGCATACATTATTATGGTTACTAGAATTCGGGGTATTACATCTCATCTTGAATAACAGCCCGTCCAACACTTTCGTTCCTAGGACTTTCTTGAAACTTGGCTCCTATTTGCATCAAGAAAAATTGAAGAAGGTCGTTCAGTTGACATTGCCTTCTTCCAAGGTATTCATCTCAAAGAAAAGTTTCAAGCACTAGGTTGGGATTTCTTACTTCACCCTCCTGAATCCTGCTACCCCACACTTGTTTGATATATTTCTACAATAATCTCTGGTTCAGCGGAATGGAACAAGACTTGAAGCTCACTTCTCTTTTCAATGGAGTCACCATTGAGCTTACCATCGATGATCTTGCTGCATTGCTCCATGTTCCTACTACCGGACCATGTGTTTATTGGAATCCAAAGAATTCCAATTTCGGAGAGTTAGTCAATCACGAAGACATTTACTCTAATATTCTCACCAAATATCACGGCAATGAATCATCCATCCCAATCGGTCGACTCAAAATGGTTCCCCATGTCATTTCTTACATCATCCAACACAACTTTATTCTAAGAGGACGAGACTGGACCAAATGCTTGACCCCACAGGCTTACCTCACCTCTTATGTTTTTACCGGCACTCCAATATGCCTTCCCTACTTTATGATGAGGTATATGGAACACATTGCTAAACCCTCCCGGAAGACCAATCTTCCTTATGGACTCCTTCTCACCCACATCTTCAACTCCTTCAATGTTGATCTTCTCCGTGAAGTGGAATCATCCAAAACTTCATAACCTATTTCTCAGATTCTATTTCACAACATCAACATTCCGGACCCTCTTGAAGAATCCAGTGATGAAGAGGACATGCCACAAAGATGTCAACAACGTCCACAAATGTTTGTACCGAAAACCTTCCAAAATTGAGTTTCCAATATTAATGAATATGGATGAAGCCAACACCAGGCTGGTGGAACTTGAAATGGGACAACAACAAATCAAAGAAGATATTTCCTCCCTTCGACAAGATATGAAGACCGGTTTTGACTCTCTAAATTCTAGACAAGAAAACATCCTCATGGCGATTCGATCATTGTCTCTCAATCTTGGTCATCTCCCTTTTGATACACCGGGAGCTACTCCATAAGCTGGGCCATCTCATGGTGTTACACCTCACGGATTTATTCCCTCTATTCCTCCATTTCCTGGGATGCCCTCTCAAGACCCTCTTGACCCGAATGCTCCTACTGAGTAATTTGTTTTGTCGTCCCCCCTTTCTTTCTGATAATGCCAAAGGGAGAGAGAAAAGTAGGTTTATGTTGGGGGGCATTTCTATACTTTTTGAGAGGGTCGTTTGGCATACTTTTTGAGAGGTCCATATTCAAATGTAATGCACACACTCACGCATACATACAAATAGTATGACCTTAGGAGGTTATATTAGACATATCCCATATGGACTAAACCAAAGGAAATGACCCAGACTTGTCCAACTAAGGACTTAAATCATTTTCAGTAAAAATAGCTGATTCGGCATACCGAATCTAAAACCGGCATGCCGAATCCCATTTGGCCTACAAATACAATCTCAGGAATTTTCTCATAGAGAGCAAACGAAATGTGCCGAATCATGATCCGGCATACCGAATCATGATCCAGCATGCTGAATCATGATCCAGCATACCGAATCATGTTATGACTGTTAAAATTTAGCCATTGGTCAATAGATATATTCTGTGATCCGGCATACCGAATTGGGAAACAGTATACCTGATCAGGTCTGACTTGTATCCAAATTTAGCAATGATTCATGGATGGTTTGAGCACCTTTGCCTATAAATAGGTAAGCTTAATTGAGCGAAACACAATTAATTATAGCTAATCAAAGGCACTAAAAGACATTGCTACTTGATCATTCGAAGTATTGAAGTGTGCATTCATCCTCAAGCATTCATTCAAGCACATTCCCTCACAAGCTCCTTCACTTCACTTAGCATTAAGCTTTAAGTTGAAAGGTAGCATACACTACTAAGATTGAGGTAACTTATTCTTTAGTACTTTTTATTTTAAATGGTAGTTTTAGTCCTCTTGCTCAGAATCAAGAGTAGTTTGAGTCCTCTTGCTCGAAATCAAGAGTAGTTGGTTGTGTGACTCCTCTTGCTCTCAATCAAGATTTGTACAAGTTCTCTTACTCATTCTCAAGATTGTTTTTAGTGGAATTCTCTCTAAGGTGAGAGGAGTAGATATAGGCCAGTTTTGGCTGAACCACTATAAATCTTGGTGTTATCCTTGCAATTTATTTGTCTTATATTGAAAAATTTTTATTTTTGCAAAAGATTTTACTTCCCACTACGTTCACCTATTTACCCCCCCTCTAGGTGAATTCACAATTGGGTGGACATTTCTGTACTTTTTTGGCTTAGGGCTTTTCTACAAAGTGTCCATATCTCTTATGAGATGTATGGATGAGATGTTGAGGGTCGAGACCTTCGTATCGATACGTATTTCGACATATGTTTAGTTCCAGTTCAAACCAGATTGGGTGGGTCATTTGGGCATTTTGGGGGGCATTTTTGTACTTTTTTGGGGTTAGGGCTTTCTATAAAGTGTCCTTATCTCTTATAAGAGGTGTGGATGAGATGAGGAGGGTTGAGACCTTCGTATTGATATGTAATTCGACATATGATCAGTTTTGGTCCAAACTAGACCAGGAGGGTCGTTTGGGCTTATTAGGGGGCAATTCTGTACTTTTTTGGGTTAAGGCTTTTCTACAAAATGTTCTTACCTCTTATGAGAGGTGTGGATGAGATGTTGAGGGTCGAGACCTTCAAATCGATACGTATTTTGACATAGGTTCAGTTCTGATCCGAACCAGACTGGGTGGGACGTTTGGGGTTAATGGGGGTATTTTTGAACTTTTGTGGGTTTAGGCTTTTCTAAAACCTGTCCTTATCTCTTATGAGACAAATGGATGAGATGTTGAGGGTCTAAACATTCGTATCGATACATATTTTGACATAAGTTCAGTTTTGGTCCGAACCAGACCGAGTGGGTCGTTTGGGGATAATGGGGGGCATTTCCATACTTTTATTGGTCAGGGCTTTTCTATAAAGTGTCCTTATCTCTTATGAGATGTGTGTATGAGATGTTGAGGGTCAAGACCTTAATATTGATATGTATTTCAATAGACCAGGTGGGTCATTTGGGTATTTGGGGGGGGGGGGCATTTCTATACATTTTAGGGTTAGGGCTTTTCTATAAAGTGTCCTTATCTCTTACGAGAGGTGTGGATGAGATGTGGAGGGTCGAGAGCATCGAATCGATATGTAATTTGATGTATGTTTAGTTCTATTCTGAACCAAACTAGGAGGGTTGTTATGGCTTATTAAGGGGCATTTCCATACTTTTTTGGGTTAGGGCTTTTCTATAATTTGTCCTTACCTCTTATGAGAGGTGTGAATGAGATGTTGAGGGTTGAGACCTTCAAATCGATACGCATTTTGACATATGTTCAGTTTGGGTCCGAACCAGACCTGGTGGGTCGTTTTGGGTTATTAGGGGGTAATTCTGAACTTTTTCGGGTTTAGTCTTTTCTAAAAAGTGTCCTTATTTCTTATGAGACGTGTAAATGAGATGTTGAGGGACTAGACCTTTGAATCGATACGTATTTTGACATATGTTCAGTTTCAGTCTGAACCAGACCAGGAGGATCGTTTTGGGTTTTGGGGGGTATTTCTGAACATTTTTGGGTTTGGGCTTTTCTAAAAAGTTTCCTTATCTCTTATGAGATGTGTGGATGACATGATGAGGGTCAAA
This sequence comes from Telopea speciosissima, assembly GCF_018873765.1. NCBI lineage: Eukaryota > Viridiplantae > Streptophyta > Magnoliopsida > Proteales > Proteaceae > Telopea > Telopea speciosissima. The sequence continues at coordinate 47,414,216 of NC_057916.1, forward strand.
ACATTCGTATCGATACGTATTTTGACATATGTTCAGTTTTGGTCTGAACCAGGCTAGGTGGGTCGTTTGGGGTTATTGGTGGGCATTTCTATACTTTTCTGGGTTAGGACTTTTCTATAAGTGTCCTTATCTCTTATGAGACATGTGGATGAGATGTTGAGGGTCGAGACCTTCGAATCAATGCGTGTTTCAGCATATGTTCATTTCTTATCCGAACCAGGAGCAGGTGTGTCGTTTGGGGTTATTGGGGTGTATTTCAGTACTTTTTTGGGTCAGAACTTTTCTCTAAAGTGTCCTTATCCCTTATGAGACGTGTGGATGAGATGTTGAGAGTTGAGACCTTCTTATCGATACGTATTTCGAGATATGTTCAGTTCCCATCCAAACCGGACCGGGAGGAAAGTTTGGGCATTTTGGGGGGGGGGGGGCATTTCTTTATTTTTTTGTGTTACGGTTTTTCTATAAAGTGTCCTTATCTCTTATGAGAGGTGTGGGTGAGCTGTGGAGGGTCGAGACCTTCGAATCGATATGTAATTCAACATATGTTCAGTTCTGGTCCGAACCCGACCAGGAGGGTCGTTTGGGTTTATTGGGGGGAATCTCTATACTTTTTTGGGTTAAGGCTTTTCTATAAAGTGTCCTTACCTCTTATAAGAGGTGTGGATGAGATATTGTGGGTCGAGACCTTCGAATCGATACGTATTTTGACATATGTTCAGTTTTGGTCCGAACCAAACCTGGTGGGTCGTTTAGGGTTATTGGGGGGGTATTTTTGAACTTTTTTGGGTTTGGGCTTTTCTAAAAAGTGTCCTTATCTCTTGTGAGATGTGTGGATGAGATGTTGAGGGTCTAGACCTTCGTATCAATACGTATTTCAACATATGTTCAGTTCCAGTCCGAACCAGACCGGGTGGGTCGTTTGGACATTTTGGGGGGGGTATTTCTAAACTTTTTTGGGTTAGGGCTTTTCTATAACATGTACTTGTCTCTTATGAGAGCTGTGGATGAGATGTGGAAGGTCGAGACCTTCGAATCGATACGTAATTCGACATATGTTCAGTTCTGGTCCGAACTAGAACAGGAGGGTCGTTTGGCATAATTGGGGGCCATTTCTATACTTTTTTGGGTTAGGGCTTTTTCTTTACCTCTTATGAGAGGTATGGATGAGATGTTGAGGGTCGAGACCTTCAAATCGATACGTATTTTAACATATGTTCAGTTCCGATCTGAGCCAGACCGGGTGGGTCGTCTGGAGTTATTGGCGGGTATTTCCGAACTTTTTTAGGTTTAGGCTTTTCTAAAAAGTGTCTGTATTTCTTGTGAGACGTGTGAATGAGATGTTGAGGGACTAGACCTTTGAATCGATATGTATTTTGACATATGTTTAGTTCCGGTCTGAACCAGATCAGATGGTTCGTTTGGGGTTTTTGGGGAATATTTTTTAATATTTTTGAGTTTGGGCTTTTCTAAAAACTTTCCTTATCTCTTATGAGACGTGTCACACCCCAAACCACTCCCTAGGAGGATTGGGTAGGTGACCCGAATTGCATAACGGCAATCCGTCAAATCCCATGGATCTAGAAGCAGTTAATACATTCACGATCCCACATTCTTAATATTACCATAAGTAAGATCAGAGTGCTACAGATAATCTACAATTCTAACCAAGAAAAAGAAAGCGTAGCGACATGGGAATGATTGTGATATATATATGCATATGTACGTTATGATACATTCCCAGCACAACCCACACACTGAAAAGAGAAAGCTGACATATATAGAAGCGAAAATAAAAGTACATATATATATATATATATATATATAGGCGAGATAACTCAACCTCAAAAAGAAAAGAAGAAACTAAGACAGAACTAAGGACGGGGATAAACTCCTATAAAAAACCAAAAAGGAGTCCCCAAGACAAAAAGCATCAGAAGCGCCCATCACTGGTCTTCATCAATAACCACTGAGAGCGCTCGCATCATCGGTATGACCTCCGTCGGGGTCCACACCAATAGCATCATAATCATAAGGGCTCTCCTCCTCGTAATAAGCCGCCATGCCACAGTGGCATCCACCTGCAGAATCATCTAGAGGAAAAGCATATATAATAGAGTGTGAGCCCCACTGAGCTCGTGAGCAAAACATATCATCATGCATGCATATGCAACCACATTCCACATGATCCTACATGATATGCAAGTCCAGATTAATTATTAGCCACCTAACAATACAACTAAGTCAGGTCAGTGCTACTACAATCCCCAATACATGTATCCCTGGTGTGGGCTTGGTTACCCTTTCCCGCGATACACCCATTGAGTTGTGGGACAGGACTAGCCGGCTCCAGCATATCCCTACCCAGGTCAGCCCGACCGGCCCTCTAGATTGAACTTGTGAGGTAACCGACTCAATAATAATTTCACCTTTCGGTGCTTCCTGACATGTAATTCGAGGATAAACTTTATGTGGCATATAGCCATGATTCACCTATCGGTGCTTCCCAAGCTTATAGAGCGAGGCTTCCCGGTATATTTGCCCTAGGGCATTCCAGCTATGTTGAGGCTTCCCGGCATAAACGCCCGAGGTTTTATGGTAGTCCTCACAGCTATCCAACACCTTAAACCCTGTTGGCAAGGGTGCGTAGCACAGGTAATGAAACTCTAGCCCCATGTCTAAATGGCATCGTATGAGTCAGGCGGTGTCAACCGTATCCTATACTATGAGCTACCACCAGCCTCATTTCCAAGCCGACTACGGCATCTAGTCTAACGTTCATATTCATCATGATATATTCAAGCAAAATTGATCAATAGTCACACGATGTGTAATATTTGAGAAATTGAATTTAATTAAGTAACAAGCAATATAATTGAAGAATTTAATTGGCGGCATAATAATACTGTTACACGTGCAGACACGATAATATTTCACTCACCTGGGTCTGGTTCTAAGAATTCAGTTGTAGTTTCAGTTCCGATTGCAGTCTGGCTGTAGGCCTCGAGCGCGAGATCAAACCCTAGATATAAATTAGAAAAATGTCATTTAATATTTCAAATTGTTTTTGGATGTCCTAGGATTGATCTAGGCTCACTGGGTTGACTCGGTGTTTAGTTGGTCATCACTTGGAATTCTTTGGGCCTTGCACTAGGCCTTAGACCTATGTCTCGGTGCATCATCCTGAGATTGCGATCTAGGTGTAGAGTAGTCATTTATCATAGTGGTACATGTTTCTAGGTTATTTAAGCTTCACAGTACAGTCCTCAACTTGGCAATGCTGCAAGACCATCATAGATAGGCCCATGGGTTAAGATCCCCAAGTCAGTTCAGCAATCCAGCAAAATTTCATTCATTGGGCGATGTCTCTGGGTGATGTCTGCATTGCCCAGTGCATCGCCTAGAGATTGCAAAATTGGGAACAGGCTGAGTTTCCAAGGTTTTTGATCATGGGAAGTGCATGGATCTTCTCCCCATCCATGTTAGGTCATCATGGACCCCCAGGGGTGTACTTTGCACTGGCCTTTGTGGATTTTCTCTTGGGCCCACCACTTGGCTGCCAGGAGCTGCCCATGCAGTCCAGTGAATAGTGACTCAGCATAGTCCTAGCTACAGACCATGGATTTGGCTGCATGCAAGGCTAGATTCATGTATATTACTATGATCCAGGGCTGTTACAACTCAAGGCTAGGTTGCATGTAGCCAAGGCACAGAGATTTGAGCCTAGACTGCCTGTTCTTGGTGGAACAGGGCAATGTAGTTTGGCACAGCCCAGGTTTCGGTCCCAGATGTAAAATAGATATGAAAAACACCATAAAATGCTCAGATCCTTTATGCATCATGTTTGCATGTTGGATCTGAGATGGTTCATGGCAGCCCCCAGCTGTTCTGGGCTGCCAATGGCCAGAACAACTACATAAACCCAGAAATCCATGGAGGAAAATCAGTAGCAGCATCACAGCAGTGGTATAAGTTCAGATTTATACCTGAATCAAGCTGGGAATGGATGCAAAGGTGAGACCTCCTCCCTCTTCTCCTTCTCTTTCCTTCTTCTTCTCCTTCTCCCCATGATTCCAACAGTACCAAGAGCGCTAAATGAGCTCAGGTACACCTATTTATAGGCTTGCCCCTAACTAGGGCCTGTTTGGCTATCAAGGCCTCTTTTGAAAATGCATTTTTAATTGAATTCTCAGCCATTCTGGACACTCAGGTGGGGTCCATAGTGATCCAAGGGTATGAGGTGGTCCCTCAGACTCCCCTCAACTTATGGAGGGTGCCCATGTCCACTATGGGTGGTCCCCACAGCTCAAATCATTAAAATACTGCATTTTCCCACTCTGAGCGATGTCTCTGGGTGATGTTTGCCTTGCCCAATGCATCGCCCAGAGATTTCAACAAGGCTGATTCTCTGTGGGCTTACACAGGGGTTTGACCCAGGGTCAGGGCCTTGCACCCTCATGTCGCTCAGGGCCTTTTACACCTATTTTAAGGGGTGGGACCCACATTTATGGAGAGGAGAGAAAATACCTGGAGTCCAAGTAGTACATTATGCAGTGGGCTATACAACTACAGGGATCTGCAATCCATCTTTTGACAGGTATGTAGGAAGACATCCTCAGGGTTTCTTCATCAAATTCAATCACTAGAGTGATGCTCCACAGTGTGCTTGGATGCCATGTCAGGGATTCCTATCCTTCAGTCAAGATTCCTGTCAGTCAGGGGTAGGGTTTTACATTTCTCCCCACCTTACAAAAACTTCGTCCTCAAAATTTGCTTACCTTTTAGCTCAAAGAGTTGGGGATACTTTTCTTTCATCACTTCTTCTTGTTCCCACGAAGCCTCTTCTATGGGATTGTTTCCCCATCGAACCTTTACGAAGGCAACTGTGCGATTACGAAGATTATGCTCTTTCTTATCCAAGATCTCCGTAAGTTGTTCTTCGTAAGCCATGTCCACGTCCAACTGTTCAGGTTCAGTTGAGAGTACATGTGTTGAGTTGTTGATGTATTTTCTTAGCATCGACACATGGAAAACATCGTGGACGCCCAACAAAGATGGTGGTAATGCCAGTCGGTATCCTACGGGTCCCACTTTGTTGAGAATTTCATATGGACCAATGAACCTTGGGCTCAGTTTACCCTTCTTGTTGAAACGTAGCAACCCTTTTGTTGGAGACACTTGAAGGAATACTTTTTCTCTGACACTGAATTCAATGTCCTTCCTTCGATTATCTACATAACTCTTCTGCCTTGATTGGGCCGCCTTGATTTTCTCTCTAATGACATCCACCTTGTCACAGGTTGCTTGCATCATCTCTGGCCCGAGATATTTCCGTTTACCAACTTCGTCCCAATATAACGGGGTCCGACACTTCTGACCATAGAGAGCTTCAAATGGTGCCATGCCAATGGTGGAGTGGTGACTATTGTTGTATGCAAATTGCACCAAGGGTATGTGGGCATCCCAACTGTCATTCATTTCCAAAATGCAGGCTCTGAGCATGTCCTCCAGAGTCTGGATAGTTATTTCTGATTGTCCGTCCGTCTGCGGATGGAAGGCCGTACTAAGATTTAGTTGAGATCCCAGTGCCTTTTGCAAACTTCTCCAAAACATTAAGGTAAATTGAGGATCTCTGTTAGATATGATACTGACAGGCATGCCGTGTATGCGGACTATATTTTCTATGTACAATTGGGCAAGCTTCTCCATTGAGTAACTTATTTTGGTTGGTATGAAGTGGGCTACCCTTGTCAGTCCGTCTACAATCACCCAAATCGTATTTATGCCCTTCCTGGTGTTGGGCAGGTTTATCATGAAGTCCATAGAAATTCTTTCCCACTTCCATTCAGGTATAGGGAGCGGTTGCAACAATCCATACAGTCGGTGTCTCTTGGCTTTAATTTGCTGACAGGTGAGGCACTTAGACACGTATATCGCTATGGTCTCCTTCATTCCAATCCACCAATAGTACTTCTTCAGATCCTTGTACATGTTCATGCTTCCGGGGTGGATTGTATAGGGTGAGTTGTGTGCCTCTCTAAGGATTTGGTCTTAGACATCTTAATCATCAAGCATGCACAATCTGTCTCAAAACTTCAATGCTCCATCCTGAGCCAAAGAAAAATCTGGGTCCTTATGGACTCCTTGTTGAACTTCCCTTATTATTTTGGCTAACTCAGGGTCCAATGGTTGCTTCGTAATTACTTCCTCTCGTATTGACGGCTGTAGATCTATAGCTACTAATTTCATAGCCGTTCCTTCGATCATGAGTTCCAGATCAAACTTTCGAGCTTCCTCTAACAACTGCTCGCTTACAACCAAGGAAGCGAGGGATGCAGTCTGAGATTTCTTGCTTAACGCATCCGCTACAACATTAGCCTTGCCGGGGTGGTACTGGATCTCACAGTTATAATCCTTTACCAGTTCTAACCACTGCCTCTATCTCATATTCAGCTCTGTCTGGGTGAAGAAATACTTCATATTCTTGTGATCGTTGAAGATTTCGCTCTTTTCACCGTATAGGTAGTGTTGCCATATCTTCAACGCGAAAACTACCACTGCCAATTCCAAGTCATGAGTGGGGTAGTTCTTTTTGTGTTCCTTTAGTTGTCTTGAGGCATAGGTGACCACTTTACCCTTCTGCATTAAGACGCCACCCAATCCTATTCTGGATGCGTCTGTGTATACCACCATTCCTCCAGTTCTATCCAGAATGGTTAAAACTGGAGCTGTCACCAATCAGTTTCTTAACTCCTGGAAGCTTTTCTCACATGCTTTATTCCATTCAAACTTGGCGCCCTTCATTGTTAGCTTCGTCATGGGTGCCAAGATGCGTGAGAAATTCTCAATAAATTGGCGGTAATACCCAGCTAAGCCCAAGAAACTTTGGATATCAGTGGCACTCTTCGGAGTCTCCCACTCAAGAACCGCTTTCACCTTATCTGGGTCCACTTTAATGCCATCCTTGGTGACAATGTGTCCTAGGAATCCGATCTGGTGAGGCCAAAATTCACATTTTCTGAACTTGGCATAAAGCTGGTGTTCCTACAACCGCTACAGCACGAAGGTAAGGTGCCGAGCGTGCTCTTCCTCACTCTTGGAGTACATCAAAATGTCATCGATAAATACAATGATAAACTTATCCAACACGTCATGGAATACTCTATTCATCATGTCCATGAACGCTGCCAGGGCATTGGTCAATCCGAACGATAAGACTAGAAATTTATAATGTCTGTATCGAGTTCTAAATGCCGTTTTGTGAATATCACCACTCTTGATCTTCAATTGATGGTATCCGGACCTAAGATCAATCTTGGAGAAAACTCTTGCTCCTTGTAGCTGGTCAAATAGGTCATCAATGCGTGGCAACGGGTATCGATTCTTGGTGGTCAACTTATTCAACTCGCAGTAGTCGATACACAGCCGCATGCTACCATCCTTCTTCTTCACGAACAGCATGGGTGCTCCCCATGGAGATACGCTGGGTCGTATAAAACCTTTCTTTAATAGGTCTTGCAATTAAACCTGCAACTCCTTCAATTCAATAGGTGCCATTCGATATGGTGCCTTGGATACCGGTACTGCACCAGGAATTAGGTCAATTGCTAACTCTATCTTGCGATCAGGCGGTAGTTGGCTCAGATCTTCTGGAAAAACATCAAGAAATTCTCTGACGACGTCAAGTTTCTCCAAGGGCTTTATCCTTGCCTTGGTGTCCATCATAGTGGCCAAAAAGCCTTGACATCCTTCAACCAGCAACTTCTGAGCCTAGAGGGCGGATAAAGTTATCCTTTTGGGTTTCCTCACTGGCTCACTTTGATAGGTGAATACTGACCCATCTTCCATCTTAAATACTATCTTCTTTTCCACACACATGATATTTGCTCCATAGGCGGACGGCCAATCCATGCCTAGTATCACATCAAAATCCTTTATATCGAGCTTTATTAGCCATGCGATCAAGTTCCTCCCACAAATTTCTACCTGGTAGGGGTCATAGACTTCTTTCAAGCTCACAACACTACCCATCGGTGTGCTGACTACTAAGTCATGCCCGATGTCTCTCGGTTGATCTTCCATCCTACTCGTAAAAGTGGTAGAAACAGAAGAGTGGGATGTGCCCGAGTCGAATAGTACTCATGCAGGGATGGTTGAGACACTTAGGGTACCTAGGGTTTGTATATAGCTTAAGTTATGAATATACACTGATTATTCCCTACAAATTAGGAGCGTTTAGTAGACTTACCAGTCAATACATAGGGATTTACCTCAGCTTCCTCATTAGTTAGCATGGACACCTTTCCTCGTGTCCGATTATCCCGTGGCTGAAAAGGTCTAGCATAATGCTGGTTCGGCGAGTTATTGTTGTACCCACGCAATCTGCATTCTTTGGCCATGTGCCCTTCTTTGTTGCACACATAACACTTATAAGGTGGAATAGCAGGTGTTGAGGCTTGGCTCACTTAACTTGTAGTTGGTCGGGCTAGCGAAGCTGCTGTTATCACTTGACTCGTAGCCAGTTGAGCAGGTTGATTAATAGTAGGGCGGAAAGGATTCTGACCCACTTGTGGTCTACTGTACGGAGTCAGATTGGGGCTTGAACTTGTTCCTCGATAAACTTTGTTTGGCCAACCAAAAGTCTAAAAGTTATTTGGCCTTTTGTTCAACCCAGGTGACGTCGTAGTCTTCTCTTTTTTCCTTCTCTTTAAATCTGTCTTCTATGGTCTTTGCCTTGTCAACCATCTGAGCATAATCCCAGATGTCCATAATTGACAGTATTGATCGGATATCAGCTTTGAGTCCCTTCTCAAACTTCTTCATCTTACTAACTTCCCCTTTCAAGTGTCCTGGAGTGAAATGGAACAGATCTTCAAATCGTTGTTGATAATCTAACACTGACTTGGTCCCTTGTATCAGTGCAGAGAATTCAACTTCTTTCCTATCCCTAAAGCTCTCTGGGAAGTAGTTCTTGAAGAAAAACTCTTTAAATTGCTCCCACGTGGGATTCGGATGAGTGGCTTCTAGATTTGGCTTAGTGGCCTTCCACCAAGCTTCAACCTCGTTCTGTAGCTGATAACCTGTACATATCAACTTTTATGCATCCGTGCACTCGAGCACATCAAATGCCTTCTCCAATGCACTAATCCACTGCTCCAGCTGCATTACCTCAGAGTTCAACTTGGAAAACATGGGTGGTTGGAGTTTCTTGAATCTCTCCATTAGCTTAGTGGTAGAGTTTTCAGCCAAGTGTTGAGGCACAGGAGGTGGGAAAAGTACGGGCCGATTGGGTGGTGGAGGTGGTGCTGCACACTCATGCATCATGGCTACAAACTGCGTAGACATCTGACCCAATAGTTCCTGTTGTTGCTGCACGGTTCGCATCATAGTCGTCATGAACGCATTTACCTCACCAGCTGCCATACCCAGCTGAGGTGCTGCAGTAGTGGCATGAGCAGCCACTGGTGCCCCTGACGAAGCTTCCAATGCTTCAGAATTTTGGGCCTCAGTTCCATTTGGCAGTTCAACCTCCGGTATAACTCGAGGGTGTTTTCCTTTACAACCACCTCGAGAACTTCTTGTGTTGACCATAGTTGCTTTCTGAAAAAAGCAACATACCCAATCATCCAACACTCCTTTTTGAGGTCAACAGAATAATTCCTAGTTAAGACATGTACATACCTATTCCATAGTTCCAGTGAAATCTTGTTGTCATACCAGCAAGGTGGATTATTATATTTATATTTATTATTGTATGTATATTTTTTTTTTGAAGTGTTTCTTTTACTTGTGTTCTTATCCTTTAGGTATTTTATGCGATGACAAGCTATACATGACACTATATGATAGATTTTAAATTTTTAACCAAAAATCTTTTAAATATATACCTGAGTCTAACAGGCAAGTAATTCCAGCCTCTTTCCAAGCATAAATTTTAGTACGTGCAGGTGCTCTATGTCACTCCTAACTTCGTCAGCCAAGGATAGGTAAATAACTCGGTCTTCTGGTCTACTATTTGCTGCAAGTCCCAAGAAGAAAGCCAAGCGGTTCTCCGCACGAGGCAATATCTTTTGTATCCTAAAGAGCCTCATCCTTAGTTGCACAATGTCACATCCCAAACCACCCCCTAGGAGGATTGGGTAGGTGACCCGAATTGCATAACGACAATCTGCCAAATCCCACGGATCTAGAAGCAGTGCTTACATTCATGAACCAATATCCACATCTTAACCATAAGTAAGATCAGAGTAATGCAGAACATCTACAATTTAAAAGTAAAAAGGAAGCATAGCGATACGGGAAATGGTGTTAATATATACATATAGAAACTTATTTGTTACATTTTCCAGTACACATAACCCACAACATAAGAAAACATAAGCTGATAAGTATAGTACTACATACATGACTATATACAGGGTTAGGGCACCCAACCCTAAAAAGGAAGAAAGAAAAGAAAAACAACTAAAACCGATCCACAGTCAAAACAGGAAACCTCCTAACAAAATAAAAAGGAGTTCCCACCATAAAACATCAGAAGCACTCCTTAACCGTCTTCATCCATGGCCATCAAGAAAGTATGCAAAATTGGTATAACCTCCGTCGGGGTCCATACCAACATCATCATACACACCAGGACTCTCCTCCTCGAGATAGCCCACCATGCCACAGCGGCATCCACCTGTAGAATCATCTAAGAAGAGAGTACCATATAACAGAGTGTGAGTCCCACCGAGCTCAAGAGAAAATAACATCCATCATGCATGCATATGCAATCATAATCCACAGTTCACATGATGTTATACTCGCACCCAAGAGCCTATTTGTTTATTATTTATCCTTGTGGTGAGTAGACTATGCTGCCTTATTTGCCGGTGTGTCTTTCGTCGTGATGGTCAAATGGTAAATTATTAAACCTATTTTTTTACTTGTTTCCTTCCCCTTAAAGTCCCTGAGGTGTGGGCCCAAGCCCGGACCTTTTTTATACTTTATCTGCCCTTTCTATTGCATAGGATGCATGGTTTTATGTGCATCTGACCCTGCATCCAATGCTGTTGTCGTGGCTATTTTGAGTGAGACCTTATATGGGGCCCACATGCCCTTTATCGAGGATGCTGTTGGTGCCTTGTCGTAGTTGACTACTACCCTAGCCTCCCTTCTATTTTGGTGACCTCTTAAGTCGGCCCTTGGGCCCAAGTCATGCTTGAAGTAGTACATTCACTTTAGACATTAAAAGACCTTAGCCAAACAAGACCCAAGCCTTATTCTAAAATGAAGCCCATTGGGCCCAAGTTGTGTCTTAATGGTGTTTAATTGAGTTTAGGTGGGTAATGAGTTTAGATGGGTAATATGCCTGTGGTTCATTAAGAGACTTTACCCAAACAACACCTAAGTGGGCATTTAAACTACCCTACCCAAACAAGCCCTAGATTTATAGCTAAGAGGCCTTAGCCAAGCAGGCCTTAGTAAGGCACATCTATAGATATGAGAGCTAGGGCTATTCCTTAGTCTTTCTCATTTTCTTTCCTAACCTAATCGTGAAAGGAGAGGAGAGCTTTGAAGAGAGGAGGCAGCAAGGAAGAGAAGAAGGAGAAGAGGTGGGATCGGCTGCTTGAGCTTGGATTTACAAAGAGGACCTCTTGTGTACCTCAAATTAGGTAGGCCAAGAACACTCTTATCTCTCTTCCTTCTCTTTTCTCTTTTCGGTTGAGCTTAAGAGGTCCTCCATGTTTTAGTTTTGAGTTTAGATGGCTCTCCTTGTTTCAGTCTTAAGTTTGGGTTTCCTCCTGAAACCAAATGGCTTAGCCTAAGCTGTGTTTTTGGGGCTCCATTAATGTATTTTAGTCCTACAAAGACCTCTATTTTAACCTCCTACTGAACCTATTTTGATTCTAGAGTTTCAACCACCAAAGGAAGCCCCAAATCTGAATTTTGAGCATTTGATTTAAATCCCTCAATCTTTTGATGATGGGTACTTCTACGACCTTAATAAAGCATAGGACACCCCCTCCCTAGTCCCTTGGAACTTAAAGAACCAAATGGGGCAAATCTGGGCTGTTAAGGACCTTAAAAATCACACCTGGGTTGCATCAGAGGCAGAGCTCTGTGTGAGTCCGACGTTGCCTCCGATGTGGCCTGAGCCTGCGGGAAGGGTCAGACTCAGGGTCAGAGGCAGGCACTGTTGAGTCCGACGTTGCCTCCGACGCAGTTTTCAAGGCTTATAACTTATGTAAACTGTGGGGTTTCTCTATGAGGCCTCCCCTACACTCTCTCACACTCTTATTCACTTCCATAGGCGCCCATATATGTGCAATGAAGTGATTTTGAGCAAGAATCATTGCGCTTATACCAATTCTATTTAAAGTAATTGGTGAGTGGATTTGGGTGACTGTCTGAGCTTATTTACTATTGCTTATTCATGCATTTATGAATTATATTATGATATTATCATTCAAGCATGATTGCATATTTGCATTTATTCTTATTCTTATTCGATGATGATGATGATTTGGATGATATGGATTTGTGTTTGGTTACGGTGCTAGAAAGTACTGGCACCGAAACCCCCGGATTACGTGGAATTGTATATTGCATCATTCTTACCTGTATGCGCCATGTTGTGCTGGTACCCAGGTGTTAGATGGAATGGGACGTCGACACACCCAGATGTACCTCTTAACATGATAGGATTCATGTAGTATATCTGTGGTTAGGCTCAATTTCCTATGCTATGACCCTTACCAACAGGGGTTTAGGTGTTGGGTAGCTAGAGCACCTGCTGCCTGTGGAGAGTTAGAGAGGCCAGGGTAGGGGTAGTAATAGTTATCGGGGTCTGCCTCTGGGCGGTGATGGCTATGACCGGTGTGGGCCCCATAGTAATAATTGAGGTTGCATTGTGGTGAGAATGGAAGGATCCACAGTGTCTTCCCGAGTTATTGCAGTAGTATATACCCGTTGACTTAGCATTGTGTGTTAGGTGGTAAATGAATTAATAATGGCATGCACCATGGACTATTTGTGATTGTGTGATTGTGCATCCTCTTTTCTCTCTCACTAGCTCGGTGGAGCTAACCCCCGTGTATACATTATTTTTAGATTTTGATGCAGATGATTACTGTGGAGCCAGAGACCGTGACTGAGGATCATGGTGATGGTTGCCCATGATGATTGTGCCTACGGGCTATACTGTTACTTGGGATCGTTCCCGTTTTGTTATTGTTGAGAACCTTGTGCTTTGTATAAACTTTTATGTTTTATTTTTTTGGTAGCTACTTAATGGTCATAGGAATTTTATAACTATGTTACTTATTATCATTAGCCAATGAACATCTTATAATTATTTCACTTATACTTTCGCAAACTCTGACCTATCTTGGAATATAATATTCTTTTATCTTTCGTACTCTGATATTATTGTATTTTAATATTGGTTTATGAATGTGAGTTGGCCACTGCATCGAGATCTTGGCGGTGAGGTGGGATGACGTGTGTCACCCCAATCATACCCTGATATTGTACTTTATCCCTTGTCAGGATAGGGGTGTGACAACATGGTATCAGAGCGTGATGCTCTGCACCAACCACAGTCTAGCGAAGATTCATGATTTACTCTACTCCACTATATTCCAATTTAAAAGCTTTCAAGAGAATAACTGGCTTGTGTGTGAACTTAGGGAGAAGACATTGTTATGAAAAATAGTTTACAATAATAGCATATAATAGGAGAACAGTGTGCTTTAACAAGAAGGATGGATCTTATTAATAGTTTAACTGTTGCTACATAAACCTCCCCTTGCCTCTAGTGTAAGCAAAAATGATTATGCTATTCTATTGCATATTAAACAATGGATATAATACAAAGTGGTTAAAGGTTTTGCCATACAATCCAACCTAGGGAGAGTCCTTAGGATAGATTTTCATAAAACTTAGCATGTTGGGTGTATGTTGCTTACCAAGCAAAATAGTAATATAAGAGCCATTACAACTAGAGGACTAGTTAGTTAAAGAGAGAACCTTTATTTCAACCCCACTTACAACCCAGTGACATAAGACATACCAAGCTAGTGGTGCAAGTCTTGGGGTGATCATGAGTAAGCCAAAGCAGCAAAATTTGGAGAATCTCAAGTCTAATTAGTGATCCTTTGTACACCATAACCTTAGGTAACAGTTGGGTATGGTTTAATACAGCTTTAATCAAAATGAAAATCCTATTTTATGCAAGGCATGATGGAATCATAACATGGGATATTTACCACTATAAATGCAATCCAAGAAGACAAGTATAACAGTTGTAAAGTGACATGCCTGAATGAAGCTCGGATGATTCAATCAACTAATACATTCCAATGATGTCTATGAAAGGAGTATAACTGTGATTAATTGGAATAAAGGCTTGAACCCCAATATTGAAACCTAGTAATGACTTGTAATGAGTAGACAAAAGTATGTATGCCTATCATAATCCATGTTCAAAATACATCAATGGGAAGTACTTTGTCTCCTAAGTGTAGTATGAAGAGGAAATAGAGAGTTTTATTCCCTTAGTAATATTATACTAATACACTTAAAAAAAAAAAAATGGAATGAAGACAAACACGAATGCAAATTTGAAGAGCTATCATTCTCTCACCTTAGCCAAGAAGACTTAGAAAGAATTCACCTTTAGAGAGAGATCTTACTTTTTAAGCTTTCCTCAAGAAACCTATCTTAATGGTCCAAAACACGTGTAGTTGGGTTTAAACAGTAAATTTATGAAATGATCAATGGAGGATGGGAGTACTCCTACCACATGGTTGTTTCCCTCAAAACAGCAAGGTTTCAGTTTTGAGCTTATTCTATCTAAGCTCTTGCATAAATCGAATAAAAATCCAAAGTCTTAGCTTAGATTCTTGAATGAATGATTCAATTACTTGAATTGTGTTTCAACCTATTATTCTTAAATAAACAAGAGAAAAGGAAGTTATGAATTTAGGTAATCATCTAGACTATAACAAGAGAAGTGTTCTCAGATTTGGGGGATTATAATTCCAAACCCTAATAAAGTTTTTCTTTATCTATTTTCTTTTAAAAAATATATATATATACAGCAAAAAGGGAACTTTTATCCCTTTACTAAGACTAAGGGAACTGGGGAAAACATGCCAAAGATTTTATACTTTCCTCTCATGTTCAATTGAAAACATAACTTGGGATAGGTGGTGTAAGTGTGCACTTAAGTGAAGATAAGCTTTATAAAAAAAAGAACTTAAACCAATCAAGAGACATGAATACAATCCACTACATTTGAATTAAGTGGGATCAATAAGATCTTAGTCTAAGATTAAAACACTTTCCCAAATCCAAGTATGGGGTATAGAATAAATGATCAAGTACATGGTGGAGATATTGTGCAATCCATCTAGCTAGTAAACAATGAAAAATGAAAATTATATATGCCCTATTACTTTTTCTCCAAAACAGTGTAGGAACTTCTGCACAAAGTAAGATTTAAAATCTACAAATCTTAGCCTAAAACTCAGGGGTGAATGGTTTAATGGCTTAAAGGGAGTTTTAACATTTAATCATGAACAAACAAATAAAAATAATATACTTAAAGAAACCTCTCCCACTTTTTCTCCAAACAGTAAAAGTTTTTCATTTTTGGGTTTGGTTCATCCAAACCCTTACTTAGTTTTGGGAATGGTAGTACTAGAATGTATTTAGGATGTGCAAACAATTTTAAACAAGCAATCAACAAGGCTATTGACAACCTTGAATGAATAATTTAAATATATCTTCAACAAAGGGAAAGAAGTTCGGTTTAGAATGGAAAAAAATTCAAAATCCTTACCTAAACTCCTGGGAGAAAGATGTAAGAGCATAAATGAGGTTACACAGAGTTGAGCA
Source organism: Telopea speciosissima (assembly GCF_018873765.1). NCBI lineage: Eukaryota > Viridiplantae > Streptophyta > Magnoliopsida > Proteales > Proteaceae > Telopea > Telopea speciosissima. Next base: position 47,430,098 of record NC_057916.1, read on the forward strand.
TTAGCAAACTATTAGAAATAATGCCCTTATAAAAAAAAAACCCTTCCACAATTTTGGCCAAAGCAGTGGGGTATTTTCAATTTTGGGTTTGGCTTCCCCCAAACCATACCCTAGAATCGTGGACAGCAGTGCTAAGAAATGAATAGGTTGTACAAACGACCCAATCTTAGGTAAAATGAGAGAATCCAAACACTCTTGGAAGAAAAATTTTAACAAAAACCTCAAACATAGAAAAAAAAAATTTGAATGAGAGGGCAAGCCGCAGGCTGTGTTCTAAAAGAAAATTTTGACATCGGATGCACACCCTGGTTAAATCTGATTCTGCATCTGATATTTTTTCTATGTTAAAGCTTGGATCGGATTTACGATCGGATGTAGGTTACTGGCTGCATCCAATCCCTCCTTAAGCCTATTTTTGTTGGCTTTTCATGACCAACCCTCCTCCAATCCTTTTGCACTTTATTGTGCCCCTTATTCATGTTTTAGCCTGGTCTTGCGAGTGTGTCAATGTTGAATTTGGTCAAATCATCTTATGTTATCTTATACTTATATTGTTGATTTTAAGGTTTAACACCTAGTTTAATTGTTCACTATTGTTGTAGTAACTCTCTATACCTAGTCCAACTGTCGGTAAGTGACTCACAAAAGATTTTATTGAGTAGCCTAGTCATTAGAGAGAGGTACATTTTATTTTTTGCGGCCTTAGTTTTTAGCCCGGTCTTCCTTGAGAAAATAGCTAGAGAGTCTGAGTTTTAGTTCCAAGTACCCTTGGGCATATCCACCCTTGGTCTTGTTCGACCCTGAGTACCACTTAACAGTATTAGTTGGAGATTTCAGTATTGGCCCTGAGTGATCCTCTAGAGAGTTGATTCTTAAATCTTGCTTGACCTTGAGCATCGCTTAGGAGAGTTGATCTAGAACAGAGGCTAGGAAGTGAGTAATAGCTCCTGAGATGAAAGTTTTTGTAAGTTATTCTGTCAGGAGTTGGCCTTGTAGTCTTATGTGGTTGTTTAGCTTTAAAAATTGGAACTGAAGGATTCGACAGAACTTTACTCAACAAAATGTATGAGTGGAGTAATGGGTCACCAATGCGTTCCCTCTGTATTGGGAGTGAACAATAGGAGATTCCATCAATATTCCAATTCATTCTAAAGTTGACTTAAGTATTGGGGAATCAGAAGTGAAAGTCTTCAAAGCAAAGCCTTGTAAGAAAAGTAGTACAAACCTAACCTTGTGACCCTAGTTAAAGGAAGTTTAATATTGGGCGTAGTCCAGAGGTTTAGTTAGACCTTTTGTTTCCTTGTGGTTTATATCTGAAGTTTGAACCTCCCTGGAGTCTTAGACACATTGACCTTTAACCCAATTGAGCCTAGGATTTGTTTTGATCGTTTGCTTAGAGGCAAGGAGTTGTTAGGCGGTCGAAGTATCCACACCTTTTCGAATCCCTAGGCACGTCAAATTTTGAGGACAAAATTTCTTATAAGGTTGGGGGAATGTTATACCCGCACCCAAAGGCCTATTTGTTTATTATTTATCCTTGTGGTGAGTAGACTATGTTGCCTTATTTGTCAGTGTGTCTTTCGCCATGATGGTCAAATGGTAAATTACTAAACCTATTTTTTTGCTTGTTTCCTTCCCCTTAAAGTCCCTGAGGTGTGGCCCAAGCCCGGACCTTTTTGATACTTTATCTACCCTTTCTATTGCATAGGATGCAGGGTGTTATGTGCATCTGACCCTGCATCCAATGCTGTTGTCGTGGCAATTTTGAGTGAGACCTTATATGGAGCCCACATGCCCTTTATCGAGGATGCTGTTGGTGCCTTGTCGTGGTTGACTACTACCCTAGCCTCCCTTCTATTTTGGTGACCTCTTAACTGGGCCCTTGGGCCCAAGTCATGCTTGAAATAGGTTAATGTACTTTAGACATTAAAAGACCTTAGCCAAACAACACCCAAGCTTTATTCTAAAATGAAGCCCATTAGGCCCAAGTTATGTCTTAATGCTGTTTAATTGAGTTTAGGTGGGTAATGAGTTTAGATGTGTAATATGTTTGTGGTTCATTAAGAGACCCTACCCAAACAACACCTAAGTGGGCATTTAAACTACCCTACCCAAACAAGCCCTAGATTTATAGCAAAGAGGCCCTAGCCAAACAAGCCTTAGTAAGGCACATCTATAGATATGAGAGCTAGGGCTATTCCTTAGTCTTTCTCATTTTCTTTCCTAACCTAATCATGAAAGGAGAGGAGAGCTTTGAAGAGAGAAGACAGCAAAGAGGAGAAGAAGGAGAAGAAGGTGGGATCGGCTGCTTGAGCTTGGATTTACAAGGAGGACCTCTTGTGTACCTCAAATCAGGTAGGCCAAGAACACTCTTGTCTCTCTCCCTTCTCTTTTCTCTTTTCAGTTCAGCTTAGGAGGCCCTCCATGTTTTAGTTTTGAGCTTAGATGGCTCTCCTTGTTTTAGCCTTAAGTTTGGGTTTCCTCTTGGAACCAAATGGTTTAGCCTAAGCTGTGTTTTTGGGACTCCATTAATGTATTTCAGTCCTATAAAGACCTCTATTTTAACCTCCTACTGAACCTATTTTGATTCTAGAGTTTCAACCACCAAAGAAAGCCCCAAATTTGGATTTTGAGCATTTGATCCTTTAAATCCCTCAATCTTTTGATGATGGGTACTTCTAAGACTTTAATAGAGCATAGGACACCCCCTCCCTAGTCCCTTGGAACTTAAAGAACCAAATGGGGCAAATCTGGGCTATTAAGGATCTTAAAAATCGCACCTGGGTTGCATCGAAAGCAGAGCTCTGCGTGAGTCCGACGTTGCCTCCAATGTGGCCTGAGCTTGCAGGAAGGGTCGAACTCAGGGTCGGAGGCAGGCAGTGTTGAGTCCGACGTTGCCTCTGACGCAATTTTCAAGGCTTATAACTTATGTAAACTATGGGGTTTCTTTATGAGGTCTCCCCTACACTCTCTCACACTCTTATTCACTTCCATAGGTGCCAACATATGTGCAATGAAGTGATTTTGAGCGGGAATCATTGCGCTTATACCAATTCTATTTGAAGTAATTGGTGAGTGGGTTTGGGTGACTGTCTGAGCTTGTTTACTATTGCTTATTCATGCATTTATGAATTATATTGTGACATTATCATTCAAGCATGATTGCATATTTGCATTTATTCTTATTCGATGATGATGATGATGATGATTTGGATGATATGGATTTGTATTGGGTTACGGTGCCAGTCACCGGAACCCTCGAATTACGTGGAATTGTATATTACATCATTCTTACCTGTATGCGCCGTGTTGTGCTGGTACCCGGGTATTAGATGGAATGGGACGTTGACACACCCGACTGTACCTCTCAACACGATAGGAGTCATGTAGTATATTTGTGGTTAGGCTCAATTCCCTATGCTACGACCCTTACCAATAGGGGTTTAGGTGTTGGGTAGCCAGAGCACCTGCTGCCTGTGGAGAGTTAGAGAGGCCAGGCCAGGGGTAGTAATGGTTATCGAGGTCTGCCTCTGGGTGGTGATGGCTACGATCGGCACAGGCCCCATAGTAATAATTGAGGTTGCATTGTGGTGAGAATGGAAGGATCCACAGTGTCTTCCCGAGTTATTGCAGTAGCATATACCCGTTGACTTACCATTGTGTGTTAGGTGGTAAATGAATTACCAATGGCATGCACCATGGACTATTTGTGATTGTGTGATTGTGCATCCTCTTTTCTCTCTCACTAGCTCGGTGGAGCCAACCCCTATGTACACATTCTTTTTAGATTTTGATGCAGATGATTACTGTGGAGCCAGAGACCATGACTGAGGATCATGGCGATGGTTGCCCATGATGATTTTGCCTACGGGCTGTACTGTTATTTGGGATCGTTCCCGTTTTGTTATTGTTGAGAGCCTTGTGCTTTGTATAAACTTTTATGTTTTATCTTTTTGGTAGCTACTTGATGGTCATAGGAATTTTGTAACTATGTTACTTATTATCATTAGCCAATGAACATCTTATAATTATTTCATTTACACTTTTGCAAACTCTGACCTATCTTGGAATGTAATATTCTTTTGTCTTTTGCACTCTGATATTATTGTATTTTATTATTGGTTTATGACTGTGAGTTGACCACTGCATCGAGATCCTGGCGGTGAAGTGGGATGATGCGTGTCACCCCAATCATACCCTAATATTGTACTTTATCCCTTGTCGGGATAGGGGTGTGACACATGATCTACATGATATGCAAGTCCAAATTTTATTATTAGCCACCTAACAATACAACTAAGTCTAGTCTATGCCAGTACAATCCCCAATACATGTATCCCTGGTGCGGGCTTGGTTACCCCTTCCCGTGATACACCTATTGGGTTGTCGGAGAGGACCAGTCAGCCCCAGCACACTAGTCCTTGGTCAGCCCTACCAGTCCTCTGTGATTATCCAGGGGGACAACCGTTTCTTCCCTCATGCACCATTCCAGTGTTCTTTTATTCATGCACCATTCCGGTGTTCTTTTATTTATGCACCATTCCAGTGTTCTTTTATTTATTTTTTTTGTTTCACTCCCTGATAATTGTCCCCACAGGCATCCAACACCTTAACCCCTGTTGGCAAGGGTTCGTGGCACGGGTGATGAAACGCTAGCCCCATGTCTATATGGCATCGTATGAGTCCAACGGTGTCAACTGTACCCCATAATACGGGCTACCACAGGCCCCATTTCCAAGCCAAGTACGTCATCTAGTCTAGCAATCACAATCATCATATAGAATTCTTAGTGTTGATCAACAACAGACATTATGCAGTGATTTGAGTAACTTGAATTGTAAGTAAATAATGCAGCATTCATGATTCAATTATTAATAGCCGGCATCAGATCATAATTATATTTACACATACGATAGTATTATTCACTCACCAAAACTGGCTCTAGGTACTCAGTCACAGATTCAATTCCAGCTGTTGTCTGATTGTTGTCCTCGAGCATGGGATCAAGTCCTAAACATCAAAATCAAACAGTGTTTTATTCAGTTATTGGCCCTACACTAGTGTCCTAGGGTTACCCCCTATCTTACTGGGTTGACCCAGGGTTTAGTTGGTCTCATTTGGAAACACCGGGCTTTGCACAAGGTCTTAGGTCATGTCCTGGTGCATGGGCCAGTGCCTAGGGCACAGGGGCAATTTGGTCATTAATAGTGCCCGCACCTGCCTCCAGGCCAAATTTGGTCCTTATATAGTTTATGTCATAATACACTGCTGTCCAACTTAGGACAGTGCAGCAAAACCAATCACAGCAGTGCACAGTCACCTACGGGGCCCACTTAGGGTTCCAAACTAATTTTCACCTATGGACAGATGTGGGGGAAGGTCATTTTTGTCATTTCCCACATCCCACAGTGTCCAGGGATCAAAGCCAACAAGAAATTACAGTTCAGCCCCATTATTCCAAAAAGATTCCTTCACTGGGCGATGGCTCTGGTCCTTGCTGCAGCATCCAGTGCATCACCCAGTGCCTGTAATCGACAGCAGGGCTGAGTTCCCTAAGCTGGGCTTTACAGGGCCAAGGGTCTAATGGATCCTCTGCATGTTGGGGTGGTTGGGTAGCCCTAGTGGTGGTCTACCATTTGCCATAGGCTGATCGCCCGGTAAATCCACTATCAGGCTGGATCTGGCTGCCCAAATAACCCTGATGAATAGTGTTTAGGATTTTGCAAATCTGAGAACTTGAGATTCAGCCACATGCAAGGCTGGATATGCATGTCCAACCAGATTTCAGGGCTGCAATCACCTAGGGTTTAGTCTCTGCAGCCCTGGCTTGCAGTTTGGGCTTCAATCCAGCAGCCAGAAGGGGATCTGGGCAGTGCAACCATGCACAGCCAGGATTTGGCCAAGGCAGCAGCATAACACAATGTTGATTTTCATAGAAAAACCCAGATCTACCATGCACAAGGTTTGCATGGCTGATCTGGACCAAGACTGGGCAAACCCTAGCTTGTCTGGGCTGCCCAGGGTTGCAAAAATGCAGGAAACAAGGAGGGAAAATGGAACCAGCAAGTATACATAGGGTTTTAATACCTGGATATGCAGGAGAGCAAGCTCGGATGGAGCAGGGATGGGTGGCAGCAGCTCCCTCCTCTTCCTCCTTCCTTCTTCTTCTTCTTCTTCCTTTCTCTCTCTTCTTTCCTCTCTTCTCTCTTTTGAATTCAGTTCTGCCAAGGGTTCTAAATGAACCCAAAGGCCTCCTATTTATAGCCAAAAGCCAACTAAGGCCTATTTGGCAACAGTCCCCTCTTTTAAAAACTAATTTTTGGAACTGATTCTGTTCAGTTTAGGGCTCTCTGGTGGGGTCCACACTGAACCATGGATATGAGGTGGTCCCTCAGAGTCCCCTCTATCAGTGGAGGGTGCCCATGGTCAAGTTGGGTGGTCCCCATAATAATAATAATTAAATATATGCAAAAATAGCCACTGGGCGATGTCACTCTGGGCCTTGCTGCATCGCCCAGTGCATGGCCCAGTGAATTCCAACAGCATGAATTCAAAGGGGGATTGCACAGGGGTTTGAACCTGGGTTATGTTACTGTCCCCACATGCCCACCATGAGTTTTTACATGATTTTTTAGAGGTGGGTCCCACCATTTTAGGGAGGAGAGAGATTACCTGGGATCTAAGTCATACATCAGTTTGTGAGCTGTGCAAGTGTAGGGGTCTGCTATCCATCTTCTAACAGGTATATAGGGAAACCTGTTCAAGGCATTTTCATTGATCTCATTTAGTGGAGTGATGCTCCACAGTGATCCTGGTGCCCTAGCCAGGGGTTCCTGCACTTCAGTCAGATTCCAGCCATTTAGGGTGCAGGGATTGACATTTCTCCCCACCTTACAAAAATTTCATCCTCAAAATTTGCTTACCTAGTAATCCGAAGAGTTGAGGATACTTCTCCCTCATTTCTTCCTCATGCTCCCACGAAGCTTCTTCCATTGGGTTATTTCCCCATCGAACCTTCACGAAAATGATGATGCGGTTTCGGAGGTTATGCTCGTTTCTGTCCAATATCTCCATGGGGTACTCTTCATAGGTCATATCCACATCCAACTATTCAGGTTCAGCTAATAATACATGCGTTGGATTGTTTATGTATTTTCGTATCATTGACACATGAAAAACATCGTGGATGCCTGATAAAGTTGGTGGTAGAGCCAGCCTGTATGCTATGGGTCCCACTCTATTTAGAATTTCATATGGACCATTAAATCTTGGGCTCAACTTGCCTTTCTTGTTGAAGCGCAACAGTCCTTTGGTTGGAGACACTCAAAGGAATACTTTTTCTCCGATCTCAAATTCAATATCTTTCCTTCGATTATCCGCATAACTCTTCTGTCTCAACTGGGCTGCCTTGATCTTCTCTCTTATGACATCCACTTTGTCGCAGGTCGCTTGTATCATCTCAGGTCCGAGATACTTCCGCTCACCAACTTCATCCCAATAGAGCGGAGTTCGACACTTCTTGCCATAGAGTGCTTCGAACGGTGCCATGCCAATGGTGGAGTGGTAACTGTTATTGTATGCAAATTCCACCAATGGTATGTGAGCATCCCAACTGTCATTCATTTTCAAAACACAGGCTCGGAGCATATCCTCCAGAGTCTGAATGTTTCTTTCTGATTGTCCATCCATCTACGGATGGAAAGCTGTACTAAGATTTAATTGAGATCCCAATGCTTTTTGTAGACTTCTTCAAAACCTTGAGGTAAATCGAGGGTCTCTGTCAGACACAATACTGACAGGCATGCCATGTAAGCAGACTATGTTGTCAATGTAGATCTGGGCAAGCTTTTCCATCGGATAACTTATTTTAATCGGTATGAAGTGAGCTGCCTTTGTTAGTCCATCTACGATCACCCAAATTGCATTCATACCCTTCCTGATGTTGGGTAGATTTGTTACAAAATCCATAGTGATTCTTTCCCACTTCCACTCAGGTATGTGAAGTGGTTGCAAGAGTCCATACAGTCGGTGTCTTTCCGCTTTTATTTGTTGACAGGTAAGGCACTTGGACACGTAGATTGCTATGGTCTGCTTCATTCCAATCCACCAATAATATTTCTTCAAGTCCTTGTACATCTTTGTACTTCCCGAGTGGATAGTATAGGGTGAGTTGTGCGCCCCTTTAAGAATCCGATCTTAGACATCAAAATCCTCAGGCATGCACAATCTATCCCGAAACTTCAATGCTCCATCTTGGGCCAGTGTAAAGTCTGGGTCCTTGTGGACACCTTGTTGAATCTCCCAAATTATTTTGGCCAGCTCGGGGTCCAATGGTTGTTTCATAATTATCTCCTCTCGTATCGATGGTTGCAGATCCATTGCTGCTAATTGCATAGCCGCTTCTTCGATCACGAGTTCCAGATGAAATTTCTGAGCTTCCTCTATTAACTGATCACTTACGACTAATGATGCGAGGGACGTAGTCAGAGATTTTTTGCTTAATGCATCTGCCACAACATTGGCTTTACCAGGGTGCTATTGGATTTCATAGTCATAATCCTTTACCAATTCCAGCCACCGCCTCTGTCTCATGTTCAGTTCCTTTTGGGTGAAGAAATACTTCAGGCTTTTGTGATCACTGAAGATTTCACTCTTTTCTCCGTACAAGTAGTGTCACCATATCTTTAATGCGAAGACTACCGCTGCCAATTCTAAGTCATGTGTGGGGTAGTTCTTCTCGTGTTCCTTCAATTGCCTAGAGGCGTATGTGACTACTTTTCCTCTCTGCATCAGGATGCCACCGAAGCCTGATCTAGATGCGTCCGTATATACCACCATTCCTCCGGTTCCATCAGGAATGGTCAGAACTAGAGCTATTACTAATCGATCTTTCAATTCTTGAAAACTCTTCTCGCATGTCTCATTCCATTCAAACTTAGCACCCTTCCTCGTGAGTTTTGTCATGGGCGCCGAGATACACAAGAAATTCTCAATGAATCGGCGATAATAACCAGCCAATCCCAAGAAACTTCGGATCTCCATCGGATCTCCATGGCATTCTTCAGAGTTTTCCATTTGAGAACTGCTTCCACCTTGTCGGGGTCTACTTTGATGCCGTCTTTGGTGAAAATATGTCCTAGGAAACCAATTTGGTTGAGCCAAAATTCGGACTTACTGAACTTGGCATAAAGCTGGTGTTCTCGTAGCCGTTGCAACACGAATGTAAGATGTTGCGCGTGCTCTTCCTCACTCTTGGAGTACACCAGGATGTCGTCAATGAACACTATGACGAACTTATCCAGTACGTCATGGAATACTCTATTCATCATATCCATGAATGCTACCGGGGCGTTGGTTAGTCCGAACGACAATACTAAAAATTCATAATGTCCGTATCAAGTTCGGAACGCCGTTTTATGGATGTCACCGCTCTTGATCTTCACTTGATGGTATCCTGACCTAAGATCAATCTTGGAGAAAACTCTTGCTCCTTGTAGCTGATCAAAAAGGTCGTCGATACGTGGCAACGGGTATCAATTCTTGATTGTCAACTTATTCAACTCGTGGTAGTCGATACACAGCCGCATGCTTCCATCTTTCTTCTTTACGAATAGCACAGGTGCTCCCCAGGGTGACACACTGGGTCGAATAAATCCCTTCTTCAGTAGATCTTAAAGTTATGTCTGCAACTCTTTCAATTCGACTGGCGCCATCCTGTATGGTGCCTTAGATACCGGCGCTGCACCAGGAATCAAATCAATCCCGAACTCTATATCGCGGTCCGGTGGCAACTGTGTCAGATCTTCTAGAAATACATCAGAAAATTCTTTGACAATGCAAAGGTCCTCTAAGGGTTTTATCTTCGCCTCCGTGTCTATCACAGTGGCCAAAAATCCTTGGCATCCATTATCGAGCAACCTTTACACCTAAAGTGCGGATAATGTTATTCGTCTAGACTTCCTCCTCGGTTCACTTTGATAGGTGAATTCTGACCCATCTTCTAGTTTAAACTTTATCTTTCACCCAGCACACATGACGTTTGCATCATAGGTAGACAGCCAATCCATGCCTAATATCACGTCAAAATCATTTATATCCATTTTTATCAGTCATGCGGTTAGTCTCTTCCCACAGATTTCGATCTGACAGGGGTCATAAACCTCTTTCAACTTATGACACTCCCTGTCAGCGTACTGACTATTAACTCGTGCCTGATGTCCCTTGGTTGATCTTCCATCTTACTCGCAGAGGTTGAGGAGACGAAAGAGTGGGTTACGCCCAAGTCAAATAATACTCGTGCGGGTATGATTGAGACACTCAGGGTACCTAGGGTTTGTAGGTAATATAGGTTTCACAAATTAAACCAGCTATTCTCTGTAATTTATAGTGTTCGACCACTTACCTGTCATTACGTCGGGGTTTGCCTCAGCTTCTTCGTTAGTCAGAGCATACACCTTTCCTTGCGTTCGATTGTCACACTGTTGGAATGGCCTAGCATAGGGTTGATTAAATGAATTGTTGCCGTATCCACGCGATTTGCAATCTCTGGCCATATGCCCTTCCTTGTTGCACATATAGCATTTAAAAGGTAGAGCTCTAGGTGTTGAGCCCTTGCTCGCTTGACTTGTTACTGGTTGAGCTGGTGAAACTGCTATCATTGGTTGACTCGTAGTAGGTTGAGCAGATCGAGTAAATGTAGGACGAAAAGAATTCTGACCTACACTCGGCCTACGATACAGAGTTGGAGTAAGGCTTGAACTTGTTCATCGGTAAACCTTATTTGGCCAACCATAGGTTTGAAAATTATTCGACCTTTTGTTCAAACCAGGCAACATCACAGTCTTTTCTTTCTCTTTTTCCTTGAATCGATCCTCCATTGTCTTCACCTTATCAACCATTTGAGCATAATCCCGAATATCCATGATTGACAAAACTGATCCAATCTCAGTTTTGAGTCCCTTCTCAAATTTCTTGGCCTTACTAACTTCCCCTTTTAAGTGCTTAGGAGCAAAGTGGAATAGATCTTCGAACCTCTGTTGGTAATCTAGTACCGACTTGTTCCCTTGCAATAGTGTGATGAATTCTGCTTCCTTTCTATCCTTGAAACTTTCGGGAAAGTAGTTCTTAAAGAAAACTTCTTTATACTGTTTCCATGTGGGGTTCGGGTATGTAGCTTCCAAATTAGGTCTCGTGGCTTTCCACCAAGCTTCGGCTTCATTTTGCAACTGATAACCCGCACAAATAATCTTTTGCGCTTCTGTGCACTCGAGTACTTCAAATGCCTTTTCTAGGGCACTGATCCATCATTCCGACTGCATTGCCTCTGATGTTATTTTAGAAAATGCAAGCGGTTGGAGTTTCTTGAACCTTTCCATAACCTTGGCGGTAGAATTTTCTGCTAAGTGCTAAGGCACAGGTGGTGGAAACAGTACGGGTCGATTAGGTGGTGGTGGTGCAGCGCATTCGTGCATCATAGTTGCAAACTGTGTAGACATCTGACCAAGCAACTCCTGTTGTTGTTGCATGGTTCACATCATCGTGGTCATAAAGGCAGTCACGTCGCCGACTGCCACACTTGGCTAAGGTGCTGCTGCAGTAGCTTGTGCAGTAGTTGGTGCTCCTGATGAAGCGGCCGATGCCTTAGAGTTTTGAGCCTCAGTTCCGTTGGGCAGTTCAACCTCCGGTACAATTCTAGGTTGTTTACCCTAACGACCTCCATGAGAACTTCTAGTGTTGACCATTGTTGCTTCTCTGAAAAGAGGAGCGTGTTCAATATTCCAATTTCATCTATGTGGGTAAATAGTTGTTTTCTAACTTAAGCAGGTTCAAATTTAGTCCATAGTTCCAATGAGTAGCATGAGTCATACCAGTAAGGTGGAATTTGTTAGATTCTTTATCTCGGTTTGTTAAGTGATGTGTTTCATTGAATGCTTTGTGTTTCTCTGTCTTATGCATTTTATGAGTCAATATGCTATACATGGCACTAATGGAAAATTTCAGATTTTTAAATAAAAAGCTTTTAGTTAATTACCTGACCTAGCAGGCAAGCATCTCCAGCTTCTTCCCGGTCTCAAACTCTAGTGCCAGTAGAAATTCTATGTCAGCTATCACCTCTCCAGCTAGACTCAAAAAATGCTCCCGGTCCTCGGGTCCACTAATGGCTGCAATAGCCAAGTAAAAGTCTAGTCGACTCTCAGCCCGGATAATACTAATCATATCCGTCTCAGTCTCTCTCGTAAATGTCTAATATAAAGCATGATGCTGGGGTCACCAGCCTTAGTCGACTCACTGGTCCTGTCACGCAACATGGTTCTAAGCATTAGAACATACTTAATTGATAGAATTAAGTACACAACTATTGGAAACTTAAATAACCATAACACCAGCATAACAAATTCTTGGGTTGGCTCGAGGTACCTTAGCGTCTACGTCTTCGATTGGCTATGAGCCCTACTAGGTCCTATTCTCAGTTATCCTAAGCCTAGGTTTGGATGAGGTCTACGCTTCCCATATGTACTACGCACGTAACACCACATACTTATGTAGCTATGTTCTGTTTTGCAGAGCAACAGTCCAATCAGTTCGTACATTACAATAGGCAAGCATAAAGCATATTAACAATATATATCATATTTTATATTCATATATATTCATTGTATATAATTATGCACATTAGTATATGACGCACACTTGTCTAAAACCTAGCCATATAGATTCTTTTCCCTTAGTCCCTATTTGTGAAATTTGCCTTCTTGAGCTTTTGTAACCTAAGTCCTTAAGTTGTCAATTTCCTATTATGTAATATATTTTTATATTTTTATTATTTAATAATAATAATAAATTAAAAATTTTTTTTTTGTGTAAAAGTCCTTACTTTAAGGCCTTATGAGGTTATTATGCCCAATAATAGGGTTTCTATGTGAAAATTCTGGTTTTCCTGTAATATTCAATCATTGGGCGATGTCTCTGGGCATTGCCACATTGCCTAGTGCCATCGCCCAGAGAATCGGGCTCAGGCTTTTTAAGTCCGAGAGGGCCCCATTTGTTCCCTATTCTATTCCAAACTTCTCCAAACCTTAGGGATAAGTTCTTGAAAGGTAAGGGGACTACTTCCATACTATTTCTCATCAATTCCTCGGGCTATTTGCGATCACATACGCTCTCCGGTAAGCTTTCTAGGTCAAACTTGTCTTTTACATATCTCTATTCACTTCCCTCTTGTTTTGGTTTTGATTTTCACCCAATGGCTAGTCCTAACCATGGGGTTTCTTTCTCTTTTGTAGAGAATGTCCACTAGCAGGCGTACTACACGTAAATCAGTAGCCCGGAAGAGGTTATGGGCTGAGTTTGAGGTTCCTACTCAGAGATTCCTCCTTCATCTCCTAGGGAGGATTCATCTTCAGAGGAACCTGATTTCGACCACCATCTTTTCTCCAGGTATGAGTACGCTAAGGAGTGGAAAAACTTCATTTTCGTAAAAATAGTGAATGGCCGGGTGGTGCGAGTAGAGGACTTCCACCAATATGGCCTTTTTGCCAAATTTAATGCCCTAGGCTGGGCATCGATGCTATCCCCTACTGAGCCATGTTATCCCAACTTGGTTCGGTACTTTTACTGTAACTTGGGGCCTTCTAGTGCCCAGGAGTTCAGGGTGGAGAGTAAGATAAAGGGAGTGGATATCAGGCTGACCACTACCCTATTGGCAGAGATCCTGGGTTTACCTGACACAGGTGATAGGGTTTATTACCAACCCTGCATGGACATTTCCGATATGTTCTCTTTGGAGACTAGGAGGACTGTGTTTAGGGCTTTGATAGGTTCAGGGGACACTCCCAAGTCTGAGACTGCCTACAAACCCAGTGCTAGGGTGATTAGTAGATGTGTGACCTATAACATCCACCCAAAGGGTGGCAACAAGGGTAGTATCTCTATGATGCGGGCATACATCACCTACTGCTTGCTAGGTACTGGTCAGGGGAGTCCAGTCATCAACCTCCCATATTTATTACTTCAGGTGATGTTGTATCATGCACGGAACCCAACTGACGAAAACCTTCCTTATTAGAAGTTTCTTACCTTAGTGTTCTGATACTTTGGGGTTCCACTAGAGGGCGAGTACATTGACAGGGTTCGATCCAGACCTATAGACAAGACTTCTATTCTGAAGATGAAGGTGCTTGGTGAGGATCCTATAGAGGGTGACGAGCCGATGGATGTACCAGAGGGTGAGCTTCAGGGTGGTGGTGCACATGTCGAGAGTCAGATTGGTGAGGAGCAGGGTGACATCGGGGGTCGCAGTCAGGGCATGTACACAGAGGAGCAGGGGTTAGGTCCAGATGATATTGAGGGTTTTGACACACCGTTTATGGACTTACCTGCTTATGGGATGACCGGTACCACTAGGTCACAGGTTCCAAGGCCTCCAGATTGGGCTCAGGTGGATGGCACAGCTTCAGAGCCTCGGCACACAGATGTCAGACCTGGGGTCTAGACTTGATCAGGGTTTCACTTCTTTGGGCGGTAGAGTAGGTGCAGTTGAGCAGAGACTAGACTTCTGGGACCGTTACTTCCGTGTTGACTCATGCCAGCCTCAGCCTCCTACTGATGACCTGCCTCCTTTAGAGTAGCTCCTAGCATCTTCCAGACACTTGTGGCTACATCATTATGATCATCTCTTTTTTTTTTTTTTTTGTAATTTATTTCCATCAGCTTATGTACTTGTTGAATTGCAGTTTATGCAATCAAACTTATGTAAATATTGTTAATTTTAATAAAAATTTCATGTCTTTGTTTAATTGCATCTACCTCCCCTGTAACTTTTACTTATTACGTGTTTTATTAGTTATATCTTGGTAACCCTAGTTTGCACGTCATGAATGTAAGAAGAGCCTCACGCTCTGATACCAAGCTCTGTCACACCCCAAACCACCCCCTAGGAGGATTGGGTAGGTGACCCGAATTACGTAACGATAATCCGTCAAATCCCACGGATCTAGAAGCAGTGCTTACATTCATGAACCAATATCCACATCTTAACCATAAGTAAGATCAGAGTAATGCAGGCATCTACAATTTAAAAGTAAAAAGGAAGCATAGCGATACGAGAAATGGTGTTAATATATACATATAGAAACTTGTTTGTTACATTTCCCAGCACACACAACCCATAACATAAGAAAACATAAGCTGATAAGTACAGTACTACATACATGACTATATACAGGGTTAGGGCACCCAACCCCAAAAAGGAAGAAAGAAAAGAAAAATAACTAAAACCAGTCCACGGTCAAAATAGGAAACCTCCTAACAAAACAAAAAGGAGTTCCCAGCATAAAACATCAAAAGCACTCCTCAACAGTCTTCATCCACGACCACCGAGAAAGTATGCAGAATCGGTATAACCTCCGTCGGGGCCCATACCAACATCATCATACACACCAGGACTCTCCTCCTCGAGATAGCCCGCCATGCCACAGCGGCATCCACCTGTAGGATCATCTAAGAAGAGAGCAACATATAACAGAGTGTGAGCCCCACCGAGCTCGTAAGCAAATAACATCCATCATGCATGCATATGCAATCACAATCCACAGTTCACATGATCTACATGATATGCAAGTCCAGATTTTATTATTAGCCACCTAACAATACAACTAAGTCTGGTCTGTGCCACTACAATCCCCAATACATGTATCCCTGGTGCGGGCTTGGTTACCCCTTCCAGCGATACACCCATTGAGTTGTCGGAGAGGATCAGTCAGCCCCAGCACACTAGTCCTTGGTCAGCCCGACCAGCCCTCTGTGATTATCCAGGGGGACAACTGTTTCTTCCCTCATGCACCATTCCGGTGTTCTTTTATTCATGCATCATTCCGGTGTTCTTTTATTTAATTTTTTTTTTTCACTCCCTAATAATTGTCCCCACAAGCATCCAACACCTTAACCCCTGTTGCCAAGGGTTCGTGGCACGGGTGATGAAACTCTAGCCCCATGTCTATATGGCATCGTATGAGTCCTGCGGTGTCAACCGTACCCCATAATACGGGCTACCATTGGCCCCATTTCCAAGCCGAGTATGGCATCTAGTCTAGCAATCACAATCATCATATAGAATTCACAGTGTTGATCAACAACAGACTTTATGCAATGATTTGAGTAACTTGAATTGTAAGTAAATAACACAGCATTCATGATTCAATTATTAATAACCGGCATTAGATCATAATTACATTTACACATATGATAGTATTATTCACTCACCAGAACTTGGCTCTAGGTACGCAGTCACAGATTCAATTTCAGCTGTTGTCTGATTGTTGTCCTCGAGCACGGGATCAAGTCCTAAACATCAAAATCAAACAGTGTTTTATTTAGTTATTGGCCCTACACTAGTGTCCTAGGGTTACCCCCTATCTTACTGGGTTGACCCGGGGTTTAGTTGGTCTCATTTGGAAACACCGGGCTTTGCACGGGGTCTTAGGTCATGTTCTGATGCATGGGCCAGTGCCTAGGGCACAGGGGCAATTTGGTCATTTATAGTGTCCGCACCTGCCTCCAGGTCAGATTTGGTCCCAATTTAGTTTATGTCATAATACACTACTGTCCAACTTAGGGCAGTGCAGTAAAACCAATCACAGTAGTGCACAGTCACCTACGAGGCCCACTTAGGGTTCCAAACCAATTTTCACCTATGGACAGATGTGGGGGAAGGTCATTTTTGTCATTTCCCACATCCCACAGTGTCCAGGGATCAAAGCCAACAAGAAATTATAGTTGTGCCCCATTATTCTAGAAAGATTCCTTCACTGGGCGATGGCTCTGGGCGTTGCTGCATCTACTAGTGCGTGGCCCAGTGCCTGCAATCGACGGCAGGGTTGAGTTCCCTAGGCTGGGCTTTGCAGGGCCAAGGGTCTAATGGATCCTCTGTATGTTGGGGTGGTTGGGTAGGCCTAGTGGTGGTCTACCATTTGCCATAGGCTGATCGCTCGGTAAATCCACTATCAGGCTTGATCTGGCTGCCCAAATAACCTTGATGAATAGTGTTTAGGGTTTTGCAAATCTGAGAACTTGAGATTCAGCCACATGCAAGGCTGGATATGCATGTCTAGCAGGGTTTAAGGGCTACAACCACCTAGGGTTTGGTCTCTGTAGCCCTGGCTTGTAGTTTGGGCTTCAATCCAGTAGCCAGAAGGGGATCTGGCAGTGCAACCATGCACAGCCAGGATTCGGCCAAGGCAGCAGCATAACATAATGTTGATTTTCATTGAAAAACCCAGATCTACCATGCACAAGGTCTGTATGGCTGATCTGGACCAAGACTGGGCAAACCCTAGCTTGTCTGGGCTGCCCAGGGTTGCAAAAATGCAGGAAACAAGGAGGGAAAATGGAACCAACAGGTATACTTAGGGTTTTTATACCTGGATATGCAAGAGAGCAAGCTCGGATGGAGCAAGGATGGGTGGCAGCAGCTCCCTCCTCTTCCTCCTTCTTCCTTCTTCTTCTTCTTCTTCTTCCTTTCTCTCTCTTCTTTCCTCTCTTCTCTCTTTTGGATTCAATTCTGCCAAGGGTTCTAAATGAACCCAAAGGCCTCCTATTTATAGCCAAAAGCCAACTAAGGCCTGTTCGGCCACAGTCCCCTCTTTTAAAAACTGATTTTTGGAACTGATTTTGTTCAGTTTAGGGCCCTCTGGTGGGGTCCACACTAAACTAGGGATATGAGGTGGTCCCTCAGAGTCCCCTCTATCAGTGGAGGGTGCCCATGGTCAAGTTGGGTGGTCCCCACAATTATAATAATTAAATATATGTAAAAACAGCCACTGGGCGATGTCACTGGGCCTTGCTACATCGCCCAGTGCATGACCCAGTGAATTCCAGCAACATGAATTCAAAGGGGGATTGCACAGGGGTTTGACCCTAGGTTATGTTACTGTCCCCACATGCCCACCATGAATTTTTATATGATTTTTCAAAGGTGGGTCCCACCATTTTAGGGAGGAGAGAGATACTTGGGATCTAAGTCATACATTAGTCTGTGAGCTATGCAAGTGTAGGGTCTGCTATCCATCTTCTAACAGGTATATAGGGAAACCTATTCAAAGCATTTTCATTGATCTCATTGTGTAGAGTGATGCTCCATAGTGATCCTGGTGGCCTGGCCAGGGGTTCCTGCACTTCAGTCAGATTCCAGCCATTCAGGGTGCAGGGTTTGACACACAATGTAGATCATGCTGTCGGGGTCTCCAGGCTTGAATGGGGTTGTATGGTCCTGTCATGAAGAGGTTCTAAGCATCAAGTCACCATAAATACTTAATTAAAAAGAATTAAGTACAAGGCTATGGGAGTTTAAGTTGTCAGGTGCAGGAAAATAAATGGGTTGGCTCGAGGCATCTTAGCGTCTAGTGGTTCAATTTAACTATACGATCTATTGGATCGTATTCTTGGTTGACCTAGGTGATGGGTAGGATGAGTCCTACGTACCCTAATCTCATAGATACGTATTACAACATACCTAATATCTATGTTTAAATTTTCCATAGCATCACACCACTCGGTTCATACATGCATGGTACTAGGCACATACCATTAACTATTTATATACACACTAATTACATATATGTATAGGCATATTTATTTATCACCATTTAATTTTGTACAAAAAGAAAAATAAAATTCCTAAATTCCCTATGTATCTTATTTATATAAATATTTTTTCCACAAGCATTAGCTTAACCTTCCTTGAACATATTATTAGCTAATATTTTAAATTATTTTTTTTATTTTATTATTTCCTTTATATACATATTTTATTAAAACTCATGTTCTTGTGTGTATTGAAGTATTTCTAGGCAAAAACCAAAGTTTCATAAGCTGTTATGCAAAAATAGTAAAATTCTATTCACTGGGCGATGTCTCTGGGCATTGTATGCATCGTCCAGTGCCATCGCCCAGAGAATCAGGGCCCAGTTATATCAGTTCGAGAGGGTCCCATTTCTCCTCATGTCTTCTCTAGAGCTGCCCAAACACCTAGGGCAGAGCTTTGGTGCTTAGGGTGACCTATTCCACACCATTTCCTTGCAATTCCTCGGGTCCTCCGTGCTCCTATGCAACTTTAAGTAAGATTCTTTGCCTTTTTCCTATCTTTAGGTTATTTTCTTTGTTTTTATTGTTCTAGCTAGGGTTTTTGCACTTTCTTTTGCCCTAACTATTTCCTTTCTTCTCTCTTTGCAGCCAAATGTCTACTAGCCATAGAACTGCGAGGAAATTCGTAGCTCGCAAGAGGCTACGGTCCGAGAGTGAGCATTCTTCTTCTTCCTTTGTGCCACCTACCTCTCCAAGGGAGGATTCACATCAGAGGAGCCGGATTTTGATCGGTTCCTATTTTCTAGGTATGAGCACTCTAGGGATTGGGACAAGTTTAGGTCCTTAAAGATTGTAAATGGAAGGGTGGTATAGGTAGATGACTTTCACCAGTACAATTTGTATACTAGGTTCAACATTCTGGGTTGGGCCTCTATGCTATCACCTACAGAACCTTGTTATCCTAACTTGGTTCATTACTTTTACTGCAACCTAGTGCCATCTGGGGCACGGGAATTTGGATTGGAGAGTAGAGTCAAGGGGGTGGACATTAGACTGACCACTGCCACCTTAGCAGGGATCCTAGGGCTGCCAGATACTGGTGAGAGATGCTATTATAAGCCCAGGGTTGATATTTCTGATATGTTCTCTTTGGAGACCAGGGGGAGGGTCTTCAAAGCATTGACTGGTTCTGAGAGCACTCCTAGGTCTGAGGCTTCTTATAAGCCCAGTGCCCCCGTATTATTAGTAGATGTGTTTCGTACAACATCTACCCGAAGGGCGGGAATAAAGGCAGTATCTCTATGATGAGGGCCTACAATACATATTACCTACTAGGAGCGGGCAAGGGGGGTCCAGTGATAAACCTCCCGTATTTACTTCTTCAGGCTATGCTATATCATGCCCAAAACCCTTCAGATGGGAACCTTCCATATGGGAAGTTCCTTACTTTAGTTTTCAGACACTTCAAGGTTACTATGGGCGGTGAGTATATGGAGAGAGACAGGTCTAGGCCCATCAACAAGACCTCGATCTTGAAGATGATGGTGCCAGGGGAGCCAGGGAGTGATCCAGAGGAGGGTGATCAGATGGAGATGAAGGGAGATGAGGAGCAGGGAGATGTGCAGGGTGAGATGCAGGGAGATGAGCAGAGAGAGGAGGGCGACTTTGAGGGGATAGGTGCATAGTTTACTGACTTGCCCCCATATGAGGCGACAGGTGCCACTAGCTCGCATGTGCCAGAGTCATCTGAGTGGTCACAGATGATGTCTCAGTTCTAGAGCCTCAGCACTTAGCTCACTTACATGGCGACCAGGATGGATCGGGGCTTTTCATCTCTCGAGAGTAGAGTGGGATCTGTAGAGCAGCATCTGGACTTATGGGATACATTTTATCGCGTTGACTCATGCCAGTCTTATCCTCCACCGAGTGACCTACCTTCGCCAAAGTAGTATTCCAGCCAGCTTCCACAAGTTTAGTCTGACTTGACATTATGTAGTTCTGACTTTTATCTCACACCCTTTTTATAGATTATGTAGTTCCCTTTTTCTTTTTTTTTGTTCATGGTGTATGTTCTATCTTTTTTCTTTTTTTTTCTTGTCTGCTTATGTAAATTGAAAGTAGTACTTTCAATCAAACTTCTTGTAGTGGCTCAGCCACAGTTTGCTTTATATTAATGTAATTATGCATCTTTGTCTTTTATTTACATCTACCTCCCCCATAGCTTTTATTTTATTACATGTTTTAATGTTGGTAGCTTATTATTCCTATTCTGCATCCCATAAATGTAAGAAGAGCCTCATGCTCTGATACCAAGCTCTGTCACACCCCAAACCACCCCTGGGAGGATTGGGCAAGTAACCCAAATTGCATAACGGCAATCCACCAAATCCCACAGATCTAGAAGCAGTTAATACATTCATGGTCCGACATTCGTAATATTACCATAAGTAAGATCAGAGTGCTGCAGATAATCTACAATTATAACCAAGAAAAAGAAAGCATAGCAATACGGGAATGATTGTGATATATATATACATATGTACGTTTTGATACATTCCCAGCACAACCCACACACTGAAAAGAGAAAGCTGACATATACATAAGCGAAAATAAAAGTACATATATATATATATAGTGCAAGATAATTCAACACCAAAAAGAAAAGAAGAAACTAAGACAGAACCAAGGACGGGGATAAACTCCTATAAAAAAAAAAAAAGAGTCCCCAAGATAAAAAGCATCAGAAGCGTCCCTCACTGGTCTTCATCAATAACCACTGAGAACGCTCGCATCATCGGTATGACCTCCGTTGGGGTCCACACCAATAGCATCATAATCACAAGGGCTCTCCTCCTAGTAATAAGCCACCATGCCACAGCGGCATCCACCTGCAGAATCATATAGAAGAAAAGCATATATAACAGAGTGTGAGCCCCACTGAGCTCGTGAGCAAAACATATCATCATGCATGCATATGCAACCACATTCCACATGATCCTACATGATATGCAAGTCCAGATTAATTATTAGCCACCTAACAATACAACTAAGTCAGGTCAGTGCTACTACAATCCCCAATACATGTATCCCTGGTGTGGGCTTGGTTACCCTTTCCCGTAATACATCCATTGAGTTATCAGAGAGGACCAGCCGACTCCAGCATCTCCCTACCCAGGTTAGCCGGACCGACCCTCTAGATTGAACTAGTGAGGTAACCGACACAATAACAATTTCACATTTTGGTGCTTCCCGACATGTAATTCGAGGATAAACTTTATGTTGCATATAGCCATGATTCACCTATCGGTGCTTCCCAAGCTTGTAGCCTGAGGCTTCTTGGCATATTTGCGCTGGGGCATCCCAACTGTGCTGAGGCTTCTAGGTGTAAACGCTCAAGGTTTTACGATAGTCCTCACAGTTATCCAACACCTTAACCCCTATTGGCAAGGGTGTGTAGCATGGGTGATGAAACTCTAGCCCCATGTCTATATGACATCGTATGAGTCGGGCGGTGTCAGCCGTATCCCATACTACGGGCTACCACTAGCCTCATTTCCAAGTCGACTACGGTATCTAGTTTAACATTCACTGTCATCATGATATATTCAAGCAAAATTGATCAACAGTCACACTATGTGTAATATTTGAGAAATTGAATTTAATTAAGAACAAGCAATATAATTGAAGAATTTAATTGCCGGCATAATAATACTGTTACACGTACATACACGATAATATTTCACTCACCTGGGTCTGGTTCTAAGAATTCAGTTGTAGTTTCAGTTCTGATTGCAGTCTATTTGTAGGCCTCAAGTGCGGGATCAAACCCTAGATATAAATCAAAAATATGTCATTTAATATTTCAAATTGTTTTTGGATGTCCTAGGATTGATCTAGGCTCACTGGGTTGACTCGGTGTTTAGTTGGTCATCACTTGGAATTCTCTGGGCCTTAGACCTATGTCCTGGTGCATCATCCAGAGATTGTGGTCTAGGAGTATAGTGGTCATTTATCACAGTGTTACATGTTTCTAGGTTATTTAAGCTTCACAATACAATCCCCAACTTGGCAGTGCTGTAGGACCATCACAGACAGGGTTTCCAAGTCTTATGGGGCCCACTTGGGTACCCAAGGTACTCATTTATGAGGAAAGGTGTGGGGAGGGGCATTTTGGTCATTTTCCACCTACCTACACTATTCTGTGGCCCATGAGTGAAGATCCCAAAGTTAGTTCAGTAATCCAGCAAAATTTCATTCACTGGGCGATGTCTCTGGGTGATGTCTGCATCGCCCAGAGATTGCAAAATCGGGAACAGGCTGAGTTTCCAAGGATTTTGATCATGGGCAGTGCATGGATCTTCTCCCCATGAATGTTAGGTCATCATGGAACCCCAGGGGTGTACTTTGCACTGGTCTTTATGGATTTTCACTTGGGCCCACCACTTGGCTGCTAGGAGCTACCCAGGCAGTCCAGTGAATAGTGACTCAGCATAGTCCCAGCTGTAGACCATGGATTTGGCTAAATGCAAGGCTGGATTCATGTATATTACTGTGATCCAAGGCTGTTACAACTCAAGGCTAGGCTGCATGTAGCCAGGGCATACAGATCTGAGCCCAGACTGCCTATTCTTGGTGGAACAGGGTAGTGCAGTCTGGAACAGCCCAGGTTTCGGTCCCAGATGTAAAACAGATATGAAAAATGCCATAAAATGCTCAGATCTTTCATGCATCATGTTTGCATGTTGGATCTGTGATGGTTCATGGCAGCCCCCAGTTGTTCTGGGCTGCCAATGGCGAGAACAACTACAAAAACATAGAAATCCATGGAGGAAAATCAGTAGTAGCATCACAGTAGTGGTATAAGTTCAGAATTATACCTGAATCAAGCTGGGAATGGATGCAAATGCACAGGTGAGACCTCCTCCCTCTTCTTCTTCTTCTCCTTCTCTTTTCTCTCTTTTCTTTCTTCTCCTTCTCCCCACAATTCCAACAATACCAAGAGCTCTAAATGAGCTAAGGTACACCTATTTATAGGCCAGCCCCTAACTGGGGCCTGTTTGGCTGTCAAGGCTTCATTTGAAAATGCATTTTTGACTGAATCCTCAGCCATTCTGGACACTCAGGTGGGGTCCATAGTGATCCAAGGGTATGAGGTGGTCCCTTAGACTCCTCTCAACCTATGGAGGGTGCCCATGTCCACTGTGGGTGGTCCCCACAGATCAAATCATTAAAATACTGCATTTTCCCACTGCTGGGCGATGTCTCTAGGTGATGTTCAGACGCTGCAGATTTCAGCAAGGCTGATTCTCTGTGGGCTTGCACAGGGTTTTGACCCAAGGTCAGGGCCTTGCACCCTCATGTCACTCAAGGCCTTTTACACCTATTTTAAGGGGTGTGACCCACATTTATGGAGAGGAGAGAGAATACCTAGAGTCCAAGCTGTACGTTATGTTGTGGGCTATGCAACTGTAGGGATCTGCAATCCATCTTCTGACAGGTATGTAAGAAGACATCCTCATGGTTTCTTCATCAAATTCAATCACTGAAGTGATGCTCCACAATGTGCTTAGATGGCATGTCAGGGGTTCCTATCCTTCAGTCAAGATTCCAGCCAGTCAAGGGCAGGGTTTGATAAGATGTGTGGATGACATGATGAGGGTCAAGACATTCGTATCAATATATATTTTTACATATGTTCAGGTTCGGTCCGAACCAGGCCGGGTGGGTCGTTTGGTGTTATTGGTGGGCCTTTCTGTACTTTTTTAGGTCAGGGCTTTTCTATGAAGTGTCCTTGCTCTTATGAGACCTGTGGATGAGATGTTGAGGTTTGAGACCTTTGAATCGATACATATTTTGGCATATGTTCAGTTCCGGTCCGAACCAGATTGGATGGGTTATTTGAGGTTATTGGGGGGTATTTTTGAACTTTTTTGGGTTTGGGCTTTTCCCAAAAGTGTGCTTATCTCTTATGAGACGTGTGGATGAGATGTTGAGGGTCTTGACCTTCGTATCAATACGTATTTCACATATGTTTAGTTTCGGTCTGAACCAGACCCGGTGGGACATTTAGGCAATTTGGGGGGGCATATTTTTACTTTTTGGGCTAGGGCTGTTCTATAACATGTTCTTATCTCTTATGAGAAGTGTGGATGAGATGTGGAAGGTCGAGACTTTCGAATCGATACGTAATTCGACATATATTTAGTTCTGGTCCGAATCAAACCATGAGGGTCGTTTGGGATAATTGGGGGGATTTCTATACTTTTTTGGGTTAGGGCATTTCTATAAAGTGTTCTTACCTCTTATGAGAGGTGATGATGAGATGTTGAGGGTTGACACCTTGGAATCGATACAAATTTTGACATATGTTCATTCCGGTGCGAACCAGATCGGGTAGGTCATTTGGGGTTATTGGGGGGTATTTTTGAACTTTTTTGGGTTTGGGCTTTTCTAAAAAGTGTCCTTATCTCTTATAAGACATGTTGATGAGATGTTGAGTGTTGAGATAGGCGAATCGATATGTATTTTGACATATGTTCATTTCTGGTCCGAACTAGGTCGGGTGGGTTGTTTGGGGGTTATTAGAGGGCATTCTATTTTTTTTTTGGGTCAGGGATTTTCTATAAAGTGTCCTTATCTCTTCTGAGAAATGTGGATGAGATGTTGAGGGTCGAGACCTTCGAATCGATACGTATTTTAACATATGTTCAATTCCTATCTGAACCAGACCAGGTGGGTCGTTTGGGGTTGTTGGGGGGCATTTTTGTACATTTTTGGGTTAGGTCTTTTCTATAAATCATCTTTATCTCTTATGAGACATATGGATGAGATGTTGAGGGTCAAGATCTTCGAATCGATTCATTTTCAACATATGTTCATTTTCGGTCCGAACGAGACCGGGTGGGTCATTTGGGCATTTTGGGGGGGGCATTTTTATACTTTTTAGGGTTAGGGATTTTCTATAAAGTGTCCTTATCTCTTATGAAAGGTGTGGATGAGATGTGGATGGTCGAGACCTTTAAATCGATACGTAATTCGATATATTTTCAGTTCTGGCTCAACCTAGACAAGGAAGGTCGCTTGGGCTTATTGGGGGGCATTTCTGTACTTTTTTGGGTTAGGGATTTTCTATAAAATGTCCTTACCACTTGTAAGAGGTGTGGATGAGATGTTGAGGGTGGAGTCCTTCAAATTGATACGTATTTTAATATATGTTTAGTTTCGGTCTGAACCAGGCCATCAGGGTCGTTTGGTGTTATTGGTGGGCATTTCTATACTTTTTTGGGTTTGGGCTTTTCTATAAAGTGTCATTATCTCTTATGAGATGTGTGGATGAGATGTTGAGGTTCGAGACCTTCGTACCGATACGTATTTTGGCATATGTTCAATTTCGGTCTGAAGCAGATCAAGTGGGTCGTTTGAGGTTATTGGGGGGTATTTCTAAACTTTTTTGGGTTTGGGCTTTTCCAAAAAGTGTCCTTATCTCTTATGAGACATGTGGATGAGATGTTGAGGGTTTTGACCTTTGTATCGGTACGTATTTCGATATATATTCAGTTCCAGTTCGAACCAAACCAGGTGGGTTGTTTGGGCAATTTGGGGGCATTTTTGTACTTTTTTGGGTTAGAGCTTTTCTATAATGTGTTCTTATCTCTTATGAGACGTGTGGATGAGATGTTTAGGTTTCAGACCTTCGAATTGATACGTATTTCGATATATGTTCAGTTCGGTCCGAACTAGACCGGCTGTGTCGTTTGGGGTTATTGGGTGGTATTTCTGAACTTTTTTTGGGTTTGGGCTTTTCTATAAAGTGTCTTTATCCCTTATGAGATGTTGAGGGTCTAGACCTTCGTATAGATACGTATTGCAACACATGTTCAGTTATGGTCCGAACTAGGCCGGGTGGGTCATTTGGGGTTATTGAAGGGCATTTTTGTACATTTATGGGTCAGGGCTTTTCTATAAATTGTCCTTATCTCTTATGAGAGATGTGGATGAGATGTTGTGGGTCGAGACCTTCGAATCGATACGTATTTTGACATATGTTCAGTTCCGGTCCAAACCAGACCGAGTTGGTCGTTTGGGGTTATTGGGGGGCATTTCTTTACTTTTTGGGTTAGGGCTTTTGTATAAAGTGTCTTTATCTCTTATGAGACATGTGGGTGAGATGTTGGGGGTCGAGACCTTCGAATCGATACGTATTTTGACATATGTTCAATTTCTGTCCGAACCAAACTGGGTTGGTCGTTTAGGCTTTTTGGCGGGCATTTCTGTACTTTTTCCAATTAGGGCTTTTCTATAAAGTGTCCTTATCTCTTATGAAAGGTGTGGATGAGAGGTGGAGGGTTGAGACCTTCGAATTGATACATAATTCGACATATGTTTAGTTAAGGTCCGAACCAGACCAGGAGGGTCGTTTGGGCTTATTGGGGTGCATTTCTGTACTTTTTTGGATTATGGTTTTTCTATAAAAATTCCTTACCTATTGTGAGAAGTGTGGGTGACGTATTTTGACATATGCTCAATTTTGATCCGAACCAAACTGGATGGGTTGTTTAGGCTTTTTGGAGGGCATTTCTGTACTTTTTCCAATTAGGGCTTTTCTATATAGGTCCTTATCTCTTATGAAAGGTGTGGATGAGAGGTGGAGGGTCGAGACCTTTGAATCGATACGTACTTCGACATATCTTCAGTCCTGGTCCGAACCAAAGCAGGAGAGTCTTTTGGGCTTATTGGGGTGCATTTCTATACTTTTTTAAATGATGGTTTTTCTATGAAGTGTCCTTACCTCTTATGAGAAGTGTGGGTGACATGTTGAGGGTCGAGACCTTCGAATCGATACGTATTTTGACATATGTTCAGTTCTGGTCCGAACCAGACCGGGTAGGTCGTCTGGGGTTATTTAGGGGTATGTCAGAATTTTTTTGGGTTTGGGATTTTCTAAAAAGTATCCTTATCTCTTATGTGACGTGTTGTTTGCAAGAAATAATTACCGCAAGCATACGGATCAATCGTAGCTACGGGTCGAACACAAGGAGATGTACGCCACTCTATCTTACTCACTTAAAAGCAATGCAAAGTGAACCAAATTAATTAAAGTGTTAGATTAAACTAACAATAACTAACGTAGCCTAACTCACAAGCATCTACCGAATCGAATCTTAACACACATCCATTTAATAAAACTACGCATCTAACGAATTAAATTAGTGTCCTAACACATAAGAATCTAACCTATCAATACTAACGCGGATTGAAGGATTAAATAACCACAGCCACACAGCACAACCACACAAAAAAAAAAAAAAACAAAGGAAAAAATAAAACTAAAAGATTAAAGAAGTAAACCCCGAAGGTGCTTGAACTGGACTGAAATTGCTTGCTTCTACCACACTTGAAATGGCGCCACCAAATCTGAAATTAAAACAAAAATAATTAAATTAAAATCTTAACCTAATGCATGACGATGATAATAAATAAAAAAAAATAAAATTCCATAAGCATGGAAGAATTAGAGAAGTAGAGAATGAGAATGAGAATAAAAATAAAAAGTGAAGAATTAAAGTCCTACTAGAATGGAGGGAATAGAGGGGATGAGAGTAAGATTAAAATAAAAATAATGGTAGAGGTAGGAGATTAAGAAGAAAAAAATAAAATTAAAAATAAGAACTAATACTCCCTTCTACCAAAGTTGAAAGTCCATGAATTGATTAGGCTTTGCATGAATGTAATTGAAGAAGCTTGAACAACTTGAATGATCCTTGCATGGCTTTCTCTTCCAAATCTCCAAGTCTTCTCACAAGAATTAGAAACTTAGACTAGAAAGCTTTAAAACTAAACTAGAATTAAGAGATTACAACCATATTGAAGACCATTGAAATTAAAGCTTGCATAAACTCATTACAACCATTAAACTAAGCTCATAGAACCAAACTAGAACTAGAGAAATCACAAATTAGAAGAAGAAGAAGAAAACTCATAAAAAACTGAACTAAAATTGCATTGAAATTGAACTAAAACTGAACTAGAATGAACACCTTTACTTATAGGGAAGGAGAGAGGAGAACAGAGAAGAGGGAAGAGGGAGAGAGGCCTCCACGATTTTGGGAGGCTCTCTCCTTCTAAAATCGTAGAGGGGAGAGAGAGAGGATCCCAAAAAGTAAAAAATATTCCCCTCTCCTTCCTTACAAAAAGATTGAATCCCCAAAAAAAATAAAAAATAAAATATGGAAAGTAGGAGAGATACAAAGCTTGGTCCCTAAACCTGCTATTTTCTAAAAAGTAGACTTTCTAATTAATCCTTGTGCTTCTTTTTCTTTGTAGGAGTCTTCTCCAAGTAATGTGATCAAGACATCTTTGACTTTTCAACCTTCCAAGGGTAAGGGAATCTTCTCCAAAAGAAATCTATCCATAGTAAAATACCTAAAATGCCCTTGAAAATTTGGAAGAGAGGAAGGAGAGTGAGGGTGATGACTAGGATTCCATTAAAGGATTAAATAAATCTCCATAATGTTCTTAAAAAATCGTGGAGATTGGGTGCTCTAAGAAAACATGGAGAGTGAATGAGAAAAAAAATAAGATAGGAGATAAGAAATAAGAGAGAGAGAGAATGGGAAAATCTAATTAAAGAACGGGGATATTCGGTGGAGGGAAGTAGAATTACAAAAAAGAGAGATTTTAGTAAAGAGGGGAAAAAAAAAAGAGAAGGAGATAAAATAGGAAAAGAGAAAAAAAATTAAATAAATAAAGATATGGGACAGAGAGAGATAACGTGGGAGGGAGGAGAGATGGGAACCGTGGAATGAGATGGGATAAGGAAAAACAAAAATAATAAAATATAAAAAATGGAAAATGGAAAAGTGAAAATGGAAAGTGGATGGGAGAGAACGTGGAAAGGGAGATAAAATAGGGGAGACAGAGAAGAAGAAATTAGGAAAGAGGGAAAGAGAAACGTGAGTGGGAGAGTATTTTTTTATTTTTTATTTTCTCCTCTCCTATCTCTCTTACTATTTCTCCTTTCTTTCTTGCACAAATCCCATCTTGGCTTATCCTTGCTTGCAGCCCACTTTCTAGTCAAACTTCTAATTTGAATATGAAATTCCTCCTTTGTCCTTGGTTGCTTCAGTGAGAACTATTCCCATCCTACCCTTGGTCACATGTGAACAGGTGTAGGTTTCATGTGGCTTTTCTCTCTCCTCCAATAGTGAAAAATGCAAAAAGAGGGTGAATGCTTGAGAGGATCTCGACCTTGATCATAATTGTCTTCCTTAATGCCAAATATAACTCTCCAAAAATTTAGACTGGCCCGGGCTTGCATTTCGGCTCATTTCTGGCCCATTATTCTTTTACGGCCCAAAAATGATAATTGCTTGCATGATGGCCTAAACCCATGCGTACTTGAATTCCATCACGTCCATTTAGCATAAATTTTAACTCTAAACACAGCCATGCAAAAACATTGGATAGCTTTACGTGTAAATTTGGACATGCAGTCCCCGATAGCCCAGAATCATATAAAATGACCGAAAACCCAAAAAGTACAGGAAAGCACCCTAGTAACTCTGCTCAATATGGTAAAATGCATGCTTTATGCCTTATGATTCCACGGATAAATGTGCTCATCACATGTGATTGAGGTGATAAGGGAATATACCTTTAAATCGATACGTATTTTGACATAAGTTCAGTTCCGGTCCGAACCAGACTGGGTGGGTTATTGTGGGGTATTTTGAACATTTTTGGGTTTGGGCTTTTCTAAAAAGTGTCCTTATCTCTTATGAGATGTGTGGATGAGATGTTGAGGGTCGAGACATTTAGAAGGATACGTATGTCAACATATGTTGAGTTTCGATCCGAACCAAACCAGGTGGGTCGTTTGGGATTATTGGGGGGCATTTCTGTACTTTTTTAGGTTAGGGTTTTTCTAAGAAATGTCCTTATCTCTTATGAGATGTGTGGATGAGATGTTGTGGGTCATTTGGGGTTATTGGGGGGCATTTCTATACTTTTATTGGTCATGGCTTCTCTATAAAGTGTCCTTATCTCTTATGAGACGTGTGTATGAGATGTTGAGGGTCGAGACCTTCGTATCGATACGTATTTCGATAGACCAGGTGGGTCATTTGGGTATTTTGGGGGGGCATTTCTATACTTTTCAGGGTTAGGACTTTTCTATAAAGTGTCCTTATCTCTTATGAGAAGTGTGGATGAGATGTGGAGCATCAAGAGCTTCGAATCGATACATAATTTGATATATGTTCAGTTATGTTCAGAACCAGACTAGGAGGGTTATTTTGGCTTATTGGGGGGCATTTTCGTACTTTTTTGGGTTAGGGCTTTTCTATAAACTGTCCTTACCTCTTATAAGAGGTGTGAATGAGATGTTGAGGGTCGAGACCTTCAAATCGATACGTATTTCGACATATGTTCAGTTCTGATCCGAACCAGATCGGGTGGGTCATTTTGGGTTATTGGGGGGTAATTCTGAATTTTTTTGAGTTTAGTCTTTCTAAAAAGTGTCCTTATTTCTTATGAGACGTGTGAATAAGATGTTGAGGGACTAGACCTTCGAATCGATATGTATTTTGACATATGTTCAATTTCGGTCCGAACTAGACCAGGCAGATCATGTGGGGTTTTTGGGGGGTATTTTTGAACATTTTTGGATTTGGGATGCTCTAAAAAGTGTCCTTATCTCTTATGAGTCGTGTGGATGACATGATGAGGGTCTAGACATTCATATCGATATGTATTTTGACAAATTTTCAGTTCCGATCTGATCCAGGCCGGGTGGATCATTTGGGGTTATTGGTGGGCATTTCTGTACTTTTTTGGGTTAGGGCTTTTCTATAAGTGTCCTTATCTCTTATGAGACCTTTGGATGAGATGTTGAGGGTCGAGACCTTCGAATCAATGTGTGTGTCGGCATATGTTCATTTCTGATCCGAACTAGGAGCGGGTGGGAAGTTTGGGGTTATTGGGGTGCATTTCTATACTTTCTTGGGTCAAGGCTTTTCTCTAAAGTGTCCTTATCCCTTATGAAATGTGTGGATGAGATGTTGAGAGTCGAGACCTTCTTATCGAAATGTATTTCAAAATATGTTCAGTTCCCATCCAAACTAGACCGAGAGGAACATTTGAGCATTTTGGGGGGGCGTTTCTGTAATTTTTTGGGTTAGGGCTTTTCTATAAAGTGCCCTTATCTCTTATGAGAGGTGTGGATGAGCTGTGGAGGGTCGAGACCTTCAAATCAATACGTAATTCAACATATGCTCAGTTCTGGTCCAAACCAGATTAGGAGGGTCATTTGGGCTTATTGGGGGAATTTTTGTACTTTTTCAGATTAGGGCTTTTCTATAAAGAGTCCTTGTCAAACCTGCCCCTGACTGGCTGGAATTTTTTATTGAAGGACAAGAACCCCTGACTTGGCAGTCAAGCACACTGTGGAGTATTACTCCAGTGATTGAATTTAGTGGAGAACCACCGAGGATGTCCTCCTACATACCTGTTAGAAGATGGATTGCTGATCCTTACAGTTGCTCTGCCCATAGCATAATGTACTGCTTGGACACCAGGTATTCTCTCTCCTCTCCATGAATGTAGGTCCTACACCTGAAAATGGGTACAAAAGGCCCTGAGTGACATGTAGGTACAAAGCCCCAACTCTGGGTCAAACCCTTGTGCAAGCCCAAGGTGAAACAGCCTTGTTGTATTCTCTGGGCGATGCACACATCACCCAGAGACATCGCCTAGAGTGGAAAAATGTAGTATTTTAATTTCCAGATGTGTGGGGACCACCCATATTGGCCATGGGCACCCTCCATAGGTTGAGGGGAGTCTAGGGAACCACCTCATACCCTTGGACCCCTGTGGACCCCACCTGAGTGCCTAGAATGACTAAGAATCAATCATAAAATGCATTCTCAAAAGGGGCCTAAGCAAGCAAATAGACGTCAGTGGGGGCTGGTCTATAAATAGAGGACCCCAGCCCAGTTTTAAAAGCTTAGTACACTGTTGAAACCGTGGGAGAGAAAGGAAGAGAGAAAAGAGAGAAAGAGAAGGAGAGGAAGAAGAAAGGAAGGGAAAGAAGAAGAGCGAAGGAAGGGAAGCCTACCCGTGTGCATCAGCCCTATTCCAGCAGCCATCCTTGCATATTGCAGGTATGAAATCATACCTTAAATATGCTGCTATATTGCTGTTAATGTTCATCCCTCTAGATCTCTGTGTTTTTGGATGAGTTTTGGTCATGGTTTGCCCAAAACACTAAGGGGCTGCCATGTATGGCTTCAAATCTAACATGCAAACATGTTGCATGGAAGATCTGAGCCTTGAGACATGATTTTGGTTGCTGTTACCTACCTGAGACCGAAATCCATGCATGTGCCAGACTGCATTGCACTGTTGTACCAAGAACAGGCAGTCTGGGCTTAGATCTGTGTGCCCTAGCTGCATGCAGCCTAACCATGTGTTGCAGTAGCCCTAGATTGCCTAACATATGAGGAACAACCCTTGCATGCAGCCAAATCCATGGTCTGCAGCTGTAGCTCTGCTGAGTTACTATTCACTGGGTTGTCTGGGCAACTCCTGGCAGCCAAGAGGTGGGCCCAGGTGAAAATCCATGAAGACCAGTGCAAACTACACCCCATGGGGTCCATGATGACCTAACATGCATGGGGGATTGATCAAGGCACTGCCCATGGTGCAAAACCTAGGAATCGGAGCCTGTTCACATTCTAAACAAGCTCTGGGCGATGCACTGGGCAATGCACACATCACCCAGAGACATCGCCCAGAGAATTGAAAAGGGTAATTCTGTAGATCTGCTTTGGGGGCTTCCACTAAGGTACTATAGGCAGTGTAAGGAGGTGGTAAATGGCCAAAATACCCCTCCTCACATTTGTTCATATACATTTGTACCTCAGGTACCCAAGTGGGCCCCATAGGGCTTGGAAACCCTGCCTATATTGGCCCTACAGCACTGCTGACTTGGGGACAATGTTGTATGGTTGTTGTGACCTAGATACATGTACTATTGGGGGTAAATTACCATTCTACCCCTAGACCAGATTCTCCGGATGATGCACCGGGACTTAGACCAAAAGCCTAGTGCAAGGCCCAAAGAATACCAAGTGATGGCCAACTGTACACCGAGTCAAACCAGTGAGCCTAGATCAGCCCTAGGACATCCAAAAATAGTTTAGAATATTAAGTGACATATTTCTGATTTATATTTAGGGTTTGATCCCAAGCTTGAGGTATACTACCAAACCGCAGCCGGAACTGAAACAATAGTTGATCTCGTAGAACCAGACCCAGGTGAGTGAAATGTTATCGTGTATGTCTGTGTAACATTATTATTGTTATGCCAGTAATTGATTCCATAATTATAATGCTGTGTTACTTAATCAAATTAAATCTCATAATTACTACACATCATGTGACTATTGGTCAACTCTATTTGAATATATCATGATGGTTGTGAATGATAGACTAGATGCCGTAGCCGGCTTGGAAATAAGGCCTGTGGTAGCCCATAGAATGGGATATGGTTGACACCACCTGACTCATATGATGCCATATAGACATGGGGCTAGAGATTCATCACCCATGCTACGCACCCTTGCCAACAAGGGTTAAGGTGTTGGATGCCTGTGAGGACTACCGTAAAACCTCAAGCGAATATGCTGGGAAGCCTCGACAATATGCTGGGATGCCTTGGGCAAATATGCCGAGAAGCCTCGTCCAACATGCTTGGGAAGCACCAATAGGTGAATTATGGCTATAAGCCAAACAAAGTTGATCCTCGAGCTACATGCCGGGAAGCACCGGAAGGGTGAATTATGATATTGAGTCGGTTACCTCACAAGTTTAATCACAGAGGGCTGGTCGGGTTGACCAAGGGAATGTACGCTTGAGCTGATTGGTCCTCTTCGACAACTCAATGGGTGTATCATGGGAAGGGGTTTCAAGGCGGCACCAGGGATACATATATTGGGGATTGTAGTAGCACTAACCTGCCTTAGTTGTATTGATAGGTGGTTAATAAATAACTGGACTTGCATATCATGTAGGATCATGTGGAATGTGGTTGCATATGCATGCATGATGATATGTTTACTTTTCTATATATGTTTTCTATTAGATGATTTTACAGGTGGATGCCATTGTGGCGTGGAGGCTCATTACAGGGAGGAGAGCTTTGGTGGTTATGATGATATTGGTATGGACCCTGACAGAGGTCGTGCCGATGATGCAAGCGTTCTCAGTGGTTATTGATGAAGACCTGTGAAGGGTGCTCTTAATGCTTTTTGTCTTATGGACTCCTTTTTTATTTTTGTCAGGAGTTTATCCCCATTCTTGTTTTCTTGTTTTAGTTTCTCTTTTCTTTTGGGGTTGAGTTATCTCGCCTTGTACATATTTACTTTTATTTCCGCTTATGTATATGTCAGATCTTACTGTTCAGTTTGTGGGTTGTATGGGGAAAATGAACAACTCTACTTATGTATATATATCACAATCATTTCCATATCACTATGCTTTCTCTTTCTTCCTTTATAATTGTAGATTATCTGCAGCACTCTGATTTTACTTGTGGTAATGTTAAGGATGTGTGTCCGTGAATGTATTAACTACTTCTAGATTCGTGAGATTTGGCGGATTGCCGTTATGCAATTTGGGTCACCTACCTAATCCTCCCAGGGGGTGGTTTGGGGTGTGACAGGGCTTGGTATCAGAGCATGTGGCTCTTTCTACATTCACGGGTTGCAGAATAGGAATAATGAGCTACCAATAATAAAACATGCTATAAAGTAAAAGCTATAGGGGAGGTAAATGTAATTAAAAGATATAGTGCATATTTACATTAATAAAAAGATAACTGTAGCCGAGCCACTACATCAAGTTTGATCAAAAGTACTACTTTCAATTTACATAAGCTGACAAAAAAAAAATTAATACATAAACTAAAAAATAAAAAAAAAAAGAGACAAAAGTCAGAACTACATCAGGTCAAGTCAGGCTACACAGAAAGAAGCTCGAGCTGGAGTGCTACTCTAGTGGAGGTAAATCACCTGGTGGAGGCTAGGTCTGTCATGAGTCAACACGATAATATGTATCCCAGAAGTCCAAGCGTCACTCTACTGATCCCACTCTACTCTCTAGGGACGAGAAGCCCTGATCCATCCTAGTAGACATGTCGATGAGCTGGGTGTAGAGGCCCTAGAACTGTGACATCATCTGAGACCACCCGTAGGACTCTGGCACCTATGAACTGGTGGCACCGGTCGCCTCATATGGGGCAAGTCAGTGAACTGTGCACCAATCCCCTGCTCCTCTCCCAACTCCTCTCCCTGCTCCATCTGATCTCCCTCCTCTGGATCACCTTCTGGATCCCCTGGCACCTTCAACTTCAGGATCGAGGTCTTATTGATGGGTCTAGACCTGTCCCTATCCATATACTCACCATCTAAGGGAAGATCAAAGTGTCGGAACACCAAGGTTAGGAACTTCCCATATGGAAGGTTCCCATCATAAGGGTTATGGGCGTGATACAACATGGCCTGTAGAAGAAGATATGGCAGGTTCATGATTGGACCCCCTGGCCCGCTCCCAACAGGCAGTAAGTGATGTAGGCTCTCAACATAGAAATGTTACCCTTATTCCCGCCCTTCGGGTAGATGTCATACAAAACACACCTACTAATGATCCGGGCACTAGGTTTATAGGCAGCCTCGGACTTGGGAGTCCTCTCCAAACCTATCAGTGCCTTAAAGACCCTCCTCGTGGTCTCCAAGGAAAACATAGTTGAAATGTCTATCCTGGGCTTGCAATAGCATCTCTCACCAGTGTTTGGCAGCCCAAGGATCTCTGCCAAGGTAGCAGTGGTAAGTCTAATATCCACTCCCTTTACCCTGCTCTCTAACCCAAACTCCAGTGCCCCAGATGGCACTAGGTTACAATAGAAGTACCGAACCAAATTAGGGTAACATGGCTCGGTAGGCGATAACATAGATGCCCAACCTAGGGTGTTAAACCTAGAGTACAAGTTGTACTGATGGAAGTCATCTACTTGTACCACTCTTCCGTTCACGATCTTTAGAGACCTAAACTTGTCCCAATCTCAAGAGTGCTCATACCTAGAAACCCAAAAATGGTCAAAATCCGGCTCCTTGGAGGAAGAATCCTCTCTCGATGAGGTGGGTGGCACAGAAGAGGACGAAGAATGCTCAGACTCGGACCGCAGCCTCTTGCATGCTACAAATTTCCACGCCGTACGATGACTAGTGGACATGGTGCTGCAAAAAGGAAAGAATAGGAGAAGTTAGGGCAAGAAAAACAATAAAATTCAAGCCAAGACAAGAGAATCATGAAAAATGACCCAAAATAGGAGAAAAAGTTAGAGAATCTTACCCTAGATCGCGTAGGATCGCGGGGGACCCGTGAAAATGGGTGGATCTAGTGTGGAAGTAGTCACACTAGGCTTTGGAGCTCTGCCCTAGGTGTTTAGGAAGCTGTAGAGAACAAATGAAATGAAAAGGACTGGTCTCGGACTGTTATAAGATGGGCCCCGATTCTCTGGGCGATAGCACTGGGCGATGTGTCAAATGCCCAGAGACAACGCCCAGAGAATGGAACTTCGCTGTTTTTGCATAAAAACCTATAAACTTGTGAGTTTTGCCTAGAAAGGACATAATAAACATAAAAACACAAATTAAACACATATGTGAATTTAAAAAAAATAATATAATAATAATAATAATAAAATTTTTAATTAAATAATAATACACTTGCGGATAAACAAAATATTGCATGCGGGTGATAAAGTATAATAGAATGCATAGGAATTTTAGGATTTCCTATAATTGTTTAGATGATTAAGAATAAATAGACATGCTTATATCTATAAATAAATAGTGTACTTAATATTAAATATTATGTGCCTATTATCATGCATGTACGAACCATGATTGAGTGATGTTGTGCAAACTCGAACATAGATATGTAGGTATGTTGTATTATATATTTATGGGATTTTTAGGGAGTGTAGACCTCACCGTACCCACAACCTAGTTCAACCAAGAATAGGTTCCAATAGGTTGTCCAATCGAAGTTAAATCCCGTAGGAGCTAAGATGCCTCGAGCCAACCCATTTATTTCTCTTGCTTATGATTACTTAAATTCCTATAGACATGTACTTAATTCTTTTAATTAAGTATCCCTAGTGACTTGATGCTTAGAACCTCTTCATGGCAGGACCTTACTACCTTGTTCAGGCTTGGATGACCCGAGCAAAATGCGATACATTAGGCAACTAAGGAGAAGACTGATCAAGATACATGAGATACAAGCCCATGCTGAGAACTAATTAGTAGTTTACTTAGCTCTTGCAGACGCTAGTGGACCCGTGGATCGAGCTATTTACCTATCCCTAGCAGATGAGGTTAGAGGTCACATAGCCTATCTTTACATGCAGAATATTATCGCTAGTTGGTAGTTGCAGAGGCTTGCCTGTTAGGCCTAGGTACATAACTAAGAGAATTATTGTTAAAATTTTAAAACTCAAGTGAACATCATGCATAACATGACACAAAACAAATAAAAACAAGAATTGAATGAATAAGCAAATAAAAAACACCTTGCTGGGTTGACTACATGAATTCACTGGAACTGTGGAACAGGTATGTACATATATTAACTAGGAATTGTTTGTTGACCTCGGTAAGGAGTGTTGGATTATTGAACAAGTTGCTCTTTCCAAAAAAGCAACCATGGTCAACACAAGAAGTACTCAAGGTGGATGTCGAGGAAGACGCACTCGCATTATTCCAGAGGTTGAGCTGCCAAATGGAACCCAAGCCCAAAATTCTGAAGCATCGGCTACTTCGCCGAGGGCACCGATGGCTACTCAAGCCACTACTGCGGCACCTCAACCGGGTATAGCAGTTGGTGAGGTGAATGTGTTCATGACTACTATGATGTGGACTATGCAGCAACAAGAAGAACTGCTAGACCAAATGTCTACACAATTTATGGCCATGATGCAAGAGCACGCAGCACCACCCCCACCACCTAACCGGGTAGTACTCTTTCCACCACCTGTACCTCAACACTTAGCGGAAAACTCTACCACCAAGGTAATGGAGAGATTCAAGAAACTCCAACCACCCGTGCTTTCTAAGTTGAATTCTGAGGCGATGCAGTCGGAACAGTGGATCAGCGCCTTAGAAAAGGCATTTGATGTGCTCGAGTGTACAGATGCGCAAAGGCTGATATGCGGGGATTATTAGCTACAGAATGAGGCTGAAGCCTGGTGGAAGGCTACCAAGCCAAATCTTGAAGCCGCTCACCCAAATCCCACGTGGGAGCAATTTAAGGAAGTCTTCTTCAAGAACTACTTCCCAGAGAGCTTTAGGGACAGGAAAGAAGCTGAGTTCTCCGCACTGGTGCAAGGAACCAAGTCAGTGTTGGATTATCAGCAACGGTTCGAAGATCTATTCCATTTCTCTCCAGAGCACCTGAAAGGGGAAGTCAGTAAGACAAAAAAGTTTGAGAAGGGACTTAAACCTGAGATCGGGTCAGTCCTGTCAATTATGGACATCCGGGATTATGCTCAGATGGTCGATAAGGTGAAGACTATGGAAGATAGATTCAAAGAGAAAAAAAAAAGAGAAGGCTATGACGTCGCCTGGATCAGGCAAAAGGCCAAGTAATTTTCAGACCTTTGGTTGGCCAAACAAGGTTTTTTGAGGAACCAGTTCAAGTCCCAATCCGACTCTATACCGTAAGCCAAATGTGGGTCAGAACTCTTTCCGCCCCACTTTCAATCGACCTGCTGAACTGGTTATGAGTCAAGCGACAACAGCAGCTTTGTCAGCCCGACCAGCCACAAGCCAAGTGAGCCAAACCTCAACACCAGCTGTTCCACCTTATAAGTAATACGTGTGCAATAAAGAAGGGCACATGGCCAAAGAATGCGGGCAGCGTGGATACAACAATAACTCACCAAGTCAGTCCTACACTAGACCTTTTCAGCCACAGGATAATCAGATGCGAGGAAAGGTGTTCGCGTTAACAAACGAAGAAGCTGAGGCGAACCCCGACGTAATGACAGGTAAGTCCATTGAACACTACTAAGTTATAGGGAATAACCGGTGCATATATGTAACCTAAACTATATACAAACCCTAGGTACCCTGAGTGTCTCAACCATTCCTACACGTGAGCTATTCGACTTGGGCGCATCCCACTCTTTCGTTTCTACCACCTTTGCGAGTAGGATGGAAGATCAACCGAGAGACATCGGGCATAAATTAGTAGTTAGCATATTGGCGGGTAGTATCATGAACTTGAAGGAAGTCTACGACCCCTGTCAGCTAGAAATTTGTGGGAGGACTTAACCGCAGGGCTAATAAAATTTGATATGAGGGACTTTGATGTAATATTAGGCATGGATTGGCTATCCGCCTATGGAGCAAATGTCATGTGCACGGAGAAGAAGATAGTATTCAAGTTGGAGGATGGGTCAGTTTTCACCTATCAAAGTGAACCAAAGAAGAAACCCAAAAGGATAATCTTATCCACCCTCCAGGCGCGAAAGTTATTGGATGAAGGATGTCAAGGCTTTTTGGCCACAATAATGGACACCGAGGCAAAGATAAAACCCTTGGAGGAACTTGACATCATCAGAGAATTTCTTAATGTTTTTCTAGAAGATCTGACCCAGGTATTGCCTGATCGTGAGATAGAGTTTGCAATTGATCTAACTCTTGGTGCAACACCGGTATCCAAGGCACCATATCGAATGGCACCTATCGAATTGAAGGAGCAACAGGTCCAGCTACAAGACTTACTGAGAAAGGGTTTTATACGACCAAGTGTGTCTCCCTGGGGAGCACCCATGCTATTTGTAAAGAAAAAAGATGGAAGCATGCGGCTGTGTATCGACTACCATGAGTTAAATAAGTTGACCATCAAGAATCGATACCCGTTGCCGTGCATTGACAACCTATTTGATCAGCTACAGGGAGCGAGGGTCTTCTCCAAGATTGATCTTAGGTCCGGATACCACCAATTAAAGATCAACAGTGGCAATATTCACAAGACGATGTTTAGAACTCGATACGGACATTATGAATTCCTAGTCTTATCGTTCAGGTTAACTAACGCCCTGGTGGCATTCATAGATATGATGAATAGAGTATTCCATGACGTGTTAGATAAATTTGTCATCATGTTTATTGATGACATTTTGGTGTACTCCAAGAGTGATGACGAGCACGCTCAACACCTTACCTTCCTGTTGTAGCGGTTGCGGGAACACAAGTTATACGCCAAGTATAGCAAGTGCAAATTTTGGCTTCACCAAATTGGATTCTTGGGGTACATCATTACCAAGGACGGCATCAAAGTGGACCCAGACAAAGTGAAAGCGGTTCTCTAGTGGGAGACTCCGATGAATGCCACAGAGATCCGAAGTTTCTTGGGTTTGGCTGGATATTACCGTCGATTTATTAAAAATTTCTCACGTATCTCGGTGCCCATGATGAAGCTAACAAAGAAGGGCACAAAGTTTGAATGGAATAAGGCATGCGAGAAGAGCTTCCAAGAGTTAAGGAACCGGTTGGTGACGGCTCCAGTTTTGACCATTCCGGATGGCACCGGAGGAATGGTGGTATACACTGACGCATCCAGAATAGGATTGGGTGGCATCTTAATGCAGAGAGGTAAAGTGGTCGCCTATGCCTCAAGACAACTGAAGGAACATGAAAAGAACTACCCCACTCATGACTTAGAGTTAGCGGTGGTAGTTTTCACGTTGAAGATATAGCGACATTACCTTTATGGTGAAAAGAGCAAAATCTTCAGCAATCACAAGAGTCTGAAGTATTTCTTCACCCAGAAGGAGCTGAATATGAGACAAAGATGGTGGTTAGAATTGGTGAAAGACTATGACTATGAGATTCAATACCACCCTAGCAAGGCCAACGTTGTAGCAGATGCGTTGAGCAGGAAATCACAGATTGCATCCCTCGCTTCCTTGGTTGTAAGCTAGCAGTTGTTAGAAGAAGCCCGAAAGTTTGATCTAGAACTCATGATCGAAGGAATGGCTATACAATTAGCAGTTATGGATTTACAGCCGTCGATACGAGAAGAGATAATTGTGAAGCAACCATTGGACCCCGAGTTGGCCAAGATAATCTGGGAAGTGCAGCAAGGAGTCCATAAGGACCCAGATTTTTCACTGGCCCATGATGGACCATTAAAGTTTCAAAATAGATTGTGCGTGCCTGATGATTATGATGTCAAAGACTAAATCCTTAAAGAGGCATATAGCTCACCCTATTCAATCCACCCTGGAAGCACGAAGATGTACAAGGATCTAAAG
Source organism: Telopea speciosissima (assembly GCF_018873765.1). Taxonomy (NCBI): domain Eukaryota; kingdom Viridiplantae; phylum Streptophyta; class Magnoliopsida; order Proteales; family Proteaceae; genus Telopea; species Telopea speciosissima. Next base: position 47,472,060 of record NC_057916.1, read on the forward strand.
AAGTACTATTGGTGGGTCGGGATGAAAGAGACCATCACAATATATGTGTCTGAATGCCTCACCTGCCAACAAATAAAGGCAGAGAGACACCGACCGTATGGATTGTTGCAGCCGCTTCCTATACCTGAATGGAAGTGGGAAATGATTACTATGGATTTTGTAACAAATCTACCCAATACCAGGAAAGGGATGAATGCAATTTGGGTGATTGTAGATGGACAGACGAAAGCAGCTCACTTCATCCCCATCAGGATAAACTATTTGATGGAGAAGCTTGCCCAACTATACATTGAAAATATAGTCCGCTTACATGGTGTTCCTGTCAGCATTGTATCTGATAGGGATCCTCAATTTAGCTTAAGATTTTGGAGAAGTTTACAAAAGGCACTGAGATCTCAGCTAAATCTTAGTACAGCTTTCCATCCGCAGATGGACGGACAGTCCGAAAGAACAATCCAAACTTTGGAGGACATGCTCAGAGCCTGTGTCTTGGAAATGAGCGATAGCTGGGATGCCCACATACCTTTGGTGGAATTTACATACAACAATAGTTACCACTCCACCATTGGCATGGCACCATTTGAAGCTCTCTATGGTCGAAAGTGCCAGACCCCGTTATATTAGGACGAGGTTGGAGAACAGAAATATCTCGAGCCAGAGATGATACAGGCGACCTGTAAGAAGGTGGATATCATTAGAGAGAAGATCAAAATGGCCCAATCAAGGTAGAAGAGTTATGCCAATAATCGGAGGAAGGACATTGAATTTAATGTCGGAGAAAAGGTATTCCTCCGAGTATCTCCAACAAAAGGATTGCTACGTTTCAGTAAGAAGGGCAAGCTGAGCCCAAGGTTCATTGGTCCCTATGAGATCCTCAATAGAGTGGGACCCGTAGCATACCAGCTGGCATTACCACCATCTTTACAAGGCGTCTATGATGTTTTCTATGTGTCGATGCTAAGAAAGTACATTAACAACCTGACAGATGTACCATCAACTGAACCGGAACAGTTGGAAGTGGATATGACCTATGAAGAATAGCCTATGGAGATAGTGGACAGAAAAGAACATAACCTCCATAACCGCACGATCACCTTTATAAAGGTTCAATGGGGAAACAATCCCATTGAAGAGGCTTCATGGGAACGTGAAGAAGAAATGAAAGAAAAGTACCCCCAACTCTTCGAGCTACAAGGTAAGAAAATTTTGAGGACGAAATTTTTATAAGGTGGGGAGAAATGTCAAACCTGCCCCTGATTAGCTGGAATTTTTTATTGAATGATAGGAACCCCTGACTTGCCATCTAAGCACACTGTGGAGTATTACTCCAGTAGTTGAATTTAGTGGAGAACCCCCGAGGATGTCCTCCTACATAACTATCAGAAGATGGATTGTTGATCCTTGCAGTTGCTCTGCCCACAGCATAATGTACTGCTTGGACACCAGGTATTCTCTCTCCTCTCTAGGGATGTGGGTCCCACACCCAAAAATGGGTATAAAAGGCCCTGAGTGACATGTAGGTACAAAGCCCCAACTCTGGGTCAAACCCTTATGCAAGCCCAAGGTGAAACAACCTTGTTGTATTCTCTGGGCGATGCACACATCACCCAGAGACATCGCCCATAGTGGGAAAATACACTATTTTAATCTGTAGATGTGTGGGGACCACCCATACTGGCCATGGGCACCCTCCATAGGTTGAAGGGAGTCTGGGGAACCACCTCATGCCCTTGGACCCCTATGGACCCCACCTGAGTGCCCAGAATGGCTAAGAACCAGTCATAAAATGCATTCTCAAAAGGGGCCTAAGCAAGCAAACAAACCTCAGTGGGGGCTGGTCTATAAATAGAGGACCCCAGCTCAATTTTAGAAGCGTAGTACATTGTTGAAACCATGGGAGAGAAAGGAAGAGAGAAAAGAGAGAAAGAGAAGGAGAGGAAGAAGAAAGGAAGGGAAAGAAGAAGAGAGAAGGAAGGGAAGCTTACCCTTGTGCATCAGCCTGTTCCAGTAGCCATACTTGCATATTCCAAGTATGAAATCATACCATAAATATGCTGCTATATTGCTGTTACTGTTCATCCCTCTAGATCTCTGTGTTTTTGGATGAGTTTTGGTCATGGTTTGCCCAAAATAATAAGGGGCTGCCAGGTGTGGCTTCAGATCTAACATGCAAACATGTTGCATGCAAGATCTAAGCTTTGAGACATGATTTTGGTTGTTGTTACCTACCTGAGACCGAAATCCATGCATGTGCCAAACTGCACTGCACTGTTGCACCAAGAACAGGTGGTCTGGGCTTAGATCTATGTGCCCTGGCTGCATGCAGCCTCACCATGTGTTGCAGCAGCCCTAGATTGCCCTAACATATGAGGAACAACCCTTGTATGCAGCCAAATCCATGGTCTACAGCTGTGGCTCTATTGAGTTACTATTCACTGGGCTGTCTGGGCAGCTCTTGGCAGACAAGTGGTGGGCCCAAGTGAAAATCCATGAAGACCAGTGCAAACTACACCCCATGGGGTCCATGATGGCCTAACATGCATGGGGGATTGATCAAGGCATTGCCTATGGTGCAAAACCTAGGAATTGGAGCCTGTTCACGTTCTAAACAGGCTCTGGGTGATGCACGCATCACCCAGAGACATCGCCCAGAGAATTAAAAAGGGTAATTGTACAGATCTACTTTGGGGGCTTCCACTATGGTATAATAGCCAGTGTAAGGAGGTGGTAAATGACCAAAATACCCCTCCTCACATTTGTTCATATATATTTGTACCTCGTGTACCCAAGTGGGCCCCACAGGGCTTGGAAACCCTGCCTGTGTTGGTCCTGCAACACTACTGACTTGGGGACAGTGTTGTATGGCTGTTGTGACCTAGATACATGTACTATTGGGGGTAAATTACCATTTTTCCCCTATACCACATTCTCCAAATGATGCACCGGGACTTATACCCAAAGCCCAGTGCAAGGCCCAGAGAATACCAAGTGATGACCGACTGTACACTGAGTCAAATCAGTGAACCTGGATCAACCCTAGGACATCCAAAAATAGTTTGGAATATTAAGTGACATATTTCTGATTTATATTTAGGGTTTGATCCTACGCTCGAGGTATACTGCCAGACCGCGATCGGAATTGAAACAATAGCTGATCTTGTAGAACCAGACCTAGGTGAGTGAAATGTTATCGTGTATGTACATGTAACATTATTATTGTTATGCCGACAATTGATTCCATAATTATAATGTTGTGTTACTTAATGAAATAAAATTACATAATTACTACACATCGTGTGACTGTTGGTCAACTCTGTTTGAATATATCATGATGGTTGTGAATGATAGACTAGATGTCGTAGCTGGCTTGGAAATGAGGCCGGTGGTAGCCCATAGAATGGGATTCAGTTGACACCGCCTGGCTCATACGATGCCATATAGACATGGGGCTAGAGATTCATCACCCATGCTACGCACCCTTACCAACAGGGGTTAAGGTGTTGGATGCCTGTGAGGACTACCGTAAAACCTTGGGCGAATACGTCGGGAAGCCTCGGCAATATGCTGGGATGCCTCGGGCAAATATGCTGGGAAGCCTCGACCAACATGCTTGGGAAGCACCAATAGGTGAATTATGGCTATAAACCAAACAAAGTTGATCCTCGAGCTACATGCCGGGAAGCACCAGAAGGGTGAATTATGATATTGAGTTGGTTACCTCATAGGTTTAATCATAAAGGGTTGGTCAGGCCGACCAAGGGTATGTACGCTGGAGCTGACTGGTCCTCTTCGACAACGCAATGGGTGTATGGCGAGAGGGGGTTTCAAGCTCGCACCAGGGATACATGTATTGGGGATTGTAGTAGCACTAACCTGCTTTAGTTGTATTGATAGGTGGCTAATAAATAACTGGACTTGCGTATCATGTAGGATCATGTGGAATGTGGTTGCATATACATGCATGATGATATGTTTTACTCCCGGGCTCAGTGGGGCTCACACTCTGTTATATATGTTTTTCTATTAGATGATTTTATAGGTGGCCATTGTGGCGTGGAGGCTCATTACGCGGAGGAGAGCCCTGGTGGTTTTGATGATATTGGTATCAATCCCGATGGAGGTCGTGTCGATGATGTGAGCATTCTCAGTGGTTATTGATGAAGACCAGTGAAGGGTGCTCTTAATGCTTTTTATCTTGGGGACTCCTTTTTTATTTTTGCCAGGAGTTTTACCCCGGTCTTGTTTTCTTGTTTTAGTTTCTCTTTTCTTTTGGGGCTGAGTTATCTCGCCCTGTACATATTTACTTTTGTTTTTGCTTATGTATATGTCAGATCTTACTGTTCAATTTGTGGGTTGTATGGGGGAAATGAACAACTCTACTTATGTATATATATCACAATCATTTCCCGTATCGCTACACTTTCTCTTTCTTCCTTTATAATTATAGATTATCTGCAGTACTCTGATTTTACTTGTGGTAATGTTAAGGATGTGAGTCCGTGAATGTATTAACTGCTTCTAGATCCATGGGATTTGGCGGATTGCCGTTATGCAATTCGGCTCACCTACCTAATCCTCCCAGGGGGTGGTTTGGTGTGTGACAGTCCTTACCTCTTATAAGAGGTAGAGATGAGATATTGTGGGTCAAGACCTTTGAATCGATACATATTTCAACATATGTTTAGTTTCGGCCCGAACCAAACCGAGTGGGTCATTTTGGGTCATTGGGGGGTATTTCTAAACTTTTTTGGGTTTGGGCTTTTCTAAAAAGTGTCCTTATCTCTTATGAGACATGCGGATGAGATGTTGAGGGTCTAGACCTTTGTATCGAAACGTATTTCAACATATGTTTAGTTCCAATCTAAACAAGACCGGGTGGGTCGTTTGAGCATTTTGGGGGGGTATTTCTATACTTTTTTGGGTTAGGGCTTTTCTATAACATGTCCTTGTCTCTTATGAGAGGTGTGGATGAGATGTGGAAGGTCGAGACCTTCGAATCGATACGTAATTCAGCATATGTTTAGTTCTGGTCCGAACCAGACCCAGAGGGTCGATTGGCATAATTGGGGGGTAGTTCTGCACTTTTTTGGGTTAAGGATTTTTCCTTACCTCTTATGAGAGGTGTGGATGAGATGTTGAGGGTCAAGACCTTTAAATCGATACATATTTTGACATATGTTCTGTTTTGGTCCAAACCAAAACGAGAGGGTCGTCTGGGGTTATTGGCGGTTATTTTCGAACTTTTTTGGGTTTGGGCTTTTCTAAAAAGTGTCAGTATTTCTTGTGAGACGTGTGAATGAGATGTTGAGGGACTAGACCTTTGAATCGATACGTATTTCGACATATGTTTAGTTTCGATCCGAACCTGACCAGGTGGGTCGTTTGGGGTTTTTGGAGAATATTTCTGAACATTTTTGGGTTGGGATTTTCTAAAAAGTGTCCTTATCTCTTATAAGACGTGTGGATGACATGATGAGGGTCAAGACATTCATATCTATATGTTTTTTTACATATGTTCAGTTCCGGTCTGAACTAGGCTGGGTGGGTCGTTTGGTGTTATTGGTGGGCATTTCTATACTTTTTTGGGTTAGGTATTTTCTATGAAGTGTCCTTTTCTCTTATGAGACGTGTAGATGAGATGTTGAGGTTCAAGACCTTTGAATAGATACGTATTTTGGCATATGTTCAGTCCCGGTCTGAACCAGACCGGGTGGGTTGTTTGAGGTTATTAGGGGGTATTTCTGAACTTTTTGGGTTTGGGCTTTTCCAAAAATTTTCCTTATCTCTTATGAGAGGTGTGGATGAGATGTTGAGGGTCTTGACCTTCGTATCGATACGTATTTCACATATGTTCAGTTTTGGTCCGAAGCAGACCTGGTGGGTCATTTGGGAAATTTGGGGGGTATTTTTGTACTTTTTTGGGTTAAGACTTTTCTATAACGTGTTCTTATCTCTTATGAGAAGTGTGGATGAGATGTGGAAGGTCGAGACCTTCGAATCGATACATAATTTGACATATGTTTAGTTCTGGTCCGAACCAGACCATGAGGGTTGTATGGGATAGTTGGGGGGCATTTCTGTACTTTTTTAGGTTAAGGCATTTCTATAAAGTGTTTTTACCTCTTATGAGAGGTGATGATGAGATGTTGAGGGTTGAGACCTTGGAATCAATACGTATTTTGACATATGTTTAGTCCGTTGAGAATCAGATCAGGTGGGTCATTTGGGGTTATTGGGGGTATTTTTGAACTTTATTGGGTTTGGGCTTTTCTAAAAAGTGTCCTTATCTCTTATGAGACGTGTTGATGAGATGTTGAGGGTCGGAACAGGCAAATCGATATGTATTTCGACATAAGTTCATTTTCGGTCCGAACCAGGTCAGGTGGGTAGTTTGGGGGTTATTAGAGGGATTTTCTATTTTTTTTGGGTCAAGGATTTTCTATAGAGTGTCCTTTTCTCTTCTGAGACATGTGGATGAGTTGTTGAGGGTCAAGACCTTCAAATCGATGTGTATTTTGACATATGTTCAGTTCGTGTTTGAACCAGACTGGGTAGGTCATTTGGGGTTATTGGGGGGGCATTTTTGTAATTTTTTGTGTTAGGGCTTTTCTATAAATTGTCCTTATCTCTTATGAGACATATGGATGAGATGTTGAGGGTCGAGATCCTCGAATCGATGCATTTTTTACGTATGTTTTGTTCTGGTCCGAACCAGATCGGGTGTGTAGTTTGGGCTTATTAGGGGGCATTTCAGCACTTTTTTGGGTTAGGGCTTTTTGATAAAGCGTCCTTATCTCTTATGAGACATGTGGATGAGATGTTGAGGGTCGAGACCTTCGTATCGATACGTATTTCAACATATGTTCATTTTCGGTCCGAACGAAACTGGGTGGGTCATTTGGGCATTTTGGGGGGGCAATTCTATACTTTTTAGGGTTAGGAAATTTCTATAAAGTGTCCTTTTCTCTTATGAGAGGTGTGGATGAGGTGTGGATGGTCGAGACCTTCGAATTGATACATAATTAGATATATTTTCAGTACTAGTCTGAACCAGACCAGGAAGGTCGTTTGGGCTTATTGGGGGGCATTTCTGTACTTTTTTGGGTTAGGGCTTTTTTGTAAAATGTCCTTACCATCAATAAGATGTGTAGATGAGATGCTGAGGATCGAGTCCTTCGAATTGATACATATTTTGATATATGTTCAGTTCCAGTCCGAACTAGACCGGGTGGGTCGTTTTGGGTTATCGACGGGTATTTCTAAACTTTTTTGGGTTTGGGCTTTTTTAAAAAGTGTTTGTATTTCTTTTGAGACGTAGGAATGAGATGTTGAGGGACTAGACCTTCGAATCGATACGTATTTTGACATATGTTCAGTTCCGGTCTGAACCAGATCGGGTGGGTTATTTTGGGTTTTTGGGGGTTATTTCTATAAATTTTTGGGATTGGGCTTTTCTAAAAAGTGTCCTTATCACTTATGAGACGTGTGGATGACATGATGTGGCTCAAGACATTTGTATCAATACGTATTTCGATATATGTTCAGTTTCGGTCTGAACCAGGCCGTCTGGGTCGTTTGGTGTTATTGGTGGGCATTTCTGTACTTTTTTGGGTTAGGGCTTTTCTGTGAAGTGTCCTTATCTCATATGAGATGTTGAGGTTCGAGACCTTCGTATTGATACGTATTTTGGCATATGTTCAGTTCCGGTCCGAACCAGATCGGGTGGGTCATTTGAGGTTATTGGGAGGTATTTCTAAATTTTTTTGGGTTTGGGATTTTCCAAAAAGTGTCCTTATCTCTTATGAGACGTGTGGATGAGATGTTGAGGGTCTTGACCTTCGCATCGGTACGTATTTTGACATATGTTCAGTTGCAGTCCGAACCATACCGGGTGGGTCATTTGGGTAACTTGGGGGGCATTTTTATACTTTTTTGGGTTAGGGCTTTTGTATAACGTGTTCTTATCTCTTATGAGAGGTGTGGATGAGATGTGGAAGGTTGAGACCTTCGAATCCATACGTAATTTGACATATGTTCAATTCGGGTCTGAACCGAACCAGGAGGGTCGTTTGGGATAATTGGGAGGCATTTTTGTACTTTTTTGGGTTAGGGCTTTTCTATAAAGTGTTCTTACCTCTTATGAGAGGTGTTGATGAGATGTTGAGGGTTGACACCTTGGAATCGATACGTATTTGGACATATGTTCAGTCCAGTGCTAACTAGATCGGGTGGGTCATTTGGGGTTATTGGGGGTATTTTTGAACTTTTTTGGGTTTGGTCTTTTCTAAAAAGTGTCCTTATATCTTATGAGACGTGTGGATGAGATGTTGAGGGTTGAGATAGTCGAATCGATATGTATTTCGACATATGTTCATTTACGGTCCAGACCAGGTCAGGTGGGTCATTTGGGGGTTATTTGAGGGCATTTCTATTTTTTCCTGGGTCAGGGATTTTTTATAAAGTCTCCTTATCTCTTCTGAGAGATGTAGATGAGATGAAACGATACGTATTTCGACATATGTTCAGTTCTTGTCCGAAGCAGACTGGGTGGGTCATTTGGGGTTATTGGGGGGCATTTTTGTTCTTTTCTAGGTTAGGGCTTCTCTATAAAGTGTCTTTATCACTTATGAGACATATGGGTGAGTTGTTGAGGGTAGAGATCTTTGAATCGATGTGTATTTCAACATATATTCTGTTCTGGTCCGAAGCAGACCAGGTGGGTAGTTTGGGCTTATTGGGGGCAATTTGGAACTTTTTTGGGTTAGGGCTTTTCAATAAAGCTTCCTCATCTCTTATGAGACATGTGGATGAGATGTTGAGGATCGAGACCTTCGTATCGATACGTATTTGAACATATGTTCATTTTTTGTCCAAATGAGACTGGGTGGGTCGTTTGGGCATTTTGGGTGGGCATTTCTGTATTTTTTAGGGTTACGGATTTTCTATAAAGTGTCCTTATCTATTATGAGAGGTTTGGATGAGATGTGGATGATTGAGACCTTCGAATTGATACGTAATTCGATATATTTTCAGTTCTGGTCCAAACCAGACCAAGAAGGATGTTTGACCTTATTGGCGGGGCATTTCTATACTTTTTTAGGTTAGGTCTTTTCTGTAAAATGTCCTTACCACTTATGAGAGGTGTGGATGAGATGTTGAGGGTCGAGACCTTCAAATCGATACGTATTTTGACATATGTTCAGTTCTTATCCGAATTAGACCGGGTGGGACGTTTGGGGTTATTGGGGGGGTATTACTAAACTTGTTTGGGTTTGGGCATTTCTAAAAGCTGTCCTTATCTCTTATGAGATGTGTGGATGAGATGTTGAGGGTCCAAACATTCCTATCGATACATATGTTGATATATGTTCAGTTCTGGTCCGAACCAGACCGAGTGGGTCGTTTGGGGTTATTGGGGGGCATTTTTGTACTTTTTTGGGTTAGGGCATTTCTAAGAAGTGTCCTTATATCTTATGAGATGTTGAGAGTACAGACTGTCGAATCCATACGTATTTTGACATATGTTCATTTCAAGTTCGAACTAGACCGGGTGGGTCATTTGGGGTTATTGGGAGGCATTTCTGTACTTTTTTGGGTTGGGGGTTTTCTATAATGTGTCCTTATCTCTTATGAGAGGTGTGGATGAGATGTTGAGGGTCGAGACCTTCGAATCGATACGTATTTTGGCATTTGTTCAGTGCGAAGCGAACCAGATCGACTGGGTCATTTGGGGTTATTGGGGGGTATTTTTAAACTTTTTGTGGTTTGGGGTTCTCTAAAAAGTATCTTTATCTGGTATGAGAGATGTGGATGATATGTTGAGGGTCGAGACCTTTGTATAGATATGTATTGCGACATTTGTTCAGTTTCGGTCCAAACTAGATCGGGTGGGTCGTTTGGGGTTATTGGGGGATATTTCTGAACTTTTTTGGGTCAGGGCTTTTCTCTATAGTGGCCTTATCTCTTATGAGATGTGTGGATGAGATGTTGAGAGTCGAGACCTTCATATTGATACATATGTCGACATATGTTCAGTTTCGATTGAAATCAGATTGGGAGGATCGTTAGGGCATTTTGGGGGGCATTTCTGTATTATTTTGGGTTAGGGCTTTTCTATAAAGTGTCCTTATCTCTTATTAGTGGTGTGTATGAGATGTGGTGGGTTGAGACCTTCGAATCGATATGTAATTCGACATATGTTCAGTTATGGTCCGAACCAGACTAGGATGGTCGTTTGGGCTTAGTGGGGGCAATTTCTATACTTTTTTGGGTTAGGGATTTTCTATAATGTGTCCTTATCTCTTAAGAGACATATGGATGAGATGTTGAGGGTCGAGATCTTTGAATCGATACGTATTTTAGCATACGTTCTGTTCTGATCCGAACCAGACCGGGTTGGTAGTTTGGGCTTATTGGGGGCATTTTGGTACTTTTTTAGGTTAGGGATTTTCGATAAAGTGTCCTTATCTCTTATGAGACGTGTGGATGAGATGTTGAGGGTTAAGACCTTCGTATCGATATGTATTTAAACATATGTTCGGTTTCGATCTGAACGAGACTGGGTAGGTCATTTGGCCATTTTTGGGGGTGCATTTCTGTACTTTTTAGGGTTAGGGATTTTCTGTAAAGTGTCCTTATCTCTTATGAGAGGTGTGGATGAGATGTGGATGGTCAAGACCTTCGAATCGATACGTAATTCGATATATGTTCAGTTTTGGCCTGAACCAGACCAGGAAGGTCATTTGGGCTTATTGGGGGGCATTTCTAAACATTTTTGGGTTAGGGCTTTTCTATAAAATGACTTTACCACTTATGAGAGTTGTGGATGAGATGTTGAGGGTCGAGACTATCAAATTGATACGTATTTTGACATTTGTTTAGTTTCGATCCAAACCAGATTGGGTGGGTCGTTTAGGGTTATTGGGGGTATTACTGAACTTTTTTGGGTTAGGGTTTTTCTAAAACCTGTCCTTATATCTTATGAAATGTGTGGATGGGATGTTGAGGGTTTAAACATTTATATTGATACGTATTTCAACATATGTCTAGTTCTGGTCCGAACCAGACCGAGTGGGTCATTTGGGGTTATCAGGGCCATTTCTTTACTTTCTTGGGTTAGGGGTTTTCTATGAAGTGTCCTTATTTCTTATCAGACATGCGGATGAGATGTTGAGGTTTGAGACCATCGTATCGATAAGTATTTTAGCATATGTTTAGTTCTGGTCCGAACAAGTCCGGGTGCGTCGTTTGGTGTTATTGGGGGGTATTTCTGAACTTTTTTGGGTTTGGGCTTTTCCAAAAAGTGATCTTATCTCTTATAAGACGTGTGGATGAGATGTTGAGGGTCTTGACCTCCACATCGGTATGTATTTTGACATATGTTTAGTTCCAGTCTGAACCGGACCGGTTGGGTCGTTTAGGCAATTTGGGGGGCATTTTTGTACTTTTTGGGTTAGGACTTTTCTATAATGTGTTCTTATCTCTTATAAGAGGTGTGGATGGGATGTGGAAGGTCGAGACCTTCGAATCGATACATAATTTGACATATGTTTAGTTCTCGTCCGAACCGGACCAGGAGGGTCGTGTGGGATAATTGGGAGGCATTTTTGTACTTTTTTGGGTTAGGGCTTTTCTATAAAGTGTTCTTACCTCTTATGAGAGGTGATGATGAGATTTTGAGGGTTGAAACTTCAGAATCAATACGTATTTCTACATTTGTTCAGTTCGATGCTAACCAGATCTGGTGGGTCATTTGGGGTTATTGGGGGTATTTTTGAACTTTTTTGGGTTTGGTCTTTTCTAAAAGTGTCCTTATATCTTATGAGACGTGTGGATGAGATATTGAGGGTCGAGACAGTCGAATCGATATGTATTTTGACATATGTTCATTTCCTGTCCGGACCAAGTCGGGTGGGTCATTAGGGGCTTGTTGGAGGGCATTTCTATTTTTTTCTTGGTCAGGGACTTTCTATAAAGTCTCCTTACCTCTTTTGAGACATATAGATGAGATGTAATCGATACGTATTTTTACATATGTTCAGTTCCTGTCCGAACCAGACCGGGTGGGTCATTTGGGGTTATTGGGGGGCATTTTTTGTTCTTTTTTGGGTTAGGGCTTTTCTACAAAGTGTCTTTATATCTTATGAGACATACGGATGAGATGTTGAGGGTCAAGATCTTCAAATTGATGCGTATTTCAACATATGTTCTGTTCTGGTCTGAACCAAATCAGGTGGGTAGTTTGCGCTTATTGGGGCATTTCGGTACTTTTTTGGGTTAGAGCTTTTCGACAAAGCGTCCTTATCTCTTATGAGACATGTGGATGAGATGTTAAGGTTCGAGACCTTCGTATCGATACGTATTTCAACATATGTTCATTTTCGGTCTGAACGAGACTGGGTGGGTCATTTGGGCATTTTAGGTGGTCATTTCTGTACTTTTTTTAGGGTTAGGGATTTTCTATAAAGTGTGCTTATCTCTTATGAGAGGTGTGGATGAGATATGGATGGTTGATACGTAATTCAATATATTTTTAGTTCTGGTCTGAAGAAGACTAGGAAGGTTGTTTGGGCTTATTGGGGGTGCATTTTTGTACTTTTTTGGGTTAGGGCTTTTCTGTAAAATGTCCTTACCACTTATGAGAGGTGTGGATGAGATGTTGAGTGTCGAGACCTTCGAATTGATACGTATTTTGACATATGTTCAGTTCCAATCCAAACTAGACCGGGTGGGACGTTTGGGTTATTGGGGGGTATTACTGAACTTTTTTGGGTTTGGGCTTTTCTAAAAGATGTTCTTATCTCTTATGAGATCTGTGGAAGAGATATTGAGGGTCTAAACATACCTATCAATACGTATTTTGGCATATGTTCTGTTCTAGTCCGAACCAGACCGAGTGGGTCGTTTGGGGTTATTGGGGGGCATTTCTGTACTTTTTTGGGTTAGGGCTTTTCTAAGAAGTATCCTTATCACTAATGAGACGTGTGCATGAGATGTTGAGGGTAGAGACTGTCGAATCCATACATATTTTGACATTTGTTCATTTCTGGTCCGAACAAGACTAGGTGGGTCATTTGGGGTTATTAGGGGGAATTTCTATACTTTTTTGGGTCAGGAGTTTTTTATAAAGTGTCCTTATCTCTTATAAGACATGTGGATGAGATGTTGCGGGTCGAGACCTTCGAATCAAAATGTATTCTGACATATGTTTAGTGTGGAACGAACCAGATCGGCTAGGCCATTTGAGGTTATTGGAGGTATTTCTAAACTTTTTTGGGTTTGGGGTTTTCTAAAAAGTGTCTTTATCTCTTATGAGATGTGTGGATGAGATGTTGAGGTTCGACACCTGCGTATAGATACGTATTGCGACATATGTTCAGTTTCGATCCAAACCAGACCGGGTGGGTCGTTTGGGGTTATTGGGGGTATTTCTATATTTTTTTGGGTTAGGGCTTTTCTATAATGTGTTCTTATCTCTTATTAGAGGTGTGGATGAGATGTGGAGGGTCTAAACCTTCGAATCGATACGTATTTCGACATATGTTCTGTTCCGGTCTGAACTAGACCAGATGGGTACTTTGGGCTTATTGGGGACCATTTTGGTACATTTTAGGGTTAGGGCTTTTCGATAAAGTGTCCTTATCTCTTATGAGACGTGTGGATGAGATGTTGAGGGTCGAGACCTTTGTATCGATACGTATGTCGACATATGTTCAGTTTCGATCCGAACCAGACTGGATGGGTCGTTTGGGCATTTTATGGGGCTTTTTTGGACTTTCTAGTGTTAGGGATTTTCTATAAAGTGTCCTTATCTCTTTTGAGAGGTGTAGATGAGATGTGGAGGGTCGAGACCTTTGAATCAATATGTGTTTCGACATATGTTCTATTCTGGTTCGAACTAGACCGGGTGGGTAGTTTGGGCTTATTGGGGGCATTTTGGTACTTTTTTAGGTGTTAAAATAATCAAATTTGGTCTCAACTCAGATCATAGACTGTAATTTCTACAGGAATCATATAACCCGTCTTGTTGGCAGTCCTTGTAGTATAATCCTTGCGAAAAGCCATGATATTGACACCCTTAGAAATAAACTTACACTGGCACACAATAAGCTTAAAATCCACAATTAACATAATAGAAAAAAGACCCTCAACAATCAATGAAACATTACTACTTAAGAACGAATGAACAAAAAGAGATAACCAATTTAAGAAAATGAGCAAACAGAGAAATAGAGTACGCAGCTTCACCATTCCCAATTAAAGAGGAAATAAAATTAGGGACTAGACCTTTGAATCGATACATATTTTGGCATAAGTTCATTTTCGGTCTGTACTACACCAGGTGGGTCATTTGGGGTTATTGCGGGGCATTTCTGTACTTTTTTGTCAGGGCTTTTCTATAAAGTGTCCTTATCTCTTATGAGACATGTGGATGAGATGTTGAGGGTTCAGACCTCCGAATCAATATGTATTTTGACATATGTTTAGTTCTAGTCCGAACCATACCGGGTGGGTTGTTTGGGGCTATTGGGGGGCATTTATGAACTTTTTTAGGTTTGGGTTTTTCTACAAAGTGTCTTTATCTCTTGTGAGACATATAGATGAGATGTTGTGGGTTGAGACCTTCGAATCGATACGTATTTTGACATATGTTCTGTTCTGGTCCGAACCAGACCGGGTGGGTAGTTTGGGCTTATTGGGGGCATTTCTGTACTTTTTGGGTTAGGGATTTTTCATAAAGTGTCTTTATCTCTTATGAGACGTGTGGATGAGATGTAGAGGGTGGAGACCTTCGTATCGATACGTAATTTGGCATATGTTCAGTTCTGGTCTGAACTAGAGTAGGAGGGTCATTTGTGCTTATTGGTGGGTATTTCTATACTTTTTTGGGTTAGGGCTTTTCTATAAAGTGACATTATCTCTTATGAGAGGTGTGAATGAGATCTTGAGGGTCGAGACCTTAAAATTGATACGTATTTCGACATATATTCAGTTCCGATCTAAACCAGACCGGGTGGGTCGTTTGGGGTTATTGGGGGTATTTTGGAACTTTTTTAGTTTTGGCTTTTCAGAAAAGTGTCCTTATCTCTTATGAGACGTGTGGATGAGATGTTGAGGGTCTGGACATTCGTAACGATATGTATTTTGACATATATTCATTTCTGGTCCAAACCAGATTATTTGGGGTTATTGGTGGGAATTTCTGTACATTTTTGGGTTAGAGCTTTTCTATAAAATGTCCTTACCTCTTATAAGAGTTGTGGATGAGACATTGAGGGTCGAGACCTTCGAATCGATATATATTTTGACATATGTTCAGTTCTGATCCGAACCAAACTGGGTGGGACGTTAGAGGTTATTGGGGGTATTACTGAACTTTTTTGGATTTGTGCTTTTCTAAAGCCTATCCGTATCTCTTATGTGATGTGTGGATGAGATGTTGAGGGTCTAAACGTTCGTATCAATACGTATTTTGACGTATGTTCAGTTCTGATCCGAACTAGACCGAGTGGGTCGTTTGGGGTTATTGGGGGCATTTTTGTACTTCTTTGGGTTAGGGCTTTTCTAAGAAGTGTCCTTATCTCTTATGGGACGTGTGGATGAGATGTTGAGGGTAGACCCTGTTGAATCCATACCTATTTCGACATATGTTTATTTCTGGTCCGAATCAGATCGGGTGGTTCGTTTGGGGTTATTGGGGGCATTTCTGTTCTTTTTTGGGTCAAAGCTTTTCTATAAAGTGTCCTCATCTCTTATGAGACGTGTGGATGAAATGTTGAGGGTCGGGGCCTTTGGATCGATACGTATTTCCACATATGTTCATTTCAGGTCCGAACCAGACCGGCTGGGTCGTTTGGGGTTATTAGGGGGCATTTCTATACTTTTTTGGGTTAGGGCTTTCCTCTAAAGTTTCCTTATCTCTTATGAGACGTGTATATGAGATGTTTGTTAATTCACCTAGAGGGGGGTGAATAGATGAAGGTTGGAAAATTAAACACTTATGCTGAAATTAAAACAAATTACCAATATAAAGATAAGCAAGGAATAAAAGTGACACAAGAGATTTATAGTGGTTTGGCCAACACTTGCTTACGTCCACTCCTCTCACCTTAGAGAGAATTTCATTAAATAGAATCTTGAGTAAGAGTAAGAGGACTCGTACAAATCTTGAAATAAAGAGCAAGAGGACTCAATCAACAACTCATCTTGATTCAATGAGTAAGAGGACTCAACCTACTCTTGATTCCGAGAAAGATAACTCAACCTACTTATATAAAGTAAAAATGATACTAAGGAGTTTTAGAGTTACCTCAAACCTTAGTAAAGCTTTGTTACCTTTCAAAACTATGCTGCTTTAATGCAAGTGGAATGAAGGAAGCTAAGTGAAAGTGAATGCCTTGAATGAGTGCTTGAATTCTCACTTGAGAGTGACTTATTTTTGGAGGCTCTTGATTGTGATTAGTAGTAGTGTTTAGAGCCTTAAACAAGTGGGTATTTATAGGCTAGATGGCTTGAATTAATTAGGAATCTAAATTAAGATCGGATTCCAAAAGCCACATATCATCCGGTATGCTGGATTCCAATCCGGTATGCCGGATTACCTAATTTCCTTATTGAACAGGGGAATAACGGTCAAATATTAATAGTAATATATTGATCCAGTATGCTGGATACTCATCCGGTATGCCGGATCAGGGTAAAACATGGGCAAACATAGATCCAGTATGCTGGATCCTAATCTAGCATACTCCGGAGGGTTACTGTGAGCATTTTCCTGAGATTTCCATTAATCCGGTATGCCGGATCAGGAACTGGTATGCCGGATTGGGCAATTTCAGTGGAAACACTTCAATTCCACTAAGGGGTTGGGGGGTTCCAAAACTCAATAGTCACATGTCTAAAGGGTCAAAACACCTTCTAAGGACATTCTAAATGGATGTATGCGTGCATGTGTGCATTACATCAATTGTGACTTTTATTTACAAATACATGATTACAAAGTCTTCAATCTTTAATAGGCTCTTTAGTCTTTAAAGTTTGACTCATTGACTTCCATATCTTTGTAATCACCATGAGCATTATTCTTGTACATATTTGTATACGCTCTTATGTTTGTTCTTATGCATGCTCCCCCTTACATGGTGCTACGCTCTCATCTAAACATCTTACACAAATGTTAGTCCAAGAGAGGTTTTATTTGTTATCATCAAAACATGGCTTTGAAGTGTATAAGGTGTTTTCCTCAACAATCTCCCCCTTTTTGATGATGACAAATAATCCAAGTGGATAATAAAAGAGTAAGAACATATACGCAAATGCAAAACAAGCAAAGAGTTCCATACATGCATACACATTCCAAATTTCAAGAGATTCCAAAACATACATATATTCATATTCATAAAAATCCAAACATCACATCCAAGTCCAAACCTTACATTTTTTTATTCAAATATTCTCCCCCTTTGTCATTGTCAAAAAGAGGAGCATTATAATTCATGGATTGGGGTCAAAGGGTGGAATGTGTGGAAAAGAGCTTGATGCACCGGGGAATGGTGGTCTAACTCCTTGAGGGGTGATCCCTTGAGGAGTAGCTCCCGGCGTGTCAAGAGATAGAAAGCCAAGATTGATAGAGAGTTGATGCACTGCATTAAGAATTTTATCTTGGCGAACATTTAGAGAGTCAAAACCGGTCTCACATCGTTGTGAAGAGAAGTCACATTGTCTTGAATTTTTTGTTGACCGAATTCAAGTTCCATGATCCGGTTATTGGCTTCGTCCATGTATTCATCGATTCTTGAGACCCATTATTGTAGAGATGCCGGTATTCCTTCTTATGCTTGATGAGGAGGGGGCACATTCTCATCCAAAACTTCTTCTTCTTCAACAAACGCATCGGAAGGAGGAGGAATAGCTATGGTGTGAAAGCTATTACGGGTGATGTGTTGGAAAGACAAAGTGGACTCTTCCTCACGATCAAGATCAATATCAAAGGCCTAGAAAATACGAGTGAGAAGCCGACCACAAGGAAGATTAGTGTGCTTGTGTGGGTGAGCACACGATTCCATATACCTCATGATGAAGTATAGAAGACAAGTAGGGTTGTTGGTGTCGATGCAATAAGTGATGTAGGCCTGTGGAGTAAGGCACTTGTTTCTATCACCACCCCTAGGAATGAAGTTGTGTTGGACTATGTAAGAGATGACATGAGGGATGAGACGGAGGCGACCGGTGACAACGGTCCCCGCATTTGGGTCAAATTGTTTGAGAATGGAGGAATACACTTCTTCATGATTGATCAAATCACCAAAGTTGGTGTTCTTTGGGGTCCCAAAGATGCAAGGTCCATCATTGGGGATTTCAAGAATACGGGCAAGGTCATCAAGAGAGAGTTCTATGTGAGTGCTTTTCACATAGGAGTGACGTTCCAAACCTTGTTCTGCCCCGCTAAAGTAGAGGTTAGCGTAGAAATACTTGACAAGATAGGGATAATAAGGGTCCAAAATGTTGAGAAGAGGTTCCCAATCGATCTCCTTGAACGTTCTTCGAGATGGATGCTATTGAAGGAGAACACGTCTACCTCAAGTCCTTCTATTTTTCTTACAAGATAGAGATGCCAATTTGCACAGCATTCCCTAAACCAAAATAAACGATCTTCCCCTTCAGCATAAGGTTGTCTTAAACCGCTTCCTCTTCGTCCAGTTCTTCCTCTTTTAGAAGGAGGATTCTCGGTCATTGGTTCCTTACCTCTTGTACTCATTGTGAAAGAGAGAGAGAGAGAGAGAGAGTAAAAGTAGAGAGAGAAAAGCTTAACAAAATATAAACACAGTGTAAATCATAATTAGAATGAATAGTGAGTGAGAAGAAGACAAAAAACTATGATTCAAAAAATCCAATCCGGTATACCGTTTCATGATCCGGAATACCGTTTTTGGCTTCAACGGCTATAAAACAGTCAAATTTGTTGAACCAGCAAACCGGTTGGCAATCCGGTATGTCGTTTCAGCAGAAACAAAGGCAAAACAACATTTAACAGAGAAAACAATTATCCAAAAGGGTCACAAATGCCTAGGTCTCTTCTAAGGGTGCAGAATCTTTCTTCACTCAAGGGTTTTGTGAAGATGTCCGTGAGTTGCTTCTCGGTCTCAATAAAATAAAGTCAGATTTCACCTCGTTGAGCCGTGTCACGTAAGAAGTGATGAAGGATATCAATGTGCTTAGCTCTTGAGTGTAAAATTGGATTCTTGCTAAGGTTAATTGCATTTGTGTTATCACATTGGATAGAGGAAGTATCAAACTTAACTCCATAGTCTTGGAGAGTTTGCCTCATCAATAGCACTTGTGCACAACACCGTCTGGCTGCAATGTATTCAGCCTCGGTGATAGAAAGAGCAATAGAATTTTGCTTCTTACTAAACCATGAAACTAAACAAAATCCTAAGAAGTGACAAGATCTACTTGTACTCTTTCGATCAACATGACACTCGGCAAAGTCGACGTCGAAGAAGCTAACAAGGTCAAAGTCATTGTCCATAGGATACCAAAGTCTAATGCTTGGGGTTCCCTTCAAGTACTTAAAGATTCTCTTCACAGTACTTAAGTGGGCTTGCATAGGTTTGGCTTAAACCTAGTACAAGCACAGACACTAAACATAATGTCAGGTCTACTAGGCGTTAGATAGAGTAAACTACCTATCATGCCTCTATATTTAGTTGGGTCAATAGGGTTTCCATCTTCATCCTTGGACAAAGTTACAGATGTACTCATTGGAGTACTAGATGACTTTTGTCCATTGATGTCAAACTTCTTTAATA
This sequence comes from Telopea speciosissima, assembly GCF_018873765.1. NCBI lineage: Eukaryota > Viridiplantae > Streptophyta > Magnoliopsida > Proteales > Proteaceae > Telopea > Telopea speciosissima. The sequence continues at coordinate 47,491,871 of NC_057916.1, forward strand.
ATTCTTTAAGGTACTTTGTTTGACTGAAGAAAATCCCATTAGGAGTCTGTTTTATTTGGAGTCCTAGAAAGAAATTCAATTTTCCCATTAGACTCATTTCAAATTCACTACTCATACATTTACTAAATTCATGACAAAGTGATTCATTTGTAGAGCCAAAAATGATATCATCAACATAGATCTGAACTATAATTAAATCATTCTTATCATGCTTAACAAACAGAGAAGTATCTATCTTACCCATTGATAATCCAGTATCAACTAGAAACTTACTCAGTCTGTCGTACCATGCTCTTGGCGCTAGTTTCAAGCCATACAGTGCCTTCTTCAACTTGTAGACATGGTCAGGGTATTTTGAATCTTCAATTCCCAGCGGTTGAATGACGTAAACTTCTTCATTTATGTAGCCATTCAAGAATGCGCTTTTGACGTCCATTTGGTGTAACGTGAAATTCTTATGACAGGCAAAAGCAAGCAACATTCTAATTGACTCAAGTCTAGCTACAGGTACATATGATTCATCAAAGTCAATACCCCCCTGTTGGTTATATCCTTAAGCAATCAGCCTAGCTTTGTTTCTAGTTATGTTACCATCTTCATCAAGTTTATTCCTAAATACCCATCTAGTCCCTATAATTTTGGTGTTAGAGCGTTTTGGTACTAAGTCCCAAACTTAATTTCTTTCAAATTGATTAAGCTCTTCTTACATAGCAATTATTCAATTACTATCCAAAAGGGCTTCTTTTATATTCTTGGGTTCGATGGTAGATATAAAGGCTACATTGGAACAAACATTTTGGATTTTACTCCTAGTTTGTTATCAAGGGTTCCAATCACAAGGTCAAGTGGATGGTCTTTAATAGTCTTAATCTCTTTAGGAAGTTGATGTACTTGATTATTAGGTTCTTCTAAAGAGACAATTTCCACTCTTTTCCTAATCTTAAGTACTTCATCTTCATCATCTTCTTCTAAGTCTTTATACTTGTCCTTGGTCGTGGATTCATAAAATTTTACGTTCATAGACTCTTTCACAATTAGAGTTCTTTTATTGAATACTCTATAAGCTCTACTATTTGTGGAGTAGCCTAGAAAGATACCATCATCAGCCTTTTCTTCAAACTTTCCTAAGTTGTCTTTAGTGTTAAGAATGAAACATGCACAACTAAAAACTTTAAAGTAGTTAACTTTAGGAGGTTTATTATGGAAAAGTTCATAGGGGGTCTTCAACAAAATAGGTCTTATCAAAATCCGGTTTAACACATACCAAGCTGTGTGAACAGCTTCAGCCCAAAAATACTTTGGTAAAGAGTACTCATTGAGCATTGTCCTTGTAGTTTCTTGGATAGTTCTATTCTTCCTTTCAACCGCACTATTTGATTATTGTGTTCTAGAAGCCGAAAAGTTATGAGTTATACCTTGTTTTTGACAAAACTCACCAAATTCATCTATATTATCAAATTCACCACCATGGTCATTTTTTATAGAAGTGATCAAGTAACCCTTTTGATTTTGTATTCTCTTGTAAAGAGATACAAACTCCTTAAATGCATCATTTTTATGCTTGAGGAAGAGGGTCCAAGTGAAATGGGAGTAGTCATCTACAATAACGAATGTATACTTCTTTCCTCCCAAGCTAGTGGTTTGAATTGGTCCAAATAGGTCAAGATGGAGTAATTGCAAAGGTCTAGAAGCAGCAACAGAGTTAATAGCTTTGTGAACTACCTTTGTAAGTTTACTTCTTTGACATGCTCCACAAGTGTGTTGCTTATCAAATTTCAACTTAGGTAGATTTCTCATCAAGTTCTTAGAAGAGAGGGATTTAATAATCTTAGGATTAATGTGTCCCAATTTCCTATGCCATAAGGTTGCATCATTAAATTTAGAAAAGAGACATGTATTATGAGAATTTATACTAAATACACAAGTATAAATATTGTTCTTTCTACATTCTTCAAGGATAATATTATCGTTAGAGTCCTTAATCTAACACTTAGAGGCATTGAAATTAACAACACAATCATTGTTACATAGTTGACTTACAATAAGTAGATTATGCTTAAGATTATCAACTAAATTAACGCTGAAAATAATTATACCTCCAAATTTTATGGATCCATTTTCAATAATTCTTCCTTTGCTATTATCTCCAAACGATACCCATCCCCCTTTTTGCTTCTTGAGCTCTGAAAATACCTTTGGGTTGGATGTCATGTGTTTTGAGCAACCACTATCGATGTACCATTCCAAGTTGCTCATATTCTACAAAATAAAGATACTTAATAAAACTTTGGTCTCCATTATATGTTGAGTCCGTCATTGTTAGTATCATACCTTTCCCTTAGTCTCCAAACCATTTGGTTATCATTTGCCTTTTGGTTCCCATACCAATTTGAGTATGATTGGGGGTTCCAAGGTCTTTGGTTTTGGGGTAGTCTATATGAACCTTAGTTCTTGGGTGGTCTTTGCACCTTAGGTGGATTTCTCCTATTTTGACCATTGAAAGATCTTTTAGGAGTTTGACCATTAAAGGGTTTTCTAGGAGGGCGAAAAGGTTACTTCATATGATAACATTCCCAAATAGTGTGTCACTTATTGTTGTAACTATTGCATGCAATAGTTTAAGGGATATATGTGGTCTTCCCTTTGGGATTGAGTTTGCTAAATTGAGGACTTTTCTTTCTCAAGTAACGCTCCTCAATGGAGTGACCTTTCTTCTTACAATAGTTACAAAACTTCTTCTTTACTTTCTTACTTGCCATTTTACTTGTACTTGGCTCTTTTGATTGATTTGAACCTTTGTTCACATCATAGCCTACCCCTTCCTTGTTGAGAGGTGCTTTAGAGACATTTTCAAGTAAGATGTCAGGAGTCATTTTTTCGTTAGTAAAGGATTCTAAGGTTTTACACAATTTCTCTTTTTCTTCTTTCAAGATGTTAACTTGGGAAGTTAGAGTTGTATTTTGGTCTTTAAGGGTATTTATCTCTTTCAAAAGATTTTTTTTTGGTAGTGGTTAGCTCCATACTACTTTGGTAAAGGTCTTCAAAAGTTTCTTTCAATTCTAAAAAGTCCTTATCTTTATGAGATGCAGAAGTGCGGGTTACCTCATTTTGAGTTTCTTCATCTTCAGTAGCTATGAGTGCCAGATTAGTTTGTTCTTCTTCTTCTTGAGATGCTTCATCCTCATCTTCTTTATCACTTAAATCAAAAGAATGTTCAGCTTTGTAGGCCTTCTTGTATTTCTTTATTTTTGGACAATCTCCTCTGTAATGTCCTAATTTCCTACATTCATAGCACACAATATCTTTTGAAAAAAAATCATTAGTTTCTTTGGAAGTATTTTTACCTTTTTGATCCCTTGAAATTCTCTTCTTGTTGAAAGTGGCTTTTCCTTTGTTCTTTAAGAATTTAGAGAATTTCTTGGATAGATAAACAATCTCGTCATCAGACAATTCTTCCTCATCATCGCTAATGTCATATTCTTGAATGCTACAACCTTCTTCTTTGGTTCTTTTGAATCATCCTCCTTGGTGTCTTGTTTGCATTCCATCTCATGAGTTTGGAGTGATCCCAGCAGCTCATCTAGACTTAGCTTATCAATGTCTTTGGATTCTTTGATTGCAATAGTCTTGGGTCTCTAGACTAATGTCATATGTCTTGAATGCTACAACCTTCTTCTTTGGTTCTTTTGAATCATCTTCCTTGGTGTCTTGTTTGCATTCCATCTCATGAGTTTGGAGTGATCCCAATAGCTCATCTAGACTAAGCCTGTCAATGTCTTTGGATTCTTTGATTGCAGTAGTCTTGGGTCTCTATTCTTTTGAGAGGGATCTCAAATTTTTTTGAACATTTTCACCATTGGAGTAGACTTTTCCTAAACCTTTCAGCTTGTTCACAATGTTAGTAAATCGAGTAAACATAGCATATATGTCTTCATCATTTTTTATTTTAAATAGTTCATACTCATTTACAAGCATATCAATCTTAGATTGCTTGACTTCAAAAATACCTTCATAAGTAACAACAAACTTGTCAAACATCTCCTTAGCGGAGTCACACATGCAAGTTCTATTGTACTCTTTTTCTCCTAGAGCACATTGAATATAATTTATGACAACAAAATTGAGTTGAATCTTAGCTTTTTCAGGTGAGGTCCACTCTTCTTTGGGCTTGTCTATGGTATTTGGTCTATTTTCAATTACTTCCCATACGTCAATGTTATTGGCACACACGAAGTTCTTGAAGCCATTCTTCCAATAGAAAAATCCTTCACCTTCAAAGAAGGGAGGTCGGGTAATATTGTATCCTTCAATCTTATGATTGGTAGAGGATCCCATGGTCTTAAACTCTTAATTGGATTATAAAAAATCACGGTCTTGAGCTCCCGTTCTGATACCAAATGTGAATTCACCTAGAGGGAGGGTGAATAGGTGAAGGTTAAAAATTAAACACTTATGCGAAAATTAAAACAAATTACCAATGTAAAGACAAGCAAAGAATAAAAGTGACACAAGAGATTTATAGTGGTTCGGCCAACACTTTCCTACGTCCACTCCTCTCACTATAGAGAGAATTTTACTAAATCGAATCTTGAGTAAGAGCAAGAGGACTTGTACAAATCTTGAAATAAAGCAAGAGGACTCAATCAACAACTAATCTTGATTCAATGAGCAAGAGGACTCAACCTACTCTTGATTCCGAGCAAGAGAATTCAACCTACTTATATAAAGTAAAAATGATACTAAGGGATTCTAGAGTTACCTCAAACCTTAGTGAAGCTTTGCTACCTTTCAAAACTATGATGCTTTAATGCAAGTTGAATGAAGGAACCTAAGTGAGAGTGAATACCTTGAATGAGTGCTTGAATTCTCACTTGAAAGTGACTTATTTTTGGAGGCTCTTGATTGTGATTAGTAGTAGTGTTTAGGGCCTTAAACAAGTGGGTATTTATAGGCTATATGGCTTGAATTAATTAGGAATCTAAATTAAGATCCGATTCCAAAAGCCATATATAATCCGGTATGTCGGATTACCTAATTTCCTTATTGACTAGGGGAATAATGGTCAAATATTAACAGTAACATATTGATCCGGTATGCTGGATACTCATCCGGTATGCCGAATCAGGGTAAAACATGGGAAAACATAGATCTGGTGTGCTAGATCATAATCCAGCATACTCCAAAGGGTTACTGTGAGCCTTTTCCTGAGATTCCCATTAATCCAATATGCTGGATCAAGAACCGGTATATCGGATTGTGCAATTTCAGTGGAAACAATTCAATTCCGCTAAGGGGTTGGTTTGGGGGGGGGGGGTTCCAAAATTCAATTGTCACATGTTTAAGGGGTCAAAACACCTCCTAAAGACATTCTAAATGGATGTATGCATACGTGTGTTCATTACATTAATTGTGACTTTTATTTACAAATACATGATTACAAAGTCTTCAATATGTCTTCAATCTTTAATAGGCTCTTTAGTCTTCAAAGTTCAATGCGTTGACTTCCATATCTTTGTAATCACCTTGAGCATTATTCTTGTACATATTTGTATATGCACTTGTGTTTGTTCTTATGTATGCTTCCCCTTACTTGGTGCTACGCTCTCATCTAAACATCTTACACAAATGTTAGTCTAAGAGAGGTCTTATTTGTTATCATCAAAACATGGCTTTGGAGTGCATAAGTTATTTTCCTCAACAATGTTGAGGGATGAGACCTTCGTATTGATACGTATTTCGACATATGTTTAGTTCTGATCTGAACTAGATCGGAAGAATCTTTTGGGCATTTTGGGGGGTATTTCTATATTTTTTTGGGTTAGGGATTTTCTATAAAGTGTCCTTATCTATTATGAGAGGTGTGGATAATGTGGAGGATCTAGACCTTCGAATCGATACATAATTCGGCATATATTTAGTTATGGTCCGAACCCGACCAGGAGGGTCATTTGGGCTTATTGGGCAGAATTTTTGTACTTTTTTGGGTTAGGGCTTTTCTATTAAGTGTCCTTACCTCTTATGAGAGGTGTGGTTAAGATGTTGAAGGCTGAGACCTTTGAATCGATACGTATTTTAACATATGTTCAATCCCGGTCCAAACCGGACCAGGTGGGTCATTTGGGGTTCTTGGGGGGTATTTCTGAACTTTATTGGGTTTGGACTTTTCTAAAAAGTGTCCTTATCTCTTATGAGAGGTGTGGATGAGATGTGGAGGGTCTAGACCTTCGAATCGATGCGTAATTTGACATAAGTTCAGTTCTGGTCCGAACCAGACCAAGAGGGTCATTTAGGCTTATTGGGGGGAATTTCTATACTTGTTTGGGTTAGGGATTTTCTATAAAGTGTCCTTACCTCTTATGAGAGGTTTGGGTGAGATGTTGAGGGCCGTGACCTTTGAATCGATACGTTTATTGACATATGTTCAGTTTCATTCTGAACCAGACCGGGTGGGTCGTTTGGGGTTCTTGGGGGGTATTTCTGAACTTTTAAGGTTTGGGCTTTTCTAAAAAGTGACCTTATCACTTATGAGATGTGTGGATGTGATGTTGAGGGTCAAGTCCATCGTATTGATACGTATTTCAACATATGTTCATTTCTAGTTCGAACGAGACTGGGTAGGTCGTTTGGGCATTTTGGGGGAGGCATTTCTGTACTTTTTAGGGTTAGGGATTTTTGATAAGGTGTCCTTATTTATTATGAGAGGTGTGGATGAGATTTGGATAATCAAGACCTTCGAAACGATATGTAATTCGATATATTTTTAGTTCTGGTCTGAACCAAACCAGGAAGGTCGTTTGGGCTTATTTGGGGCCATTTTTTTACTTTTTTGGGTTAGGGCTTTTCTGTAAAATGTCCTTACCACTTATGAGAGGTGTGGATGGGATGTTGAGGGTCGAGACCTTCGAATCGATACGTATTTCAACATATGTTTAGTTTCAATCCGAACCAGACCGGGAGGGACGTTTGGGGTTATTGGGGGTATTACTGAACTTTTTTGGGTTTGGGCTTTTCTAAAAGCTATCCTTATCTCTTATGAGATGTGTGGATGAGATGTTGAGGGTCTAAACATTCCTATTGATATGTATTTTGACATATGTTCAGTTCTAGTCCGAACCATACCGTGTGGGTCATTTGGGGTTATTGGCGGCATTTCTGTTCTTTTTTGGATTTGGGCTTTTCTAAGATGTGTCCTTATCTCATATGAGACATGTGGATGAGATGTTGAGGGTAGAGACCGTCGAATCCATACGTTTTTTGACATATGTTCACTTCTGGTCCAAACGAGACCAGGTGAGTCGTTTGGGGTTATTGGGGGGCATTTCTATACTTTTTTGGGTCAGGGTTTTTTTACAAAGTGTCCTTATCTCTTATGAGACGTGCGGATGAGATGTTGAGGGTCAAGTCCTTCGAATCGATACGTACTTCGACATATGTTCAATGCGGAACGGACCAGATCAGCTGGGTCATTTGGGGTTATTGGGGGGTATTTCTAAACTTTTTTGGGTTTGGGGTTTTCTACAAAGTGTCTTTATCACTTATGAGACGTGTGGATGAGATGTTGAGGGTCGAGGCCTTCGTATAGATACGTATTGCGACATATGTTCTGTTTCGGTCCAAACTAGTCCGGGTGGGTCATTTGGGGTTATTGGGGGTATTTCTGAACTTTTTTGGGTTAGGGCTTTTCTCTAAAGTGTCCTTATCTCTTACGAGACGTGTGGATGAGATGTCGAGGGTCGAGACCTTTGTATGGATACGTATTTTGACATATGTTCAGTTCTGTTCCAAACCAGATCGGGAGGATCGTTAGGGCATTTTGGGGGGGCATTTCTGTATTTTTTTGGGTTAGGGCTTTTCTATAAATATTTTTATCTCTTTTGGAGGTGTGGATGAGATGTGGAGGGTTAAGACCTTCGAATCAATATGTAATTCGACATATGTTCAGTTCTGGTCCGAACCAGACTAGGAGGGTCGTTTAGGCTTATTGGGTCGAAATTCTGTACTTTTTTGGGTTAGGGCTTTTCTATAAAGTGTCCTTACCTCTTTTGAGAGGTGTGGTTGAGATGTTGAGGGCTGAGACCTTCGAATCGATACGTATTTCGACATAGGTTCAGTTTCGGTCCCAACTAGACCGGGTGGGTCGTTTGGGGTTCTTGGGGGGTATTTCTAAACTTTTTTGGGTTTGGGCTTTTCTAAAAAGTGTCCTTATCTCTTAGGAGAAGTGTGGATGAGATGTGGAGGGTCTAGACCTTCAAATTGATACGTAATTTGACATATGTTAAGTTCTGGTCCGAACCGGACTAGGAGGGTCGTTTGGGCTTATTGGGGGGAATTTCTGTACTTTTTTGGGTTAGGGCTTTTCTATAAAGTGTCCTTACCTCTTATTATAGGTGTGATTGAGATGTTGAGGGCCGAGACCTTCGAATCAATACGTATTTTGACATATGTACAATTCTGGTCCGAACCAGACCGGGTGGGTCGTTTGGGGTTCTTGGGGGGTATTTCTAAACTTTTTAGGTTTGGGCCTTTATAAAAAGTGACCTTATCACTTATGAGACGTGTGGATGAGATGTTGAGGGTCAAGTCCTTCGTATTGGTATGTATTTCAACATATGTTCATTTCTAGTCCGAACGAGACTGGGTGGGTCGTTTGGGCATTTTTGGGGGGGGCATTTCTGTACTTTTTAGGGTTAGGGATTTTTGATAAGGTGTCCTTATCTCTTATGAGAGGTGTGGATGTGATGTGGATGATCGAGACCTTCGAATCGATATGTAATTCGATCTATTTTCAGTTCTGGTCCAAACTAGACCAGGAAGGTTGTTTGGTCTTATTGGGGGCCATTTCTATACTTTTTTGGGTTAGGGCTTTTCAGTAAAATATCCTTACCACTTACGATAGATGTGGATGGGATGTTAAGGGTCGAGACCTTTGAATCGATACGTATTTCAACATATATTTTGTCACACCCCTATGCCGATGTAATAAATATTGCCACATAGGGGTATGACTGGGACAATCACACATCATCCCAACACCTACCAAGATCGCAGATACAGTGTCCTGAGCCACAGTCCACCCTGTCATCACATTATGATGACAAAAAGGAACACACCGAAAGGAATAAAATGTTCCAATCACAGAGTTAGCGGAAGCAAAATCAAATTCAAATATGTGAAATTATAGAGCATCGGTTCTCTAATGATAACACATAGTACAATATCAATGTTCGTAACGATTCAATCTCTCCTAATAAGTAAACATACAGTTTATACATGGTTATGGAATGAATACAAAAAATTTAAATAATAATAAACAACCACCCCAAGGGCACAAATGCTTGGGTGTACGTCTACATCCAAGTGACAATCATCAACTCCACTTAATCCGCATCCAACTGTGCTCGTCAAGAGACTATCTACATATAAACTGAAAATGGTTGTACAACGGGGTTAGCTACACTAGCTAGTGAGGGAGCAAAGGGGAATGCGCACACATCACACAATCAATATCAAACAGAATGATGCATGCTAATGTTAGATTCTTTTTCTACCTAGCACACAATTCTATCGGTCAAGTATATGCTACTGTGATAACTCGGGAAACACTGAGGATCACTTATCCTATCGCCCCAGTGAGACCTCAATTATCAAGAAGGGACTACGCCGGTAGAAGCTCTCATGACCACCCAGTGGTAAACCCCGATAGCCATCACTACCCCTGCCCTAGCCTCTCCCACCTCCACAAATCGCAGGTGCTCAGACTATCCAACACATAAACCCCTATTGGCAAGGGTCGTAGCATAAGGGAACAAGCATCCTAGCCGCAGATATACTATATGCAGGGTCCTATCATCCCGAGAGGTATTTCGGGTGCATCAACGTCCCATTCCATCTAGTACCCGGGTACCAGCATGGCACAACACATACAGATCAGGATGATATACAATAGTTTTCATAATTTAAATAAATTGGGGTTCCGATATCGGCACACCCGGCACCGTAGCCTGATACCATGGTGAGCATGCTATCACATTCATATCAATTCACAATTAGTTAATAATGCAATATGCACAATGCTTATAAATATATACTAGCATGCTTAAGATTAACAATTATATAATATTCAAACCCAATAAAGTCACCCAGAACCTACTCACCAGGCATAGGTGTCACCGGGCGTGATTGGCATGAATCTCCCCGGGCATCGGGTGTCATTCGGCGTGGTTCACATGAATCTCACCGGTGCACCAACCTAGCATACAAAAGAAAGCATTAAAATAGGTATAGAAGGGTCCCATGCTAGGCCCTTAAGGTTAGAATCAATTCTCAACCAAGACAACACAAGCGAACTCACGGGCGGTCTCAGCAGAGGTGAATCCGCCCCTAACTCCGTTCAGGCCAAAGGGTAAAATCAGAACGAGCGGATCTTCTTAGTTGAGTTCGGTCGTTGATCCGTTCGACACCTGAGACAAGCATAAAAGGGAGAGGATCCATAGGCGGATGTGCTTTTTGGGTCCACCCCTGCATCCGTTTGATTTCTTGAGACAAACCTAAGAGCAGCAGGCTTCAGGCAGAGGTAAACAGAGTGAATCCATGCCTTCGTCCACCGGCAGTCTCTTCGGAGATTTCAAGGAGTTTCAGCTCCAGCTTGGAGCTTGGAGCTCCTTAACATCTCAGGAATAGGGGAGGGGTGTCTAAGCATTCCTAGGGTCACTAGAACCTAGGCTTAAGCTCATGGATCCAAGATCCTACAAGGTTGGGTCTCAATTGGGATCCAAAGGTTAGGTTTCAAGGTCCAAAACCAAGGTTCACCAACAATGGCTGGAATTGCAGCACCAAGGGCTCCAAACCAATCCTGGGTCAGCTCTATTAGAGCTCCAACTAGGGACCGAGCTCCACCTTGAATCCCAATGGAACTCTAGGTTAGTCCAAGCTCAAGGATTCTATGAAAATCAAAGGAAAAATGGGGGAGAACCAGGTTCAGGGAGCTTACCTTGGTGAGATCCTCCCATGGAGGAGTGGAGTCCAAGGCTAGGTGAGCCTTCATGCTCTCCTCCCTTCCTGCCCATCTCATTTCCTTCACCTTCTTCTTCCTTCTTGGTCCGGTCAGCAAGAGGAGGAGATGTGGGGAAGCCAGCCATTTTGGCATAGCTCCCATCTTCTTCCCTTCCCCTCTCATTCCTCTTCCACTACTACTTCTTCCCTCTTTCTTTCTCCTTCTTCTCCTTCTCTTGTCTCTTCTCCAGCACAGTTTTGGGAAGGGGGAGAGATAAGAGAATAAAAGGGTTTCTTTTAGTTTTAAGGGGGTAGAATGGACTTTAGGGAGTGTTTGGTTAGGGGTCTTAGAATGTAGTTTGGTCCTTAGGCTTAGAATGGGTTTTAGGTTAGACATTAGGCCATGTTTGGCCCAAGTCATGGCCCTTAGGTCTTGTTTGATTCTAGGTTAGGCTATTAAAACCCATTGGTTACCTAAGTTAGGCCTTGTGGGCCCCACTTCATAGTCCAAATAACCAATCCATGGCAAGGGTAGGGGTTCAAATGATCCAAAGGTTCAATTAGGGTATCTAGGACACGAGTATGTGGGTCCCACAGAAAAATAATCTAAAAAGGCTGATGACAGCACGAGCAGATCCTTAAGCGGATTCAGTAAGAGTGAGTTTGTTTGTAACTTCGGTGCTGCTGTCATGGCCCAAACTTCAAGGAAAATGGCGGGGCTTTGGCCCACATTTCCAAAACTTCGAGGGGGTTCTTTCTATGGTATTTCCAGTTCAAGGTCATTAGTGTTGACCATAGTCATAAGGCATTCCCCATTGGGTAACATCCCCCCAACCTTATTAAAAATTTTATCCTCGAAATTTGAGGCAACCTAGGTTTCAATGGCAAAGGTTTGTTGAACAACAATACCTCCAAATACCCACTACTTGAACTAAGTTAAGGTCGGGTCAAGATAAGGTAGTGTCGAGTTGACACAACAGATCATCGGGTCACATTATCACAGGGGTGTGGTCCACCTAATACCACCCTGATCTACACAATTATGGTCACATTTGTATTACAGAACTCAACCTGTCCAGTTTCCACTATAGGGTTCACACTCTGAATGCTTTTACTTCTGGTTATCTCAATACCTCACCCATCTTCAGAATGATTTGGAATATTGTTGAAATCTCCTATTGTTCACTCCCAATATGGAGGGAATGCATTTGGTGACCCATTACTCCATTCATATCTATTGTTGGAAAAGGTCTTGTTACGTCCTTCAGTTTCAGCCTTCAGATCTCTGTACCCGTCTCACGGTGACTACACAAGGAAAAGTCCGTTATGGTTCTCCTTCGAGAGCCAAACAACCTCCTATTGTAGGTCTCAGTCAACTCATGCTAATTAATTTACCCAGTTATCATTAAGTTCATCTATTATTAACCCATGATCAACATGACCAAGGGTCAGGGCTTAACTAAGCGATCACAGTAAAGCCTAGGTAAGGTCATACTTGTAGTACCAGAGAATCACTCTAGTCACACAAGTCCAAGGTCTTAAGGGACATATCTATATATACATATATATATATATATATATATATATCACTAATTCATAGGAAAATTTCAAGAATTACATTCATATCCCTATGGACATATCTGTCATCTAGGTCAGATCATAAGAACAAGAGTCCTCGAGTATGGTTCGCTAAGTCTTTTTGGAAAGTCAACTCACGGTGTAGGACTCCCTCTATGAGTCTAAACATGGTTTGGAGGAACCAAGTAAAGTACAGATAGAGTCATCACTAACTCCTGGTATCATGAGTGACCTTCAAATATACGTGGCCTCTGTGGCTCATTCCAAATGAACCAGTCCTAGTCAACCCAATACTCCCCTTACCTAATATCTACCTGCAGGGTTAGGCTTCTTATCCACAAGGTCTGAGTCCATCTATTTATGGGGTCTAGGGGTTTTCATCCCCAAGAGTAACTCTCCTCCCCCTTTAGGTAAGAGGGGAGTCACAAAGCACACTATTGGCTTTCATTCCTCAATGGCTGGTCTGGTCGATGTAGGTCCAAGAATGCAGACGCCATAGTCTGCATCTAAGGCAAATAATTAACCATGCATGGCCAAGAAAAATGGGTATCCAACCTAGGGTATGAGCATTAATTCATCATACAAGGGGGTGATTAAAAGGTCTTAAAAGTCTGGGATCAAAATCCTAAAAGAATAGCGAGCGGACTCACGAGCGGAATTGGTGCTGTGGGTCCATTCGTCTTTCCCTCACAAGACAGGGAGAGCGGACTAACGGGCAGATGCGGAATGTGAATCCGTTAGTTCGTCCGTTCTCAAAAGACCAAAGGTCCGAGAGAATATGAATCGATATGATCTACGGGCGGACTCATGGCGGTGGATCCGTTCGTTGATCCATTCAATTATAAAGATAGGACTTTTCAAATTCTAGGCGGGACGGATTGACGAACAGAGTCACGATAACTGATTCCGTTTGTTTGTCCATTCGAGGAATCTCAACAAAACAGAAACCGTGAGTTTCAAAACTCACTTTGGCTCCAAAGAAAACACAACTGTAGGGAGAGGGAGAAAGGCTCTATAGGTCTCTTGAGGAGTTCTCATACAAGTTCAAGCCTCAAAGATCACTTCTCACTTGATCAAGGTAAAACTTATCTTCTCCATTTTCCTTTAAAATCTCTATTCTTCTCAATGAGAGATTTTGCTTGTGTCTCTTCATCTTCTCCTTCATTTCTCCTTGGCTTTATGATAATTCATTCCAAGTATGATCATATGTTGACTTTGCTTGCACTCTTTTGGCCACATATACCATGTTCATGCCAAAATCGATCTAGGCTAAAGCTTTTGGGTTTGGTTCAAGCTCTAACTATCAATGGCACTATAGAAACGGCTTCCTACTTGTTCATTGTATCTCTTCAAGCATTTTAGAGATTGCTTAACTTGCTTAGTTAGTTATCATGGTTAAGTTTCCAACTCTTGCTTGAATAAGCTCTCCCATTCGTTCATGCTTGAGAAACCTTTCAAGTTCATGCCTAATCCATTACATGCCTCTAGATTTTATCAAATTACCTCATTGATATGTTATCAAGTACATCCTTTACACATTTGTGTAATAGTAGACAAAATCCTTGGAATCTATTTTCTCTTCCCAGTATTTCATTCTCTTAATGTATTCCCAAATGCATTTTATATTCTTGGGATTACTTGCATAATTCTTAGTATTCATTTCCTTTTCTCAACAAATGGTTCTTATCCCAAGTTGGAATATTCCATTCCAAAACTTATGCTAATTGCTCACTTAGTCTCATCCTTCACATTCATACAATAGTGACTACATGTGGAGCTTATTTGTCTACTAATCTTGTCTCTTCTCCTTTCTCCAAACACATTTTCAATGGTTTCCACATTCCCATTACACATTATCATTGCCTATATATATATATATATATATATATATCCTTTTGATCATGTGAAATCTCCTCTTCAAATTATCCCCACGTAACTTAGGCATTTCACCCTTTGTAAACTTATTGCCAAACATATACATCATTATTCCAATTTGACTTACCTTCTCGCCATTCTTCTTGGTGTTGCTTCGTATGGGCAGGTGACCTCATGGCTCCAAAAAGAGAGAGGGACACTGGTATCGTGCTTGCCATTCCTATTACCCACCAGGTGTCTCGGCTGACCATTGGAGGGACAGAGGGACACTCTCAGGGATGTCTTTTTAGCAGGAGAATCCTCTTGGAAAGGGACCTAACTGTGGAGGAAGTGATGGTGTATCAGGTGGAGACTAGATTTGAGAAGTTGGAATGGTCCAACCTGCTAGTTATGCCTGAGTTCTACTACCCTACTCTGATCAGAGAGTTCTACTCAAAATTGCTGCTGACTAAGGGGGAGGATGGTTATCTCAGATTGACTACAGTAGTAAAGGGCGTCGCCATCAGTTTTACCACAGAAGAATTGGGAATCATCCTTGATGTTTCAATAGAAGGGAAAAGATTTACTATTCTTCGGACAGCCATCCAGACTCAAACCTGCACCCGAAAGAGAGTAGAGAGTTGTTCCAAGTGCTCATGAACATGAACAACAGGTACAAGAAGAATAAGGATCTCTCCAAATTTCCTCCTTCCCAGCGAGTCCTCATTTTCATTGCCAAAACAAATCTGGTTCCCTCCAAGGCAAGTAGCATGCACCCTTCTCTGATGTCTACGGTATTAGCTCACTCCCTATATACTGGCCAACCTATTTGTCTCCCGTACATAATCATGAAGCACATGGCTCGCACTGTTATGGATTTCACTCGAAGGCACGCACTGCCCTACAGTCGACTACTCACTTGGGTTTTCCTCTGCTTTGAGGTTGACCTTGATCAGGAACCCAGGAAGTCAAGCACTTGGGAGCCTATCGGGTTCGACACCCTGCGAGAGATGAACCTATACCCTATTTATGACAGTACAGGGGGACAGGTTCAGCATGATAAGGGGAAAAGAATCAAAGATGGTGAGGGAAATGATAGTGAGGCCGGTTCTGAGCTCAAAGGTCCCAAATCACTTGCAGCAGGTACCTCAAAGATCACAGGGGGAGGTGATGACTTATCAATGTCCATCAAATAGTTGGGAGTGCGAGTGGCAGATGGTTTTAACAAGATAGGGAAACAACTTAATGCTCAGGCTTGGTGTATGGCGGATATAGAGCGAGGGATTGACAACATCAATTTCTTCCTTGGTCGTGGTGGTGACGCCAGTGCCAATGATTAGTTCTGATCCTCCTCCAAAATTCTTAGAATTATCTTATCAGTTCAGTTCTTTCAGTCTCTTGCCCTTGAGGGGTAATTTGTGGAACTATTTCATTTGCTCTTTTTCCTTTAGTTTTTCCTTTTCTCCTTTTTCTTTCCTTTCTTGGATCTGACAGTGTGAAAACTCTGAAAACCTTCAAAATCAATAGATGTTCACCTTGATCTTACATGGTTACTAATAGGTGTTTTGGGTCAGACAAGTGAAATTTGATACTTTAAGTTAGAGAGGGCATAGGTATGCCCAAACAGGAAATGATACAATCATGGTTGGATTCGAAGGATTGAGTTAAACAGGCTAGAATCACAGGTGTCAAATGGGGAAGAACACTAGTTGCCTCTAGGAAAAATTAAATTCTTTGGAATAGTTATATTTAGCGTTTATATATATACATATATCATTTATTCCCTCTTTTAGATCATCGTGGATTATTATGGTTAATTAAATGAATATAATACTAAACATAAATTATAACATATGTATGCCCCTCTAATATCTATTTAAGACTCAACCAAGTAATTACACAATTATTATTCCACAGCCTACATTTCAATTCTAGGTTCCAGGTTGACTATTATCATCTAGATTCTTATTTTCACTCCAATTAGTTTTCTTTCTATGTCTGCACACAATAGTTTATGTTCTTGAGAGTTTTACTTTAGAACCTATTTGTAGAGAGTAAATTAAGAGGTTACACTGGACTGTGGTCGGTGCAGAGCATCAGCCTCTGATATCACTTTGTCACGCCTCTATCCCGATGTAATAAATATTGCCACATAGGGGTATGACTGGGACAATCACACATCATCCCAACACCTACCAGGATCGTAGATACAGTGTTCCGAGCCATAGTCCACCCTGTCATCACATTATAACAACAAAAAGGAACGCACCGAAAGGAATAAAAAGTTCTAATCACAGAGTTAGCGGAAGCGAAATCAAATTCAAATATGTGAAATTATAGAGCATCGGTTCTCTAATGATAACACATAGTACAATATCAATGTTCATAACCATTTAATCTCTCCTAATAAGTAAACATATAGTTTATACATGGTTATGGAATGAATATAGAAAATTTAAATAATAATAAACAACCGCCCCAAGGGCACAAATGCTTGGGTGTACATCTACATCCAAGTCACAATCATCAACTCCACTTGATCCGCATCTAACTGTGCTCATCAAGAGACTATCTGCATATAAACTAAAAATGGTTGTACAATGGGGTTAGCTACACTAGCTAGTGAGGGAGCAAAGGGGAATGCGCACACATCACATAATCAATATCAAATAGAATGATGCATGCTAATGTTAGATTCATTTTTCACCTAGCACATAATTCTATCGGTCAAGTATATGCTACTGTGATAACTCGGGAAACACTGAGGGTCACTTATCCTATCGTCCTAGTGAGACCTCAATTATCACGAAGGGACCTACGCCGGTAGAAGCCATCATGACCACCCAGTGGCAAAGCCCGATAGCCATCACTACCCCTGCCCTAGCCTCTCCCACCTCCACAGACCGCGGGTGCTAAGACTATTCAACACATAAACCCCTGTTGGCAAGGGTCGTAGCATAAGGGAACAAGCATCCTAGCCACAGATATATTATATGCAGGGTCCTATCGTCCCGAGAGGTATCCGAGTACATCAACGTCCCATTCAATCTAATACCCGGGTACCAGCACAACACGGCACATACAGATCAGGATGACATACAATAGTTTTCATAATTTAAATAAATTGGGGTTTCGGTACTGGTACACCCGGCACCGTAGCCCGATACCATGGTGAGCATGCTATCACATTCATATCAGTTCACAATTAGATAATAATGCAATGAGCACAATGCTTATAAATATATACTAGCATGCTTCAGATTAACAATTATATAATATTCAAATCCAATAAAGTCACCCAGAACCCACTCACCAGGCATAGGTGTCACCGAGCATGATTGGCATGAATCTCCCCAGGCATCGGGTGTCATCCGGCATGGTTCACATGAATCTCACCGGTGCACCAACCTAACATATAAAAGAAAGCATTAAAATAGATATAGAAGGGTCCCATGCTAGGCCCTCAAGGTTAGAATCAATTCTCAACCAAGACAGCACAAGCAGACTCACGAGCGGTCTCAGTAGAGGTGAATCTGCCCCTGACTCCTTTCAGGCCAAAGGATAAAATCAGAGCGAGCGGACCCACGAGCGGATCTTCTTAGTTGAGTCCGATTGTTGATCCATTCGACACCTGAGACAACCATAAAATGGAGCGGATCCACGGGCGGATGTGCTTCTTGGGTTTGCCCCTACATTCATTCAATTTCCTGAGATAGACCCAAGAGCAACAGGCTTCGGGCGTAGGCAAACAAAGTGAATCCGTGCCTTTGTCTGCTCAGGCCAACACACAGGGTTTATATTGGGCAAACTGGCGGTTGGTACCACGATAGATGGATCCGATCGTTCATCCACCGACAATCTCTTCTGAGATTTCAAGGAGTTTCAGCTCTAGCTTGGAGCTTGGAGCTCCTTAGCATCTTAGGAATAGGGGAGGGGTTTGTAAGCATTCCTAGGGTCACTAGAACCTAGGCTTAAGCTCATGGATCCAAGATCCTACAAGGTTGAGTCTTAATTGGGATCCAAAGGTTAGGTTTCAAGGTCTAAAACCAAGGTTCACCAACAATGGCTGGAATTACAGCACCAAGGGGTCCAAACCAGTCCTAGGTCAGCTCTATTAGAGCTCCAACTAGGGACCGAGCTCCACCTTGAATCCCAATGGAACTCTAGGTCAGTCCAAGCTCAAGGATTCTACCAAAATCAATGGGAAAATGGGGGAGAACCAGGTTTAGGGAGCTTACCTTGGTGAGATCCTCCCATGCAGGAGTGGAGTCCAAGGCTAGGTGAGCCTGATGCTCTCCTCCCTTCCTTTCCATCTCTTCTCCTTCACCTTCTTCTTCCTTCTTGGTCCGGTCAGCAAGAGGCGGAGATGTGGGGTAGCCAGCCATTTTGGCATAGCTCCCATCTTCTTACCTTCCCCTCTCATTCCTCTTCCACTCCTACTTCTTCCCTCTTTCTTCCTCCTTCTTCTCCTTCTCTTGTCTCTTCTCCTCCACGGTTTTGGGGAGGGAGAGAGATAAGAGAATAAAAGGGTTTCTTTTAGTTTTAAAGGGGTGTAGAAGGGACTTTAGGGAGTGTTTGGTTAGGGGTCTTAGAATGTAGTTTGGTCCTTAGGCTTAGAATGGGTTTTGGGTTAGACATTAGGCCATTGTTTGGCCCAAGTCATGGCCCTTAGGTCTTGTTTGGTTCTAGGTTAGGCTATTAAAACCCATTGGTTACCTAAGTTAGGCCTTATGGGCCCCACTTCATGGTCCAAATAACTAATCCATGGCAAGCGTAGGGGTTCAAATGATCCAAAAGGTTCAATTAGGGTGTCTAGGACACGGGCATGTGGGTCCCATAGAAAAATAATCCAAAAAGGCTGATGCTAGCACCAGCGGGATCCTCGGGCGGATTCAGCAAGAGTGAGTCCATTCATAACTCCGGTGCTGCTCTCATGGCCCAAACTTCAAGGAAAATGGCGGGGCTTTGGCCCACATTTCCAAAACTTCGAGGGGGTTCTTTCTATGGTATTTCTAGTTCAAGGTCATTAGTATTGACCATAGTCATAAGGCATTACCCATTGGGTAAGGTCTGGATTGGTCTGGGGTATAGGGGATATTTGGGGTGCAGGTGTAACATGTTTAGTTTTGATCCGAACCAGATCGGGTGGGACGTTTGGGGTTAGTAGGGGGTATTACTGAACTTTTTTGGGTTTGGGCTTTTCTAAAACCTATCCTTATCTCTAATGAGATGTGTGGATGAGATGTTGAGGGTCTTAACATTCCTAACGATACATATTTTGACATATATTTAGTTCTGGTTTGAACCAGACCGAGAGAGTCGTTTAGGGTTATTGGGGGCATTTTTGTACTTTTTTGGGTTAGGGATTTTCTAAGAAGTGTCCTTACCTCTTATGAGAGATGTGAATGAGATGTCGAGGGTCGAGACCTTAAAATCGATACATATTTTGACATACGTTCGATTGAAGTCCAAACTAGATCCGGTGGGTCATTTGGGGTTATTGGGGGGTATTTCAGAACTCTTTTTTTGGTTTTGTCTTTTCTAAAAAGTGTCCTTATCTCTTATGAGACATGTGTTATGAGATGTTGAGGGACCAGACCTTCGAATCGATATGTATTTTGATATATATTCAGTTCCTGTCCGAACCAGACCGGGTGGGTCGTTTGGGGTTATTGGGGTGTATTTCTGAACATTTTTGGGATTGGGCTTTTCTAAAAAGTGTCCTTATCTCTTATGAGATGTGTGGATGAGATGTTGAGAGTCTAGACATTCATATCGATATGTATTTCAACATATGTTCAGTTCCGGTCCAAACCAGGCCAGGTGGGTCGTTTGGGGTTATTGGTGGGAATTTCTGTACTTTTTTGGGTTAGGGCTTTTCTATAAAATGTCCTTACCTCTTTTGAAAAGTGTAGATGAGATGTTGAGGGTCGAGACCTTCGAATCGACACATATCTTGACATATGTTCAGTTTCGATCCAAAGCAGACCCGGTGCGACGTTTGGGGTTATTGAGGGGTATTACTGAACTTTTTTGGGTTTGTGCTTTTCTAAAGCATGTCCTTATCTCTTATGAGATGTGTTGATGAGATGTTGAGGGTCTAAACATTCGTATCGATACGTATTTTGACATATGTTCAGTTATGGTCCGAACCAGATCGAGTGGGTCGTTTGGGGTTATTGGGGGCATTTTTATACTTTTTTAGGTTTGGGCTTTTCTAGGAAGGGTCCTTATCTCTTATGAGTGTGTGGATGAGATGTTGAGGGTAGAGACCGTCGAATCCATACGTATTTTGACATATGTTCATTTCAGATCTGAACCAGACCGGGTGGGTCGTTTGGGGTTATTGGGGGGCATTTTAGTACTTTTTTGTTTCAGGGCTTTTCTATAAAGTGTCCTTATCTCTTATGAGATGTGGGGATGTGATGTTGACGGTCGGGACCTTCGGATCGATACGTATTTCCGTATATGTTCATTTCAGGTCTAAACCAGACTGGGTGGGTCATTTGGGGTTATTAGGGGGCATTTTTATACTTTTTTGGGTTAGGTCTTTTCTCTAAAGTTTTCTTATCTCTTATGAGACGTGTAGATGAGATGTTGAGGAACGAGACCTTCGTATTGATATGTATTTTGACATATGTTCAGTTCTGGTCCGAACCACGCCAGGAGGATTATTTGGGCATTTTGGGGGATATTTTTGTATTTTTTTGGGTTAGGGCTTTTCTATAAAATGCCCTTATCTCTTATAAGAGGTGTGGATGAGCTGTGGAGGGTCTAGACCTTCGAATCTATACGTAATTCGACATCTGTTTAGTTCTGGTCCGAACCAGATCGGGTGGGTCATTTGGGGGTTTTGGGGGTATCTCTGAACAGTTTTTGTTTTGGGCTTTTCTAAAAAGTGTCCTTATCTCTTATGAGACGTGTGGATGACATTATGAGGGTTTAGACATTCGTATCAATACGTATTTCGTTATATGTTCAGTTCTGGTGCGAACTAGGCGGGGTGGGTCATTTGGGGTTATTGGTGGGCATTTCTATACTTTTTTGTGTTAGAGCTTTTCTATTAAGTGTCCTTATCTCTTATGAGACGTGTGGACCAGATGTTTAGGGTCGGGACCTTTGAATCGGTACGTATTTCTGCATATGTTCATTTTCGATCTGAACTAGATCGGGTGGGTCGTTTGGGTTTATTGGGGGGGTATTTCTGTACTTTTTTGGGTCAGGGCTTTTCTCTAAAGTGATCTTGTCTCTTATGAGGAGTGTGGATGAGATGTTGAGACCTTCGTATCGATGCGTATTTTGACATTTGTTCAGTTCTGGTGTGAACCAGACCAGGTGGATCATTCGGGCATTTGAGGGGGGCATTTCTGTATTTTTTAGGTTTGGACTTTTGTGTAAAGTGTCCATATCTCTTATGAGAGGTGTGGATGAGATGTGGAGGGCCGAGACTTTCGAATTGATACATAATTCGACATATGTTCAGTTCTTGTCCGAACCAGACCAGGAGGGTCATTTGGGCTTATTGGGGAGAATTTTTGTAATTTTCTGGGTTAGGGCTTTTCTATAAAGTTTCCTTACCTCTTATGAGAGGTGTGGATGAGATGTTGAGGGTCGAGACCTTCTAATCGATACGTATTTCTACATATGTTCAGTTTCGGTCCAAACCAGACCGGGTGGGTCATTTGGGGTTATTGGGGGTTATTTCTTAACTTTTTTGGGTATGGGCTTTTCCAAAAAGTGTCCTTATCTCTTATGAGACGTGTGGATGAGATGTTGAGGGTCTAGACCTTCGTATCGATACATATTTTAACATATGTTCAGTTCAGGTCCAAACCAGATCGGGTTGGTCGTTTGTGCATTTTGGGGGGCATTTCTGTACTTTCTTGGGTTAGGGATTTTCTATATTATGTTCTTATCTCTTATGAGAGGTGTGGATGAGATGTGGAGGGTCTAGACCTTCGAATCGATATGTATTTTGACATATGTTCAGTTCTAGTCCTAACTAGACCGGGTGGATGGTTTGGGCTTATTAGGGTGCATTTCGGTACTTTTTAGGGTTAGGGCTTTTCGATAAAGTGTCCTTATCTCTTATGAGATGTGTGGATGAGATGTTGAGGGTCGAGACCTTCGTATCGATACGTATTTCAACATATGTTCAGTTCCGGTCCGAACCAAATCGGGTGGGTCGTTTGGGAATTTTGGAGGGGCATTTCTGTACTTTTTAGGGTTAAAGATTTTCTATAAAGTGTCCTTATCTCTTTTGAGCGGTGTCGATGAGATGTGGAGGGTCAAGAACTTCGCATCGATATGTATTTCGACATATGTTCTGTTCTAGTTCGAACTAGATCGGGTGGGTAGTTTGGACTTATTAGGGGCACTTCGGTACTTTTTTGGGTGATAAAATAATCAAATTGGGTCTCAACTTACATCATAGACTGTAGTTTCTATAGGAATCACATAACCCGCATTGTCGGCAGTCCTTGCATTATCATCCTTACAAAAAGCCATGATATTGACACCCTTAGAACCAAGGGCCAGCCCAATGGGTGGTGGTGTGGCCTTCCTTGCCTCTAGAGCAAGCTTAATAACTCCAGTCACTGCCCCAAGAATGTGAATAAACAAGAAATAAATTGAACAAATTAAAGCAATCTATGGTAACACAACAAATAATACCTGCATAGAGAATGATTCAGCACTCCAATAAGTGCAGAAATAAACTTACACTGGCACACAGTAAGCTTAAAATCCATAGTTAAAATAATTACAAAAAGACCCTCAACAATCAATGAAGCATTACTACTTAAGAACGAATGAATAAAAAGAAATAACCAATTTAAGCAAATGAGCTAACAGAGAAATAGAGTGCGCAGCTTCACCATCCCCAATTAAAGAGTAAATAAAATAAGTGACTAGACCTTCGAATTGATACATATTTTGGCATATGTTCATTTTCAGTCCGAAGCAGACCGGGTGGCTCATTTGGGGTTATTGTGAGGCATTTTCTATACTTTTTTAATTCAGGGCTTTCTATAAAGTGTCCTTATCTCTTATGAGACATGTGGATGAGATGTTGAGGCTTGAGACCTCCGAATCGATATGTATGTCGACATATGTTCAATTCTGGTCCGAACCAGACCGGGTGGGTTGTTTGGGGTTATTGGGGGGCATTTCTGTACTTTTTTGGGTTAGGGGTTTTCTATAAAGTGTCTTTATCTCTTATGAGACATATGGATGAGATGTTGCAGGTCGAGACCTTCGAATCGATACGTATTTTGGCATATGTTCTGTTCAGGTCCGAACCAGACTAGGTGGGTAGTTTGGGCTTATTGGGGGCATTTTGTACTTTTTGGGTTAGGGCTATTTTATAAATTGTCCTCATCTCTTATGAGACGTCTGGATGAGATGTTGAGGGTCGAGACCTTCATATCGATATCTAATTTGACATATGTTCAGTTCTGGTCTGAACCAAAGTAGGAGGGTCATTTGTGCTTATTGGTGGGCATTTCTGTACTTTTTTGGTTAGGGCTTTTCTATAAAGTGTCCTTACCGCTTATGAGAGGTGTGAATGAGATGTCGAGGGTCGAGACCTTATAATCGATACATATTTTGGCATACGTTTTGTTCCGATCCGAACCAAGCTGGGTGGGTCATTTGGGGTTATTGGGGGGTGTTTCAGAACTTTTTTTGGTTTTGTGTTTTCTAAAAGTGTCCTTATCTCTTATGAGACGTGTTTATGAGATGTTGAGGGACTAGACCTTCGAATCAATATGTATTTCGACATATGTTCAGTTCCTGTCCGAACCAGACCGGGTGGGTCGTTTGGGGTTATTGGGGTGAATTTCTGAACATTTTTGGGTTTTGACTTTTCTGAAAAGTGTCCTTATCTCTTGTGAGACTTGTGGATGAGATGTTGAGGGTCTAGACATTCATATCGATACGTATTTTGACATATGTTCAATTCCGGTCCGAACTAGGCTGGGTGGGTCATTTGGGGTTATTGGTGGGAATTTATGTACGTTTTTGGGTTAGGGCTTTTCTATAAATTATCCTTACCTCTTATGAGAGGTGTAGATGAGATGTTGAGGGTCGTCGAGACCTTCGAATCGATACATATTTCGACATATGTTCAGTTTCGATCCAAAGCAGACCAGGTGGGACATTTTGGGTTATTGGGGGGTATTAATAATCCTTATCTCTTATGAGATATGTGGATGAGATGTTGAGGGTCTAAACATTCGTATCGATACGTATTTCGACATATGTTCAGTTCTGGTCCGAACCAGATCGAGTGGGTCGTTTGGGATTATTAGGGGCATTTTTGTACTTTTTTCAGTTTGGGCTTTTCTAAGAAGGGTCCTTATCTCTTATGAGACGTGTGGATGAGATGTTGAGGGTAGAGACCATCGAATCCATACGTATTTCGACATATGTTCATTTCTGGTCTGAATTAGACTGGGTGGGTCATTTTGGGTTATTGGGGGGCATTTCAGGACATTTTTGGGTCAGGGCTTTTCTATAAAGTGTCCTTATCTCTTATGAGATGGGTGGATGAGATTTTGAGGGTCGGGACCTTCGGATCGATACGTATTTCTGCATATGTTTATTTCAGGTTTAAACCAGACTGGGTGGGTCATTTGGGGTTATTCGGGGGCATTTCTGTACTTTTTTGGGTCAGGTCTTTTCTCTAAAGTTTCTTTATCTCTTATGAGATGTGTAGATGAGATGTTGAGGAACGAGACCTTCGTATTGATACGTATTTTGACATATGTTCAATTTCGATCCGAACCTGATCGAGAGGATTGTTTGGGCATTTTGGGGGATATTTCTGTATTTTTTTGGGTTAGGGCTTTTCTATAAAGTGTCATTATCTCTTATAAGAGGTGTGGATGAGATGTGGTGGGTCTAGACCTTCGAATCGATACGTTATTTGACATATGTTCAGTTCTGGTCCGAACTAGACCAGGAGGCTCGTTTGGGCTTATTGGGGTGGAATTTCTGTACTTTTCTAGGTTAGGGCTGTTCTATAAAGTGTCCTTAGCTCTTATGAGAGGTGTGGTTGAGAAGTTGAGGGCCGAGACCTTCAAATCGATACGTATTTCGATATATGTTTAGTATCGATCTGAACCAGACCGGGTGGGCCATTTGTGTGAATTCACCTGGAGGGGGGTGAATAGGTGAAGATAGCAAAATATGCTAAAATAATGCAGAATAAAAAATTATCTAAGGCAAGTAAAACAAACAAGTAACAAAGATAACATACAAGATTTATAGTGGTTCGGCCAAGCTTGCCTACGTCCACTCCTCTCACCGTAGAGAGAATTTCACTATGTCAAATCTTGAGTAAGAGCAAGACGACTCATACAAGTCTTGAGAAATGAGCAAGAGGACTCAACAACAACTAATCTTGATTATTGAGCAAGAGAACTCAACCTACCCTTGATTCTGAGCAAGAGGACTCAAAACATCATATAAAATGTAAATAAATACTAAGATTAAAGTTACCTCAACCTTAGTGAAGCTTTGCTACCTTTTAAACTATGAAGCTTTATGCAAAATGAAGCAGCTTGTGAGAGAGTGTGCTTTGAATGAATGCTTGAATTATCACTTGAAAGTCACTTGTATTGGAGGCTCTTAATTATGTTTTGCAATGGTGATTAGAGCCTTAAACAAGTGAATATTTATAGGCTAGATGGCTTAATTTAATTAGGAATCTAAATTAAGATCGGATTCCAAAAGTCATATATAATCCAGTATGTTGGATTTTAATCCGGTATGCCGGATCACCTAATTTTCTTATTGAACAAGGGAATAATGGTCAAATTATAATAGCCTTTTATTGATCTGGTATGTTGGATTATGATCCGGTATGCCGGTTCATGATCCGATATGTTGGATTACAATTCGGCGTGGGCTGGAAAGCTACTGCAGGCAATTTCTTGAGATTGCAACACTGATCCGGTATGCCGGTTCACCTGATCCGATATACCTTTTCACCAAATTTCTGCTGAAATTTGTTAAGTCCTTTATTGGACTTACTTGGATGATTCCAATTGGATTTGGTCACATGGATTGGGTTTAATTAAAACCTCCTAAAGTCCATCTAAATGAATGCATGCATGTGTGTGCATTACATCAATTGTGACTTTAAATTATGATACAACTAGATACAAGAATAAACATGTTCTTGATGTCTTGTATCTCAAAGAGTTGCTTGAATAGAAGTCTTGAAAGTAGTCCTTCATTTCACAACATTCTTTGAAATCTTTGTCTTGGTGCATCAAGCTTTTATATGCTCCCCCTTACTTGATGCTCATCTTTTATGAAGTCTCTCTATACAATATAACACAGGTTAGTACAACTAACTTATTTGTTATCATCAAAATCATAATGGGTGATGTGTGGAATTTAACCCAACAATCTCCCCCTTTTTGATGATGACAAATAAATAGAATAAAAAATATAAAGAGATAATATCAAGATAATTTATGTTCAAAAGATAAACTACAACTTTATCTCCCCATTTCTCTCCCCCTTTGGCATTATCAAAAAGCGGGGATAGAAAGAAAAAACTTAATAAAAAATTTGGTCCCCATTGTATATTGGGTCCGTCAATGTCAGTATCATATATTCCTCTTGGTCTCCAAACCATTTGGTTTTCATTTACACTTTAGTTACCATACCAATTTGGGTATGATTTGGGGGTTCCAAGGTCTTTGGTTTTGGAGTACTCTATATGAACCTTGGTTTTTGGGTGGTCTTTGCACCTTAGGTGGAGTTCTAGTAGGTCTTTGCACCTTTGATTGACTCTTCCTGTTTTGAGCATTGTAAGGTCTTCTAGGATGGTGGAAAGATTGGTTCATATGGTGACATTCCCAAATAGTATGTTCCTTCTTGTTGTAATTATTGTATATAATAATTTGAGGGATATAGGGAGTCTTCCCTTTGGGATTGGGTTTGCTAAATTGAGGGCTCTTCTTTCTTGAGTAACATTCATCAAGAGAGTGTCCTTTCTTTCTACAGTAGTTATAGTATTTATTTTTCTTTGCTCTCTTGCTTGCTATCTTACTTGAACTTGGCTTTTGGGTTTGCTTTGATTTCATGTTCACATCATAGCCTAGCCCTTCCTTGTTGAAAGGTGCTTTAGATGAAAATACAAATAAATATCAAGATTCTTTTTACCATTAGTAAATGATTCTAAGTCTTTACACAGTTTCTCTTTTTTTTCTTTTAAGTTGTTAACTTGAGAAGTTAGAGTTGTATTTTGGTCTTTGAGGGTATTTATCTCTTTTAAGAGATTCTTTTTAGTAGTGGCTAACTCCATGCTACTTTGGTAGAGGTCTTCAAAAGCTTCTTCTAATTCTAGAAAGTCTCTATGAGATGGAGAAGTGGGGGTTACCTCATTTTCACTTTCTTCATCTTCAATAGCCACAAAAGCAAGGTTGATTTGCTCTTCTTCTTGAGATTCTTCTTCTTCCTCTTCTTCACCGCTTGAATCGAATGAGTGTTCAGCTTTGTATACTTTTTTGTATTTTTTTATCTTCAGACAATCTCCCCTATAGTGTCCTGGTTTTCTACACTCATAACACACAATATCTTTTGAAGAAGAGTCAGTATTTTCTTTAGAAGTACCTTTACCTTTTTTGTCTCATGAGAGTCTCCTCTTATTGAATAAGGTTTTGCCTTTGTTCTTTAGGAACTTTGAGAATTTTTTTGAGAGATATTCGATCTCATCATCGGATAGTTCTTCTTCATCATCACTGATTTCATATGATTTGATCACTACAACCTTCTTCTTCGGTTCTTTTGGTTCAACCTCCTTGGTGTCCAGTTTGAGTTCCATTTCATGGGTTTGGAGTGATCCCAACATTTCATTTAGCCTTGGCTTATCGATGTCCCTAGATTCTATGATTGTTGTAGTCTTGGGTCTCCATTTCTTTGAAAGAGATCTCAATATCTTTCGAACATTTTCACCATTGGAGTAAATCTTCCCTAAACCTTTCAGCTTGTTTATAATTTTAGTAAAACGGGTAAACATTGCATATATGTCCTCATCATTTTTCATCTTAAACAACTCATATTCATTAACTAACATATCAATTTTAAATTGTTTCACTTTATAAGTACCTTCATAAGTAACAACAAGCTTATCTAACATCTCCTTAGCGGAGTCACACATACATGTCCTATTATATTCTTTTTCTCCTAAGGTACATTGAATATAGCTTATAGCTACATAGTTGAGTTGAACCTTTGTTTTTTCAGCTGGGGTCCACTCTTCCTTAGGCTTGTCTATAGAGTTTGGTCCATTCTCAATGACTTCCCACGCATCAATATTATTGGCACATACGAAGTTCTTGAAGCGATTATTCCAATAGGAGAATCCTTCACCTTCAAAGAAGGGAGGTCGGATAATGTTATATCCTTCAACCTTGCGATTAACAGAAGATCCCATGGTCGTAAAACTCTTTGTTGGATTAAAAATAATCACGATCTTGAGCTCCCACTCTGATATCAAATGTGAATTCACCTAGAGGGGGTGAATAGGTGAAGATAGCAGAATATGCTAAAATAATGCAGAATAAAAAATTATCTAAGTAAGGCAAGTAAAGTAAACAAGCAACAAAGATAACATAAGATTTATAGTGGTTCGGCCAAGCTTGCCTACGTCCACTCCTCTCACCGTAGAGAGAATTTCACTATGCCAAATCTTGAGTAAGAGCAAGAGGACTCGTACAACTCTTGAGAAATGAGCAAAAGGACTCAACAATAACTGATCTTGATTATTGAGCAAGAGGACTCAACCTACTCTTGATTCCGAGCAAGAAGACTCAAAACAACATATAAAATGTAAATAAATACTAAGATTAAAGTTATCTCAACCTTAGTGAAGCTTTGCTACCTTTCAAACTATGAAGCTTTATGCAAAATGAAGGAGCTTGTGAGAGAGTGTGCTTTGAATGGATGCTTGAATTCTCACTTGAAAGTCACTTGTATTGGAGGCTCTTAATTATGTTTTGCAATGGTGTTTAGAGCCTTAAACAAGTGAATATTTATAGGCTAGATGGCTTAATTTAATTAGGAATCTAAATTAAGATCGGATTCCAAAAGCCATATATAATCCGGTATGCCGAATTCTAATCCGGTATGCCGGATTCTAATCCGGTATGCCGAATCATCTAATTTCCTTATTGAACAAGGGAATAACGGTCAAATTATAATAGCCTTTTATTGATCCGGTATGCTGGATTATGATCCGGTATGCCGGTTAATGATCCGGTATGTTGGATTACAATCCGGCGTGGGCTGGAAGGCTACTACAGGCAATTTTTTGAGATTGCAACACTGATCCGGTATGCCGGTTCACCTGATCCGGTATATCTTTTCACCAAATTTCTGCTGAAATTTGTTAAGTCCTTTATTGGACTTACTTAGATGATTTCAATTGGGTTTGGACACATGGATTGGGTTTAAGTAAAACCTCCTAAAGTCCATCTAAATGAATGCATGCATGTGTGTGCCTTATATCAATTATGACTTTAAATTATGATACAACTAGATACAAGAATAAACACGTTTTTGAGGTCTTGTATCTCAAAGAGTTACTTGAATAGAAGTCTTGAAAGTAGTCCTTCACTTCACAACATATTTTGAAATCTTTTTCTTGGTGCATCAAGCTTTTACATGCTCCCCCTTACTTGATGCTCATCTCTTATGAAGTCTCTCTATACAATATAACACAGATTAGTACAACTAACTTATTTGTTATCATCAAAACCATAATGGGTGATGTGTGGGATTTACCCCAATAGTTTGGGGTTCTTAGGGGGTATTTCTAAACTTTTTTGGGTTTGAGCTTTTCTAAAAAGTGTCCTTATCTCTTATGAGTGGTGTGGATGAGATGTGGAGGGTCTGGACTTTCGAATCGATACTTAATTCGACATATGTTTAGTTCTAGTCCAAACCAAACCAAGAGGGTCATTTGGGCTTATTGGGGGGAATTTCTGTACCTTTTTGGGTTAGGGCTTTTCTATAAAGT
Organism: Telopea speciosissima; assembly: GCF_018873765.1. Classification (NCBI taxonomy): domain Eukaryota; kingdom Viridiplantae; phylum Streptophyta; class Magnoliopsida; order Proteales; family Proteaceae; genus Telopea; species Telopea speciosissima. Next base: position 47,522,331 of record NC_057916.1, read on the forward strand.
TTCCTTACCTCTTATGAGAGGTGTGGTTGAGATGTTGAGGGCCGAGACCTTCGAATCGATACGTATTTTGACATATGTTCCGTTCCGGTCCAAACCAGACCTGGTGGATCGTTTTGGGGTTCTTTGATGGTATTTTTGAACTTTTTTGGGTTTGGGCTATTCTAAAAAGTGTCCTTATTTCTTATGAGATGTGTGGATGAGATGTTGAGGGTCGAGACCTTTGTATCGATACGTATTTTGACATATGTTCAGTTTTGATCCAAACCAGATCGGGTGGGTCGTTTAGGGTTATTGGTGGGCATTTCTGTAATTTTTTGGGTTAAGGCTTTTCTATAGTGTTCTTATTTCTTATGAGACGTGTGGATGAGATGTGGAGGGTCGAGACCTTCAAATTGATACATAATTCGACATATATTCAGTTATGGTCTGAATCAGACTAGGAGGGTTGTTTTGATTTATTGGGGGCATTTCTGTACTTTTTTAGGATAGGGCTTTTCTATGAAGTGTCCTTACCTCTTATGAGAGGTGTGGATGAGAAGTTGAGGGTCGAAACCTTCGAATCGATACGTATTTCAACATATGTTCAATTTTGGTCTGAACCAGACCGAGTTAGTCGTTTGGGGTTATTGGGGGCTTTTTTTGAACTTTTTTGGATTTGGGCTTTTTTTTTTTATAGGCAAGTGTGAATGTATAAAGCTAAGAAAAAGGAATAAAGTACAAAGCTCTAGCATTTTGAGTGGAGAGAGAAGGTTTGGCGATTTTGAGATACTATGAACAGGTTGCTCTTGGTGATGGCCGGCAGGCCATTAGCTCCAGCTAATGGTCTCCCTCCCATTCTCATTCCGGGAGAGGGGGTGGGGGCAAGAAGGGTCTCGGGTGATGGGGATATTCTTGTTGGTTTGATTGGGGGTGCTGCTAGTGGAGGAAATGGTGGTGGTGCTGCAGTTTCTGATCCGAGTACTGATGTGCAAGGAGGTGTTCTTGTCTGTTTGAATGGGGGTGCTGCTAATGGAGGGAATGGTGGTGGTGCTTCTTCTTCGGGTGGTGCTTCTTGTTCGGGTGGTGGTTTTTCAAGTGGGCTTGCTGATGCTACTAAGAAGAAGATCGGGGTGCCCTGGTCAGCCTTGTTTTCCTCTTCAGGTTTTTCGGCTATTGGGGATGGTTTAAAGCTTTCTTTTGTTGAACCTTTGAAGATAGATGGATGGCTGGCTGCTAAATGTCCTTCGTCGGTGATCAATATTGCGCTGGAAAAATGGAGGAATACCCTTATGGATCACTTTATTGGAGGAAGACCTAGCTTCCCCTATGCCAGAGAAATTCTTTTGAAGCAATGGAAGGTTGTGGGGCATGTGGATGTGAACCTGCTAGATAGTGGAATATTCATCTTTCGGTTCAACCTGGAAGATGATAAAATTAAGGTCCTTGAAGGGGGTCCCTGGTATGTTCAGAAAAGGCCGATGATCCTTTGACCTTGGAGCCCAGTTGCTAATATGGAGAAGGTGGATTTGTGCTCTGTTCCGGTATGGATTACTCTCCCTAACCTGCCTTCTCATTTCTGGTCATCAAAAGCTCTCAGTTCAATTGGTAGTGTCATTAGGAGACCTATTGTCTTGGATAAAATGACAAGTGCTATGGAACGCTTATCTTATGCTCGGTTATATGTGGAGGTCTCTGCTGATACAGACCTTCCTTCTTCTGTCCCGGTCTATGATGATGAGGGATTTGTTTTTTCAATGTGTAAATTATGATTGGAAGCCGCCCTTATGCAAGCATTGCAAGGTCTTTGGTCACTCGGACTATACCTGTAAATTTGGTAGTGGAGATGCAAATCAGAAGAATCCAAAGCCCAAGAAAGAGTGGAGAGTGAAAAATTTAGTGAATATTGATCGTGAGGGTGCATGAGATGGTGGGGACTCCTTGGCCGGAGATGGTGGTGGTTCCTTGGCCGGAGGTGAAGGTGGCCATTTGGCCGAAGGTGGGTTGATTGTGGTGCATTGCAACCAGTTGGACAGGTTGACTCGGGTGGTCAAACTTAAATTTATTACCCATTATGTCTACCAAGAATAAAGCGAAAGTTGGAAGAAGTCAATCCGGATCAATCTTGAGTGAAAAAGGAATGGGGAGAGATTCGCCTAATTATGTGGATAAAGATAAAGGGAAGGAGATTGCACACCCAAATACCTTTGCCCAGTTGGAAAATCTAACGGAGGTGATTCACTACAACCCTGACATGATGCTGGACCCAGATTCATGTGCAATGCTTTTGGGAAATGAATTATTTGCTGAGGAGGATAAAGAGGAGGGAGAGATCTATGTCCAACCGTAAAATGCTCTTCCTAGTTTGGGAGAATGGAATGTTTCCTTAGATAGAGAAATTTTGGAGGAGGAAGGCAGCTTTGGTGGGAAGGATTTTGGGGGTTTTCCTTTTTTATAGGATTCCCTATCCAATTTGAATTCTGATTCGAATTCTTGCCTTATCATGAATAATGGTGCTGATTCTTTGGAGAAGGGAGGGATTGATGGAGTGAAAATTGAAGGAAGATTTGCTGAAGTGGTCAAAGATAATTCAATGGATTTGCTTGGATTAGGAAATCCTAATTCCTCCATGCTGACTTCATTGGACCCGATCTATTCTAATCTGACGATGAATAAGGATGAGGCAGACTTCGAAAGTGACAAGATCTTAGAAGGAGCACAGATTCTGAGGGAGATAGGGCAGTCTTGACATCTAAACCTTCTACTAATTTCGAAAGGTTGAAAAAGTAGGCAGCAAAGATTCGCTGTTCTCAAGGGTCTTCAGGGAAAGGTATGGGCCATTTAAATTAAATTTCTTCATCATTATTGGACCGACCCACTGGGAGGGGGTCCAAGTTCCAGGCCCAACAGGTCCCTTTAAACTCTAAAGAAAATGTTGGTGCTAAGGGGGACGGACCTAGTAAGGTGGGGGATGACTTTCCTAGCCTGGTTGCCAAATGAATTGCATCTCTTGGAACGTTTGAGGCATGAATGCCTCTATAAAGAGATTAGGGATTAAAAAGGGACTATCATGTCAAGTTGGCTTGCTTACTTGAAACCAAAGTGAAAGTGGATAATTGTGCTGACATTTTTTACCCTTTTATAACTAATTAGAAGTATGTGCATAATGGTGAAGCTGATTCCTTTATTCGGATCTTGTTGGGCTGGAACACAAAAGTTGTTAAGGTTGAAGAAATCCAAAAATCTCAACAATTTATTCATGCTAGGGTGTCAGTTTTGGGCACTTCTGTTACCTTCCTCTGTACTGCAGTGTATGCCTTTAATTCTATGGAGGACCGTAGGGATCTTTGGAGGCATGTGGGTGCAATTGCCAATAATATCTTGGAATTTTGGGTAGTTCTTGGGGACTTCAATGTGGTGCAACATCAAAATGAGAAGGTTGGAGGAGACACTATTCGGCAGGATGCAGTGGATGAGTTTAACTCGTTTAGTTTTTGATACAGGGCTAGTTGATTTGAAATGGAAGGGAGAATCTTTGACTTAGAATAATAAACAGAGTGGTAGCTCTTGCATTTGCTGCAAATTGGATAGGGTTATGATTAACATGACTTAGATGGATGTTTTAAGGTCCTCTGAAGCTGCCTTTCTTCCTCCAGGTCTCTCGGATCATTCTCCAATGGTTCTATCCATTCTTGAAGATGCTAACTTTGGCCTAAAACCATTCCGGTTCTTTGAGGCTTGGATTGGCAGGAGTGGGTTTGATGACATTGTTCCTAAGGGATGGACTTAGCCGATTAGCATGGCTCTTAACCCTATCCTTCGCTTTGCTGCCTGGCTTAAAAATGTAAAGAAAGAGCTTAGGAAATGGAATAAAGAAAGTGTGGGAGATGTGTTTCAGGCGGTTAAGGCTGCAGATTTTGAGCTAAAATAGATTCAATGCACTCTTGGTGCTCATCCAGATGATTCGGACTTGGTCTCTATGGAATCACAAGCCAAACTAAAATTGTGGGAAGCTCTGGCTATTGAAGAAAAGTTCGTAAAGGAGAAATCCAGGGTTAAACAAATCATCGATCCTAGGCAGCGGGTACCGATTCTTGATCGTAAGCTTGTTGAGTTCACGGTAGTCAATGCACATACGCATACTACCGCCCTTCTTCTTTACAAACAAAACAGGTCCACAGGGAAACACTTGGCCTGACAAAGCTCTTCTTCAATAGATCATTAAGCTGCTCTTGAAGTTCTTTCCATTCTGATGGGGCCATTCTATATAGGGCCTTAGACACTGGAGCAGCACCGGGCATAAAGTCAATCATAAATTCTGTCTCCTGATCCGGTGGTAACCATGTGAGGTGTTCCGGAAAGACATCAGGAAAATCTCTTAATACATTTATCTCTTCCATAGGTGTAATCTTAGCTTCAGTGTCTAGCACGGAGGCTAAGTAACATTGACAACCTTATGCTAACAGCTTCTGAACTTAGAGAGCTGAAATGATTGTCTTTCTGGGCTTTTTACTTTTGTTGCCCTTGAACACAACTTCATTGTCTTTCCCTAACTTGAAGAGCATCTTCCTCTCTACACAGATTAGGCTAGCTCCGTGAGTGGACAACCAAACCATTCTCAGAATGTATCAAAGTCCCTCATATCTAGGATTATCAAACTGGCCTCAAGTCCATGGTCGCTCACTCGAACAGGGCAAGAGTTGGAGGCTTGGTCAAGCTCGACCTTGCTTCCAGTCGGTGTGCAAACTATCAGCTTTTGTTCCATACTGGCCAGTTTAATTGGTATTCTCTCGACAAAGGAAGGTGATATAAAGGAGTGCGATGCTCCCAAGTCAAATAACACATATGCAGGTAAGGAGCACACAGAAATCATGCCTGACAAACACCGAATAGCCAAACATGATAAACTCAATCATAAAGAATTTTACTAAGGTGGTTGAGTACAACACCTGTGATGACACCAGGGTCAGACTGGGCTTCTTCATGAGTGGCAAAATAAACTCGCCCCTAAGTCTTGCTTGCTGGAGAAGAAATAAGTGGGCGAACAACAGTGTTGGCTTAGGGCGCCTTGGAAGTCACAACTGGCCATGAACCTGGCTGTCGAGGTTATGGGCAATCCTTGACCATGTGGCCGAACTCCTTGCAATTGTAACAAATAAGAGTCTGAGTCCCATAATAAGGAGCAGATGTAGCTTTAGGCACCTGGGCCACATCAAGTCTACGGGACCGAATTGGAGCTACATTAGTGTAAGCCCCTCTCCTCTAGAACTTGTTAGGTCCCCTAGAGTCATGAGATGGCATTGGCCTCTTGCTCGCTTGTATGGCCCTGTAATTCTCCCTCTGCTGATCTTCTATCAACCTGGGGGCTTCAACCACTTCTACATAGGTGGGGTACTTGTGTAGTACCACAGAAGTACTTAAGTTGGCTCTAAGCCCCCTTTCAAACCTTCTTGGTTCCACTTCCTCAGTCTTCAAGTGTGTCAGAGAAAAGAAGAAATACTCCTCAAAGATCTATTGATATTCAAGGACGGACTTGGATCCCTGACTGAGGCTCATGAATTCAATTTCTTTCTTCTCTAAAAAATTCCTTGGGAAGTAATAGAAAGGCCTCTATAAACTGAGCCCAAGTTGCATTTGGGTACTTGGCCTAGAAATGTTCCTTTGAGGAACGCCACCATGCATCAGCATCACCTCGAAGTTGGAAAGGGGCACATCAAATCTTCTCAAGGTAACTACATGGTAGTACCTCAAAGATCCTTTTGAGATCCCGTATCCAGGTAGCCGGGAACATAGAGTCATGGATCAACTTATAAAAAGTAGGTGGGCGGTGCTTTTAGAATTTCTCTAAAAGTTTGGAGGCATCGACCCATTCCGGCACCACATTTCTGACCGGTAAGGTAGCCGGAGCAAAAAGGGGTGGATTTTGGAACACTTACACTACAAGAACTTCAACTGCAGCTGGTCCAGGAGGAGGAATGATAGGAGTGGTATTAGTTGTAAGATTAGGGACTTCGTGCACCAGAGGTGGCACTCTTGGTCCTTCATGACCAACATTCTGAAGCTGGGCAGTTACATTCTGCATAAAAGTGCACTGCTCATCCTGGGACTCTCGATGTTCCCTTTGTATGTCGCCCAGAATGGTCCCTAACAGTGCGGCAACATCCGCATTAGTGTTCACTGGAGACAGTGTAGGCAAACCTTCCTCAGAAACATCACCGGCATCATCCCTAGGAGGGGAACGATTCTAGTTGCGGATATTGACCATGATTTAACACTAGATATAGATAAGATGCTTCACATGTTAGCACAAGGATAAGCGAAAATAAACACAAGGTAAGTGGCTTCAAGGGAAATGAACACAAAATCTTATACAAGGTGTGTGTAACAACACACAAGAGAAACTAGGGCCCTAAGAGTGAGGCTGAGCCAAAAATATAAGCCAATAGCCCTTTAGAACACGGATGGATCTAATCTTCTGAGTCTGTTCGTGACTCCGTTGCAAAATTAGACTAAATGGACTAACGGGCGGATGTGGAACGTGAGTCCGTTCGTTCATCCGTTCTTAGGGTGTTCATTGGCCGAGAAGACTGAGCCAAATGAAACTACGGATGGATCCTTGGATCGTGGTTCGATTTGTTCATCCGTGCAGTTCAACAAATGAAAGGTCAGGTTTTTTATACTCAACGGATTCACGGGCAGAATCACGATAGAGAGTCCGGTTGTGTGTCCGTTCGAAAAATTTTGATAAGAATACCAACAGCGCGCATTTCTTTTTTCATTTTGGGTAGTTCGGAGAAGGCGAAGGCACAGAGCAAGGGAAGCCTACACTTCGTTTGCTCAAAATTCCTAGCCTTAGGTTTATGGATTTGGACTCCATTACCCTAGAATTCAAGTCTTCTATTCAAGGTAAGAGATCCTCTCCTCACTTTGGCTTTTTAGGTTTGTTCTTAGCCCTTTTTCTAGGGTTTTTTATTAGGTTTTCTTTCCCTTTTCTCATGGTATTGTGTTTGATTGCTTGAATAATGTTAAAATCCTATTTTTCTTATTTCCTTAAGTTTCAATCTATTTGTGAACATGTCTCTCCATGTATACACCCATCGATTAGGGCTAGGGTTAGTCAAACCCTTGCCAAAACCAAAAATTTCCCACTATTTTGGTTAATTAGCCTTATGACATGTAAATTTTTTAGATGTATTATTTCTTGTTTGGCATCATTGTCAATGTCCCTATGGAAATTTGAAGAAAATCCCAAATTTTTGGTATTTTAAGAGGGAATTTATTTTATGCCTTGGGTATATTTTACTTCCCTTTTTTATTTTCCCTTACAAGCATGTTGCTTGCATAGTTTGTGTTTGATTTTCTTATTATTATATCAAATTCCATAGAGGGTTTATTGGAATTTTCTTCCTTCAACCCGAGTTCAAGAGAGTTATTTTTCCCTATCAATTCTCTTTTAATGTCCTAGTGAATGTGGACTAGTTGTTTGCTGTGTTTTACTCTTAAATCTCTATATTTTTGTTAAAGTTGGAGTGACTAAGCACTCACCTTGTTCCTTCTGTTTCATTGGTTGTGTGTAGATTATTAAAGCAAAAAAATGGCTCCCAAAACTAGGGGAAATAGGGCTCCTACAGCAGCAGCAGCACCGGCTCTAACCCCAGTCCGCTTTGATGCCAACTTCTTTGTGTCAGCAGAGGCGGAAAGCCTATACACTTGGAAGCTTCACAAACAGAAGATTGAAGTGGGAAGGGATGTCATAGTGGAGGAGTTAGTTACCTTCAAGGTTGGGCCGAGATTTGAGCACTTGGGGTGGTTTAACATGCTGGCCTTGCCTAGGTACTACTTCCCCAAACTGATTGGGCATTTCTACTCCAACATGTCGGTTATTCAGGAGGATGCAGGGAGGCTTCGAATAAATTCTTTTGTGAAGGGAGTCAGGATATCATTCAATGAGATAGAGTTGGGAGTTATCCTTAGCGTCAGTTTGGTTGGGAACAGTGTTTATCATCCACCAGGAAGGGATCCTTTGACTTGCATGTCCAAGGCAAAGTACAAACAGCTGTACATCACCATGACTAATGACAAGTATGAGTATCGGGTAAATATGACTTCCTTTGGCAAGTCTTAGCAGATTTTGACTATGATAGCCAAGACCAACCTGGTTCCTGTCAAGGGGCACAACACAAAACCATCTCTCATGGTTGCAACTTTAGGGTATTGTTTGCATCAAGGTGTTCAAGTGAGTCTGGCCTTCATCATGGTTAAACACATGGAGTAGGTTCAATTCAAGTCTAGAATACAGAAGACTTTGCCCTATGGAAGGCTTCTCACCCGCATCTTTGAGCATTTCCAAGTTAACTTGGAAGATGAACCACCCTGTGAGAGCTACAAAGAACCTTTTGGGCGTAATTCCCTGGGCCGAATGCAAATCAAATGCAACACATTCAGCGATGGGGAGCCAGTGGTCCCAGAGGGTGGTGAAGAAGTGGGTGCAGAGGAAAGTGATGGTGATGATGAGGAAGGAGTTCCAGTATAGTTTGCTGCTGGAGCTTCCAATTCTAGAACCTTAGATATGGATGTTGTTCTTGATGCCCTGGGCCATCTGAACACTAACATGGCAAGGCTCAATTCAAACATGATTCAGGGTTTTGCAAGTATCCACAGACAGTTTACCTCTTACAACCATCGCTTCAAAAGGGTGGAGAAGGGCATTCATGACATCAATGCCTACCTGTATTATGAAGGCAATGATGAGGAAGATGGAGGCAGCGATGATGAGATGGGGGACTAGGCCCCGGGCTATTGGAATTTTATCTTGACTTTCTCTGTTACTGTTTCTTTTTGTGGTTGGGCTGGATGTGTTTGTGAACAATATTTTTATTTGGCTTTTCTTTGTCTTTTCTCTTCTCCCTTTTTTTTTTTTTTTTTTTTTTTTTTGAGCATGGGATTATAGTTCTTCCAGTTGTAATTTTGGAGATTTTCTTGTTAGGTTTGTGCATGGGGTTTGCTTGCCTCTACAGGAGGTCGAGTAAACATAACAGCTGGTTCTCTATGGTGCATATATTGATATATATATATATATATACTAGCTCTTTAAATTCTCATGTTGTCCCTATTATTTGCTATAGTTCCCAGATTTCTCCCTAACTAGTCTTCTCCCTATGTTCTGCACACATTTCAATTATGCCAGTTGAAGTCTTTTAATTTAGACCGTATTGTGTAGAGTAAATCAAGAGTCCTTGGTGAACCATGTTTGGTGCAGAGCATCACGCTCTGATACCACGTTGTCACTCCCCTATCCTAAACTTAGCCTATAAGCATAGACAAGAGGGTGATTAGGATGACACGCGTCACCCCAATTCCTACCAGGATCAACGACACAATGTCCCAAGCCATAGTCAACAACCAAGGACCCACCCAAATAATTACATTTGAGAAAAAGGAAATAAATACTCCATTCATTATCAGAGTTAATATAAGCATAAGCAATATTTACATAAAGCAGTTACAATATGTTCAGCTGGCTATGTGATACAGTAATAGTTTAGCGTTGACTACCAACTGACCATGACATAATGACTCAGAATAATAGTAAGTTATTACAAAAAGAAGTGTTCATAATGGGCACAAAGCCCCAAAAGAATCCAAAGGTGGGGACAATCCCCAAACAACATCAGTGCCCGTAAGCACAATCATCATAGGGGCAACTGTCGCCGTGTTCATCTGACACCAACTCAGCTTCTCTGCGCCAATACTATCGTACTCTATCGCTTGAGCTTCTAAGCCAGCCAAGTAGCCACCATCTACATCAAAATCTAAAAAGTTGTGTACATAGGGGGTTGGGTCCACTGAGCCAATAAGGGGAAAGGGGAGTGCACAAACACACAATTACATATAGTTCATGATGCATGTAATGTAAAATATATTTTCCACCTAACAAACAGTCTAAGTCATGGTATATGCTATTGTGATAACTTGGGAGACACTGAGGGTCACTTAACTTAATGCCCTAGTGAAACCTCAATTATCACAAGGGAGCCTACGCTAGTAGAAGCCATAAACCACCCAGTGGCAGACCCTGATAGCCATCACTACCCCTGACCTGGCCTCTCCCACCTCCACAAGCAACAAGTGCTCAGACTATCTAACACGTAAACCCCTGTTGGCAAGGGTCATAGCATAAGGGAGCATAAATCCTAGCCACAAATATACTACATGCAAATCCTATCGTTCCGAGACGTATTCCAGGTGCATCAACGTCCCATTCCATCTAGTACTCGGATACCAGCATGGCACAACACATACAGACCAGGATGGCAAGCAATGAATATAATAAGAATTTTTGGGGTTCCGGCACGACATACCCGACACCGTAACCCAATAGTATGAAGTAAAGTAAACATATCCACATTTCATCAATTCGTATCCAACATGGTTTTATATGCAAAGATGCAACATGGTAAGAATGAATGCAAGCATAAAACCATCATGTAATCTGTATAGTTATATTTTATATATCAAGCCCAAACATTACCTAAAACCCACTCATAGTTTGCTTGCTTTTTGTTCGGTGTGTTCAGTAAGGTTTACCTTGGTGCACATACTCCCGTATAGATTCTGAAGTCTGAGGATGCGTGGGAACAATTTTAGAAGTGTATAGGTGGGTCCCATAAAGGGTCCCAACAATTTATTTGAAGTTTGTGTTAAGACAGCAAGGGCGGATGCAGGAACGGAGGTAGCTAGGTGAGTCCGATCGTGGATCCATCCAGGCTAAACCCTAAAAATATATGGAACGGACTCACTGGCAGACGTGGAACATGGATCCGCTCGTGCATCCGTCCAAACTCTGAGACATTCCCGAGAGCGAACTGAGCTACGGGCGGATTTACCAAGTGGGTCCGCTCGTGGCTCCGCCTAGTTTAAACGGCTAGGCTATACAGGATGGACTAACGAGCGGAAACACAATAGTGGATCCGCTCGTGGATCTGTCGACATTCTTTTGAAATCTGTGAAGATCCCCACCTCCAGCCCTTTATCCATGGAACCATAGAGGTCGGGTTGGGGATGTGAGTCCAAACCGTCGTTGGAGGTCTAAAACACATGGTGCTTTAAGGAACATGGAGGATTTAAGGGACTGGATCCATCTCCAAGGTTTTTCCCAAACATAAACTAGGTCTTCAATGCTTGAGCAGCAGCCTAGGTTATCAAATCCATGAAGAAACTAAAGGAAAGGGATGAGAGTCTCAAAGGAAACATTCTTTAGGGATTATTGGGTTTTTAAGAGAAACCCCAAGCTTGGAATCTATCCCAAGGGAAACTCCAAACCTGAAAATAGAAAAGAGAGGGAGAAAGGTGAGGACATTTACCTCAAGGATGGATTAATGGATGGCTTCCACCTCCACAGCTCCTCCAATCTTCCCTCCAAAGCACTTCTTCTCCAAGGCCTTCAATGCTCCTCAGCTCCCAACATTTTGGTTTGGTTGGAGAAGTAATGAGCCTTAATGACCAAGTTTTGCCCTTAATCTAATCCCTACTTAGGGCCTATTTGGTTTGGGCTTTAAGAGTCAAAACTCTTTTAAAAGCCAACTAGGCAAATGGGTCAACCTATATGGCATAGCCACAAGCCAAGGAGACCAAGGGTGGGGCCAACCTTGACTAGGTGCCTAGATAGGATGCCCGGGGCATGGGGTGTGGGTCCCACACGTGGAAAACACCCAAAAGCCTAAAACAGCATGGGCGGACTAACGGGCGATAACAGTCTTTGTGAGTCTGCTCATGCATTCGTTGCTACTGTAAAGGGCAGAACCCTAAGAAATTGATTGGGCTTCGACTCATACTTCAAGGCCAACAAGGGGAAGGTATACTAACATTCATAAGGGTAGTATCTTACCCCTCGACCATCACGACGTGTCCTTCGTGATCCCGAAGAGTTTTTCGATCGCGATGCTAAGCTCATTGCCAAAAGAGGTATCTAGGTGCGGGGACACAGGGAACACCCTCCGGTACTCTTCACTCCAGGGACTCATGCTAGGAGGATGGTTGATGAAGTTACCCTCAATAAACCTTTCCCACTGCCGGTTAAGGAACCTCTTCTCCATAGGCAGGCTCCTGAACTGGTCAACTATCTTGTGGCTAGGTTTGACCACAAGTAAAATAGCTCACCAGCGTACACGGCAGTAGAATCTACACATCACAAGAGAGAGAAATTTTAATTAATAGAAAATCTGGGTGCAGATGTAACATCTTATCTTTTATGAGACGTGTGGATGAGATGTTGAGGGTCGAGACCTTCGAAATGATTCGTATTTTAACATATGTTTGGTTCTTGTCCGAATCAGACCTGGTGGGTTATTTGGTCTTATTGGGGGGCATTTTTGTACTTTTTGGATTAGGGCTTTTCTATAAAGAGTCCTTATCTCCTATGAGAGGTATGGAAGAGATGTGGAGGGTCGAGACCTTCGAATTGATACGTAATTCAGCATATGTACAGTTCTGGTCTAAACCAGACCGGGTGGGTCATTTGGGTTTATTGGGAGGCATTTCTTTACTTTTTTAGGTAAGGGCTATTCTATAAAGTGTCCTTATCTCTTCTGAGAGGTGTAAATGAGATGTTGAGGGTCGAGACCTTCGAGTCGATATATATTTTGACATATGTTCAGTTTCGGTGTGAACCAGACTGGGTAGGTCCTTTGGGGTTATTGGGGGGTATTTCTTTACTTTTTTGGGTTAGAGCTTTTCTATAATGTGTCCTTATCTCTTATGAGACGTGTGGATGAGAAGTTCAAGGTCGAGACCTTCGAATCGATAAGTATTTTGGCATATGTTCAGTTCTGGTCCAAACCAGATCGGGTGGGTCATATGGGATTATTGGGGGCATTTCTGTACTTTTTTAGGTTAGGGCTTTTCTATAAAGTATCCTTATCTCTTATGAGACGTGTGGATGAGATGTTGAGGATCGAGACCTTCGAAGTGATACGTATTTCAACATATGTTCAGTTCCAGTCTGAACTAGACAGGGTGGGTCATTTAGGGTTATTGAGGGGCATTTCTATACTTTTTTGGGTTAGGGCTTTTCTATAAAGTTTCCTTATCTCTTATGAGAGGTGTGGAGGATGGAGACCTTCGAATTGATACGTAATTCGACATATGTTCAGTTCTAGTCTGAACTAGAATAGGAGGGTCATTTGGGCTTATTGGGGGGCATTTTTGTACTTTTTTGGGTTAGGGCTTTTCTATAAAGTGTCCTTATCTCTTATCAGATGTGTCAAAGAGAAGTTCAGGGTCGTGACCTTTGAATTGATAAATATTTTGGCATATGTTCAGTTCAGGTCTGAACTAGACTGGGTAGGTCATTTTTGCTTATTGGGGGGCATTTCTATACTTTTTTGGGTTAGGGATTTTTTTATAAAGTTTCCTTCTCTGTTATGAGACGTGTAGATGAGATGTTGAGGTTCCAGACCTTAGAATTGATATGTATTTTGACATATGTGTTGTCAAGGTTCGAACCAGACTGGGTGGGTCGTTTAGGCTTATTGGGGGCATTTCTGTACTTTTTTATGTTAGGGCTTTCCTATAAAGAATCCTTATATCTTATGAGAGGTGTGGATGAGATGTGGAGGGATGTGACCTTCGAATAGATATCTAATTCGACATATGTTCAGTTCTGGTCTGAACCTGACTAGGTGGGTCGTTTGGGCATATTAGGTGGGCATTTTTTTTATTTTTTTTGGGTTAGGGAATTTCTATAAACTATCCTTACCTCTTATGAGAGGTGTGGATGAGATGTTGAGGGTCGAGACCTTTGAATCGATAAGTATTTTAGTGTATGTTCATTTTTTGTCCGAACCAGACCGTGTGAGTCGTTTAGGCTTATTGGGGGGCATTTCTGTACTTTTTCGGGTTAAGGATTTTCTATAAAGCGTCCTTATCTATTATGAGATGTGTGGATGAGATGTTGAGGTTCGAGACCTTTGAATCATTACGTATTTTGACATATGAGTTATCCAGGTCCAAACTAGACCGGGTGGGTCGATTGTGCTTATTGGGGGGCATTTTTGTATTTTTTTGTGTCACGCCCCTATCCAGATGTCAGATGTTTTACCACATAGGGGTATGACTAGGATAATCACACATCATCCCAACACCTACCAGGATCACGGATACAGTGTCCTGAGCCACAGTCCACCCTGTCATCACATATTGATAACAGAAAGAAACGAACCAAAATGGAATAAACCGTTCCAATTTCAAAGTTAGCGGAAGCAAAATTAAATTAAATCATATGAAATTATAGAGCATCGGTTCTCTAATGATAACACATAGTACAATATCAGTGTTTGTAACCATTCAATCTCTCCTATAATTAAACATATAGTTTATACATTATTGTGGAATGAACATAGGAATTACATAATAAATAATTGCCCCAAGGGCACCAATCTTGGGTGTACATCTACATCCAAGTCACAGCCACTGGCTCCACTTGATTCGCATCCAACGGTGCTCATCAAAGTAGTACCTCCTTGATAACAACTAAAAAGGGGTTGCGCAACGGGGTTTGCTACACTAGCTAGTGAGAGAGCAAAGGGGAATGCACATACATCACACAATTAATATCAATCAGAATGATGCATGCTAATGTTAGATTCATTTTCCACCTAACACACAATTCTATCGGTCAAGTGTATTCTACTATGATAACTTGGGACACACTGAGGGTCACTTATCCTATCACCCCAGTGAATCCTCAATTATCATGAGGGGACCTACGCCGATAGAAGCCATCATGACCACCCAGTGGCAAACCCCGATAGCCATCACTACCCCTGTCCTAGCCTCTCCCACCTCCATAGACCACAAGTGCTCAGACTATCCAACACATAAACCCCTATTGGCAAGGGTCGTAGCATAAGGGAACAAGCATCCTAGCCACAATATTTTGGGTGCATCAACGTCCCATTCCATCTAGTACCCGGGTACTAGCACGGCACGACACATACAGATCAGGATGGCATATAGCAGTTTTCATAATTAAATAAATTGGGGTTCCAGCACCGACACACCCGGCACCATAGCCCGATACAATGGTGAGCATACTATCATATTCTTAATAGTTCACATTTGGATGACAATGCAATGCGTATAATGCTTATAATTATATAATAGTATGCTTAGGATTGTTAATTATAATAATACAAACCCAACAAGGTCACCCAGAACCCACTTACCTAACACAGGTGTCGCCGTGTGTGATTGTCATGAGTCTCAGTTGGGCTCCCCGTGATCCATCGAGTTGGGTATGCTAGGAATACAAAAACAATCATTAAAGCATGCATAGAAGGGTCCCATGCTAGGCCCCCAAGGTCAAAATCAAGTTTCAACCAAGACAGCACGAGCAAACTCACAGACGATTTCAGCGGAGGTGAATCCGCCCCTGACTTTGTTCAGGCCAAAAGGTAAAAATAGAGCGAGCGGACCCACGGGTGGAACATCTTACTCAGATCCGGCCGTGCATCCATTCGACACCTAAAACATAACTAAAAGGGAACAGATCCATGGGCGGATGTGCTTCTTGGGTCCACCCCTACATCTGGTTGATCCCTGAGACATATCCGAGAGCAACTAGCCTCGGGGGGATGTAACAAACTTGAGTCTGTTCCTTCATCCGGTCAGTTCAACACACAGGGGTTACACTGGGCGAACTGACGGATGGTACCATGATTAGTGGATTAGGTGGTTCGTCCGCCGGCAGTCTCTTCCAAGATTTCAGAGGACTTTTGCTCTAGCTTGAAGCTTGGAGATCCCTTAGCTCTTAGAGACAGGGGAGGGGTGTCTAAGCCTTCCTATGGTCATTAGATCCTAGGCTTACCTCTTGGATCAAAGATCCTACAAGGTTGGGTCTCCAATTGGTCCAAGGGTATGGTTTGAAGGTTTAAACCAAGGCCTCACCAACCATGGCTACAAATGCAGCTCATAGAGGTCTAAATTAGCTCCATTAGAGCTCCCAATTAGGGCCAAGCATCACCTTGAGTCCCAAATGGAACCCTAGGTTAGCTTAAGCTCAAGAAACTACCAAACACAAAATGGAAATGGGGAGAGAGAGGTACTCAGCTTGGAGTCTTACGTTGGTGAGATTCTCCTTCCAACCATCCTCTCTATCTCTTCTCCTCCTCTTTCTCTTCTCCCTTGGGTCCGGTCAGCTTGGGGAGGAGATGTGGGGCAGTCAGCCACCTTGCCATGGCTTCCATCTTCTTCCCTTTCCCTCCTATTCCTCCCCTACTTCTACTTCTTCTTCTTTCTTCCTCCTCCTCCTTCTTCTCTTATCTCTTCTCCTCTACGGTTTTCTTGGGAAGGGAAGAGATAAGTGAATGAGAGAGGTTCTCTTATCCGGTAAGGGGTTAGATGGGGCCTTAGGGTGTGTTTGGTTAGGGGCCTTAGATTGTAGTTGACCCTTAGGTCTTAAAATGGGTTTTGGGTTAGGTCTTAGGGTATGTTTGGTCCAAGCGATAGACCATTAGGTCCATTTAGTTAATTAGGGTTTGTTTGGGGTTAGGCCCAAGTCCATAGGACTCAATTATCCACTAAGGTCTGTTTGGTTTAGGTTAGGGTATATAAAACCCATTGTTTATTTAAGTTGGGTCTTATGGGCCCCACCTCATGGCCCAACTAACCAATCAATGGTAAGGGTAGGGGTCCATTTGGTCCAATAGTCAAATTAGGGTGTCCGGGACATGGGTGTGTGGGTCCCATGGCAAAATAAACTAAAAAGGCAGATGACAGCACGGGCGGATCCTCGAACGGATTTAGTTCGAGTGAGTCCGTTCGTGACTCCATTGCTACTGTCATGGCCCAAATTTCAAGGAAAGTTGCAGGGCTTTGGCCCACACTTCTGAGACTTTAAGGGGGTTCTTTTTATAATATTTTTAGTTCAAGGTCATTAGGATTGACCATGGCCACCATGGCATGGCCCCTTAGGTAAAGGTCTAAACTGCCCCGGGTGTAGGGGTATATTTAAGGTGCGGGTGTAACATCCCCCCAACCTTATTAAAAATTTCATCCTCAAAATTTGAGGCAACCCGATCTCAAGGGTGAGGGCTCATTGAATAACAACACCTCAAGTCACCCACTACTTAGACTAGGTCAAAGGTCAGGTCAAAATAAGATAGTGCCTAATTGACACAACAAATTGGGTGCTATAATTTTCTTTCCTTTTATAAGGTCACATTACTATAGGGGTGTGGTTCACAGTCACCCTAAGCTCCATTGGGTTAAGAGTCGGTGGTTGTTGCATTCCAGAGATAATCAGAAGGTCTTACACACTAAACTAAGCCACAAGGAACAAAAAGTTCCCTAGATCTCCCAGATCAGGTGATACCACTCTGACCTTCACCACTCTAGTCATTCCTGGGTTACAGGACTGAATCTGTCCAGTCCCCAACATAGGGTTCACATTCTGAATGCTTTCACTTTTGGTTATCTCATTACCCAATCCAACTGTAGAATGATTTGGAATATTGATGGTATCTCCATATGTGTCACTCCCAGTGCGGAGGGAACGCATTTGGTGACCCATTACTCCATTCATATCTATCATTGGAGGACGTCTTGTTACATCCTTCAGTTTTAACAACCTACTACAATTCATCCCTTGGGAAAATTCCACATTGATCCTCTTTTGGGAACCAACAACCTTTTCTAGTTTGGTCTAGGTCAATTCATTTTAGCAAGTTTTAATTTAATTAACTCATCCGGTTAATGATAATTTCATTACTTATTTACCCATGATCAACCATGACCAAGGGTCAGGGCTCAATTAACTAATTATAGTAAGGTTAAGGCAAGGTCATACTTGTAGTACTAGAGAATCGCTCTAGTCACACGAGTCTAAGGTCCTAAGATATATATATATATATATACATTCACACCAATACGTAGACATAAACTCAATAATTATATTTATATCCCTATGGACATATCTGTCACCTAGGTCAATCCATAAGAACAAATGTCCTCGGGTACAGTTTACTAAGTCCTTTTGGAAAGTCAAATCACGGTGTAGGACTTCCTCTATGAGTATAAATAAGGTTTGCATGAACCAAGTAAAATTCAAATAGAGTCGTCGCTAGCTTGAGGTGTTATAAATGACTTCCAAATACACGTGGCCTTTATGGCTCACACGATTGAACCAGGCCGACCAGTCTATTACCTTCCGTTCTTAATATCTATTCACTATTTCAGATCCTAGGCACCCCATCAAGGGTTCCTACCCACATCGGTTTAGGTCTCCTACCCCTAAGGGTTGGGTTCATAAATTCACAGGGTCTAAGGGACTTTATTCCCAAGGGTAACTCTCTTCCTTTGAATTAAGAGGGGAGTCACAACAGTCACCTATGCCTGCCATTTCACATTGGTTGGCCCGATCGGGTACAAGTCCTAATCCCTTCAACTTAAGGTATTAAACTAGACTTAGGTGGTCCCCACAAATGGGTCACGCAATAAGGATATCCAATCTAGGGTAAGGGCACAGAATCATCACATATGGTTGTGGTCAAAAGGTCTCCAAAATTTGAGCTCAAAATCCTAAAATAAATCGGGCAGACTCATGAGCAGTGTTAGTACTCTAGGTCCGTTCGTGGCTCCTCCGCGAAGATAGGGAGAGCGGATTAACGGGCAGATGCGGAACATGAATCCGTTCGCTCGTCCATTCTCATAGGGTCAAAAGGTTGAGAGGATTTGAATCAAACAGATCTACAGATGGGCTCATGGTTTGTGGATCCGTTCGTTGATCCGGGCATTTTTAAGAGTTAAGTTTTACGATTATAAGCGGAGCGGATTAACTAGCAGAATCATGATAAGTGGATCCGTTCGTTCGTCCATTCATGGGATTTTAACAAAAATAGAGCCACGAGTTTCAAAAACTCATTTGGTTCTAAGGAGAGGACGCAACCGTAGGGGAGAAAGGCTCTACAGGGTTCTTCGTTTGGGCTTCCTTTTTTTTCGATAAGTAATTTGTGTATGTATAGAAGAAGAAAAGAAAGATACAAGAGAAGGAAGCCTACTATCACCCCTTAGATAGACCTAAGGAGGAGAAAGAGGCCCCACACCCCCGAGGACAAACCCCTCGGATATACAAGGAGATCCACCAAAACCCAATTACAGAGGCCTAAACTGGGCCTTACCAACAAAATCATCATGAATCAGCCGCATCAGGTCCTCATGAAACTCTGGAGGATACATAATAGTTTCCCCATCCCCACTAAGCAATAAAGTCCGTTGGTTGGTTCAGTTCTCTCCAAACATGCCTCACTTCATAGCGAGCCAACTGGTCCAACCTAGAGATGATCTGGTACTTCAAAGCATAAACATTCCAGGGGCAGCCAATTACTCTGTAACAAACTCCATGGCCAACTTTGAGTCAGATCTGATAGAAACATGATGGAGGTTCCTCTCTAAGCACAAAACCACTCCTCTGTGGATAGTTATCAATTCCATGCTAAGATCCGAAGCTTCCAACCCTTTACCAACATAGGCCAGAATCGGTTCTCCTAAGGAATCACGAATGAGACCCCATAAGCAGCTCTATCTCCATTCAAGGACCCATCAAAATGGAGTGAAATCAATTGAGCAGGGGGCTTTGGCCAGAAATAGATTTTGGGAGCCGAATTGGCCCACTGCACTTAGACCTCCCACTTGTCAACCAAAAAATGATTCCTAGGAGTATGGGCAGCCAAAATCAGACATTGAGAACCTTTAGTGAAAACATCAAATTTGATGTCTTAAAGGATCTTATCATAAGACCTTGACTGATTACTAAAGAGCCGTTGATTCCTCTCCCACCAAACATGATAAATCGTCGCACAAAAAGCAAGCTTGGGAATAAAATCCATCTTATCTTTAGCACAAACCACATGAGAAAGCCAATTGACCACATCAGTCAGGGTAGCAGGTCCTTTGCCATTTAGAGAACACATAGAGCTAACCCTATCCCATATGGTATTAGAAAAGGGACCGGCAAAGAAGAGGTGGGCATGGCTCTCCAAACCTCCCCAACACAGGATGCAATTCTGACCTACAACAATATTCCTTCTAGTGAGTTGGTCTTTAGTTGGCAACTCTCCCATCAGGCACCTCCAGGTAGTACAAGAGTGCCTAAGAAAAAGACCAGGAAACCAAACAAGCTTATACCAATCCACCTTTGTTGCACTACTTCTAATAAGATCCCAAGCCGACTTGGTAGTAAAGAGACCATTAGATGTTTCCTTCCAAACAATAAGATCCTCCTCACCACTCACAATAGGAATACTAGGGAGATCCCTCAAAATAGTAATCAGATCAAAAGAACCCTGAGGGGGCAGATGCCAATGGCCATCCCTAATAAAGTCTGAAACCATGGCAAGCTGGTGAGAATCAGCATCATAACGGATCCGATCCTCATATCTTTTAATCAAAACCCCTTTGGGATGCCAAATATCCAACCAAAGTCTAGTAGCTTGGGCTTCCTTGCACTCTCTTGAGTGGATTTCTTGCAAATCTCAAGCCTCAAAGTTCACTCTCACACTCTCAAAGTAAGATTTCTCTTCTCTTTTCTCTTTTCCAATTTCTTCTTCTCCCATTGTAGGACTTTTCGCTTGTGTCTCTTTATCCTCCTTTCTTTCTCTCTAGGATTTGGTATGGATAAGCCTAGTTTGTGATTAGATTTGATTTTGTTTGCACTTTCATGGCCATGTGTACCAAGACCATGCCCAAAATCGGTTTGAGGCTAGGGTTTTTGGGTGTAAATCAAGCCCTAATGATCAATGGCACTATATGGTTGGTTCATTGTTCGATTATTGTATCTTTTACTAATTTTAAGGGTCTTTGCAAGCATTTTGAAGATTGTTGCCATGTTTGTCATGCCTAGTTGAATTTTATAAATTATTTCTAGGTCTTTGGTTGGGTAATTCCTCAGATTCTCAATACTTTAGGGAACACTCTTCAAGTTCATGTTTGATCTCTTATATACACCTAAACTCCATAGATATCATTCCATTAACATGCCCTCAAGTACATTTCCTCTTCTTAAATTTTATTTGCATTTGATCTTATTTCTTTTCCTTTATCTTAAGCACATCTCTAATGGTATTCATGTCTCATCTTCATATCATTTACGTCCATGATTACATTTAGGCATTCCTATCATGTATGATCTTCTTATCTCATCATTCCCACATCATTTAGGCATTTTACTTCTATACTTCTAATTGCCAAACACATCTCATTGTTCCATTTTGGCTTACACTTGTTGCCCTTCTTTGGTTGGTGCCTTATTTGTAGGAAACTAGCCATGGGTCCCAAGAGGAAGAGGAACCTGGCCATAGTGTAAGGCATTCCCACAATCTACGATGTACACCGGTTCACCTCAGAAAAGAATGAGGGGATCTTCAGAGAGCATTTATTCAGCAAGAAGATTCTAGTGGAAAGGGACGTGGCAGTGGAAGAATTGCTGGCATACAAGGTAGGTGTCAGATTTGAGATGTTGGAGTGGGGTAACATGTTTGTCCAGCCCGAGCTTTACTATCCCACTTTGGTCAGGGAATTTTACTCAAATCTGGTCCTGATCAAGGAGGAAGATGATGAGTATAGGCTGACTTCCTTTGTGAAGGGAGTTACCATTAGTTTCGCTGCATCAGAGTTGGGGATTCTTCTTAGTGTCTCTTCAGAGGGTGAGAGAGTGTACTATCCTCTAGGCAGTCACCCAGACAAATATCTGCATCCAGATGAGGGTAGAAAATTATTCAAGGTCCTCACCAATGAAAAATGACGAGAATGTTGATCTTTACTTTCCTCCATCTAAGCGAGTCCTTACTTTCATTTCTAAGACCAATCTGGCTCCTTCCAAGGCTCACATTACATTGCCTCCTCTGATGTCTACAGTTCTGGCTCATTCTCTATACACTGGCCAGCCTATTTTCCTGCCTCATGTGGCCATGCAACATATGGCTCGAGCAGTAGTGAATCCTGCCCACAACAACACTTTGCCCTATGGTCAGCTGCTCACTAGGATTTTCTTATTTTTTAGGGTTGATCTGAATCGTGAACCCAAGGAGTCAAGCATTGAAGGGCCTATTGGGTTTAATGCACTGTAGAAGATGAATCTGTACTATGATTATGACAGTGCAGGAGAGCAGGTTCAGTACAGGGATGGCAGAGGGACCAGGGAGGAGGAGGAGGATGACAGTGATGCTGATATTGAGTTCATGGGATCAGGGCCTTCTGCAGCAGGTACTTCCAGTGCGCTAGGGGGAGGTAGTGACATTCTAATGGCTATTCGGTGACTAAACCTGAGGATGGCGGATGGCTTCGACAATGTCAAGAAGCAATTCTCCGATTAGGCTCGGCATCTAGAGAGCATAGAGCGAGGAGTGGGTGATATTAATGCCTTCCTGGGTCACGGTGGTGGCGGTGGTGCAGATGGCTAGCCCAGTTCTTCTCCAGTAGATCTCTGAAGTGATTTTGAATTCAGTCCTTGTTTACTTGGTCCTTGGTGGATCTTTGTTGAAACTCTTTTATTTTGTTCTTTTCCTTTGGTTTCCCCTTTTCACCTTTTCTTTTCTCTTTCTTTTGATCAGGTGGTTGGTGAACTTTAAGAACTTTTTAATTATGGTGGATGAATGTATAATTAAATCTTGGATGGTTAGAATCAGGTGTTTTGAGTTAGCACAGGTGAAATCTTGTGATCTAGGTTGGAATGGGCACAGTCATGCCCAAGCAAGAATTTAGAACAATTGGGAATTTTGTAATTAATCTTATTTATATACATATATCTATGTGTTTGCTTAATTCTCCTTTGTTGGGATCATTGTGGATTATTGTAGTTGGTTATGCTTAATCCATTATTGTGTATGAATTATAACTTATAATTGCCCACCTATTTCCTACTTAAGACTCAACCAAGCAATTGCAGGATTACATTCAACAGCCTATGTTTCCATTACTAAGTTCCATGTTGCTTATTATTTTTCTAAGTTCCTATTTTCACTCCAATCAGTCTTCTCCTAGGTCTGCATACAACCACTTATGTTCTTGAGATTTTTAATTTAGAGCCTAGTTGTGGAGAGTAAATGAAGAGGTTACACTGGGCTGTGGTCGGTGCAGAGCATCACCGCTCTGATACCACTCTATCACACCCCTATCCCGATGTAAAATATTTTACCACATAGGGATATGACTGGGACAATCACACAACATCCCAACACCTACCAGGATCACAGATGCAGTGTCCCGAGCCACAGTCCACCCTGTCATCACATATTGATAACAGAAAGGAACGAACCAAAATGTAATAAACCGTTCCAATTTCAGAGTTAGCGGAAGCGAAATTAAATTAAATCATGTGAAATTATAGAGCATCGGTTCTCTAATGATAACACATAGTACAATATCAGTGTTTGTAACCATTCAATTTCTCCTATAATTAAACATATAGTTTATACATGATTGTGGAATAAACACAGGAATTAAATAATAAATAATTACCCCAAGGGCACCAATCTTGGGTGTACATCTACATCCAAGTCACAGCCACTGGCTCCACTTGATTTGCATCCAACGGTGCTCATCAAAGTAGTGCCTCCTGCATGACAACTAAAAAGGGGTTGCGCAACGGGGTTAGTTACATTAGCTAGTGAGAGAGGAAAGGGGAATGCACATATATCACACAATCAATATCAATCAGAATGATGCATGCTAATGTTAGATTCATTTTCCACCTAGCACACAATTCTATCGGTCAAGTGTATTCTACTATGATAACTTGGGACACATTGAGGGTCACTTATCCTATCACCCCAGTGAATCCTCAATTATCATGAGGGGACCTACGCTGATAGAAGCCATCGTGACCACCCAGTGGCAGACCCCGATAGCCATCACTACCCCTATCCTGGCCTCTCCCACCTCCATAGACCACAGGTACTCAGACTATCCAACATATAAACCCCTGTTGGCAAGGGTCGTAGCATAAGGGAACAAGCATCCTAGCCACAATATACTATATGCAGGTCCTATCGTCCCGAGAGGTATTTCGGGTGCATCAACGTCCCATTCCAACTAGTACCCGAGTACCAGCACGGCACGGCACATACAGATCAGGATGGCATACAATAGTTTTCATAATTAAATAAATTGGGGTTCTGGCACCGGCACACCTAGCACTGTAGCCCGATACAATGGTGAGCATACTATCATATTCATAACAGTTCACATTTGGATAACAATGCAATGCGTAGAATGTTAAACCCTGCCCCTGACTGACTAGAATCTTGACTGAAGGGCAGGAACCCCTGACATGGCATCCAAGCACACTATGGTGTACCACTCCAGTGATTGAATTTGATGAAGAAACCCTGGGGATGTCTTCCTACATACCTGTCAGAAGATGGACAGCTGATCCCTGCAACTGCACAGCTTACAATATAATGTATAGCCTGACCTCTAGGTATTCTCTCTCCTCTCCATAAATGTGGGTCCTACACCTGAAAATGAGTGCAAAAGACCTTGAGTGGCTTGTGGGTGCAAGACCCTAGGCTTGGGCCAAACCTTTGTGCAAGCCCACAGAGAATCAGCCTTGTTGAAATCTCTGGGCGATGCAGACATCACCCAGAGACATTGCCCAGAGTGGGAAATTGCTGTTTTTCTATGATTTGATTCATGGGGACCACCCATATTGGACATGGGCACCCTCCATAGGTTAAGGGAAGTCTGAGGGACCACCTCATACCCTTGGATCACTGTGGACCCCACTTGAGTGCCAAGAATGGCTGTGAATGCAGTCAAACAGGCCCTAGTCATGGGCTGGGCTATAAATAGCAGTGCCTTGGGCTCATTTAGAACCCTTAGCACTGTTGAAACCGTGGAGGGAAGGAGAAGAAAGAAAAGAGAGAAAAGAGAAGGAGAAGAAGAAGAAAATAGAAGGATGAGGAGGAAGAGAGAAGCCTTGCATCCAAGGCTCTGATTCGAGCAGCCTCTGATCACTTCAGGTATAAAATCATACCTCTGAAATGCTATTCTTGTACTGCTACTGTTCACCACTTCATTTCCTTGGTGTTTTGATGGATATTTGACCACTGGCAGCACAGAACAGCTGGGGGCTGCCATGAACTATTTCAGATCTTCCATGCAAGCATGATGCATGGAAGATCTGAACATTTTGTGATGATTTACAGATCTGTTTTTACATCTGGAACCGAAACCTGAGCTGTACCTGGCTGCACTGCAATGTTACACTAAGAACAGGTAGTTTGGAGTCTAGATTGCATGCCCTAACTACATGGGACCTAACCCTAGGTGGTAGCATCCTTAGATTACTGTTCTACACCTGAATCCAGCTTTGCATGCAGCGAAAACCCTGATTTGTAACCAAGGATATTCTGGGTAACAATTCACTGGACTGTCTGGGCAGCTCCAGGCAGCCAAGTGGTGGGCCCAGGCGAAAATCCACATGGACCAGTGCAAAGTGTGCCCCTAGGGTTCCAAGATAACCTAACATGCATGAGGAGAGGATCCATGCACTGCCTATAGCTCAAAACCTTGGAATCTCAGCCTGATTCCGGTTTTGCAATCTCTGGGCGATGCAGACATCACCCAAAGACATCGCCCAGTGAATGCAACTTCACTGTAATGCTGATCTGACTTGGGGGACTTTACCCATGGGCCATAAATCTGTGTAGGGAGGTGTAAAATGACCAAAATGCCCCTCCCCACATCTGTCCACATGTGTGAATGCTTTGGGTACCCAAGTAGGCCCCATTGGACTTGGAAACCCTGTCTGTTATGGTCCTACTGTACTGCTAAGTTGGGAACTGTACTGTGAGACTAACATAACCTAAGGACATGTACCAATGTGAAAAATGACCATTCTGCCCCTAGGCCACAACTCTGGATGATGCACCGGGACATAGGTCTAAGGCCCAATGCAAGGCCCAGAGATTTCCAAGTGATGACCAACTGTACATTGAGTCAACCCAGTGAGCATAGGTCAACCCTAGGACATCCAAAACCAGTCTAAAATAATAAATGACATATTTCTAATTTATATCTAGGGTTTGATCCCGCGCTCGAGGCCTACAGCCAGACTGCAGCCGGAACTGAAACTGCAACTGAATTTTTAGAACCAGACCCAGGTGAGTGAAATGTTATCGTGTATGTATGTGTAACAACATTAATTATGCCAGCAATTTAAATTCTTTAATTATGATGTTGTGTTACTTATTTAATTAAAATTTCTCAATTATTACACATCATGTGACTGTTGATCAATACTGCTTGAATATATCATGATGAATGTGATTGTTAGACTAGATGCCGTAGTCGGCTTAAAAATGAGGCCGGTGGCAGCCCGTTGTATGGGATATGGTTGACACCGCCCGACTCATACGATGCCATATAGATATGGGGCTAGAGTTTCATCACCCGTGCTACGCACCCTTGCCAACAGGGGTTAAGGTGTTGGATGACTGTGAGGACTACTGTAAAACCTCGGGCATTTACGTCGGGAAGCCTTAGCACAGCTGGGATGCCCCAGGGCAAATTTTTCAAGAAGCCTACAAGCTTGGGAAGCACCGAAAGGTGAATTATGGCTATATGCTAAACAAAGTTTATGCACCGGTAAGGTGGAATGATATTGAGTCGGTTACCTCACAAGTTCAATCTAGAGGGCCGATCGGGCTGACCTAGGAAAGGAGATGCTGGAGCCAGCTGGTCCTCTCTGATAACTTAATGGGTGTATCGTGGGAAAGGGTAACCATGCCCACACCAGGGATACATGTATTGGGGATTGTAGTAGCACTAACCTGACTTAGTTGTATTGTTAGGTGGCTAATAAATAATCTGGACTTGCATATCTTGTAGGATCATGTGGAATGTGGTTGCATGTGCATGCATGATGATATGTTTTGCTCACAAGCTCGGTGGGGGCTCACACTCTGTTATATATGTTTTCCTTCTAGATGATTATGCAGGTGGATGGTGCTGTAGCATGGCGGCTCATTACGAGGAGGAGAGCCCTAGTTATTATAATGATATTGGTGTGGACCCCAATGGAGGTCGTACCAATGATGCAAGCGTTCTCAGTGGTTATTGATGAAGACCAGTGAGGGGCTCTTGTGATGCTTTTTGTCTTGGGGACTCCTTTTTGCTTCTGATAGGAGTTTATCCCCTTTTTTGTTTCTTGTGTAGTTCTTTCTTTTCCTTTTTGGGGTTGAGTTATCTCACCCTGTATATATATGTATTTTCCTTTTTTTTATGTGTGTGTCAGTCTTACTTTCAGTTGTGGGTTGTACTGGGGAATGTTTCAGAACATATGTATGTATATATATCACCATCATTCCCGTATCACTACGCTTCTCTTTTGATATTATAATTGTAGATTATCTGTAGCACTTTGATCTTACCTATAGTAATGCTACGAATGTGGTACCGTGAATGTATTAACTGCTTCTAGATCCGTGGGGTTTGGTGGATTGCCGTTACATAATTCAAGTCACCTACCTAATCCTCCTAGGGGGTGGTTTGGGGTGTGACAGAGCTTGGTATCAGAGCGTGAGGCTCTTCTTACATTCACGGGACGCAGAATAGGAATGATAAGCTACTAACATTAAAACATGTAATAAAGTAAAAGCTACAGGGGAGGTAGATGTAATTAAAAGACACGATGCATAATTACATTAATTTAAAGATAGTTGTGGCCGAGCCACTATAAGAAGTTTGACTGAAGGTACTACCTTTCAGTTTACATAAGCTAAAAAAAAAATATTTACACCACTCCCAAAAGAAAATACATAAACTATAAAAAAAAAAGTGAGATAAGAGTCAGAACTACATAAAGTCAAGATAAGCTGCACATGAAGAAGTTGTCTGGAGTACTACTCAGTCGGTGGTAAATCACTCAGGTGGAGGCCCAAAGGGGATATTGCCTCACATGAGCATCTAACCTTTCGGACTAACCTAAATTAAAAAAAAAAAAAATTACCCCCCAATAATAAAACCAAAAAAAAAAAAAAAAAAAAATAAAACCAAACCCCCCCCCCCCACCAAAAAAAAAAAAAAAAAAAAAAAAAAAAAAAAAAAAAAAAAAAAAAAAAAAAAAAAAAAAAAAAAAAAAAAAAAAAAAGGTAAAAAAAGAATCCCTCCCCCCCTTTCATCCCCCCCCCCCCCCCCCCCCCCCCCCCCCCCCCCCCCCCCCCCCCCCCCCCCCCCCCCCCCCCCCCCCCCCCACCCCCCTTGCCAATGTGGTAGAATTTATCCCAAAAGTCACTCCCCCCCCCCCCCCCCCCCCCCCCCCCCCCCCCTAACCAAAGTGCGACGCTCTACAAATCCCACTCTACTCTCTAGAGATGAGAAGCCCTGATCTATCCTAGTCGCCATGTCAGTGAGTTGAGTATTGAGGCACTGGAGCTGAGACACCATTTGTGACCACTCCGATGGCTCTGGTACATGCGAGCTAGTGGTACCTGTTGGCTCATATGCGGGAAAATCTGTGAACTGTGCACCTATCCCCTCTAGGTCGCCCTCCTCTCCATGCTCACCTCCCTGAATGTCTCCCTCATCACCCTGCATCTCTCCCAGCTCCTCATCTCCCTGCTGCTCATCTCCTAGCATCTCTATCTGCTCACCCTCCTCAGGATCACTCCCTGGCTCCCCTGGTACCTTCATCTTCAATATTGAGGTCTTGTTTATGGGCCTAGACTTGTCTCTCTCCATATACTCACCGCCCAAGGGAACCTCGAAGTGTCTGAAAACCAAAGTAAGGAACTTCCCATATGGAAGGTTCCCATCTGAAGGGTTCTGGGCATGGTATAGCATAGCCTGAAGTAACAGATATCAGAGGTTTATAACTAGACCCCCCTTGCCCGCTCCCAGTAGGCAATAGGTAATATTGGCTCTCAGCATAAAAATACTGCCTCTATTTTCGCCCTTCGAGTAGATGTTATATGAGACACATCTACTAATGACTCGAGCACTGGGCTTATAGGAAGCCTCAGATTTAGGAGTACTCTCAGAACCAGTCAATGCTTTGAAGACCCTCCTCCTGGTCTCCAAAGAGAACATGTCAGAAATGTCAACCCTGGGCTTGTAGTAACATCTCACCCCAGTGTTGGGTAACCCCAGGATCCCTACCAATGTGGCGGTGGTCAGTCTGATATCCACCCCCTTCACTCTACTCTCTAGTCCGAACTCCTATGCCCCAGATGGCACCAGATTACAGTAAAAGTATCGAACCAAGTTAGGAAAACAAGGTTCTGTGGGTGATAACATAGAGGCCCAACCTAAGATGTTGAACCTAGTAAATAAATTGTACTGATGGAAGTCATCCACTTATACCACCCGACCATTCACAATCTTTAGGGACCTAAACTTGTCCCAATCCTTAGCGTGCTCATACCTAGAGAATAGAAATCGATCAAACTCTGGCTCCTCTGATGATGAGTCATCCCTAGGAGAAGTAGGTGGCACCATAGAAGAAGAAGAATGTTCACTCTCGGACCATAGCCGCTTACGTGCTACGGATTTCCTTGCCGTTCGGTGACTAGTAGACATTAGGCTGCAAAAATGAAAGAAAGAAGTGGTTAGGGCAAAGGAAATTGATAAAACCCTAGCCAAAAAAAGAAAAACAAATGAAATGACCTAATGCTAGGGAAAAGAGTAAAGAATCTTACCTAGAGTGATGTAGGATCGTGGGGAACCCGTGATAGTGGAAGGATTTGGTGTGGAAAAGGTCACACTAACCTTCAAAGCCCTGCCCTAGGTGCTTAGAAGAGTTTAGAAAAGAAATGGAGAGAAATGGGGCCCTCTCGGACTGTTATATCTGAGCTTCGATTCTCTGGACGATAGTCCTGGGCGATGCATCTAACGCCCAGAGATTAATTTGCTGCTGTTTTTGCATAACAGCTTATGGAACTTTGGTATTTTGCCAAAAATACTTAAATAAACATAAAAACATGAATTTTATAAAATATTCATATAAAGGAATAAAATAAAAAAATAATAAATAAATAAATAATATAATTAAGGCAAAAAGGTCGCGGTACGTGCTTAAGAATTAGTTTGGAAAACGTTCTTCTCTCATTACCGTCGATTTCACTAAAAAAATCTGAACCGTAAAAGTGTATGAGTCTGTTTACTTAGTATTAGACTTGCTATCACCCTGACAGCCGGTGGCTAAGTTTGAAAAAACCTTTTCCCATTCCTCAAAACGCATTAACTCATTCTCTCTCCTCTCTCTACTCTTTCCCGTTATTCTTTCTCTCCTCTCTTCACTCCTCCTGAAAGAGACAACGACGAGCTAAGCTTGGATCTGCAACCTCCGGCGACTCAGGCAAATCAAGCTTTAGTTTGCATCCTCCGCCGAAGATGTTTCACATCCGTCTGCAACCTCCGGCGAAGGCGAACCATGCTGTGCAACTTCAGGCAAAGGCGAACTCCTTCTCCACTCTCCTCTCTTCACTCCTCCCGAAAGCCAAGGTTTCCTTCGTCAGTCACAGCCATCTCCGGCGGAGTCTCCTTGGTTTTCATCCTTCGGTGAAGGCGTTTCACCTTCGTCTGCAACTTCCGGTGAAGCCGGCGAAGGGGAACTACGGTCTGCAACCTCAGGCGAAGGTGAAACCAGGGTTTTGCAACCTCTCAGGTTCGATTTTTTCTCTCATCTCTCTCTCTATAACCCTAGATATTTGACCCATATGCGCTTGCTTCTTGGATTCACATATGGGTGAGGACTCCAAAGAGGTCTTAAGCGTCCAAATGGGAAAAAAATGTTGGTCTTGGATTCGTTTGTTTGAGCGAATTCTGCTGCTGATGGGTTTTATCAGAAATTCCTTTTGCCTCCTCTCCTCCATTCTCTTCTTCATTGCAGGTTTTGGGTTATTTCCATCTGTAAAAACTGCTTCAGATACCTATATATACTTGGGTCTACAAGGGTTGTTCAAGCCAGTCATTCTCGGACACCAGTTACTCACAAGCCCTATCTTCACTTTTCGCTTTTTTAAGCGCTCAAGAGAATGAAACCTCTGCCTAGGAAGAAGAAGAAGAACAGAGGTATAGTTTTCACCTGAATTTGGCATTAAAATTTACCCACGGTCAGAACCCTAGATGTTCGATCTTCTTAATAAGCCCAAATTTGAAGAAAAAATGGGTTTGAATCTTCTTATAGGCTATCTGTAGAGTATGATACTGTAACCATTTCCTTAACATACTGGTAATTAGACATGGAAGAGATAAATGAGGTAGGACCCCTAAATAAGATGGTTGAACAAGGGACAATCAGTGTGCATTAATGCTTGTTGGGGGATCAGTTTCTACTACTGTTTATTATCTTTGTGTGCTCTGGGCCATTGATGGATATGAACTGTGATAATAAGTATCAAGAATCTTAGAGTTTGTGCTCAGATCTGAAAACTCATGGATTAATCTAGGGTTTATTATCATGAATTGGCCAAAATCTGATTTGCTCTGTACCATTGACCTCACCTGCCCAATCCCCTGCACAACTATTACAGGCATTATATACCAATTTCATTATCTTTGTCAGATGAATAATGGAATTAGAGAAGATCAGGCAACAAATGATTTACATTATTTCAAGCACTTGAACTCATCTTGATGGCATTCTTTAATTAATAGCTCTCTTTACTAAATCAAACTTTCTCCTTGATATTTTGTATAAAAATTTATTAATGTTGGATTGTTGTTGTCTCTTATCTTAAAAAGATTGGATGCAATGGTGGAGGGTGGAGTTCATAAACCGGATAAAACTATTAATTTAAAAGAAAATATTTATGCTATAACAATTTATGCTTCTAATGGGCGGCATGGGTGAGCCTCTCACCTTTTTACTGAATTTTTCTTAAACAGATGGTCTGTGGTTGATTCAGTTGATTTTGGAAGATGGAGTTGATGCTTTCTACTTATTGTGACTATTAGACTTCTGCTTTATTGTTAATTAGTGCTCTCTTCTCCAGCACTTTGTGCTAGTACAAAGATAATTTTTCTTGTCAGATGTTATAATGTTTTCATTGATTCTCATGTTTTTCATTCACTAGAATGGAGAGAGTTACAATTGATAATTTTGGCCAGTTGTTGTAACATTTTCCTCAGAATTCTATACCTTGTATAACTGTAATGGTTTCTATGTTGAGTTGTGCAGCACTTGAGGTGTATCTCAGGTGAGGTTAGTGTAATTTAATATATATATATTTATATTGGATTAAACTAACATGGTTTTAATTGATGTATGTGAGTCTTTAGCTCAAATTGGAAGAGCAACTGGTTTTTTTACCAGGAGATGATGGTTCAACTCCATCAAGGCTCTCATGTTGACTAATTAATGAATTTTTATTTATTTATTTATTTATCTTTTTTTTTTTTTTGGGAGGGGGTCATAATGTAGGCCACAGCCAGAAAACCTTGAAGTCTGTAATGGTCACTTTGAGCTTGGCCTAGCCTGTGTTGGTCCATTATGCCTGCTTCCTTGACTCTGGCTTCCATTGCATGGCTTGGTCCTTGAAGTCTGTAATGGTCACTCTGGTTTGGTCATAGTTTCATCCTTTCGTTTGTTTTCTCCTGTATTTATTGCTGTAACAAACTTTATCTTTGTTATGATGATTAATGATGATTAATGATTCATCTGGAAAAATGTTTGGCATTTGAGGATTCAAAATGGTTTTTGGATGGCCACCATATTTGTGTACTAGAGCTATGTGATAGACAATGTATTAACTCAGTTCAGTAAAGCTTATAAAATTGGATTGATCGAACTACAATCCTTTGAATATGACATTTTGTCACTATAATCTATTGGGGAGCTGTGATATAGGTGTATATGGCATTTTAGAGGAGTGCTGATTACGTTTCCAGGTCACATAACTCCTCTATTCATTTTATTGTTGATTAAATAAGTTTTTTTTTAATCATAAAAACTCCCATTTCACTGTTTTTTATTTTCTTCCATGTTGTCTTCAGCCCGATGTATTTTTATTCAAATAAATGAGAACTCTCTTCTGTTGCTTCCATGTGATACATTGATTTGGTTTCTAACAGTCATTGCCTATGTTGATGCTACACAGAAAATCCATTATTCAGATTGCTTTCAATAGTTTTGAATTACCTGTAACACCACGTCCATGCTGCCATACAAGCATTAGATGAAACATGGTCTGATATATTAATTGGAACTTCAAAGGATAGAAGAAGCCAAAGCTCATAAGCCACAACTAGAGCCCAGAGCAGCATGATCATGCCAGCCTTGGTACTTGAGGGTATCAACGAGTTCCATATTGATTGGAACTTCAAAGAGCTTTGGGAGAGGTTCACGTCTGTGGTGGTGCTGCAGGTTGCAGATCCCTGTCGCGGACTGATCTGTTGTGGCAGCGCAGGTTTCAGATCTCCGACGGCTACTCCGTCAGGGATTTAATAAAGTGCTGTCAGTGCTATTGAAGACCAGGCAGGACTTAGCTTCCTAAGGCCTTCTAAAGCTCAAGAACATGATTAGAAAGTGAAATGAGTTGAGTCAGATTTAATAAACAGGAATAGAAACAAGAAATTAAAAGTAGAACCATCTGATCTATTCCTTTTTTTAACTCCTTCATGATTAGTTCAATGCTAGAACAATCTAACCTACTAAGATTATAACAGGTACTAATTAAGCGAAAAGATAAGAGAGTGAATGAGGAGAGAGATAAACACAGAGGGTTCTAGTGTACCCTCCCCTGGCACAGAATAAGAAACATTGTCCATTCTTTTCAACCCAGCTTTAAAACCATAAGAATGCCAAAAAGCAAAACACATAAACAGAGCTCACATAGAACTCCAGATTGAGATTCCAAAGCCCAATCCCTGAGCCTGAAACCGAGGTTCTTACTTATCAACCAAACTGAATATCTTTTGCCTTGAAAGTCCTGTTTCTTCCCCCTTCCTTGGTAATACTTAAAAAAAATAAATACAGCAATTCCAAGGCCATCACCCACACTTTTAAAAAAAATAAAAGGCAAAAAACCAGCTTTGATGATCAAGAGTTATTCTTTTAAAAAATCCAAGTGCCATCAACATGAGAGTCTTGATGGACTCGAAGCATCATCTCCTAGGAACAAACCCAGGTGCTCTTCCTTTTTTGAGCTAAAGACTCATGTACCTCCATAAACCATGTAAGTTTAATCCAATATATAAAAATAAGAATAAATTATACTGACCATTACAAGGATCAATCTTTACAGGAATCAGCCTTCTCTAGTGCATCATGGTTGATTTATTATCTACGAACAAATTAGGCTGAGACTTCGTCTCAGTTTCAACCATTGCTCATGATAATAAAAACATAGTTTTTTTAAAATATAGAAAAAAACCCCATTACATGTGGTACGCATTTCTTCACCTCTATTGTCAAACTCAAACAACACAAAGAGAAAAAGGCAAGGGAAGAAATATTTTAAAAAGAAAAAGAGGATGGAAACGAAAAGAAAGAAAAAGGGTCCCCTCCAATGCAGCAATCTATGGTGTATTTGCAGGTTGGCCTCAAAGCAGCATATAAGTCATCAATGAACCAAAATTTCACTAGGGTAGTAATTAACTCTTAAGTAGAGTACCTTCATGAAGGAAGTGCTCAAAATGATCCAAGCTAATATAAATTCCAGTATTGGATGGCTATGTATGAGTAATGGAGCGATTAGGAGTCTTGCTCCTTGCATTATTAAAGCCTCATCTCTTGCCCTCCAATGTAAAATATCTCATTCCAGGGGAGGGAGCAATTGACTCACAAAAATGATTTGGTAACACAGAGGTCTGAAGCCCAACTGGGATTGTTTACAACCATCATTTCTGGTGTTTTTGTATCATTTAACATTATTTTTTTTCAATGTTCTTCAGAAAGATTCAATTGAATGAGAATAAAACAATATATCTTCCAACATTAAATGTTTGGGAAAGAGCAAAAAAGAATGAAGAAAATCTTCCCTCATAAATGAGTTGAGTTCTATAAAATATTTCATTAACAAAAAATAACAAAAGGTACCACAATTGTTTCTTTGGAATAGAATGCACAACAGTAAGAAAATCCTTAGGACCTTAAGTCATCTATTGATTTGGCAAAAGAAAAGATGGCGCAACTAGATACAAAGATGTTTCACTCATCAAATTAATAGAAGCTACAACAAACCTCAACTGTCTCTAATGGTTGTAGATAATAAAAAATACAAGCATCAGCACTAACCAAAGAATGAAAACTCTTCAGGGAAATTAAAGACTACAAGGTTTCCTGCTTCCAAAAGTATGCAGCAACAAATCCATTTGATAGATTTGAAAGCTTTTCTTATCCTATTTGTGTCAATGATATTGTGTTCTCTGATTTTTCTGAAACTCCTTTAATTATGTAATAAAAGCCATGATGTAAAATTAGCCAGTTTCTTCAAGTCAGCTAGCTTCTCTGTAATTTCTGGTATACATCTTTCCCATGCCTTGTTATAGCACAAATCTTTTCCTAATACAAGTGATGTTAGAAAACCGATGGCAAAATATAGAAAATCAATGGCAACTCTTAAACATTGAGTTGTACAATCTGGATTCGAATCTGAAGATGAGTTAGAAGAAACAAATTTCCTCAAAACCGACCACACATCATCCGCAGTAAAACCCTAGGAGCAGAACTTGAGATCTGACTTTACAATCAGACGAGTAAGGTTGATCATGTAAGATGTTCAGACTCGTAGAAGATGGAACACGGTTGCTAAGAGAGAGAGGAGTGAGAGAAAAAACCGAACCTGAGAGTGGGAGCAGAACTTGAGATCTGACTTCTGCTGGTCTTTTGCTTCTAAGTGCACTCCGGCAAAGCGAGGAGTGAGGCACAGGAACTCCGCTGGTTTTTTGCCGCCTCCGATTGTATTCCGACAGCCCACAAACCGACATTGGAGAGAGAACAAGGTTTCTCTTTGCCTGAGGTTGCAGACCATGGTTCCCCTTCGGCGCCTTTGCTGGAGGTTGTAGACAAAGGTGTAACGCCTTCTCCGGAGGATGCAAACCAAGGAGACTCCGCCGGAGGTGGCTGTGATCGACGAAGGAAACCTTGGCTTTCGGGAGGAGTAAAGAGAGGAGAGTGGAGATAGAGGTTCGCCTTTGGCTGAAGTTGCACAACGTGGTTCGCCTTCGTCGCCTTCGCCGGAGGTTGCAGACGGAGGTGAAACATCTTCGGCGGAGGATGTAGACCAAAGCTTGACTCGCCTGAGTCGCCGGAGGTTGCAGATCCAAGCCTTACTCGTCGTTGTCTCTTTTGGGAGGAGTGAAGAGAGGAGAGTGGAGAGAGGAGAGAGAGAGAATAGCGGGAAAGAGTAGAGAGAGGAGAGAGGATGAGTTAATGCCCAAGAGAGAGATTACCTTGTTCGCATAAGCAATAGCAGATTATGCTCAACTCTCCCACTCTCCCTTTGATTCTGGAAAAACAATCCTCGCGAGATTAATCCATTGGGTTGGGATTGGGTTTTCAAATAATTACCGGTTGTCACAGTTTTGGGTGAACTGAGGGAGAAACGGTTCAACGACTCAGATTCTACCTGATGAATGGTTAGGAAAAACGCTTCAACAAAACTAATTAAATAATCCAAATAATGAATCCAAATAATTCCTAATAAACTATCTAGGAAAGTCTAGCCAATGCTAGGGGATTTAAGAATTGTTTTTTTGTATGTGAATAAATATTGATAGATAAATATGCTTAAGCCTATACGGAATTAGTGTGTGAATGGATATTTAATACTATGTGCCTAATACTGTGCGTGTACGAACTGGGTGGTTTGATGCTATGAAAAAACTGAGCCTAGATATTTAGGTATGTTGTAATACGTATATATGAGGATAGGGAACGTAGATCTTACCCTACCCACAGTCTAGGCTAACCAAGAATAAGGTTCAATAGGTTGTCTAGTCAAATTGAAACCCTAGATGCTAAGATGCCTCGAGCCAACCTATTTATATCTTTATTGATTATAGTTGCTT